>NC_083111.1:80576771-81176771 GCF_949774975.1 Lagenorhynchus albirostris | reverse complement strand
GGAGCCAGTTCAGCCTGCGGCGGAGGCAGGCCCTCCGGGGGAAGAGCAGCCCTGTGCTGAAGAAGACGCCCAACAAGGGCCTGATGCAGGTCAGCAGGCACCGGCTGTGCTGCCTGCCTCCTGGCCGGGCCCACCTCCCCACCAAGGAAGGTATGACCAGGAGGAGGGGCTCCCTGGGCCTGTGACGGCTCTGCTCCCTGTTGGGACCCACCTTCGCCGTCCACCTTGCATTGTGGGGCCCTGGCCCAGGAGCGCTCAGCCTGGCGGGCAGTGGGTGGCCTGGGCTAGTGAGTGGAGAAGGAGAAGAACCGGGGTACCGTGCCCTGCACTCTGGGTCGGAGAGATGCTTCCAGGCAGGCATGTGGTGGTCTATTCAGCACATCCCTCTGTGTATGTGCAGCCGAGTCCCTCTTGGCAGGAGGAGCGGGAAGGTAGATGAGAGGGTGGCAGCCCCGCAGCCCTGAAGTGGGAGGAGACGTGGCTTGTGCCGCCCAGGGCCTCTCCCTCCTTTCCTCACTGCCTGGGCCACAGGTCTACCCCTCCCCTCCCTGCTGGCGCTGCCTTTTCTTCGGGAAGCCTGAGCTGGCCTGGGAGGGGTCGGCTTTGCCCTCTTAATTAGAGTCCCTGGAGTCCAGCAACAGAATGGGGAGCGCTGTGGGCGTGGCCCCCGCAGGAGGCTGGCTCCCCACTGCCACGATGGCAGTGCTCTGGGGAGGCTGCAGAGCCAGGCTTCATCTGGGTGCCTGGTCCTGAGGTGGCCCCTCTGAGCGGCGGGGTGAACGTGCGGCAGCGGCTTCTAGACTGACCCGTATGAGATCTGGAGGTGACAGGGTTTGGGGCCGGGCAGGCTCGGCGCTGGGCGCTCCAGCCGGGGCCTCGTGCTCTAGAAACTGTGCTACGCTTGGTGCCTGGGGAGCCCAGCCGAGGGCGTGGTCCTTGGCCTGGCCGGGAGTCTTTGAAGAAGGCTTCTGGAGGAGCTGGTGCCTGGGCTGTGCTGAGCATCTGCGCGTAGCCGGCCGTGGGAGGGTGGGCCATGGGGTCCCAGGCAGAGGGTCGAGCGGGGCGGTGAGAGGGCTGTGGGGAAGTGAGGCTGGAGGGTGCCGGTGCCGGCCTCCCACCCGTTCTCCTTTGGCCGTATCCCGTGCGCCATGGCAAGTGTGGATTTCATGCCGGGTGACAGAGCAGAGGGAGCCCCGTTAGTGGTTCCTGGTTCCTGCGAGGTGGCTGGATTGGGGGGCGGGCCTTGGCTGCAGGACTGGCTGGGAGCAAAGAGGTTGAAGGTGACCAGCGGTTAGGCTGCCGCGGGTTGACTGGAGAGGACGAGTTGAGGATGCCCCTCTCTTCGAGAGACTGGTGGCGGGGGGGCCCCCAGGGAGCTTGAGGGCAGGTGGGGGGTCAGGTGGCCTCTTGGGGCAGCTGGGGGAGAGGCCAGGAGGTGGTGTCTGTGGACATCTGGGCCTCTGTGGGGACTCATGGCCCCTGTTCAGATCCTCTCTGTCACGGTGTTGTCTTAGCCGGCCGAGATGTCGGGTGTGCAGAGAAGTTGCAGACAGATCTGTCCCCACAGATGAGGTGTCACGCGGGATGGCAGCGTGCAGGCCATGATGGTGGTGCTCAGGGCCGGCTGTGGGAAGTGGGCGGTCCAGGTGCTGGGGGTCCAGGAGACCCAAGACAGGGGTGGTTCCTCCTGCCCTCTGGTGCCCGCATTCGAGCTGGCCAGCTGCTGAGACATTCCCATCGTGACTTGCCACTAGCAGGGTGTCGGGGCGACAGAGAGGGGGTGGCCAGGTAGGGCCCCTTGTGGAGGTAGTATTTCAGCGAGGCTTGACTGATGGACGTGGTTGGAGGTGGCTTGGGGGAGGAGTGTCCCAGCCGGGGCAGCGTGCTGGGAAGGCCCTAAGGCCCTGTCCTGCCTTCTTGGGCCCTTCCTGACAGCAGAGCTCTTGGGGGATCTGGCGCGCGTCTGCTGGGCGTCGGGCCCCCTTGCTGGGCCTGGAAGCAGGTGTGTGTGTGGAGCACCTGCTGGGCAGGTGTTGAGTGTGGCATGGTCGCGGCAGACAGGGCCCTGGGCCTCTTGGCGCCCTTCCTGCCACCCAGGGGTGCTGAGTCCTGATGCAGGTACGCACACTGGCCTTGACTCTGTCCCTGCCAGGCCTGTGCTGCCCCTGCCTCCAAGGAGTCTGGCCTGGGGGTCGACAGGCCCAAGGCAGGCTGCTGCTGGCCTGTGCAGTGGGCACCCCAGGGAAGGAGCGCCACGCGGTCTAGGAGTGGGCTGGGGACCCACGGACCGAGGGGCCCTCTGCGGATGGGTGGGCAGCAGTAGCATCGGGAGCTCTCCTCGCAGAGCCAAGCTTTCCCACCAGCCGGCCAGGTGGTCCTGGGTGCCCTCTCTCCCGGCTCCAGGCCGGAGGGCTCTGGTGCGGCTTGGGGGCCGGGGTGAGGGCTGCCCCAGGCATGGGAACAGCCTGGCAGCAGCCTTGCTGCAGGAACCACTGGCCAAGGGGCGGCCGGGGAGCTGGAGAGCTGGGTAGGGGCCTGTGGGCAGCGTCCCAGGGCCATGGGCCAGAGATGTTCTGGGATGCTCACCCGGTCGCGGGGTGGACAGAGGGGTGAGGGGCTGGCGGGGGCACAGACGCTGGGCCTGCAGATGCGGTAACCAGACCAGGTGGGAGAGGAGGTGGCGTGTGTCGTCCCTGGAGCTGCACCTGCACTTGTGAATAGCCTGGCCCCTTTGTAGGCCTAGAGCAGAGTGGGGTGCAGGCTGGGGACGGTGGTGGCTGCCGCCTGCTGGCAGGGCAGCCATGGTATTCGGTGGGAGGGGGAGAAAGGCTGAGGGCACCGCTGGGTGTGGGGCTGTCAGGTGGGGACTGTGGCGCCTGCCAATGGGGCTGCCACAGTCCCTGCCTTCACGCTCCTCTCCACTAGGAGGCAGATGAATCAGCTCATAGTTATAGACAGTGTGATAACCACGCACAGAATGCCCTGCAGGAGGGGAGAGGGTCCTGTTGGGGGAAGGGCTTGCAGAAGGCTTCCCCTCACTCAGCCACTTGTCCATCCCCCCATGCATCCTCTGTCCACCCCCTCATCCCCTCCCCGTTTCCTGCACAGCTGTGCAGGGCAGTGTGCTGTCTCCTGGGGGGTGTGTGTGCTGAGGCCGTGCTGCGTTGCTGGACACAAACGGCTCCTCAGGTGCTTGTAAACAGACTGACAAGTTGCTTTCAAGGGGAATTCCTCGTCGGTCAAGTGGTTAGGACTCAGCGCTTCCACTGCTGGGGGCCCGGCTTCAGTCCCTGCTCGGGGAACTAAGATCCCACAGGCTGCACAGCGCGGCCAAAAAAAAGAAAAGAAAAGTTGCTTTCAGGTGGCAGAAGCACTCTGAGGAAAAGGAGACAGGCAGCAGTGCTGCAGGGAGCTTCGGGGAGGGTGGGCGGCGGGGACGTCTCTGAGGAGTGACATCTGAACCGAGCCCTGCGTGAGGAGAGGGGCGCGTGGGCACACCTCTGCAGGCGAAGTCACAGGTAGGCTGAGCTTTGCCTGTTCCAGGAGCAGAGACTGGTCCTGTGTGGCCGGTGTCCTGGAGGGTGGGAGGGGCCGAGGCCAGAGGGCAGGCAGGACCAGGGATGGGAAGTGGTGCTCGGCCACAGCAAGGAAAAGGGGGTTCTGTTGGGAAGCCCCTGAGGGACAGTGGAGGCACCTGGGCCTGCACGGGTGTGCTCAGGGACACAAGGTGGCCACGTTGGGGCCCCAGGAATGTCCAGCGGTCCCGGAGGGGCAGCAGCCAGGATGAGACTGCGGGTGAGGCAACTGAACTACAGGCCGAGAGTGTGTGTGTGTGTGTGTGTGTGTGTGTGTGTGTGTGTGTGTGTGTGTGTGTGTGTGTGTGTGTGTGTGTGTGTGTGTGTGTGTGTGTGTGTGTGTGTGTGTGTGTGTGTGTGTGTGTGTGTGTGTGTGTGTCCGTCTCTTGGAAAGTGCAGACCCCACCTACGGGCCACCGGCAGGGCCTCCCTGGGAATGGGGGCAGAGGCTGTCTCTGCATCTACTTGCTTTGAGGCTTCTCTGCCCTGTTTCCCACACAGACTTTTAGTGCCAGATGCAGCCCTCCGCTTGGAGCTGTGTCAGACCTGACCCCCTTTGGGACGCCCTCGCTGCTGAGGCCGGTAGGGCTGAGGAGGGGGAGTGGGAGAGGTGGGAGAGGTGGGCTTCCCCGGCTGGGGTCCCCACTTCAGGCCGGCTGTGCAGCCTGGTGGCCAGCAGAGGGCGCACTTGCCCCTCTTATTTCTTCATCCACCTTTTTCTGGTAATTGATTGCCTAATTTCCTCTTTATGTGAAAGAAAGCAGATATCAAGTAATTTGCAGCAATAACTTGCTAGTGCTGGGCCAGTATCGAAACTCCCCTGTTCATTTCAAGTGGCAGATAAAACACTAATACGTAATTATCCTTGCAAATTGGATTGTTTTAAATAACCAAAAGGCTATGGCCAGGAGAAAGCGATCCCGTCTTCCTTGAGTTACTATTGCAGTGTAATTGCCGTGTTCAATCAATCTCCCTGGCATTAGAAATTCCATCACAATCAACATTAAGCTTTATTCATTGTGATGGTTAAGAGCCGGGCCATTTCTCCTCTTTTTCTTCACTGGCAAAATTAATCAGGGAAAAGATTTTAAACATTTACCCGTGCGAAAGAGGTCAGCTCTGCCACTGTATTGCTCAGCAGATAAGGGGGCTAATAAAAAGAAAATTGAATTACTAATGTCACCAGGAGCAGAGTATATAAAACCTGGCAATCGCCGGTCCAGGGGAAGGGAGAATCCATTTCCTCGGGACAAGGTGCGCTCATTTTTTATTTGGGCTCATACTATCAGCAGTTTAATTTGAGGGCGCGTAAACAGGAGGAAACAGTTAGGGAATAATGAGCCCGAGGTGTACAGTGCCGCCCGATATATGCTGCACACGGTTTATTTGACACAGCAGATAATCGCTTTAATTGAATTCGAAACTGCATGTTCAGCAGGCCTGTGGCCTCGTGCCTTGGGGACCTGACCTTACAAAGATTCCAGCCTGACTCCTCCTCTCGCTCTGCCCCCCCACCGGCCCTCTCTGGCCGAGCCCTCTGACCCTCCCACCTAGTTCCCTGGGCCTAGAGTCAGACTTTGGCTGGGGGGTGGGGCAGGTGGTCCCTGGGGGTCCCCACGTGACACCCCTACCCCACCCCGTGCTCCCTGGGGGGATAACCGCACCTTGGCTGCCGGAGGCCCCACTTGATCCGCCTCAGTGCCGACAGACCCCAGAGAAGGCAGCAGAGAAGAGAACTTTTTGTAGACCTCAAAGATGGTTTCCGATTGGCCACCCGTTCGATTGCGGAAGTTAGTCGTCACAGCCCGCGGTGTGGACGTGCGCTTTCCAGTGCAGACCTGGGGCGTCGGGGCCAGCTCCGGGGCTCCTCTCCCCCGGCCACAGCGGGCCCAGCGCCATGACTCGGGCTGCCCTGAGGTGACAGGCTTCGTGTGTGCAAAGAGGGTGCTGCCTGGTCCACACCAACCCAGCACGACGCTTGCAGTTGTTGGGGGCTGGCAGCCCACCCAGCACACTCGGCCCCAGGCTAGCGGACTTCCTGGGAGCAACAGGCCATGTGATTCCTCCCAGTCACTTGGAGAGGTCTGCTGTCAGGTGCCAAGGACAAGCCCCGGGCGGGTGGGCGGGCAGTGGCGTCCTCGCCTCCCAGGGGTTGCCCAGGACAGTGCATGTGTGGCAAGAGCCCACCCACCTCTCCTTCGCCTGCCTCTGCACAGACAAGTGGCCAGCGCGGTGGGTGGGGTGTGGGCCTGGCGGGTCGCTCAGGGCTGTGCCGGCAGGGCTGTGGTTGACAGGAAGGGCCCAGTGTTCACAGTGCCGTCAGGTGTGGATCTGAGCGCTGCCGAGGCTTTCACTCAAGCCGGGCCTCACACAGCCGCCTGCCTCTGGCTCAGAGCTTGCCAGCACGTGGCGGGCGCTTCCCTCACGTCCCTTAGTCTGCCGTGCCAGCCACGCGGTCTGGAGGATCTGCTGTCACCTGTTTATGGATGCAGCGGGCGGCCACTCGTCCTGGGTCATCGGCAGAAGAGGTAGGTGTGGTCTTGGGCCCTGCCCCTCTTACCGCGCCCCAAGCCTCTCCCAACAGGCCCCGCCTCCCCTCTGACCACATGTACCCAGTGGACACGGGCAGGCGGCGGGCCAGGTACTAACACGGCAGCCTCACTCTTGGGAGGCAGCCCAGAGCCCACTGCTCGGCGCTGGGCAGCCCTGTGCATGGCCTGTGCTGGCCTCAGGACCGCGGGAGGGCCAGTGGTCAGAGGGAGCGCAGTGAAGCCTCGCCCTGGGCCTCCGCGTTCATTGGTAGTATGTTTTCACCACCAGCGCCCACTGGGAGCACTTTGGGAAGATCAGGAGCCAGGGAACGTGGGAGAAGGAGGTAGGCTTGCTGTGGCCCAGAGGGGTGGGCGCAGGGCCGGGGCTGGGTGACCCCTGTGGTGTCCCCGTCGTGTCCAGTGCTCTGGTCCTGGGTCCCGGTCCTGAGGTGTGGGCAAGCCCTGGTTCTAAGCCTCCAGGCTGGTGCTGGCGTTGCCTTGCTCTGTTCCCACAGCTGTGGAAGGGCATCTCTCGGGGGTTTCTGTGCCGGCTGCGGGGGTGGGGCCGGCTTGGCGGGTCTCAGCTGGGCGGGTGATGGTGCTCCTGTCGCTCTTCTCCCTGCTGGAGTTTCCCGCCGTGGAGCGGTCTGTGGTCCATCATCACTCGCTGGCGTGCAGTTGGGTTGTTTAGCTTTACTACGGCAGACGCTGTAAAGGGCGTGAGAGCAGTTCAATCTGGAGCCCTGCTTTCCTAAGGGAAAATGAAAATGCTGAAGTAGGCCCTGCAAAAGGCAGCCGCAGCGATCCTGAGCCTTGCATAAATGATCAGGCGTGGCGGAGGCCTCCAGTTTTACGTTCATCACGGCCGTGCTAATGAATTCTTCCACAAGAGCTGGCGTGGGAGTGCGTGTATGCGTATGCGCATTGCCTGTGTGGCGCCTGCCAGGCGTGGGGCTCTAGGGGAGCTGTGACCTCCGCGGAGTCAGGGGCACCTGAGTGACTCCATGAGGCTGAAGCCCTGGGAGCCGCTCCTCACCTGGGAAGCAGGGGTGATGTTCTCACGACGGCCAGAGCTTGCAGCCCCGGGGTCTCGTGGGCCAGGGTCCCAGGTGTCCGACGAGTGTAGACGGTGTGCTGAGGGTGGCCCGCCCCTGTGTCCTGGCTGACCGAGTTAAACCCAGCCTCTCTGCCAGCTGGGCCTGGCCCGGCCCGAGGGTCCCTCAGCCGGTGCGCTCTGAGAAGCCCACCTGTCCGTGGGCGCGGGGTGCAGGGCAGAGTCTTTCTAGGGCTGCTTTGTCTCCCAGCCTCCCCCTGGGCCCTCAGTGCTCTCCCTGTGGCTGCCGCTGGCCCCTCAGGTGGTCTGTCCCACCTGCTCTCCTGGGCCCAGCCCCTTCCTCCCTTGGGGAGTGGGGGCCACCTGGTGATGGGGGCGTGGGAGCTCCTACCTGCTGGAGGTGGGCCATGGCCTTCCAGGTCCTGGATTGTGGCACCTTCTCTCCACAGCTTCAGCATGTTGCTGGGCACCCCATCCAGACCCAGGTCCCACTCCTCCATGCTCCCATGGTCCCAGTCCAGGAGCCCGCCGCGGGCTACGTCACGGAGCACCCCTTCCCCCGCACACCTCGGCCTGGCCCTGTGCCAGGGCGGCCAGTGATGCAGTGGGCTCCCTATGAGACTCAGAGCCGGGGGTCTGGGCTGGAGCTGCTCTTCCTTGGCCCTCTCTTTGAGTGAAGCTGGGGGCGCCGAGGTGGGCAGCTGGGCTTGGGCACAGAGAAGTCATCTCAGAAAGGAGCTCCAAAGACATGTTTCCCCTGTGGAGCTCTCTTTAGCCGGGCTCCCCTTACTGCTTGCGTTTTAGGGGGAAGATGCCAGGTAGGGTGGGGGTTTGTGGTCGGCATCTGTCTCAGGCTGCCACCTCCATGCTGTGTGGTCCCCTCGGCTTGGGAAGGCAGGGCAGCAGGGGGCGGGACTGCAGGGCCACACTGCCCCTCTTGCTGCCCTGACCCTGGGGCCGGCCCGGGTGTGTATGTCCTTGACTCTGGGCCGTGAGACAGTGCCCCAAGGGGCAGCACGTGGGGAGACAGGCAGCCGGGGAGCCGAGGCCGGGGCTGGGGGCTGCTGTCCAGGGTCAGAGCTGCCCACATGGCCAGTGGGTCTGAGCTTGGACGGAGCGCAACAGGACCAGATGGCTGGACAGTTGACCTCCAGGTTCTCTTTTTTTCTGAAATATGCAGGTGTAAGCTTATAAATTCTCCCCTGAGCATAACCTTAGCTGTCTTCTGCAAGTTAATTATTTTTGTGTTCCTCCAAAATGTTTTCTAATGTTCATTGTAATTTTTTCTTTGATCCAGGGTTATTCAAAAGGGATTGCTTCATTTCCAAACCCCTGGGGCTTTTGAGTTTCTTTGTAATGACCGCTCCCCAGCTTCACTCCACTGGGCGAGCTATATGTGTGATTTCAGTCCTTTGAAGTCTGCTCAGACTTGTTTTAAGGACCAGCTTAGGGTCAGTTTTGGTGAAGCTCTTGTGTGTACTTAGAGAGAATGATTCCACTTGGGGAGTTTGGGGCTCTGTAAGGTAAGTTGTATTAATTGTGTTGTTCAGGTCTTCTGTATACTTTCTGATTTTGTGGGGCAGGGAGGGTGTCTGCTTTTTCCAGTCACAGAGAGAGAGTGTTAAGATCTTCCACTGTTGTCCAGTTGTCACTTTTGCATTAAGCATTTTGAGGTCATTTGACTGAGTGTAAACCACTTAGAATTGTTATATCTCCCCGGTGGATTGAATCTTTTACTGCTACGAAGTGTCCTTTTTTATCTCCAGTAAAGCTTCTGGCCTTAAAATTTACTTTCTCTGAAGCAGGTATAGCTAGGCCAGTTTCCTTTTAGTTAGTGTCACAAAATGTGTGTATATACTCGTGTACACACACACACACACTCTATGCAAATGTATTTATGTGTGACATGTGCAGACATGTTTACTTTCATCCGTTATTATGTTTAGATTTTTTTGTATCTAGCAAATAGTTGTTTTTTAAGTGCAATCTGAAACTGTTTTTCTAAAAAAGGGTTTCGTCTGTTCACATTTAATGCAATTACTGGGGTATTGGGTTTAAATCTGCTGTCTTCCTCTGTGCTTTTTCTTTGTTGCACCTGTTTTGTTTTTTTCTCTCCTTTTTCTTCTTCTTTTGGATGTGTATTTTTTAATTCCATTTTCTCCTCAATTAGCTTATTATACATTCTTTTATTCTTCTTTTGGTGGTTTCCCCAGAGGTTATATTGTGTGTTCTTGACTCACTGTTATTGGTACTTAGAAATTACTGTCTGATCCCTCCCCAGACAACGTAAGAAGCTTGGAGTACTTAAACCCTATTTTCCTCTCTTCCATCAAACGTGGAGAACTGCCATGATTTTAATTCTCCATATATTTTAGACCCTAGAAAAAATTGTGTACGGTTAGCATTGACCTAGACTATGTATTTATTCTCCCCTTTCTCTTCCTCCTTTCCTTGCTGTCTGTTTGAGAAACACTTCTTAATACATCCTGTAATATTGCAGGTGTGCTGGGGACCACTGCTCTCAATAGACGTTTATCTGAAAAGTCCTTGTTCTCGCCTTACTCTCTGGAGAGTGTTTTTGCCTGGGAAGCCGTGGGGCTTTCGGTGCTGGGGAGAGACCCTTCCCAGCGCCAGCTGACGGCGTTTGGTGACGTCAGCTGTCCTTCCCAGGAGGGTGGCGTGGCTCTCCCCCCTCTGGCTGTGGGGCTTTCTCTGTCTCTGGTCTTCAGCAGGTGTGCCATGGTGCTTCCTGTACATTTATCTATCCTGCTTAGGGTTGGTGCTATTTCTTGAATCTGTGGCTTGATGGTTTTCATCAATTTTGGAATCTCAGCCATTCTGTCTTTAAGCATTGCTTCTGCTCCATCCCCACCTCTCCTTCTGGGACCTCAGCTGCATTTGTACTGAGCCTTTTCACCATATCTTACATGTTTCCTGTGTTCTTCTCTGTGTCTTCTGTGACTTGTCTCCATGCTTAAATCTGGGTAGTTTCTTCTAACCTATTTTCTAGTTTAGTTATTGTCGTTTCAGCTTTGTATAATCTGCTACAAGACGCATCCGTTGAGGTTTTAGTTTTAGTGACTTTTAAATTCTAAAATTTCTATTAAAAAATAGTTACTAGGTCTCTGCCAAAATTTGCAATCTTGTCTTTTTTTTTTAAAAATTAATTTATTTTTGGCTGTGTTGGGTCTTTGTTGCTGCGCGTGGGCTTTCTCTAGTTGTGACGAGCAGGGGGGCTACTCTTCGTTGTGGTGCGTGGGCTTCTCATTGTGGTGGCTTCTCTTGTAGTGGAGCACGGGCCTTAGGCGCGTGGGCTTCAGTAGTTGCGGCACCTGGGCTCAGTAGTTGTGGCTCACGGGTTCTAGAGCGCAGGCTCAGCAGTTGTGGCGCACGGGCTTAGTTGCTCCGCGGCCTGTGGGATCTTCCCAGACCAGGGCTCGAACCCGTGTCCCCTGCATTGGCAGGCGGCTTCTTAACCACTGCGCCACCAGGGAAGTCCTGCAATCTTGTCTTTAAGCCCTTGAATATACTAATCGTTTTTAAAGTCCGTGTCTAACCACCCAGTTATCTGGATCCCTGTTCATTTCATTGCCTGTTTTTTTCCTTCTTAGTTTTGTGTCAAGTGTGATTTGCTTGTATGTCTGGTTATTTTGTATCGAGTGGTGGACGTTGTGTATGGAGTTCTGGAGCTAATTCAAGGCCGGATGATGTCATGTTCCCCCAGACAGGGTGCGTGGCCCCTGGGGGAGCAGACCTACAGAATCAGGGCAGTGTGGGCAGTGAGAGTGCCCGGGCACTTCCGGCCCAGGGAGGGCCCCACGCTGGGGCGGGCTCACTGCACCGGCAGGCTGGCCTGCAGAACAGGGTCTGTGCAGGAGAAGGACGGGGGAGGGGTGGTGGGAGCCCACTTGCCCACCTGTCCCCAGTGTGTGCTTGGTGGGGGAAGAAGGGAGGCTTCCTGCAACCCCCAGCAACCTGTGTGCTGGGGACAGGAGGGGCTCACTGACCCGTGGCCTCTGAGAAGTAGAGGTCTCTGGGTGTGGGGTAGATGGGGCAGCCCGTGGGCCTCCTGCACGATGGCCTTGCTCCTGTAGGCCTTGCCCCGCCTCCGCTCCAGGCCCTGGGAGGGGCCTCTGGCAGCCCTGCCTGCCTCCCCATGCAGAGCCTGCTGTAGGGGCTGGGCAGGCCTGGGCACAGGCGGTGGAGGCCGGGTGAGGGGCCAGGGGTGCTGCCTGCCCAGGGGCGGGCGAAGAGTTGCAGTGGGGGTGCGTGACAGCTGGGGTGGCGGCGCTTGTGTCAGTAGGGCCTCCGGTGACATCCAGGGAGAGCGCTGGGTTCTGAGGCGGCCACCGGCAGAGGGCCCTGGTGCACAGGCTGCCCGAGGGAGTGGGGCAGCCTGGTCTGGACAAGCTGACCGCCTCGGGGCACACTTCTCTGGGCCCGGCCTGGCAGGCCGCCTGAGCATGGAAAGGCCTCAGCCTGGGAGGGTGGGTGTCTCTCTGCCCCGCAGGGCGTGCAGGCTGGGCCGGTGGGGCTCAGACGTCCCAGCAGCTCCCTCCCTGCTCCTGCAGCTCACGTGGGCTGGAGCTGCTGGCTTTGGGGAAGGAGCAGGACCTGGTGACACTTGGCTCCCAGCTCTGTTGTACCTGAGGCCGCGTCTCTCTTCTTGGGGTGGCGGGAAGGGTCGTGGGCAGGAAGGGCTTGCTGCCCCAGAGCCTGTGGGCAGCGATGGTGCACTTGCTTGGAGCCCCCTCGGCTGTGTCCCCTTGGTTGCCCCCCGCCACCGTGTCCTCCTGGGAGCATGTTGACACAGAGGGAGCCCAGTCTGGGTGGGCACCAAGGATGGGCCTCCCCCAGGCTCTGAGCTGAGACTCTCTGCTTCCCACCCTGCCGGGGCCCCGCTACTTGCTCTGACGAGGGGGGCCCCGAGGGCGGTGGGCTCAGCTGTCCTGGAAAGGGCAGGGCCGTGTGTGCCTCTGCCGGGGGCTTCGGGACAGGCCGCGTGACCGTGGAGAGGCGCCGTGTCCGTGGGGCCCTCTCTTCGTAGCCCTCCTGCTTTCCTGCCTTCCCTCTCGTGTCCATGGGAAGTGAGCAGTGCTTCCCCCAAGACTGAGCCCTTTCCAGGCAGATCCCAGGCTGAGAAGGCACCACAGCCCAGCTGGGCCCTGCTGGTACCACCTAGGCATCACCTGTGTGGCCCGGGGCTCTCAGCGGCCACAGGTATCCTTCTGATTTGAAGCTTTGGCCCTGATGCATGGACTTGATGGAATTTGCAAGGAAAATCTGTAGCCTCACGCGACGACTGTAAACCTATCAGCTTCTAATCATCAGGTGCGCCCTCATTTGTTGGTTTGCCTGAGTGTCTCCAGGCCTGGCAAGAGGAGCCCTGGCCCTTCTGGTTACCTCTGGCCCAGGGGTCCCCAGGGGTCTGCACTGTTCCTGCTCCCACTGCTGGCTGGTCCGGGCAGCATTGGGACAAGGTGTCTAGCTCAGGGAGGTGGCAGGTCCCCTGCTGTGGGGTTGCAAGCGTGGAAGCGAGCTGCTGCCCTCCCCACGCCCTCCTGTGCCCCCCGCGGGCTGAACCCTCAGGTGCTGTGCGTGGAGAGGCCCGGGTGGGTTCCGGGGCCAGCGTTCTCTCCGGACCGGGCACGGGTCACTGACTGCCTCTGCCCCGGGACCCATCCTGGGATGCTTCGGGGCGTCTGCAGACTGTGGCGCCGGCCCAGGGGTCTTGTCCCTGGCACACTCGCCCCCTCCCGTCTCGTTAAAGTTTTTGGGTGTGGCAGGGACCTAAGGGACGTGCTGCCGCTTCTGCCTTTCCTGCCCATCTGTGGATGGGGAGACTTCTGAGATACTCCACCCCCGGCTGGCTCTGCCCAGGAGAGCCGTGGGCCGGTGGGCAGGGCCCGTCCTGGCTGCCCCCAGCGCTTGCCGGCCGTTTGTTGTCATTCTTCGGGGTGCTGCGCTTTCGAAATTAATTCGGAGCTGTTGTGTTTCCTTCTCACGGTGTATCCCAAGCTGTGCCAATCCCTGATGGGCTCTGGCAGCGCCAGCGGCCGTGCGGGTAGGTGGCAGCCGAGAGTGGGCGCAGCAGCACGGCCGCTGGCAGCAGGTGGCCGCCCGACCCGGCAGGTGGCGTCCTGTGAGGCAGCACGTGCTTGGTGCGGAGAGGGGCGTGAGCCTGCTTGGCAGGAGACGTCTTGTAGCGCGAAGGACGGCTCACTGCAGGGGTGCCTTCAGAGCGGCTTGCTCGCACCCCGCACGCTGGGCTGCAGCAGGGCAGCCGCCAGACCCTGAACTGCCACGGGCCGGGGGAGGCGCACGGGGCGGCGGGGCGAGAGGGCGCACCTCCCTGTTTCTGCAGGAGATGGAAGGCAGGCCTGGTGTTGTGAGAGAAGTTGAACTCCGTGGCCCGGGCCTGCCGCAGAGTCTGGGAAGGCCGAGGAGAGAAGCTTGCTCTGTGCCAGGCCCTGCTCGAGGTGGGAGACCGGGGGTCTGAGCAGGCCCGGGCCCACCAACTCGCAGCGTGTCTGGGGTGAGCCCCGCTGGAGCCCACGGTGGTCCAGCAAATCACCAGCGCCATGTGTTCCCGTCACTGCTCGCTCTCCACCCGCGTGGGGGTCTGGAATGTTGAAATGGGGGGCGGGCTGGACCCCGGGACCTGGCCGGCTGAGCTCAGGCACCCCGGCTGCCCCTCCAGGCCGTTGTACCAGTGGGCACCGTGACCTGGGGCGTCAGCACTGGGGGGCAGCCTGCGCCCCAGGCCTTCTCTTGGGAGCCCCTTTGCTTCCCTCTCTTCCTTCTGTTGAGTTTCTCGGGGCTCCCTTTCCCCCACCAGATGGCATGTGCATCAGGTGTGGCGCCCTGTGCGTGAGAGACAGCAGGGTGGCCTGCGGGCGCCCACCACCCTGAGTCTGGGAGGCCTCTGCCTGACCTGCCCGGGCTAGCCCTGTGCCCCACAGCCCTTCCTCAGACCCCTTTCCTCCCCCTTCCCCTCCCCCCTCCCCCTCCTTCCTCACAGAGGGCCAAGACCCTGTCTTCTGCAGGAGCCCCAGCTCTCACAGATGGGTGGGGCTGCCTTGAGCCCCCTTTCTCAGGGGCCCCCAAACGGCCCTTGGTCCTCACCCGTATGGCCCCATCTGCCCCCAGCCTTACACTGGCCCCAGCAGGAACTTTTTGCCGGCTGTGTGCTTGGGAACTGACCCTGAGGCGGGTGCTGCTGCCGGCTCAGGGGCTGCATCCTGGGCAGGGACTGGAGGATCCCAGAGGGGAGGGGAGGGGAGGGGAGGGGAGGGAAGGCAGAGGGGGAGGGCAGGGGAGGGGAGGGCAGGGCAGAGGGGGAGGGCAGGGGAGCGGAAGGCTCACTCTGGAGTCTGCTGGCCCAGCGCAGGTGCAGCCTCAGCCGCAGCTAAGGCCGGGCTCCTCCCTGTGGCCTCCACGGAGCTGAGGGTAGGGAGGCAGGGATGCGGCCCGAGCTCCCGTGCTCGTGCGCTGCCCTCCTTCTGCCGCCGCAGCGCCCGGCGCCGGGCAGGCTGGCTGTAGGGCTGAGTGAGGCCGGGGCCCCCCCCACACCCAGGCTCCCCTCCGCGGCCTGCTCGCTGCCCCTGTGCTGCAGCCCTGCCCCTTCGGCCACCAGCAAGGAACGGGTGAGCAGCCGGAGAGCCCAGCATCCCGGAGCCTGTGAGGGGTACGTGGTTTTCTCTCCGTGGCCGCTGCTTTTGATAGTGGGCTTATTTCCAGGCTCTCTTGAAAGCATCTCTCTCTGGCCCTGACTCCGAGGAAGCAGGGCAGCGATCCTGAGAGGCTAGGCTGTGGCCAGCAGGAGTGCTGCCCTCACAAGGGCCACCGGCTCTGGGCCACGTGGTGGAGCCGGGCTTCCCTGGGGTGGCTGAGGCCCAGTGTCTGTCAGACACCTGCGGGGCTGTGCTGCCCACCCTGTGTCTGCTGGGGGAAGCCCCCCTCTGTGCTCCTGCCCCTGTGGGAGAGGATGGGGGTGTCCCTGGGGGTCAGAAGGGCAGAGGCAGGCTCGTCGGTGCCCATCCCGTGGTGCCCCGTTACTGTCACAGCACCTGGCGGGGGGGGACGAGGTGTGTTCTGCAGCACCCCCTTCAGGGACAGGGACTGGTCCCTCTCCGTCTCTCGTGGCTTGGAACGTGGGGTATCTGTCCACCTGGGACTAGCGGGCAATTTTCTGCGCCCCTGAAAGCCCCCAGCAGAAGCTGCCAGGGTGGGGTGGGCCTTCGCCTCACAGGCTGGGCTTTGTCCCCTCAGCTGGGCTGGCCCAGCTCGTGTGGAGGCCCCGTTGCTGTCGGTGGAGTGTGGACAAGGCCCCTCGATTCTCCCTTGGGGACTTGGGAGCCCCTGTTGCTCCCCTGGGCTCTGGCCTTCTAGAGTTTCAGCCCGGTAAGGGAATGGACACCCCTTCCAGCCCTCGTGGCACATATGGGCCAGGCCCTCAAATGGAGGGACATAGTGATGACGGAGGACTGCCCTTTTGTGAGGGCAGAGACACGCCAGTAGACCCAGTGCGGGGTAGGTGTTGGCCGGTACCTGGTCCCTCCTGGGCAGTCAGAGGCCTCTGGCCTCTGCGTCTGAGCATGTCAGCCCTAGGCACAGTGTAGGTAGAGAGGCCTCGGCGTGAGGTCTTGGCCTGCTCTGGGGTCTCTCCTGCTGGGCTAGCTTCACTTCCTGTCCCCTGGCAGGTGCAGGGAGCTGGGCTGAGCACCGTGCCCGGGGCGGGGGCACTGTGGCCGGCTCCGTGTTTACCTGGATGGGGGTCCCCGCAGGCAGCCAGCAGCTCTGTGCTTCGTCCCACCTGGCTCTCAGGGAGTTCGGGGCCACCGGTGCTGGGCCCTGCCAGGCAGGGAGACCTGCAGCAGGTGGAGAGAGAGCCTTGGCATCGGGTGGGCAGGACCAAGGGGTCATCTGAGTCCCTGGGCACCGGCACGGAGGGGGGCCATCTTGAGAGAAGTTTAGGTGCTTCCGGTGGTGCTGGCCCTCCAGAGCCCCTGAAACCCTGGGCAGGAAGGGCTTGCCCAGTCCAGACGCCGGTGCGGACGCTGTTCGTGTTCAGGGCTAACGTATGAGGTGCTGCCTCTGCCTCTTCCAGCGTGCTGTGGAGGGACCTGCCCTTCCCGGGAGGAGCTGAGGGGACTCGCCTGCCCTGAGAAGGGGCGCTTGCTGTGCTCCCTGCTGCTTCCCCAGAGCCCAGAGGCCAGCATGCAGCGGGCTCGCCAAATGTCTGTTGACTGACTGAGCGAGCTCTGTGCAAGGGACACACTGGTGCTGGTGCTGCCTGGGCATCCTTTCCTCAGCCCTCTGGCCTCTGGGGTGGCTTTTGTCAAGCGTGAGGGTCCAGTTCCCTCTCTGGCTTCCTCTATGGTCTGCAGTTGCTTTTAAAACACTTCATTTTCACTGTTTTCTTTCTAAGCTTTTTCACGTCCCTGGTCGCTTGATTCCACGTAAGGAACAAGTGGACCTCAGGCCACAAAAGCAAAAGAGGCTGTGAGATGACAGGCCTGGCTCGGTGTCGGGCTGCAGACAGATGGCTGATCACCTAGCATCGTGCACTGTCAGCGTGGGTCCAGTGAGGGGGCCTGGGCCCGGGACGCCCGATCAGAGGGCCGCAGGCGAGCAGGAGTGGCCAGTAGGCCGCAGAAGGGCCAAGGGGCCCCAAGGGTCGCTGTGATCAGGGCTGGGCTGGGAGCCTAGGAAGGCACAGTCCTCCATGACCCAGGGCCGAGGGAGGAGGGTCCAGAGTGGGCCCCCCGGTTGTGAGCTCCGTCTCTGGAGGCTGGACCTGAGCCTTAGGACCTGCCTCCCGCTGAAGGCAGATTCCTGCCTCTAACATGCACGTGCGTGCCCTCACCTGTGAGGCCCTGGGGGCTCGCATCGGTACATCCATGGCCACCCCACGCGCTGTCCTGGACATTGGCACCTCTCGTGCCCGCGGGTCCTGGAGCCCTGCCGGGGCTGCTGAGCCAGAAGTGGGTTTGCCTTTTGTCCTCAGTAAGAGGTGGATTTTGCTCATCGGGGTCTGAGTGAAAGCGGACAGGGTAGAGTACCCAGTCCCAGGATGTCCTGTCATAGCTGCTTCTGGCTGAGGTCAGATGGGGCACTGGGGGGAGCAGCTGGCTCACAGTCCGGTGCCTACAGGGTGTGGCCCCAAGCGGGCAGGGGCTGCTTGGTCTGCTGGGGAAGGGGTGAGCGCCAGCCGTGCCCCTGGACGAGCCTGCATCACGTGGGCGCTGCTCGCAGCACGCTCAGGCCTGGTCCTGTCTCTGGGGGGCGGTCCTGGGAGGGCGCGCTGTCTGCCTGGCACGGACCCTGCCTTCCCTGCCTTTGCTTGGGGCTCATGGCCTTGGGGTGCAGCCGCCTCTTGCTCCTGTGGGCCCCGCTCAGCGAGTTTGCCCCCTACCTGGATCTCCCAGCCACACGCTGTGCTGTCTTCTGGGGCGCGCCTCCCTGGGATGTGCTGGGGCTCCCCTCCCCCTGGGCCCAAGGCCTGCAGGTGGGGTGGGGGCTGGGAGGTGCTCGCTTTCCCCTCTTCCATCCTCTAGAGGGATGGTTAAAAGGGGAGGGAAGACCCACCCCCATAATGTACGGCGGCTGTCAGGGAGTAAACTACTCCCATTTCATACAGACGGGTCAGTGTCGTCGCGCGATCGATGGCTCGCGCACAGTAATTATAGGAACGAGCGGCATGTGTCGCTTGAGTGAGTTTGAGAAGAGTAGGGTCTCAATCTTTCCTCTAATAGGGCCCCGACAGTCCCAGCACTGCGAGTCTCAGGCTGACGGTGTTGTCATTAAACACCAGGTAGTGCGGGACGACAGAGGAGGCGGCCGCAGGGCCCGGCAGCTGACAGCGGCGCTTTGTCATCACCCAGCGGCCCACGCTGCTGTTGCGGCGGTGCTGACCGCTGCTCCGTAACGTATGGCCCTGTCGGGCTGCCACTGTGACTTAGTAGTCAGTAAACATTGTGGGTTTTTTTATAAATTTATTTTATTTTTTATTTTTGGCTGCTTTGAGTCTCTGTAATCGGTAAACGTGTGTCAGAGGCTGGTCCCCAGTTCAGACAGCAGTGCTGCAGGAAGCCCAACAGGGTGAGGCCCTGGGCCAGGGGCCACTCCCTCTCCCTCGAGGGCCAGACCTCTCCTCTCAGGGCCTGGGGTCCCCTCCCCGCCCCGTTGCAGACGAGTGCACACCGTGTGTGTGTGTGTGTGTGTGTGTGTGTGTGTGTGTGTGTGTGTGTGTGTGTGTGTGTGTGTGTGTGTGTGTGTGTGTGTGTGTGTGTGTGTGTGTGTGTGTGTGTATGTGTTAGCGAGCACGTCCACTCATCCTCCCAGGCAGCCACCTGTGTGTCGGAGTCTGGCAGGGTCTCTCCGCGGGCCGCCCGAGCCATTCCTGAGGGACCTGCATGAGTGCTGGCCTCCAGTGGCCCAGGGTGCAGAGCTGGGGTGTCCTGGGTGCCTCGGAGGGGCCTCTGGCTGGCCCGTCGCCTCCTCTGTGACTGCCCCCGGAGGTGAGGGCTGAGCCGCCTGACTGCAGCGGGCTTTTCCGTGTTCGCAGTGTCGGGAACCATCAAGCGCAGGAAAAGTGGAGTGACTTATTAGACTCATAAAAATTCATACTTTGCGATCCCAGTCATCCCACGCCCGAAGCTTGTTAGAGCGCGGTCCCTGGCAGCTCCCGCGTGGCAGGGGCGGTGGCGGGGCGTTTGCCTCCTCCTGCCGGCTGCCATCCCTGCTCATTTGGAGAAATGGACAGGCGTCTGCAAGCACGTGAAGAACCATTCACGGGGCTGGGGATTTGTCATGATATTACTGTGTTCTCGTGGGTGGGAGCAGGACGGCCAAGCCCTGTCACCTGCGTGCTCCCTGCACCTGCAGGGCCTGGGCAGGGGCTGGCTGGGTGCCGGAGCACTGAATGCAGTGGGCCCAGGGCTGGCACCAGGTGAGCAGTGCGCCCGTGTGAGAATACAGACAGAGGTCTAGGCATGCAAGGGGAGGTCTGCAGGTGTGTTTCTAGCTGTCTTTATGGGACGGAGCGGTGTGTGTCTTCTAGGCTGATGTCAGTGGGAGTTGAGTCCATCTCTGTCCTTCCTGAGAGACTCCTGAGCAGAGGCCCATTGGCCCAGTGCCCCCTGGCCCAGCCTGGGCCCCATCCTGCTGGGCATGGTGGGCAGGTCATTCTCCTTCTCTAGGCCTTAGTCTTCTGATCTCTTCACCGGGGGGCTGACGTGCCCCGTCAGCTCTGCTGTGCAGTGGGCATTGTGGATTCTGTGCGAAGGGGATGCAGGGACAGAGGGTCCTCACTTCTGTTGACAGGGAGGTGACACCTGAGCTGGCCAGAGCCAGTCCTCCCTGGGTTCTTGCCTGTAAACAGTGGAGGGGCCTGGAGGTCTGGGCAGGATGAGGGCCCAGCCCCCTGGGGAACTGGCTTCATCTGCTTCTTCGCAGGCAGCGGCAGGGTCCTCCCAGCAGGTGTCTCGCCCAGCTCCGCTCCTGGCCCGGCCCTTCAACGAGACGTGAGGGGCCCGCGGGGGGGCTGCCGTCCCCATCCACCACCCCCCTCCTGGACACCTGCTGGGGACCACCACTCTGGCAGTTGCTCTGGCTGTGTGGCCTCCTTAGCGCCTGCCTCGGCCTTCCTCTTGCTGCTTCCTGATGGTGGCAGAGCCTCTCCTTGTGGCCCCTGGGGTCTGCTCGCCCCTCCTCAGCCCCAGGGCGCTTTTCACCCCCAAATGCTGTTGTGGCCTCGCTATCTCCAGGACTGTGTCACTGAGGGGACAGCTCAGATGGGGCTGACTTTCGGAAATGCCCTGGTAGACGGGCAGTGTCCAGAGAGGGCGATGCCCCTCATCGTGTGGTCTGGCAGGGTCTCCCCACCCAGTAGCAGTGCACCCTCATCGGGAGATGCAGCGTCTCGCTTGCATGGCCTCTGCTCTGGCTCCAGTCGTGGTCAGCGCCATCCTGCCGGGCCCGGGGCTCTGCACACAGCTCGGATGGGCCGCGAGCCTGCAGGTGCTGTGGGGCCTCCCAGAAATGCGCGCCGGCTCTTCTGCGGCCACTTGCCCAAGAGGGCGGCTCGGCCACGGTGGGAGAGAGGCTGCCTGACCCCCGCTTGGCCGGGCCCTGCGCGTCGGCCTCCTGCATGTGGCTTCCTGTCCTGTGTGAGGCCCGCCTGCTGCTGCCGACAGGGCCAGGAGCCTCTGGGCCCCCACAGTCCAGCGGCAGGCCCGGCTTCCCTGTCAGATGGGTGGGAAGGTGAAGCCCTGGAGGGGCTGTGTGATGTGTGCTGAGCTGGGTACCAGGGGCCCGTCTGGGCTCAGTCCCGCCCACTGGCTCTCTGGGGACCCTTCCCTGGCTCAGGCTCTGTGAGCTCATTTCCTGCCCGCTGTCCAGACCCACCTGTCCCCCTCGGCCCAGCCTGTCCTTGTCCCTGTGCGGGCGCAGAGTCTGGGAGCAAGGTGTCCCATCTCCCGCGCTCTGATGGACAATCCCAGACGCCTCCTGCAGCCTCTCAGCGGTCACGGTCCTGGAGCTGTCGTGCCCCGCACACTTGCAGTGGCAACTCTATACTGACTTTGCTCTCCTGTCTCCCTGCTCCCTCTCGCCTGCTTCCAAAATTGCTGCCTTCCACATACACCGTCTGTACCCCAAACTCCCAGGCTCTGTGCTCAGGGGGGCCCAAACTGCGGTGACTGGTACTGGACGGGGGGACTGCGACCAGGCCCACAAGCCTCTAGTGCAGGGCTGGGGTGAGAGAGCTGGCGCAGCATCAGGAGGCAGGGCCTTTGCGGCGGTAGCTGGAGACGGGGCAGCAGGAGGGGAGCCAGGGTTACGTGGTCGTTCTTGCCCTCTAGCCATGGGGGGCAGTGGTCTTCGGGAGGCCCGTGGGGTCGCCTGTCCTTTGTAAATGTCCTGGACGGCACTGAGGAGAAGGACAGGCTCAGGGCAGCCACCCCCAGGGGAGGCCAAGAGCCAGAGGCCTCCGTAGCTGTTCTAGAGCCTCAGCTCCCCACTGTGGCTGTGCCGACTGTGGGGCACACGCTTAGCCATAAAGCCAAACACCAAGGCTTCTGAAGACACAGGCTGGCCCATCGCCTTGGTGGAGATTAAGGCCGGGAGAGGGGAGGAGCAGGGGGCCCTGGGGCGCGGGGTGGGGATGCTTGGCGATGGGTAATCGATCTCGGTGTGTCTGGACAGACAGCTGGGCGGCTGCGGGGGCTGCTGGCAGCTGGACTCCTGGGGCTTGTCCCATAGCTGCCTCTCTCCTGCCGGCGGCCCCAGACAGTCTCTGCTCAGAGGGGTCCTGGCTCCCTCTCTTCCTTACTCATTATGCAGTGGTGAGATCGGCAGCACCCCTTCTTCTAGTTCTCTCCCTTTGAAGTTCCATAAAAACCTGAACTCCCTCTCAACGCCCCTAGTCGCGGTGAAACACAGCGAGAGCAGTGACCTCCGTCTGATGGGCTCTGCCATCTGTGGTGGCTCGTTGAGGCCGGGGCCGGGGTCAGCTGGAGGCCGGGCTGCTGCAGACAGCGCCGCCTGACCGGCCACGCGAGCTGCACAGGCCCCGGGAAGGCTGGCGCTCTCCCCAGTTCCGCAGCCCGAGTGCCAGACTGCCTGGGCTCTGCTGCTGTCGGTCCAGTCCCCGCCTCTTGGCCGGTGGCCTCCCTCCCCAGCTCGCTCATGCAGGAGCCGGGCCCTGCTGATAGATGGGCTCACATCCCATTCAGATATGATGCCAGCAGTTTTTTTGTAGTTTGTCTTCCACTGCGGTAGTAAAGTTTTTAATTAGGGAAGCTAATGAGATCGATTAGTCATTAGAAGTGACCTCTGCACGGCAGGGCGGAGAGGGCTGCGTGTGTGTGAGCCTGATAACGCAGCGCCCGAGCGTCGTTGGCAATAAAGGCGCGAAGGGTTTGATTTGAGTGAAACGTGCCACGGGGAATACATCATGCGGAGAAAAAAATTACAGCCCTGGGAGTCTGTAATGAAGGGAATTAAACCAACATCCTATCTAAATAACATGATTATCTACACAAACCCTCAGCCTGCCAGGAGGAAGGGGAGAGACTGCTGCCTGCCGGGGCTGCTGCCGGGGCAACCCTCCAGCACCACAGGGCCGGGGGGAGGCCGGGTGCCCTGCCCACGGGGAGCTCGCCCATGCCTGCCGCTCTGCCTTTGCACTGGGTTCGAGGTTCCGGTCCCTGTGTGCCATGCGTGGTCTGAGGAGCTCTCACTCCTATCAGCCGTAGGATGGGGGGCGACACCAGCCATCTGTCCGCCCTGCTGAGCTCTCTGTGCCCTCAGCGTGGGCGCCCTGGCCTGTTCTCTGCAGGGCCGCTGTCCTGAGTGCTTCCACCCCCACAGCCAGGCTGCTCATGGGGAAGACCAGGAGGGTCTGTGGGGCCAGGCTGTGAGGGTCACAGCCCCACTCTGGGGGGCGGGGCATGGGCTGCTGTGCCCTCCCCTCTGCCTCTCGGGATCGCAGGGGCTGGGGTCTGACGGGGGCCGAAGTCTGGGAGGTGACGCTTAGCCTTTTAAGAGGGGGGCCTACTTTATTACTTTGTATTTTCTTAGAAGTGGTTATCAGGTACTAATAAGTAAAATGCAGTAAGTTAGTGAAAAGTTAAATTTCACAGTGGGGCTGCATTGCAAAGGAATGTTATAAATACTGATGCCCGTTAACAGCAGGAATGAGGGCCAGGCCCAGAGGTGGTATGTCCCAAGAGGAACTTTGCGGAATGCAGAGTCCAGTCCCTTGGGCATTGGGGGCTGGGGGCTTCCTGGAGGAGGTGGCATCTGGTGGAACAGGGAGGGGGATGGGAGAAGCCGATGTTGTGCCTCTGGGCGAGCGGGGGTGAAGCTGGCCAGGCCTGGGGCTCCCGGTGCTCAGGATGAAAACAAAGTTGTTGAGGAGGGGCCCTGCCCCAGCACAGCCCAGCCCTCCTTCCCACCCTGCACACTGGTGCCCCCGAGCTGCACAGCCAGGGCCCTGGGGCTCTAGGGTGCGTTTTGCAGCCCAGACTGGCAGGTGGTGGCTGGTGTGGGAGCTCCGCCCCTCAGAAGGGGGCCGAGGGCGGGTGGCCCCAGTGGCGGCGGAGGGGATAGGCAGGTGGGCTGTCCAGGTGCAGAGGCTGTGGGAGCAGGGAGTGGGTTTGGGGCCATGGTGTCAGCGTGGGGCTTGGCAGTGACTTAGAGGGATTCCTGCGCTCCTGAGTGCTTAACTGGGACAAGCTGTTAGCCATTTTCATTGGTCTCTTCTTGCTTGTAAGACCTTGAAAATTCAATTCAACAAACATTTATTTACCGATGCCCCCTGTGTGCTAGGCTCTCCCGTACATCCCAAATGTGTGGGGGCTGCCTGGAGCTAGAGTCCCTCGCTTTGGTCACTCAGCAGGATCAGGCATCCCGGGTGATGCCCGGTGCTTCTGCCGAGCTTCCCTCTTTCTCCCTGACTGCCCCCTGAGCTGCCACCCTTGAAGGAGAGAGAGAGACGGAGACGGAGATGGAGACTGTGGGGTGCTGGCCTGGCCTGGCGCGAACTTCTGTGGACCCCTGGTGGGCAGCCGCTGTGGGCCCCTGCCTCCAGTCCCGGGGGCAGAGGCGTCCTCCGCTCTCAGCACTCCCTGGACCTCGCAGCCCCATGTCCACCCCGACCCCGGCTGGGTGCGTGGAGCCTGCACATGCTGCTCCTCTGGTCTGGGGGCTCTCGGGGGGCTCTGAGCCTGTGCTGTGTCCTGGCCTTCTCATGTGGGTGCACGGGAGCCCTGTTAGAGGCTGCAGTGCCCCAGGGATGGGTTTGGGGACACCTGAGGGAGGGGCTCTTCCAGCATCTGGACAAGGAGGCATAGTGCTGTCCTGATGGCTGTGCAGGTGCGGTAGCTCCCGTGGGGCGGACTTGTCCTGCCTGCTCCCAGGCAGGCCCCGCACCTCACCGCCCATCAGGTTGGGTGAGCCTTGGAGAGAAGGCATCTGGGCCAAGGTGCTGATTGCTGACTGGGGGAGGGCCTGGCTGTGGGCTGGTGGTCTGTTGTGTTTAGGGCTCTGGAAGGTGACTTCTACCCAGTGTTACTGTCACTGTTCACTGAGCAGTCACCGCTTCTCGTGGAGTTTGCAGGTGCTGGGAGGATATGTCCTTGGGGCCCAGGGGAGCAGGTTCGGGTCGTGGAGCACCGGTTTGTGCTGTCAGGGAGCGGGGTGGCTGGCCCTGAGCAGCCAGGAGTGTGGGAACCTGTGTGTCTGGTGCCACCGTGCCCCTGCTGTGCTCCCTCTCCTGGGCCACCCTGGACCCCAGGCGGCCTTCAGCTGAGGGTCAGCTAATTCTTGCCCAGGGATCATAGGCCTGTCCTTGTGCCGAAGCTCTGGTGGTGAGAGCACGTGTGTGTTTTCCTGGCCTCCTTGTCTCTGCCCCTTCGCATTCACCCTCCCCCCACGCCCCTCACCCCCTGCCTGGCTGTGCTGCCCAGAAGGTGTCTGCTGCTGGGGTGGCTGGTAGGGGCCCCCCTTCCAAGCAGAGCCCTGGGCTCCGTGCAGGCAGGTTAGGTGGGGCCACAGGGAGGCGCCTTTGGGAACCAGGGTCCGAGCAGCCTGGTCTGAGGGGCTGAGGTGCTGGATCGGTCACAAGAGGCAGCAGCGCCCGTGTTCCCGTGCTGCGTTAGCTTTAATTATCTGGGCAGTTAGAGCTGTATATTATGAAAGCCGGGCAATTAGATGCGTTCCTCATAGCTATGGGGAAATTGCTGGCTATCAAGTGGAAGGGAACTGGGGCAAAACAGATCCCTGTTAATTGCATGAAACATTCAGCAAGAAATAAAGCTGTGGTGTACATCACCCTGCAAAATGTTCTGAAAACAGAAGTGATTAAGTACATAAATCTACATGGACACCCGGTGAGGGTTCCCAGAGAGGGCGGTGAGCGCTTCACGCCCGCAGCCTCGCGGACCCGACCGTGGGCCCCTCCTCGCTGCCCACGGGGAGCACCAGCCTGCCACGCCAGCTGCTGCAGCTGGCCGCACCCGCCCCGCTTGCTCTCCTGGAGGCCGCGCTGGCCGCCTCCGGCTCCGGCAGCCCGGGGCTGCTGAGCTCTCTGGGAGTGGGCGGGGGGTTGGATCAGGGGGTGATGGGAGGCCCCACCGACCTCCACTGACCACCCGTGTCTGGGTTTCCCTGCAGCCTCCAGCCTGCACGGCCAGCGGACCCCTCCCACCAGCAAAGTGATCAAGACTCGCTACCGCATCGTCAAGAAGACCCAGGCCTCACCTCTCAGCCCCGCCCCCGGGCCCCTGGCCCCGCCCTCCTGGCGGGCACTGCGGCTCTCCCTGTCCAGGTAGGAGGCCTGTGGCTGCTGGGCTTCAAAGTGCAGGGCGGGGCCTGAGGACCGAGCACACCCCCAGAAGTGCTTGGTCTACAGTTGTTGGCTGGGGAATGGGCTAATTTTTCTGTCTAGCAATTTCTGCACGAGACGTGTGGCCGGCCTGTGTGTGCCGTGCACTCACGCAGACACGCTCGCTCCCCGTCCGCTAGCAGCCAGCTGCCAGCTTGGGGCAGGGGGGTGGTGGTGGTGGTCTGGGAGCAGCCGCGCCACCTGGGTGTCCCTCAGGGAGAAGCTTCTGGTGAGAGAGGCTGGGCCATCTCACTATCGATGTATTGGTTGTTACGGGGTGGGGGGGGGTGAGGCTGTGTGCCTCTCCGGCCGCCCACACCAGGGTCTGGCCTGCACGCTGAGCGCTGTGGCCTCGCTCCAGGCTGCTTCTGCTGGAGGGCATGTGTGGTGCGGTCGGCTCCCTCTTCTTTTCTGGGTCCCCTGGGCCCAGAAGCAGGAGGGCTGCAGAGGTTGGGGTGCGGCTCCTTCCTTCAATGAGGCAGGGGAAGGGGTGACAGCCTGGGTGGGTTGGAATCAGGCAGTGGCAGGTCCCCTCCCTCTGTCCTTCTGGGGAGCGGTGTGGGAGCCCCTTGGCCCAGTGTGGGCTTCCAGCTGGCTGTGCTGGGCACTCCAGAGCACATGGCCTCAGGCCTTGGGGCCAGGGGGCCATTGTGCCCCAAAGGGCTGGGCCACGGGGCAGAGCAGCTATAGTCCTGGGCAGGGGCCATCCTGCCAGCCCCCCACGGGCCCCCCACTCTCTGGACATGGGAGAGGAGGTGCTGGCCTACTGGCCCATGGTAGGTGTGCCCGGAGGTCAGCGGTGGCCACTGCCCTCCTTCCTTCCCACCAGGCCACACGAAACTTGGCCCTGCTACGACTTTTCTGGAGGCAGTAGCTGGAAGTATATTTTAAATTAATTTTACTGCACTTTTTGTAGTATTTTTGTTTTAAATAGATTTATAAGCATCTTGGGGGCTATTTCTACAAATTTATGAAGATAATTTTCACTCTCTCGATAAGGTTAAATTTACACATTCTATTTCTATATTAATTCACGGTGCTAAGTGGGTCTAATTTTCTTCCATTCTCCTATCTGGTGAGCATGGCCTTTCCTAATGCAATTTCCCCCTCACTAAATCACTGTGATTGGGAGTCATGATCGAGCTAAATTAACTTCAATTAATTTACTTAATAAGAGCCCCAGATCTTCGTGAATGAGGTTCAGATTTATTGATTCTTGCTCCTCTCTCGCCCTCCTGCAGTCGGCCTTCCTGCCCGCGTTGGCAGCCCTGGCCTGGCCCCGCCTCTCCCAGGGGGCCTGGCTGGGGGCTGGGGGTTGACCTTCGTCAGGGAGGCCCCAGCGGGCCTCTCCTTCCTGGCCTCTGAGTGCCACGGAAGCCCAGGTGTGGGTCCAGCTGGCCCAGTGTTGAGTGTGCCAGGCCCTGATGTGGCCACTGAGCAGAAATAGGTGCCAGGCTCAGGGCTCGAGGGCCCCTGAGGAGGGCGGTGGCTGGGGGCGCCCCCGAGGCAGCAGCCGCCTCCTACTTTCAGCCGGAGTGTCGAGCCCATCAGGCCGAGAACAGCCCGGTCAGCAGCAGGGCGGGGGGTGTGCCTTCCCCTCAGTTCTGGAGACAGGTGGGGGCTGCCTCATGGACAGGTGTGTGAGGTCCGCACTCGGGTCAGGTGGATAGGATGGGCCATCAGGACAGGCCCAGCCCAGCTGCCAGCCCTGCCCGGCCACTGCTTGCCTCAAGCTCCCAGCAAAGGTGGTACCGGGCCTTATGGGGAGGGCGTGCCCCTAGATGGCTGTGTGTAGCCCCGCCAAGGGCCGTGCCGAGTGCCCGATGGCTCAGGCCCCGCGGCCCTGGCCTGTGCTTGGTGTCTGGGCGCTCTGAGGCAGGTTCCCAGCTGCACCAGGCCCCAGTGCCCTCCCTGGGCATGGAGGTGCAGCCGAGCCCACGCCAGGATGGCCACGTGTGCACTGAGGGCATGTGTGGGCTGTGCTCGGTGAGGCCTCCCTCCGCCCGCCTGCCTCTCTGCAGGCCTGCCTGACCCGTCGCCACGCACCTGGGAGGCTCCTTGAACCCAGAGCCCTGGACCCTGAGGGCCTGGCCTCTGGACGTGGTCTGCGGGGCAGCAGGGCCGAGCGGCCAGGACGCCCTGGGAAGCGTGGGTTGGGCTGCCAGTGGCCTGGGCTTCCTATGCTCAAGGCCACCTGTGCCCTGGCGAGGCTGCCTTCTCAGCAGTTGCCACCCTCCAGCTGCCCAGCCTGCCGTCGGCCGTACACGCCAGGCTCAGCTTGTCGAGGCAGCAGGAAGGGCTTGTCTCCAGGGCCGGAGGCCAGTCTGATGCCCTCCCACCCTCCTCCTTCAGCTCCATCAGAGCTGGGGCTGCCTGTGTATGGTCAGCAGGTCCCAGAGAGGTTCTGGGCCACCTGGCCTTGGCCATGGCCTTGGCCTCTGTCCTGTAAGCTGCAGGTTCCTCAGCTCTCCCTGGCAGAAGGGGGGTGGGGGGCTCGTGGCTGGACTGAGGCCAGTGTGGGCTACGGGCTGCTGCAGTGATGAGAAAGCAGGGCGGTTCCACCAGGCAGCGGGGCTGAGCCCAGGAACCAAAGGCTCTTCTTGGGCCTCCCGATCTGTGTCCCCCATGGAGAGACGACACCTCCGAGGGGCGGGCTGGCAGGCAGGCCCCAGCAGTTCTGGAAATCTCAGTGGGCAGAGCTGGGGGCTGGTGGACACAGGTGGGAGGTGAGGCGGGTGGCCCAGCAGCTGAGTGCCAGTGTTAGCATGAGGTGGCCCTGGACCCCACCCCCCTGCAGACCCCTCACTGTGAGTCTCTGCAGAGAGGAAGCTGTGTGTGCGTGGCGGGGGCTGCCAGCCTGGGGGAGCCCAGGGAGCCCCCGGTAGGCGGCACACAGCGTGTGACCCTGGGCTCAGCCCAGACCCGCGCCTGACGGCCATGGCCTTGGCAAATCCCTGCCCTCCCTGTGCGACGCCACGCTCAGTCCCGCACCGCGAGGGGCCTGGCTTTAGAAAGACTTCAGAGGTGGCGGGGCTGCTGCGAGCCCTCTCCCGAGAGGGATGCAACAGGGCGCTGCCCAGGCCCCTCCTCCACTCTCAGCACGGCCCTCACTCATGTTGGGGCCCCTCGCCTTCCAAACTCTTGGGGCGGAGCCGGCGGCCTCAGGAGAGGCACGTTGCCTTTGAACGCTGCAGCGTTCTCCTCTTCTCCCCACCCTGCTGGCCCTGGGTCAGGGGTGGCACGGCTCCCTGCCCGCTCCCTGCTCTGGGGGGGCTCGGGAGGTGGGCATCCCCAGGCCTGGCTCCTAGTGTCTGGGAAGAGGCAGAGGGTTGCAGGGTCCTTGGCCTCTCCCCTCCCGGAAGCCCGTGTTCCGCACCATGACTTGAGCCACCGTGGCAGTGTGGCCACCACTGACTGCTGTCCTGGGCGGCAGGCTGCACGTCTGCCTCGCAAGGCGGCTTTGCACTGTTTCCCGGTTTAGACAGAAACCTACTCTGAGCCCCATGTCAGTTTTGGCCTAATATGTGGGGAGCTGAGGGGCCACATGGTAGCCCACATTCACAGCAGGAGTCCTGGGGTCCCCTTCCCCCCACCAGCTGTCTGGTCTGGAGGTGGAAGAGGTTCTGGTGCTTCTGTGGTGAGGCCCTGACTCCAGAAACACCCGAGAGGAGAGTCAGCTGGAAGTAGGGCAGTTAGCCCGTCGGTTCTGTCGGCCGGTCAGCCCTCGTCCACGTTGGGGCAGACGGAAGGTGGGAAACGGCCGGGCAGCAGCTCCTGGACGCCGTGGGCACTGCCCATCCCGTTGAGAGCCATGGGCCGGATGAGGCAGCCGCTGCCCTGGCCAGGGGAGCGTGTGGAGGCCGGAGCAGGAGGCACACAGGGTGGGGGGTGGCTGCCCCTCCTGGGAAGGACTGTGGCCTGAGTGGGGCAGAATCCTCGGCACCACGGCTCCGGCTTTGGGGCTGCCTGCGTGCAGGGGGAGTGGAAGCTGGCCCGGGCAGGCCGGGTCCAGGGCCCCAGGAGGCGTGGCTGGGGCTCGAGGACTGCACAGCGCCACTGCCCAGAGCTGGCTCCCAGGACCTGGGCAGCAGGGGGGCCCACGAGCACACCCCGGGGCTGAGGCACACACTAAGCGAGGAGTTAATTTTTTTTGTTCTAAGATTTGTGGATTTGCCTGTGTCCTCGCCAGCTTCCAACAAGTTCATTAATCTGAACTGAAGCTGAAATGCGACTTTTATCCCTAAACTGTCTGTCACTTTTTTTCTTTCCAAATTCATTTGACATGAAAGTGCAGAATAAACAGAAGCCCCTGTGCTTAAGCAGATGAGTCTGGCGGCTGCTCCATCCCGACTACAAATGGTGCTGTCACAGGGGCTGCCGCTCGCTGGGCTGCCTTATTTTATTTTATTTTTGTGTCTGTGCCGTAAATCTTAAGTAATCTCTGGGCAGTTTGACGAGGTTTGGGCTGCGATTTTTCTTTTTTTTTTTTTTTTTTCTGGTACGCGGGCCTCTCACTGCTGTGGCCTCTCCCGTTGCGGAGCACAGGCTCCGGACGCGCAGACTCAGCAGCCATGGCTCACGGGCCCAGCCGCTCCGCGGCATGTGGGATCTTCCCGGACCGGGGCATGAACCCTGCATCGGCAGGCGCGGACCCTCAACCACTGCGCCACCAGGGAAGCCCACGAGTCATTATTAAAGAGGAATTCGGGGCGAGGATGGGCAGTGTCCCTGTGGGGTGGCCTCGGCTCCACGTCCTCCCTTCACGCCTACCCTTGCCGACTCCCTGGAGAGCAGGAGGCCAGCCTTGGCCCTGCTCGGCCTCCTTCTCACCTCTGGTTATCGGGGTGTTGGGCAGCTCGGGCTGCCATAACGAAACGCCTCACACGGGGCGGCTTATACCACAGGTGTGTGTTCCTCACAGTCTGGAGGCTGCACGTCTGAGGTCAGGGTGCTGGCCGGGCCCATTTCTCCTCCAGGTTGCAGACAGCCACCTGCTCGCTGTGTCCTCATGTGTGGAGGGAGAGCAGAAGGCTCGGGGGTCTTAATGAGGACACTAATCCCATCACAGGGCCCCACCCTGACGACCTCATCTCACCTTCATCACCTCCCAAAGGCCCCACCTCCAAACAGCATCACACTGGGTTTAGGGCTTCAACATAGGAATTGAAGGGGGGAATACAGCCTTCAGTCAGAGAAGGGAGTGTCCTGTGCAGACCAGTGGAACGGGGGTCCCCACAGCCTTCTGCCCTGCCCTGAAGAGTGTGGCAGTTAGAGGGACCCCGGGGAGAACCCTTCTGGGAAAGCAGTGTTCCCTTCCAGTCGCCTCCACCATGGCCAGAGTCCGGGGTCCCGCTGTCTGTCTGGTGAGGCCCCAGCCTGATGGTGTGCAGAGACCCCTCCCAGCTCAGCCCAGGCCGCAACCCTGTGACGGAGCTAGTAGGGTGCCCAGTGCTGGGCAGCGGGGCTCCCCTGCAGATCCCTGTGGGCAGCCATCCTGTGCGGGCGAGTTCTCTGCCCGCAGCACTCGCCTCCCAGTAGGCAGAGGGTCAGGAAGCAAGCAGAGGATGAAGCGAATACTTTCACGGGGTGGCGAGTGCTGGGAAGCACTGAGACTCACCCAGGGTGGACGGACCACCAAGGAGCCCAGAGAAGGCTCCTCTGGGGCTGGGGCCAGCGAGGTCCGTGTGGGCCACATTGTGAGGGCCTTTCCCGGGGGGCTGGGAAGGAGCCCGGGATGTCTGCTCAGAGGGCAGCGGAGGCTGGTGTGGAAGGTGGGACCTGGGCCCTGCTGCTGGACCCACAGGGGCTGGGGAGATGTCGGTGGGGGCTGCGACCCTTCCTCCTGGCGGCCCCTCTTCCCAGGCTGTGACTGCTGTGTGCAGGCCCTGGGCACACACCGTGGCCGACCTTGACCTTGACCTGGCTTGCATGGTCCTGGGGGTGCTCGCCTGCCTCTGATGTGGAGGCTGGGGAGCTGCATGCCGCGCCTGGCTCCGTCCAGCCCTGTGCCTCTAGCTGCCCCACGACAGCTCTGCCCGTGGGCAGCTTGTACTGACAGCCGAGGAGGCTGCCGGGCCGAGCGCCGCTCCGGCTGCCTGTGAAGGGGCTGAAGGGGTTTTGGCGAATAGGTAGCAGAGCTCTGGACTGGTTCTTTTACAGCAGAAAGTGCCCGTCTCAAGCGAGGAGAACGTTCCCCTGGTCTCACCGGGACGCCCCCTGGGCTGAGGGTCCCGGATGACCGCTTCGGGCCCCGCCTGATCCGTCGGCAGCAGGCAGTCAGGACTGTCCTGGTTTCGTGTCAGAGGCGGGGTTTCCCCGCCGCCTGCCCCCCACCTGGCTTGTGCCCGGGGTTGGGGGCAGTGAGAGTGGAGGAGTGGGACAGGAGGGGTCCCCCAACACATTCTGTGGAGCCTGGTCTCTGCCCTGACGGGGCTGTCCCCTCCGGGAGAAGGGCCTTCCATCCGGGCTGGAGCTTGGGGTTGTTGGGGTTGTGGCTTTCAGTTGGGTGGCACCTGAGCATTTTCTTTGCCTGGTCCCTGTGTGTTGCAGCTCAGGCCTGGTGGAGCAGAACAGGCGGAGTCCCCAGGCGGGTGGCTAGTGGCTCCCAGCTGCCCCTGGGCCTGCGGAAGAGGAGCCAGTCCACTCGCTCCCCAAGTGTCCGTAGAGGGCCTGTCCTGTGTCAGGCCCCTGCCTGCTTGGAAGCTGCGGCCCAGGGCCCTGCTGCCCACTGACCACCACTCTCTCTGCCTGGCCCTGCAGATGGTCGCCACTGGGCTGTAGCCCTGCTCTGTGGCTTGTGGCCTGAGTGGGCCACTTTTATGTCAGCACATTGGGGGCAGCGCCCTGTTGCTGCTGACCACCCCTCAGCCCCAGGAGAGCTGTGAGCCAGGGGCTGTCGTGTGGGAGGGATGCATGGAGGAGCCAGGGCAGGCCTGGGCCAGTGGGCAGGGCGGGGACGGGGGCTGTCGCCGTGCACTGCTGGCTCACTCCTGGTCCCTCCTAATCAGTGTCTTGCGTTTAATTTTGGGGGTAACTTTATTTTACATACTTCTGAACTTATAGAAAAGTTGCAAAAGTAGTACGTGGAACTGCTGTGTATTCTTCACCTAAATCCACCGGTTATTTGTACCTTGCCGCATCTGCTGTATTGTTTCCACTCTCTGCACAGACCATTTGTGAGGACATTGCAGCCTTGGTGCCCTTGACCAGGGCAGCAGAGGTCTGCTCGGGTGTGACGAGACTCAGCTTCGCCGTTTGGGCAGGAGCGCTGTGGGTCCCTCTAGGTGATTGTGGCGTCGAGCCTGTGTGGGCGTCCTGTTCCTTGCTGGGCCTCACCCGCTCCTCCTAGACCCTTAGTGATTTCCAGCCCCTCGTTCCTTGCATATCGGTTGGTCGGGTTCCTGTAAGGAACTGCTGTCCCTCATCTCCCGTTGCCTCGTATATTCATTTATTTATAATGGTGTGGACTCCCGATTCTTACTTTTCAGGCTATAATCTGTTGATGTGATTCACTCGACCCTTCGTCGGCCATGGCGCTGGCCCACGGAGGCCCCCTCTGGGCTGGCCCTGTCTCCTTTCCACGTGGCACCGTCACTCACCAAGCCTCCCTCACCTGCCCAGTGGAAGCTTCCAGGCTCACCTGGGACTTGCCCTCTTCCAGCCCGGAACCAGCCGCGTCTGCGGACCCTGGCTCCTGGCAGCACAGTGGCTCCTGGCAGCACAGTGGCTCCTGGCCGCTCGCAGCCGCACTGCCGAGGGTCTCGTCAACAGTGCCAAGGGGTGACGGGAGCATGTCGAGCGGGTCCGGGCAGCGGGGTGCGTCCTCCTTGCAGGCCTTCCTGGGTCAGAGTCCGCGCACCTGTGCGCACAGCTGTCTCCATGCTGCTGCTGCTGCTGCTTCAGGCCGCCTCCCCCTGTGCCCTCGTGACTCCCCTGAGGAGCCCTCTTCTGGCCGCTTTCACTGTGGTCCTTTTGGCTGGTTCTAGACGCCGCAGGGGAGGTGCACACTCGGCACTTCCGCCTGCAGCCACCCCCAGCGATTACTGACTGCCCTGCTCTCGAGGGCGGGCGGCTCCCCGCTCTCGCAGGGCTCTTTGTGTAGACCCGGGTCCCCTCCCGGAGCAGCGCCCCCTTACTGTTCCAGTTCCCATCGCATCTCGTCATGGTTTAATTTGCATTTCCCTGATTACCAGTCATGTTGACCGCTCAGGCACGGGATTGTTCTTGTGTTCTTTTGTGTCTTCTTTTGTGCTCACATCTTTTGCCCGTTTTTAATTGCTGGTTTGTCTCCTGTTCTTGAGCTGCGGGAGTGGTCCACTTGTTCAAGGCTCTGTGTCCGCGCCTTTCCTGGCCAAGTCAGCCTCAGCTTGAATGAGCGCCTTGTTTCCTGCCCAGGAGTCTGGTGGTGGGTCCACGGGGGCTCTCGGCCCTCTGGGGGGCTTGTGCCCCGTGGCTGCTGTGCCGCCATCCTCAGCCCCGCATTCAGAGTGTGAGGTCAAGGACCCTTCCCCCCGGAGGCTCTCACCTGGCTCTGCTCTCTGCCAGCATCGCCTCCCCAGCCCCCAAGGGAACCCTGCAGGCCTGGGTCTCCTGGGGGACCTGGAGCCCCAGAGGGGAAGCCTGGTCTTTCTCAACCTCTCCAGGCCCACGGGGAGCGCAGGCTGCTGCTCTGTGCTGGACCCTGTCCTCCACCCTCACTCACATACACCCCTTACCAGCCCCGGGCCTGCGAGTGGTCAGAGGACAGCCTTGCCTGTGCCCCGGGAGCAGCCAAGGGCATCCCTCAGGGTGGGATTGGAAGAAACAGGTAAAGAAATCAGAGCAGGAAGGACTTCCCTCAGGGGGGCGCAGTGGTTGAGAATCTGCCTGCCGATGCAGGGGACCTGGGTTCGAGCCCTGGTCCAGGAAGATCCCACATGCCGCAGAGCAACTAAGCCCGTGCGTCACAACTGCTGAGCCCACGTGCCACAACTGCTGAAGCCCGCGTGCCTGGAGCCCGTGCTCCGGAACAAGAGAAGCCACCGCAATGAGAAGCCCGCGCACCGCAACGAAGAGTAGCGCCTCGCTCGTCGCAACTAGAGAAAAGCCCACGGACAGCAACGAAGACCCAACAGAGCCAAAAATAAATAAATTTATTTATTAAAAAAGAAAAAGGATTATGAGAAAAGAAATCAGAGCAGGAAGTTTGGCCTGAGGGTGACAGGGAGGTGTGACCCAGCTCTTGGTGCTGAGCTTTGGAGAGATTAGGGTGGGACCTCTTTAAGGGAATTGGTGGGCGCCAGTAGGGGTCAGGGAGGGACCTGGGGTGACCCTGCCCCCTCCCTTCCTGCCCCCCGCCCCCGCCTGCTTCCCCACGTGGTGCTGAAGCAGGTCTCCTCTGGCAGGTTTTTTAGAATTTTATTTTATGAGAACAGGCAGTTACGGCTCCCCAAGTGCTGTAAAAGTTAATGTGATGGCCTCCCTGCGCCTGGGCTCATTTTTATAATTTTTTATTTTATGAAACAGGACAGAGAGCTTAGTGACTTATTACTATTCATTTCGTTTCAATGCAGTAAATATTGATTCGGTTGGGGGTTTTCAATTTAAACCACTCTGCGATTATATAAAATATTACTGGCCTCTGAAATTATGCTTACCGATCCCTTCGGCTGCTCATTAAGGAAGGAGTGCAGTTGTAGGTCCCTTTGCCCTCATCATTCTAATAAATGGGCTGAGGTGCGTTTTTGCACGGGAGGTGCCGCGGAAACTGCTGGCAGGGGCCTGACAGCAAGGATGCAACTCTTAATTTGGAAGTCCGTTCAAAGCGCGTCTTGCTTATTTATTTCTCTCTCTGCCTGAGTCTAGCAGGCCTTTCAGCTGTCAGCAGCCCTGAGGCCTGAATGCCTGCCTGCGCTCCCCGGTGGGTTTGGGGAGGGCCTGGGGCTCGGGCGACGATGTGGGGCCTTGACCCCTCACCCCCTTGATGGTTTCGGGGAGGTGAGGGAGGAGACCAGCCTTGCCAGGGCACAGCTGTCCCCTGTCGGCACTGAGGCTGGGACGTTGAGGACTACCCGCTCTCCCTCCGGAACCTGGTCCAGAAGTGGGGCCTTTCTTGGCCACGTTAGAGCCCAGCCCCTCGCTGGCAGGGCCTGGCCTGGGATGCAGGACCCTGAGGGGAGGGCCCTGGATGCCAGGGCCCAGCTGGTGCACAGGCCGAGGTGGCGCTGCTGCCTTCCTGCTCTTCTGTGCGCTCTGTCAAGCACCGCCACCGGTGTGGGCTGGCACGTGGAACCCCCTGCCCTTAGGAGCCGAGCACCAGGCCCGCCTGTCCCTCTGGGTCCAGGGTCTGTTCGTTCTCTCAGTCCCCGTCCTGCCCCGTGTGGGCAGCTCGAGGACGGACCCGTGATGTCGGGGGACATGGCCAGCGCCGCAGGGAGTCAGCACTAAGGGTCTGGAGCCCTGAGCGGGGGAGGCTGTGCTCGGCCGGGCCACCCCAGTGCCACGCGGCCCGTGTGCTCCCAGGCGGGGGCGGGGCAGAGCCACGCTCCCCCCGGCTGCTGTGCCGGCACTGCGGGGGCACTGACGTGCGGCGTGCGGGCACCTGGTGTGGGGTGGGGCCGGGTGGGGCTCACGTGCCTCTCCCCCATCGGTCTGAGCCTCTGGCCCGTCCTCCCCAGTGGCCACACAGCCCCCCGTGACAGTTGCCCCCCAACGCAGCTCTGTGCCACCACTTCTTCCCTGGCCATGGGGACCACTGGCGTGGGCCCAGGCTCACAGGCACTGTAGCCGAAGTGTTTGTGGCGAGACCACATTGACAGGTGGCACCTGTGTTCCATCTGCAGGCGGCGTGGGAGCGGAGGCTGGCGGCCTACACTGGAGCCCCCATTTGCTCTGTCTCAGGCCAGGGGCTGCCGTTCCGTGGCCATGGTCCCTCCCTCTCCGGGCCCGTGGTGAGCTGGCCCGGAGCTCGCTGGCCCAGGGTGCACCCCTGGGTCAGTGTCCCTGAGGGCCATGCTGGTAGGCAGGAGCTGCCGCACAGGGCTGGGGCCAAGGCCGGGGTGCAGGGCACAGCGGCCCCCTGAGCAGGCCAGGGCGCTCTGCCGCAGGTCCCTCCTGGGACGGCCTCTGTCGTCTGGCCAGCCCCAGCCCTGCTGGTGCCTCGTCTGTGTGTGACTCGTGGGCCCTCGAGCCTTCAGCCCTCTTGCTTCATCCCTTGGCCCTGCTTTTTTGTCGCTGCCTCCACACATTGGTGTCTTTCTCTCCATGGACGGACGTGCGCGTGTCTCCCTTCTGTCCTGCTCCCACTGCCCCGTGCCCTTCCTCTTGCAGTGTGGGACGCCGCTCCCTGGCGCCTCAGGCGTGCGCGTGGTGCCGGGGACAGGGAGGTGAGGAGGGAGGGCGTGCCGAGTGGCCGGGGTCCCGGCGGTGGCAGGCTGTGAAGCGCTCTTACTCTAGAACGCCCGCGCCTGGTGCCACCCCGTGACCCAGCGCCACCCCCCAGCCTCCGCGCCTCGCTGCAGCTGCCCCTCGGGGAAGGGCTCTCCCAGGCCACCCTCCATCTCTGCTGCCTGTGGCCGGGCCTGCTTCGCCTGCCGTAGCGCACTGCGTCTTGATCATGAGACGTGCAGGGGGCTTCTTTGCCCTACGGGAGCTGGCTTGTGTGGCCAAGCCCTGCCCAGCAGCCTCCAGACCGGCGTGGAAAAGGGTCAGGCAGGCAGGAGCCTCGCCCGGGCCTGGCTCCTTGTGGGCCAGCGCTGACGGGACAGCACCCTGCAGGGCCCCGTGCGACACTGCCACTGCCACGGCCAGAGCACAGGCCACGGTGTGGCCTCCCCGTGCGCTTGGTGACAGTACAGCGACTCACAGAGGAAGAGTGGGACAGGCCAGGTTGGGTGTTTCAGGATAAACCTAGAGAGAGCATCCCTGCCGCTCGCCCCGGGGGAAGCTTTGTTCCGAAGGCAGCGGTACTGTTGGAAGGAAGCTGGGCAGGTCCCGTGAGGTCCCTCCCCGTGGGGCCCTGTGGGAGGTGGCCCTCGGGGGTGCCCAGGCCCTGGCCACACCTTGCACTGTGGGCCCTCGTGCGTCTGTGTCGGTGTCCCGGGGGATGAGGAGCAGGGGCAGCTGAAAGTACTGCCCCCGACGGGGAGACAGAAAGCGTCCTTGTCCACCAGTGCTTCCTGGGTGCCCTCCACAGTCAAACGCCGTTTGAAATGCCACTTTTATCCTGGCTTAGAGGTGGTAGTAAAGCATCGTTCAAATAATCAATACCGTATTTAACTCTTTGCGTGCGTCCAGCCTCCTGCCTGAGCTTACTCCACGGCACGATTCCCCTCGGGGCCTAGCCAGGGCCTCTGGAGATGGGTTGGGGGGAGGCGTTGTTCTAGGGGTCTGGGTAGCTCAGGGAAATGGGCTCCCTGCGTTGGCTGTGGGGTCCGGGGGGCTCCCCTTGCTGGGGACCGTGCCCAAAGGGCTCCCACAAGCAGGTGCCCGCTCAGGCCCCTGGTGGGCCTCAGGCAGCCTGGCCACCACCTCCTCCCCGTGCCCCACCCTGTGGCATCAGCCCTGCTCCGCGTCACCCTCAGCTTCTCTGGGCAGGGGGCTCCCAAAGGGCACAGGGGCACCCAAGTAGCTGCTGGGCCCTTGGGGGGTTGGGTGGGCATGTCCTCCCCCTGCCATGACTCGGCACTTAGCCCCCACCCCCACCCCCAGCATGTCGCCATGTGGGTCCTCAGAGGTGGGCCTTTGGTTTGCCCCTCTTCCACCCCTGGCCATTGAGGGCTCCAACCAGGACCGGGGTTGCTGAGCCAGAATGTCGTCCATCCACTGCTGGGGCGTCCACGTCACATCTTCTCCCCCCTGGCACCCTGCTAAGGCTGTCAGAGGGCCTCTCCAGCCACTGCACGTGCGAACTGGTGGACAGTGGAGGAATCGTGGGGTGTCTCCTTTTAAACATTTGTCCCAAGTGGGAGGGGCTGCGGTTGCAAAGACCTCTGTGAGTTGGGGCAGGCCCGCTGACGGCTGCCCTTGCCCCGGCCACCCCTTCTGCGGGGCAGTCACCGCGGCCAGGCAGGACCCTGAGCCCAGCTCCGGCTGAGCCTGGCTCTGGGCCCGCACTCCCATCTCCTGGAGCCAGAGCAGCAGGCGGGCGCAGAGCCGGTTTATTTTCCTCGGACTTTCTCCGAAGTCAGCAAGGTTTCTGTGGCTGCCCCACCCACTCCCCAGAGTAAGGAGCCCCGGTTTAATTTGCGGTTAGATGTCTGTTAAGATTGCGTCCACTTCCCAAGTCAGCACTTAATTGGCAAGGCGCTTGATTTAACAGCGTGGGAGCCTCCACCGGAAAAATGGCTTGAATAAATCACCGTCTGACGCCAGAAAATAGATATAATCTCAGCATTAACTACATTAATAGTAGCAGGAGCCGAATTAAGAAGGCCATAAAGCATAGGCGGGGGAGCATGAATTATGGCCCAGGCTCTGTCCCCTTGGCAAGGGGGATCCTCTGGGGGTGGGGCAGGGCAGAGGGGGTGCGCCAGGCCCCTCCCAGTCCGCCCCGCCCTGCCCACCTGCCCGGTAGGGGCCCAGGTGGGTATGCCCAGCTCGGGGCTTGCATGTGGGCGTGGCCAGGCCACCTGTCCCACCCCGCCTTGCTGGGCTTGCTGGGCTCCGGTGTCTGGCCCTGGGAGGGAGGGTGGGCTTGGCCGCTCTGCCCTCCAGGGCTCCCCCCACCCCACCCCTAGGGCCTCCCTGGGGCCGGGCCCTGGCTGAGCGCTTTCCACCTGGACCATCCTCCACCAGCAGGTGCTAGCAAGGTCTCTGCCGCGTGAGACCCAGCGCCGATGGGACCGCACTGCCGCCACCTCCTCCCTCCCACAGATGGCTCTGCCCCGTGGTGTCTGCAGCCCGGATGTGTTCCCGAGGCAACATTTGGCTTGCCGCGTAGGTGGCTACAGCCTGACCCGGCTGTTGAAGTTGTGCCTCTTTTGTCCACCTCACTGAGGTCGGTCCACCCAGGAGGGGCCGCCCTGGTTCTGGGCTTTAGGGAGAGCCAGGGGGGCACCTCCTGCCGTGCTGGTTTGCATCTTCTCGTGTCCTTCTTGGCGTTAACTGCCACTGCCAGAAACTTTTCGACAATTTACTGGAGGAGAATGCTGTCCAGTTTTCATTTCAGTTTTTTTTTTTTTTTTCCCCCACACCACATGGCTTGTGAGAATCTCAGTTCCCCGACCAGGGATTGAACCCGGGCCACAGCAGCGAAAGCGTGAAATCCTAACTGCTAGGCCACCAGGGAACTCTTTTAATTTCAGTTTTATTCATGCTCTTTGTCAAGTTCAGCATTCTTTATGTGTACTGTTCATTTGTCTCTGGCCTGTTTCTTACAGGTTTTCAAGACTCTCTAAGTATTCGGGGTGGGGGGCACCCTTTTGGATTTTTAACAGAACTTTTTACTTTTCTGTGTTCTTAAATCTCTCAGTCTGTTAAGACTTAGTATATTGATTTGCTTAGAACAGCCTTCCTCATCCCAAGATTACATGAGTTCAGTTATTTTCTTCTAGTGCTATGTTTTCAAGGTTTGCATTTAAAACTGTAACCTACCTGGACTTTATTGGGGACATGGTGTAAGACTAAAGGTCAAATTTAATTTTGCTTAACGCTTATTACCTGGTTGTCTCTGGACCACTAGACGTTCAGACTTTTTTTCCAGTATTTAAAAATGTCACTTTTGTCATGTACAAATCTTGTTCCTGAACTTGGCCTTCTGGACAGATCTTTCTCTTTGATTTCCCTTTGCAAAACATTTGTGGTGGTTTGTATTTTCAGTGGTCAGTTCTGTGGGTTTTCATCTTGCGTGCCTACCGCACAGGTCGGGGTATGCCCGTCTCCTGCCCCGGGAGCTCCCACATGCTCCTTCCCGTCACGTCCCCAGCCAGCCACCCATAGGTCCCACTCCTCTGGCCTCTGGCCTCTAGACTAGCTCTGTCTCCAAACTTTTGAACTTCATACCAGTGGATTCATATAGTAGGTACTGTTTTGTGTGTGACTTCTTTTGCTCACCGTTTGTTGTGGACTGAATCATCCAAATTCATAGGCTGAGTCTCTGAACCCCAGTGTGGCTATATTTGGAGACGAGGCCTTTGCAGAGGTGGTTAAGGTTAAATGTGGTCATTTAGGGTGGGGCCCTAATCTGATAGGTTTGGTGTCTTTATAAGCAGAGGAAGAGACGCCAGAGCTGAGCACTCAGACGCCACCTGCAGGCCAGGAGGAAAGGCCTCACCAGGAACCAGCCCTGCTGGTGCCTTGAGCTGGGGCTTCCGGCCTCCAGAACTGTGGGCCAACCTAGCCGCCCATCTGTGGTGCCTTACGGCAGCCTGAGCCAGCTGAGGTGGTGCTGTGTGCAGCAGAGGCGTCTTCTTTTCCCTCCCTGTGCCGCACTCCTCTCTGGGTGTGCCACACTGTGCGCGTTTTGCTCTCGATGGACGTCTGGGTTATTTCCAGGCTCTGCTGCTCTCTGTCCTGTTGGGCATGTTGCCGAGTGACTAGGAGCCCTCCTCTCTATGGAACTGCAGCCTCAGCGGGTGGATGGATGCTGGGCTGTAGCAGGGAAGGCCAGTCTCCCCCATGGCTGTCCTAGCCTGCACTTGTGCCACAGTGTGAGGGTGCTCCGGTCACGGGGGCTAGGGTGGCATCTCACGTCCCGATGACTCACGGTGCCAGTGTCTTCTCCCACTTTGGCAGACCTTCGTGAAGTGCCCTATGGAGTCTTTTGCCCGCTTTGGTATTAGTTTGTTTTTTATTGATTTGCTAGTGTTCTTTATATATTATGGCTACATTTCTCTATCAGATATCTTCTCACAGCGTGGGGCTTGCCTTTCAGTGCTGTCTAATTTATCAGTCTTCTTTTATGAGTAGTGCTCTTTGTGTCGTGTTGAAGAAATAGTTGCCTACCCCAAGGTCACGCTTTCTTCTAGAAGCTTGGCTATTTTAGCATTTATATTCAGCCTATGATCCTTCGTGAGTTAACTTTTACTCGCCATCTGAGGTGGGGGGTCAAGGTTTCTTTGTCTCCTCACAGAGACGTTTGCTGAGACGAGCCCCTCCCCCCACCAAAATGCAGAGCCAGAGACTGTGTGTCTGGCCTCCGTATTCTTCAGGTGAACCGTAGCAACACTGGCTCAGTTTCTCAGCCTTCCGCAGCCAGCCAGCCTCCAAACCCACCCACCTGCACTTAAGCTTCTCATCCTGCCCTCTGTGCAGGGCTTGCCTCGTCTCGGTGCTGCAGAAACGGTGTCGCGTGGGTTTTGCCTGTCTGCGGGCACACCTGCCAAGGTGTCGCCTTTAGTGTTTTGTTTTGCTTTTTTTTGTGGTCCCAGCCAGTCCTGCTGGTGTCTTGGAGGCTTTGACGGGCGTGTGTTCACTTTGCAGCTAGCTGCCTGCTCACCCTCTGCCTCTCAGGAACTTTTGCTATTGAGCTCGTGGGCCTTTCCCTGGAGTTGCTTGGATCCCGCGTCTGCGCGGCCACCACCCCCTTTCCCGGGGAGCCAGGCTGTGCTCACGTGTGACTCTCGGAGGAGCCGTCCCACTGGGGACTGTGCGGGAGGGGCACCTGCCCCCCCCCACTCCTCTCTTCCTGAGTCTCTTTACGTAGCGGTGACATGCGGGTCCCTGAGGGCCGGGGCTTGTAGCATTCAGGGGTCTGGTCGTGTTCCCACTGTGTCACACGCTCCCGCTTGGGCTGCCCTCCAGTGTCTCTCAGCTCGGCCACGTCCAGGTGCTGGGGCCTCTTCGTGACGTACATGCAAGCGTGAATGTCCTAGGGGGTCACCAGAGGGACACGGGCGACTGGTGTGAGAGCCAGAGGTGCAGCGGGGATGCAGCGAGGTGCCTGCCGAGCAGATGGCAGCCCTGGCTCTGGGGCTGGAGGGGAGCTGGAGAGACGGGGAGGGGTGCAGGTGGCCAGGGCCCTCTAACCCTGAGCAGTAGGCCGCGTGGCGCTCTGCGAGTGAGAGGCTGTGAGCCGCGTCCCGAGAAGGGCCGGCTGCAAGGTGGAGCGCGCCGAGCGCCAGCCAGCAGGGCTGCGGGGCAGTGTGAGGGCAGAGGCCCCGAGATGGGCTGCCGAGCAGGTAGGTGATGGGAGGCCTGGCCAAGGAGCGCGAGCCCTCTGCTGCCAGAGATTAGGTGGCCTGGCTTTTCACTGGGGCCTCGGCCCATCCGCTACCAGGGCTCCGTGGGGGCGCTCTCTGGGCTCTCTGGGCGCTGGTCCCCGCGTCCCTGGTGATGGGGGTCAGAGCAGTGTGCACCAGGGCACAGAGGAGGGGTTGCTCTGAGGATGGTGTGTGGGCAGCAGGGGCTGACGCGCTGGCCCAGCTTTGAGGAGGGAGCTTGAGGAAGCGCCCTCGGGGCTTGGTGGGGCGGAGTCTGAGGTCTTGGCTCGGGGTGGGACGTGGAGGGGTGGTGGAGGCTGGGCTGGACCTGAAACCCGGGCATCGCGGATGTTGCCCGGGGGCATCCTCGGGTACAAGGGCCGGAGACCGGACGAGCCAGGTGACTGGCACAGGGCTCCTTCAGGGGTGTCCTCAGGGAGCCAGAGAACCTGGGGCTGGCGCTTTACTGCCTGAGCCGCCTTCCCTTGTCTATTGCCCACGTGGAGCGCCTCGCCGATGCAGCCCTGCGGGAGAGGGCTGGGATGGGTGGGCTGGAGTTCACGGGCACGGTGAGCCGGTGAGGGCCGGGGTGGGGGGGCGGGGGGAGTTGGTGGGCAAGAGAGAGCGACGTGGGAGGGGCCGAGGGAGCAGAGGAAGGGCCCGCCCTGCCCCTCACCAGCCGTCAGGGGCCAGGGGAGCCCTGGGCGATAGCCCAGCATGGAAGGCGACCCTTGGGTGCAGAGGACCGAGGTCCCGCCCTGGGCTACACCAGCTATTTGGCTGCCTGATCCTGGGCTCCCCCAGCCCCTCAGCCCAGCGAGCTGAACTCTGCCCTCTGGAGTGGGGCCATTAAGGCCCAATAATAACCTGTTTTTTGCAGCTAACATACAAAACACCAATAGCTTCAGCTGAAATGGATTTTTAGAAGTGTCATTTTATGGAGAATTTTACTTTCTATTTTGTTGTTTACTAGGCTCTTAAAAGGAAAGCTTGTAATGCATGCATTGATCGAAATACCGATTGAATAGATGTGAGCACATAAAACAACCCAGCCCCCCTCATGCAGCCCCGGCGCTCGTACTGCGGGCAGCACGATTAGTGTTGCCCACCAGATGCCGGCTGGCCAGGGGCGCCCCGAATCATTTCTGTTCATTAGCGGGGACCCCCTGGGAAGGAGCGGCACCCTCAGAGACGACGCCTAGGTGTCCTGCTGGGTCAGGGGGGCCCGTGGGAGCCAGCCCCATGCCTGCACCCCCCGCCCCCGCAGTTCCACCCTCAAGTGCTCAGCCTGTGCCCTGGGCCGGCCAGCTCTCTCCAGGGCTGTCCTGTCCTTGTCGCGACCCACCAGGGCCCTCAGGCCTCAGCTCCCACCCGGACCCGTAGCCCCGCATCCACTGCGAGCAGGTGTGTCCTGGGAAGCCGAGCCATCACCTCACCCCTGCCCCAGGGTGGCTGGGGCCACACGCAGGAGGAGCACATCACACGCCGGGAGGAGGGTCCCAGGAAGCCAGGTGGCCCCAGTCATCCTGAGGCCCGCACCGTCCGTCCGTCCGTCTGTCCATCCGCTGAGTCCCTGGCTCCCGGGAGCCTGCCCTGCCACCTCTCCTGGACCCTAGCCCCCGAGGGCCTCTGTCCCTCGCCCCCAGAACCCAGAACGTTCTGTCAGCACCTGCGTGACAGGATGCCCTGCACGACGGCCAGGACCCCGAGTGAGGCCTCAGCTGGGAGGGCGCAGCCTGTGGCGGGGAGCCAGGCCGTCAGCGTTTCCGTGGAAAGCCCGCTTAAGCAGTTTGCAGCCGTCACGGTGGCGGCAGCGGCTGAGCCTGACCTACTTGGGATTCGCCGCGCAGCCGCCTCCCCGGGTGCCCCTTCTGCTGACGGCGCACTCCCCGCTTGCCCGGAGCTGCGTGGAAGCCGCTCCACTTCCTGAAAAATGCTTCCCCACTTGTTTTCTCTGCTCCCGGCCAGCCTGCCCGCCTCCTGGCCCTGCACTGCCCAGCCCCGGCCTCAGTCCCTCCAGCTGAGCCCAGGGGCCTCTCCTGGTGTAAGTGCCCCACGTGTCCTGTCTCCCGCCCACCGAGGTCTCCCGTCTGTGTGTCTCCCCTCACACCTCAGGGCATCCCAGTGTGCGGGACCCGGGTGGCCCCCCAGCCTCCCTCCTGGTGTGCATTCACCCAGCACGGGTCACTGGAGCCCCCGCTCGCCGGCACGGCCCCCGCCCCGTGGTGCCCGCTCCCAGGTGTGACACAGCCCTGTGCCGTCGGGGTTTGGGGGAGGCTTCCCAGGGACCTGACGTCTGACCTGGTCTCCAGGTAGACCTGTGTGACAGGCACAGGGACGGCATGTGCACAGGCCTGGCTCAAGGGGGGTCGCAGTGGCCGTTGAGGGCCCGAGAGACCCGCCTGCAGCGGGGGCAGGTGGAGCGCGGGGAGCTCGAGCAGACGTGCAGCTTTCAAACCAACTGATGGGATGGGGACCCCACCAGGGAGCCGTGAATGAGGGCAGGACCCCAGACTGCCTCTGGGGCGAGAGGGCCACTTCCTCGGTACCAGTGACAGAGGTCTGGGCTGCGTCCCCATCCCGGGGCGTGCGGGGCGTGCGGAGGAGGGGAGCAGACTGTGGGGACTGGAAGGAAGGTACCAGCGAAGCGCTCTGTGTCTGAGGGGCCTTCCTGGAGCATAGCCGCCAGTTCCGCCAGCAACTTGTCCAGGCGCGGGCTCCCCGGGCCTGGCCCTGTCCCCAGCGGGCTCTGTCCCACCCTCTCTGGGTCCACGGGGCCTGTGCCAGGCTGCCTTAGGACTGGGTGCTGAGAGGCCTGGAGCCCTCAGGAGTGGGTACGCCGGAGCGGGGCCCCTTCAGCTCCAGTGTGGTCCTGCCATCCCACCTGAGCAGTGACAGCCGAGGAGGAGCCCGCGGGGCTGTGCTGGCGGCCTGAGGCCGTGTCAGTTTAAAGGCCAGTGGACCTGGCGAGGAGGCCTGGGCACCCGGGCGCAGCTCCAGGGTGAGGCTCGCCCTGCCCAGGGTGTCCTGGAGGCTGGGGCTGCTTCCAGGGTCTCCAGGGCCAGGCCGGCTCCCTGCCCCTTGCCTCCCTGCACCTGACCATGCCCTCCGTTAGGAGGAGCCACTCTGTGGGCCTTAAGGTGACGTGGCCTGGCAGGCTGCCTGTCCTCGGCCCAGGGTCTTGGGTGCGCTGGGGCAGGTGAGGTGCGTGGCGTTCAGGTGCTGGTCTGCCTGGCACTCCGTGCACGCACACCTGTGCCCCAGGCTGCCAGGCCGCTTAGCCCAGGATGCTCTGGGTGGGCCCGTCTCAGCCGTGCAGCCCGAGAAGCGGACCCGCAGCAGGGGCGCCCTGCGCATGGTGTTGGGGGCTGCACAGACCTGCTTGGGCAGTGGCCAGGGAGCGTGCAGGGAGCCTGGGTGCCCAGGGCCAGCCTTTGAAACCGCTGGGGAGTGGGGGAGCCCTGGCAGGCTGGGCACTCGGCCACTGCCGGCAGTGCGCCCCGCAGGCCGAGCAGAGGTTTTGTCACGCTCATCCTGGCTCCCTGGGGAGAGCTTTCCTGTGTTACCCAGACCCTGATGCCCCATCTCTCGGGGTCCATTTTCCCTGGGACTTTCTACTCACTTCCTGGGTACAGCAGGTGAGAGGGGCCTCAGAGGGCAGAGCCCCTTGGAGTTCCTGGATGGCCTTGGGCCTAGAAGTTTCTAGCTGCTCCCCAGGCAGCGGACACACGGGCCGCTTTTCTTTTGAAACCTACTTTTGTGGCGTGTGTGTCTTTTTCCCCATTACTGCCGCTTTTCATTTAAAATGTTATCTCCCCCCCACCTGTCCTTCGTGGCCCCCAGGGGGCCGAGGGGAGGCCCAGCCCTCACCCCAGAGTAGTCAAGGTTATGGTGATAAATCCTGGGGCATTGTCACTGCTATTCGGAGTAAATTGGCTGGCCGCTTTCGGGCTGAAGGAAAGATAATTTGCTGTAGTATTTCAAATGGATTAGAAATGGATTTGAAGGGAAAGTTCATGCCTCCCATCACAAAGGCGAGAAAAAGGACTATCTTAAGGCAGGTTCCCTCCCCGGCCTTCATTATCCTCGCTTAATACCTTTCCTATTTTCCAGCCTTAATGAAATTTCCTGGCGGCATGGGCCTGCCGGACGGATGGGAGCAGCCTTTAGATCTGAGGCTCCTGTTGTAGAAAAGGAATTACAGGCCCTTGCTGCGAGGGCAGGCGCGTTCTCTGGGTCCTTGGCCCTGCTATTATCTCATTAATTTTATCCCCTCTTCTCAATACAGTTCGTTTCCAAAGGCTGTCCTCTCCATTAGGGTAACAATTTACTGGAGTGCTGTGACACCCACGGCAATGAAAGGCTACAAGGTGTTTGGGGCGGCGGTGGGGGGGGGGGCCCAGCCCACTGTTCCAGTTCCCGCCTGCCCGGCACCTGCCAGGCCACAGGTCCAAAGTCAGCGGGACCAGCGGGAGAGGGAGGGGCAGAGGCGGCTCTGCGAGACTGCAGGCCGGGCCGGTTTCCACGGGCTGGGGGCCCTCCCCAGCCCTCGCCAGCCCTCCCCGAGTTCTTTGGGTGCATCCACCTCCCCCAGGCAGCCCCAGGGCACCATCTGGGAATGCAGCTTCTCCCAGCTTGGCTCCCAGGCTCCTGGGGTGCCCCAGGGAGCTGTGGCTCCAGGGCTGTTCTCGCACTGCAGCCCTGCACCCAGGCATGCGGGGTCCTCGGGCCCAGGTGTGAGCACAGACTGTGAGCACAGAGCCGGGGCCTCGGAGCAGGAGGCCTGCTGCGCCTCCGCTCCTCCCGGAGGCCCGCAGTCGCCCCGCCACTGCACCAGAGCCCAGGGGCATGGCTTTTCGGGTCGGAAAGGGGATGGATCGGTTGGTCGTGTTCATCCATAAGAATAATCAACATTGTCCCGAGAAAGAAATGTCACCTGAGATGGGCGTTTTAGCAGTAAGAGCAAATCGCAGAAGGCAGTGATTAACGGGGCCACTTCTCCTGGGGGCGGTGGGTGGCCAACAACAGCCCCAGACTGAGGCTTCTCTGTGTGCAGAGCTGTGGGACGCAGGCCCTCGGGGGGGGGGGCCGTCTGAGGGGTCCGGCACACGCTCTGCCCTGAAGCTTCCAGTTCCTTCTGGCCCCAGGACCTGCCGGCCTCCACCCTGCTGGGTCCTGCCTGGGCGGGGCCTCTTCCTTGGGCTGCCACGTGCCGCTTGAATCCCACGGCCCTCGGCGTCACCTGCGTGGCTGCCTCTGGGGGCGGTGGCCTGTCCCTGTCCAGCCTCAGCCAGGAGCGCATACCCACCGGTGGGGAGCTTCCTCACCTCTTGAAGGGCCTGACTCCCTTCCTCCCCACCGTCTCTCACGTTTGATGGGGGCCAGCGCCCTGGGCGGGGGGTGAGGCAGGTGGGAGAGGGGGTGCCCCTGGTAAGGGGAGGGGCGGCTGAGCGCGTCTTTGTTCCTGGCAAGCGCAGTCACACGATGGCGATGCACAGCCTGTGCGGGAGGCTGGGGGCTGTCCCTGAGCAGCCGCCCCACGGTGAGGGCCTGAGTGCCACGGGCAGCCGGCGCGCTGGGGGCGACCCTGGGTGCACAGGTGGGGGCTGCGGAGTGGGGGGGCCCCGACGCTGCGCCTCGCCCGGGGCTGGCAGATGAAAGGGCAGCTGGTTTGTGGGCGGGGAGACCTCTGAGGGCTCGGGATGGTGCGGGGCTGGGGGCCGGGGCTGTCGGGGGCCTCTCAGCCTCGGGCTAAGTGAGCTGTGGTGACCACCAGCCTGGGCTCTGCTCTCAACCTTGGAGATCAGGGCTCAGGCCAAGCTGTGCCTTTCGGGCAGCAGCCACAGCTCCTGCAGAGGGCCCCGGGCTCCCAAGGCTGACAGCGCTCTGCAGTGAGGGGAGGAGACCCCACCCAGCCCTGCCCCCTCCTCACACCTGCACCTGGCCTTGGTGTGAACCCAGGGGACAGGGCAGGTGCCCGCTGGACATGCAGATGCCCTGAGGCCAAGGCAGGTAGATCTGCAGTCCCAAGGTCCGGGAGAGCCTGGAGGTCTGGCTCCTCCCCCAGAGGATGCCCACGTGCCCCGTGAGAGGGCAGCTGGAGCCTGTCGGCACGGCCAGCGTGAGCCGGGCTGCCGAGGACCCTTGGCAGGAGTCCTTCGCTCCAAGATCGGTCTCTGTGAACTTAAGTTTTAATTAGGGGAAACGGGGTTGCGCGCTTTCTGGCGGGCCTCCTCAGCTTCCCGCCTCATGGTGCTGCTTCAGGTCCCCAGCACCCGGCTCACTCGGCTGGTGAGAACGACCCCCAACTCGCAGATGGAGAGATGGGGGCCAAGGGGTGGGCCCGGAGGCCTGCCGCGTCCCGTCTGCAATTCAGACCCAGGTCTGGGCCCCCTCCCTGGCCCTAGGGAGCCAGGAAAGGGTGTGCTGCTGCCCAGGTGGAGTTGGGGTTCGTATGCTCCCAGGGGAAGGGGCCTCAGCGGGAGCACTTTGGAGAACCCAGAGGGAGGGTGCCATGTGTGCCCCAGGACGGGCCCTGACTTCAGCTGGCTCCTCTGCTGGGCCCCAGGCTGCTGCTGGTGGCACTGCCTGCAGTAGGACCACCCTCCTCACACGCCGCCCCTCCTGCTGCTTGGGGGCCATCTTCGGGTAGAGGTGATGCTCACGCGACAGCTGGTGCTCCCTTGCCCAGGTTTGCCAGTGGGGCCCGAATGTACACTGGGTGGGGACAGCGTGATTAGCAGAATCTGAGCTCATAGGGAATTAAGCTCAAGTTGCATAAACAGATTCCTGCTGAAACGCACGGGGTTGGGGGGCGGTGCAAGGCCAAGTCCTTCTGGAGCCCTGAGGCCCTGGGCAGCGGGAGGGCCTTGGACCCCTCGTGGCAGCTCGGGGGAGCAGGTCCACCAGGGCAGCTGCAGGCCCACCATCTGTGGGACCTGAGTCAGGGTGTGTGTGGCCGCTGCCCGCTGTGTGTGTGTCGGGGGGCTTATCCCGGCCCGTCTGCCCTTGGGCTGGCCTGGGCGTCCGCTAACCCCAGGACAGGCGGCTCAGTCCTCTGCCAGCCTTTGACCTCGAGGAGACTTCAGTCTTTCCCCTGCCACAGCTTGCCGGCGGGAGCAGGGTCTGTGAGCCTGTCCCCTCCCGGTCTCCATGCAGGGCCCTCCGTGCAATGGAAAGAGAGGCAGGGAGGGCGGGCAGTGGAGCTTGCTGACCCCACAGCACGGCCTTCCCAAAGCCGGGGTGGCACCACTGGGGCAGCGCCCAGGAGGTGTTCCCGGGCAGTGGTGATGGCCACAGGCCTTAGAGTAGGCCCTCAGGGCCACCTTAGTGCAAGCGCCCAGGGCACAAAGGAGCCCCCTCGAAGCCGTGTCGCAGAGGCGTGCGTGTCGGAGGGGGAGGCTCAGTCCCAGCCTGGTTGGTGGGGTTGAGGGTGCCCCCTCCTGTGCCAGTGGAGGGCGGGAGACAGGTTTCCCGGACCGCGGGCCCTGGGGCTGGGCTGACAGGCGTTCCCTGTCCTTGCAGGTCCTTGGTGCTGAACGGCCTGCGTACTGCTGCAGCGGGTGGGAAAGCCCAGCCCGGCTCCCCTCGGTGGCGGAACAAAGGCTACCGTTGTATCGGAGGCGTCCTCTACAAGGTGTCGGCCAACAAGCTCTCCAAGACCTACGGCCGGCCCGGCGGCGACGGGGGCAGCAGGCCCCTCTTGCGCGCAGGTGAGGCTCCTGGCGGGTGAGGACTGTGCGTGCGCCGGTTGCTCCAGGCTGGCCACCTGTCTGAGGCCCCAGGCCTGGGGCTCTCCCGGAGCCGGCCGGCCCAAGCGAGGGTTTCCCAGACAGCGCCCCAGCCCCAGGGCCACTTCACTCCTGCTCGCAGAGCCTCAGCAATTGCCCCTCACCAGGCTGGCAGCGGCCACGATGGGCAGGCCCCCCAGGGACGGCTTGGGTGCCCCTGCCTCTTGCTTGGCTAAGCCGCCTCTGATTTTCTGTGTTTTGCTCCTGGACAAAGGAGATGAGCCGGGTATGGTGAACACGGCCTGGGCGAGTGAACACCTGGGGCTGCGGTGCCTAATCGCTTTGGCAACGCCCCGCTGTGCCTGGAGGCCGCCACCACCACGTGCGCCTCCGCGGCCTGGGAAACAGGCCGCAGAGAAGGAGATGCTTTGGATTTGCTTATTGTGCACATTAACTAGAAAAATAGTTTGGTTTCAGTCCAGTTTTACTCTTTTCCTCTGCTGTCGAAAAGGGAGAAAAACGAGGAGAGGTTGCAGGTGGTATGGGGATTGCACAGGCCCAGCTACCCCAGCCCCCAGCCCGACCCGCCCAAAGGGGCAGGAGGGAGAAGAGGCCCGGGCCAGGGAGGAGGCAGGGCGTGGGTGATCCTCCTGGAAGCCCTCCCTCTCTTCTCCCAGGGCCTCTGTCTGTTGGCCTGGGGCGCCTGGCTGCCTAATTCTAGGCCAGGTGCCCCGGGCTCCCCAGGACAGGCACTCTGCGCCTGCCTCGTGCCTGTTTCCTACCTTGAGGGGTTGGGCTGTGTGACCTCTCAGGGCCTCTGCCTTGACCTCGAGAGCTTGGTGGTGGAGGAGCAGGTGCAGAGGCCTGGCCGAGCCTCCTCAGGGGCCTTGGTGAGACTCAGCCCCGAGGGGCTGCCGCCTTGGGTCAGGGGATGCCCTGAGGCAAGGCGGGTAGATCTGCTGTCCCACCCGGATTGCCTAGCGGGCCTGTAGCACGTGTGCTCGTAGTCTGTGGGGCCCACACGCAGCTGTGGGCATCTCAGAGGGTGGGACCTCAGACCTCCTCTGTCCATGGCCGCTTCCAGCCTGCTGCTTCCCCTGAGCCAGGCCCCTCCCAGGGCTGCCGCAGCCAGGCCTGCTGGCGGGCTGGACAGGGCCGTGGGTGCCCAGACATCCAGAGAAACGCACAGGGCTTGCAGCGGCCGCTCGGCGGAGTGGCCATCCGGTGGCCCGAGGGACCAAGCCTCTCCGTGGGCCCGACCTCTGGCCCCAGCTATGCCCGAGCCCCCCCACCCCACCCTCACGACCGGCCCAGCAGGCAGGACCCCCGCTCCGCTCCCTGCTGTCCTCCCTTGGGCTGGACAGGTTGTGGTTTGGGGCTGTCCTGGCCCTCGCGGGGACCCTGGGCTGCACGTGAGCCTGATCCGAAATGGGCCTGTGGGACGGGGCTGCACCCGCCACCTGGGCTCCTTGCGTCCCCTCGCATCCCTCACACCTGCATCCAGGCGGAGGAGAGGCGCCTGGAGGCTGAGAGGAAGAAGCGGCTTTGGACTCAGCCTGCCCACAGGCATCGCGGGGCCCCACGTTCGAGCCGCCTGCTGGGCGCTGGGCCCCGGGTCTGAGCCGGCTGCTGCCCCGGGGTGCGGTCAGAGCAGGTGGGAGGGGCCGGCGTTAGGGACTGTGGGGCACGGTCCTGCCGCCTGAGCTGGCAGCTGGCCGGGGAGGGGGCTGCGACACTTCTCCCCGGGGAGGATGCCACGCTGAGCCCGCTGCCCTCCAAGTGCTGAGCTCCGCAGAATCCCACCTCCCCGCTCAGACAGAGCGGCAGGGACAGGACAGCTGCAGGGTAGCGCCCTGGCCTTCCCCACCCCTCTCCCCCCAGCCCACCAGCCTCTGGGCGATTAGGTGAGGAAGGGGTGGGGGGGCTCCTCCCTGCTGACCCGCCCCTGCAGGCCACAGCTGCCCATACCCTGCTGACTGGTCTGCTGGCTGCCAAGGGGCAGCCCTGGGGCTCAGCCCTCCCGCCTCAGGGTCGGGGCAGGGAGGTGGGGTTTGGAGCACAGACCACAGGGCAGCCTGTCCTGGGGACATGAGGCCGGCCCAACACAGCACCAGCTGCCTGGACCCCCATACGGGTGGCCGATTCTTGGCTATAAGGAAGGTGGATTGCTCCCAGCTGTGGGAATGCCTGTGGACCAGCAGCCCACTTAGGTGAATGATAATTAAAGAAATAAATTTTCTCCTCCGGAGTCACAGAACTTTGACTCCAGCGAGAAAGTGCAGGCCTCCTTGGGAGGGGGCGGGGGCTCCCCCCCCTCCTGGCTGCCGGCCTCTCTGGGACAGCATCAGCCCCTGGTTGGGGTGCCTGATCCATCCCAGGCTTCGTTGGGGAGAGCCTTGCCCTGCCCAGCTCCCGAGCCCCAGGGGCAGGGCCTTCTAGCAGGCACACCTTGCTTCCCTGGAACCCCGGGGCCAAGCACTTCCTCCCAGGTCTAAGGTCTGCCCACCCAGAGGGCCCAACCCTGGGACCCACCCCCCCCACATGCTTTGGCCTGGAACCTGGCGGGGGTCCTCCCAGGCGGGGGCTCTGATGGGGCTCCACTGGGCCTGGCCTGTGCCTCGGCCCCAAGAGCCAGCAGGTCCCTGCGGTGGAGCAGAAGCCGCGAGTCCCCCTGCCAGAGCCGCCTTGCTCAGCCTGGGCTGCAGGCCTGGCTCCCAGGCTTCTTCTGAGCCCCAGGCCCCAGACCGGGGCAGACGTAGGCTGTGGTGGGCAGTTTCCCTGCTGCTGACCTGCCACCACGTGCCCTGGGCAGGTAGTGCGGGGCGGGGTGGGGGTGGGGGCGGTCTGAGTCGCTGCCTGGGCGGGGGCTGCCTCACCGCCTGAGTCTGTTTTGGGAAGACCCCTGGGAAGTGCAAGCTCTCCAGAAGGCTCAGTGCCTCCTGCTCTGCGGTGGCCAAGGGTTTTCCGCTGAACGTTTCAGCGCCTCCACACCGCTTTTCGAACAGCTACTTCATGGGCCTGTTTCAGCGCTGCAGAGTACTTGGAGAGGCGCCGCCTGTGCTTGTAAAACTCCTGCGGGGCCCTGCACTGGCATGTTTGTAAGAGCAGAAGTGGACAGAGGAGTAAACCTGCCCGCACCCCCCCTGCCCCCCACCCCGCCCCGCCCCGCCGCCCCGACCAGAGGCCAGGCCTGCGGGCGGGTCTGACAGGCAGGCGCATGACGCCAGTGGCCCCTGGCGGGAGCAGATGGCGCCACGGCGTCACTGGCGGCCTGGGCGACTGCCCCGGAAGCCGCGCTCACCGACAGTGATCAGATTGCACTGTCACCCTCAGGCTGGCAGGCGGAGGGCCACTGCGTGCCATCTGGACTGGCCTCCACTGCCACCCCGAGGATGGGTGTCCCCGGCCTGGAAACCAGACTCCAGTATGGCCTGGAGCCGTCCTAAGACCCCCTCCCCGCCAGCCCTCACGCTCTGAGCCCCCTCTCTCCCTTCTGTGTCATCGCGTTCCCTTCCCCCATTCACACACAGTAACGCAGCCGCCTGGGCCGTCGTGCAGAGCACTTCCCTCCCGCGGGGGTCTCGCGGCACAGCCCTGGAGCCGCCTTTTTTAACTTGAGGAGACCGAGGCTCAGAGGAGGGCGGACACTGGCCAGAGGGCACTGGCCCAGGACGGGCTCACAGAGCGTCCAGGGAGCGGCAGGGCTTAGCAGAGGGTGGGCTGCGGAGGAGGTGGTCTCAGGGTCCGGCCTGTGGGGCGCAAAGGGGTTTGGGTTTGGACAGGCCGAGTGAAGTGTCAGAACACTGGTGTGACTGGGTGTGGAGCTCGGGAGACCAAGCTGAGCGGGCCCTGGGAAAGGACGCCCTGGGGCGAGCCAGGGAGAGGGCCCTACAGGTGACAGGAGGGCCGCCTGCCCAGGCCTCCCACGCGGCTCCGGCTCCGGTGGGGGGGGCTCAGGGCCAGGCAGCTTGGGGGCGTCCCTTTTTAAACCTGGGATGCTTTGTCATCGCCTCAGGTCCCTAGAATTTCTGAGTGATGTCACTCGTGCCTCCTGCTGCCGGATCCATTTCAGCAGCTGCCTGTGGGAAACCGGATCTGGTCTGGGAAGGGTCATGTGTGTGTTGAGGAACTGTGGCCATCCTGAGCAGCTCTCACCCTGCCCGGCCCGCCTTGGTCCTGGGGAGTGACCTGGTATCAAGAAGGCAGGCGGGAGCCGTGTATTAGCCCGGATGCCCCTTCTGTAGGGTGAGCTCACGCTGCAGAAGACAGTGCCACCCGCCTGCCCTGCATCCCCTGCCCCCAGGGCCCAGCCCCACCCAAACCCCAGCTGCCCTGGCTGCGCGTCCACCTGTTCCCTTCCTGTCGCCACTGACCACTCTGTGAGCAACTCCCCTTCAGGCCACAATCGGTGACCTCAGAGAGGCCTTGCTTGGTCTGTGCCCTTGGGGTTTTGAGGAGTGTCTTACACGGTGCCTCCGAAACTGTGCGGAGCGGGTACCCGCCAGGGCCTCCAGCCACACGACACAGGCCGCCGTCGGCACATGGCTTCCTCAGGGCCTGGGAGTGAGGACTTCAGGATTTGTGGCCATACACATCTTTTTTGTTTTTATCTTACGACGCTTTAAATAAGCTATTCTTAGCTACTGCAGAACCAGGTGGCATTCCCAGACCCCACTCAGGTCACGCGTCCCTGGGTTCTCCTCCAGGCAGAGGGAGGTGGCAGGGAAGCCCCACCACCCACTGTTCCTGCGACCACTTGCCTTGAGGCAAGACTACGGGCCAAGGACTTCCCTGGTGGCGCAGAGGTTAAGAATCCTCCTGCCAACGCAGGGGACACGGGTTCGAACCCTGGTCCGGGAAGATCCCACATGCTGCGGAGCAACTAAGCCCGTGCACCACAACTGCTGAGCCTGCGCTCTAGAGCCCGTGAGCCACAGCTACTGAGCCCACGTGCCGCAACTACTGAAGCCCGCGTGCCTAGAGCTCGTGCTCCGCGACAAGAGAAGCCACCGCAGTGAGAAGCCCGCGCACCGCTACGAAGAGTAGCCCCCGCTCACCGCAACTAGAGAAAGCCCATGCATAGCAATGAAGACCCAACGCAGCCAAAAATTAATTAATAATTAAAAAAACAAAGACCACTGGCCGGCAACCAGGGTGGCCTCGAGGAGCTGTGCCACCAGACCTGGTCCCTGAGCCTTCGTCCCCGTCCGCTTCTGCTGTCTCGCCTCGGCCTCTCCCCTGCACAGGGCTGGGATGTGGCCTGGCAGGGGCCCAGGAGGGCAGGCGGTTTCCTGGAGGGGTGGCGGTGCCTGAGCTGAGGGTGGGGCATCCCAGGGGGCCGGTGCCAGGCAGGTGAGCAGGGAGAGGGCAGAGCCGGGGCGGTGGGCCTGGAGTGACCCGGCCTCTCTCCACCACAGGCCGCTTGGACCCTGCCAGCAGCTGCAGCCGCTCCCTGGCCAGGTACGTCCCTTGGGGTTGGGGGCGGGGGTGCTCCCCGTCCTCCCGGGGCTCACGGACGTCTGCCCCCTCCCCAGCCGGGCCGTGCAGCGCAGCCTGGCCATCGTGCGGCAGGCGCGGCAGAGGCGGCGGCGGAGGAAGGAGGAGTACTGCATGTACTACAACCGCTTCGGCAGGTGCAACCGCGGCGAGCACTGCCCCTACATCCACGACCCCGAGAAGGTGGCCGTGTGCACCAGGTGCGCCCACTGGGACCTCCCTGCGGGTGGGGTGGGGGCTTCCCCGGGCTCCTCGCCCCTCAGACCCTCCCTGTTTGCCTAGGTTTGTTCGGGGCACGTGCAAGAAGACGGACGGGACCTGCCCCTTCTCCCACCACGTCTCCAAGGAGAAGGTGAGTTCTCCCCTGTCCCCTGTGCCCGTGGGGCCGGGGGTGGGACCTGGAGGCTCTGCCCCTCCGTCCCGCCACGTGCCCGGTGACCCCTAGGTGCGCCTGGGCTTGGCGAGGGGCGGCTGTGTAGGGCCGGGCCATGGCGGAGGGGGGCGCACAGTGCGGGGAGCTCTGAGGTCAGGGGTCAGTGCTGGCCGGGGGGCCGCCCACCGCGCGGAGCGGGGGCTGCAGCGGGTCAGAGGAGGCGGGATCAGGCGGAGGCGCTGCTGCTGCTGCAGCTTTTCCCCTTGAGGAACTTGAAAAGAATCAGCATTTTTCTCCCTAGTAGAGCTTCGAAACTCTGCTGTGAGCAATTTGGAAATTCACGTCGAGTTTCGGGTTCATTAGCTCCGGCTCCAAAGCTGGTGCAGGCTCTGAGCTGTCTAACGCAGAAGCCCCGCACCAGCGCCCTGAATTAACGTTATTGTTATTTGTGTGGACGTGCTGGGTGCAAACAAGGTTAATTGAAATGAGAACGCAGTTTCCTCTTGATAATGATGCTGACGGCTAGAGGAGTTCCGTTTGGTGCAAGAGTTGGCTTTATTACCCCTTTTTATTAGCGCTAATTTGGGTCCTGTATCAAAACGCACATTAAGGGAATTGTCTGCAGCCGCAGCACTGCCGGCCGCAGGCCGCCGCTCCCTTCTGCGCTGCAGTTAAAAGACAATTAAAAATAGTCTCCTCGCTAAATCACCCTTTGTTTCTCTGCTTTCTCTCCTTCCCTCCTCGGCTGTAGTCGTATTCAGCTGCCCCCGACCCCACACCTCTCCCCAGAAAAGTGGCTTTTTGAAGCTCCTGTGTGTCCTCTGCAGGCAGGCGGGAGTCCAGTGGGGTGCAGTGAGGAGTCCGGCCGGGAGAGGCCAGCAGTGGGAGGTGCCCGGGGACCACGTGGGCAGGGCAGGCAGGTCTGACAGCGGAGGGAGGAGGCCCCCGAGAGGTATCAGGCCTGTGGAAGGTGTGAGACCTACAGGGTGACAGCCGTGTGAGCTCCTGGCAAGGTTCCATCCCGCCAGGAGGCTGGCCTGCTGGAGGGGCAGGGCTCACCCCAGGGGCCCCAACCGAGGAGTCAGCCTGGGCGACTTCAGAGGCACACACCTTCCCCTCCCGCTGTCTGCTGGCCCTCAGGCCTCAGCCCCCCCACGGGGGGGAGAAGAGGGGCTGCCCACCCTGTGTCCCCCACCAGGTCTCCCCTGGACCCACCTGCCGACGGGCCAGGGTGCTGGGAGCCTGCCCCCTGCACCAGTCCTCCACAGTGCCCGCCTGCGTTCAGTGCTCAGCAGAGCCCCGTGGCCAGGCTTCACCAGGCCAAGTCAGGTCTCCAGTTCACGGACGCTGCCAGGTGTCCACGCATCAGGCAGCTGGAAACTCTGCTGGATTTCAGGCCCTATGGGCTGACACCCCACCTAGAGCCCCCATGCACTGCCTCCCTCCTACCCCCTAGCCCTGCTCTTCTAGACCAACCTCCTCCTGGCCCATGCCACCCCAGCCCTACACCCTGGAAACCAGGCAGGCTCGGGGCAGGTGATGGACTCAGGTGACAGCACATCTGGGCCTGAGCCAGCCTGCTGGGCTGGGTCCCCCGTCTCAGTATCCTCATCTGGACCGTGTGAGGGCAGACGAGCTCTGCCCGGGCGACCACGCCTTCTGGGGAGGCTGAGGGTCTGACTTCAGGGTGGGCGGCCCCTCCTGCTGGCCAGCGCTGTGTTTATTTCCACAGTCAGTGTGTGGCTCATGCCTGGCGGTGGAGCCCTGGGTGGGGCCCTGGGGTCCTGGCGTTCCTGCCTGTGAAGTGGGGTGAGGAGGGGGGCTCGGGGGAAGTGGCCTGCCCTCAGCCTCACTGCCTTTCCACCCCCCCAGATGCCTGTGTGCTCCTACTTCCTGAAAGGGATCTGCAGCAACAGCAACTGTCCCTACAGTCACGTCTACGTGTCCCGCAAGGCGGAGGTCTGCACCGACTTCCTCAAAGGCTACTGCCCACTGGGTGCGAAGGTGAGGGGCGTGGGTGGTGGGAGGGGCTCGCGGGTGTGTCCTCGCCCATCACGCTCACCTGTGGGCTCAGCCCAGCTCAGCACCGGGGCTGCCGTTGTGGGAAAGCCCCCAGCAGCTGAGCAGCCCTCGGCGCCGCAGCTCCTTCTGGGAGGGCCCGCCCCCGTGGGCCTGCGGGGCTGGGGGGAGGCTGCACGGGCCGTGGGGGACCCCGGAGAGGCCTCCTCGGTCCCGGTGCCCCGAGAGGGAGCCTCCTCACCGGCCTAGGGGCTGCAGCAAGGCCCGCTGCCACCCTTTCCCCACACACTTGTGAGTGACCGCCCTGCCTCGGGGACCCGTGGTCTGCCGTGGGGGACCAGGCCTGGGCCCTGGGCATGGGGAGCGCGTGTCAGTGCGGGGCCAGCTCCCCGGCCCCGGCCCCCGCGTTGCGCACCGCACCCCTCCCTTCCTGCGCCCGGCTCTCTGCAGTCGGTCGAGCCCTTCCCCGAATCCTCTTCCTCCTGCCCCAAGCCTAAGGGCTGGGCCGGCTCCGCAGACCCTGGGCCCCAAGCGGAGCCAGCGGTGACCCTGAGGGCGGCCCTTCCTGGAGGCGGGGCCCAGCAGGCAGCTCCAGAGCAGCCCAGGTGGGGGGTGGGGCAGGACCCCCAGAGGCTGGGGATGATTATTGTTAGAGATTCCATTTAAATGAAAATATCAAGGCGGTCTTTAAGGTCTGCCTCTATTAGTGGAAGTGCTTACTGCGTCCCTTTCGGGCTGCGAGGCTGCCCCGTGATGGATAGCAGCTTGTAATTATAGGTGGGAAAAGCGCTGAGCAGGCCGGATCCGCGGGAGCAGAAGCAGCAGCCTGGGCCGGCGAGGGTTAATTTTATTCTAAATAATATAAAAAGTGCTGAGTCGTCACCTTGCTCCTGAAGTGGAAGTCCTCAGATGGGCCCCAGAGAGTTTATAATATTCCACCGAATCGAGTGGAATTGTTAACCTTGCTTCATAAAGCGCTGGCTTGTTAAAGAGGCGCGTTCCCTTTTCTTGTGAATAATTTAGGTCCGGAGTAGGTCTCTGCCCCTTCCCCTTTCGGGGGCCGGGCGCTGCTCCTGGGCCTGAGGCTCAGAGGTCAGCCCCTCGTGTCTCCTCACTTTGTCCCTCCGGACTCAGGACACCTGGGGACACGGCGTCCTCCTGTGGGACGCCTGTCACTTCGGGTGGTCCAATGGCCACATGTCACAGGGTCACCGCCACAGAGCTTTCTGCGCGAGCCCCGAGTCCCGTCACTCCTGGCGCTGGCGGTGGGGTCGCCTCGGTCCCTTGCTGTCGGGTCCGTGGAGCAGCTGTTAATGCACGTGCCGTGGGGGACGCCACTGTGAGGCGCGGCGCTAACAGCCCTGCTGCTCTGTCCACCGCGCTCGGAGCACCGTCACCAGCGCTGCCCTCAGAGGGAGAGTGCCCCTTCCCTGCCTGCCCCCACCGGGAGTGGGTAGCAGTGCAGACTCCGCGACTCCCACCGGGACCTCACTGTCGCTGTCCAGTTGCTCACGTGGTCCCCAGGGTGCCTTCTGGCGCTGCAGGACGCGCACCCCGCCCTGGAACGGCCCTCCCTCCCGGCACCCTGGCTCCTCTTCCTTGTGTTCACAGCTTGTGGTCAGGGTGCTCACTGCAGCTGGGGTGTCGCGCGTCTCCCGCGCCTCCTGCTGCAGCTCACGTGCAGTCTCATTCGCGGCCACCTCTGTACCGACAGCCCCCGCCCGGCTGCGTCCCGGCCCTCGTGCCTCCCTCACATACTCTCCTCGACCTCCTTCTCACCCTGCCCCTGCGTGTGTCAGGGTCCGGGCTTCCAGGGGCGCTCTGCCTGCTGGAGAGGCCCCTCCGCCCCTGTCCCCTGCTTCCTCCTGCCCTTCGGAGGCTCTTTGTCCTGGCATATCAGTCTTTGGAGTCACAGACAGTGTCTCCTTGTCACCGCCTGATAACTTGCCCCGGATACCCTTTCCCAGGCTGAAATCCTTCCTGTTTTTATGGGAGCATCCTTCCATTTTTCTCCATGTGGGTCTGGTTCCAGGATCTGCCCCCACTCAAGGCCACGCGCCCCTCCTGTACCTTCTCCAGTTTGGCTTTATGAGCTGCAGTGAGGCGGGGTGGAGGCGAGGCTCCGGTTGGGGCTCAGACCCCAGTCCACTCGCGGCCGTGGCCCTGCACAAGTTGTTCACCCTCTGGGCCTCGGTTTCCTTTCTGTAAAATTGGGATAACGGTAGTACTTACCACGTAGGAAGGTTGTGAAGATTAAGACGTTAGTGCAGGGGGCTTCCCTGGTGGCGCAGTGGTTGAGAGTCTGCCTGCCAATGCAGGGGACACGGGTTCAAGCCCTGGTCCGGGAAGATCCCACCTGCCGCAGAGCAACTAAGCCCGTGTGCCACAACTACTGAGCCTGCGCTCTAGAGCCTGCGAGCCACAACCTTTGAGCCCCCGTGCCGCAACTACTGAAGTCCACGCACCTAGGGCCCGTGCTCCGCAGCAAGGGAGGCCACCGCAGCGGGAAGCACGCGCACCGCAACGAGGGGTAGCCCCCGCTCACTGCAACTAGAGAAAGCCCACTCGGAGCAACAAAGACCCAATGCAGCCATAAATAAATAAGTAAGTAAGTAAATACGTACATACGTACATACATTAGTGCAGTGCTTCACAGCCCTTTGAGCAGGCCCTGGGGTGTCAGGGAGGCTCCGGTGTCCCTGTTACCCAGCCTGTGGTGTGAGGTGCGACCTCGCTTCGTTTCTTCCACGTAGTGAGCCTTTCCCCACAGATACGTGCTAAGCTGTCCGTTCTTTCCTCTCTGATTTGTGGTGCCACGTTTTAAAGCCAGCTTTATTGAGGTACGGTTTACATATCGCCCCGTTCATCTGTTGGGCAGGTGTACGATTCAGTAGGTTTTAGTAAGTTTACGAAGTTGTGCAGCCATCACCACCCCCCGGTGCTGGAGCGTTTCCGTCACCCCAGGACATTCCCTCGACCCTTTCTGTGGTCGGTCCTGTCTCTGCTGCCCCCCCCACCCCCAGGACACACTAACGTACCTCCGTCTGCGTGAACCAGTCTTTTGTGGGCAGCGCACGCGAGGGAGTCCTACCATGCAGACTTTGGCGTCTGGCTTCTGTCGTGAACGTGTTTCTGAGGATCGTCGTGCTGTGGTCTCGAGCAGCACACGAGCGGCCCTCCACTGTGTGCAGAGACCGCTTTCTGTTTCTCCGCTCGTCGGGGGATGGGCACTTGGGTTGTGGCCAGTGGGGCTGTTGGAGTGAGCCTGCTGTGAGCGTCTGCGGGTCTCAGTGTGGACACAGCCTGCAGGGATAGCCGCCTGCACCGGTCCAGCTCCCACCAGGAATGAGTGAGGGTCTCATTTTGTCACCTCCTTGCCAGCACCTGCCAGCCCTGTCACCCGTTTAAGTGCACAGGACAGTGGTTTTTGGTGTATTACATTTTTAATTTTGTAACTGTAGTAAACTAAATATAACATAAAATTTGCCCTTGTTGAGCATACAGTTTAGTGGCATTAATTACATTTATAATACTGTACAACACCACCACTGTCTATTTCCAAAACTTTTCCATCACCCCAAACAGAATCTCTATAAAGAGTCGGCAATGACTTCCTGTTCCCCCTCTCTCTCCAACTCCTGGCAACCACAGATCTACATTTCGTCTCCATGAATCTGCCTCTTCTAGATATTTAACATAAGTGGAATCTTACAGTATTTGTCCATTCATGTCAGGTTTCTCCCGCTGAGCACCATGCGTTCAGGGTTCACCCCTTTTGTGGCTGAGCGACGGCCCATCGTGCGTCCAGACCACACTCGTCTGTCCCCTCCTCTGGGGATGGACACGGGGGTTGTACCTTTTGCATGCTGTGACCATCAATGTACGAGTGGCTCTTCAGGTTACTCCTGTCACTTCCTTTGGGTAGAGAGGCACCAGGAGTGGAATTGCCGATTATATGATAATCCTGTATTTAGCTCTTTGAGGGACCACTGGACTTTTCCGTAATGACTGCACTGTTCGCGTCCCCACCAGCAGCGCCCGAGGGTTTCGCTTCCTCCACATCCTCACCCGTGACTTACCTTCCTTATTGGTTAATAGCCATCCAGCGTGTGGCATCTGACTGTGGTTTCAGTTCACAGTGCCTTAGAGATTAATGATGTTGAACATATTTTCACATGCTTCTTGGTCACTGGTCTATCTTCTTTGGAGAAATTTCTCTTCAAGTCCTTGCCTTTTTTCCTTTTTTTTTTTTTTTTTGGCTGTGCCCCGTGGCACGTGGGATCTTAGTTCCCTGACCAGGGATCAAGCCCGTGCCCCCTGCATTGGAAGCATGGAGTCTTAACCACTGGACCACCAGGGAAGTCCCTTCTGCCCATGTTTGAATTGGGTTGTTTGGGAGTTTTTTGTTGTTGTTGAGTTATAGGAGTTCTTTATATATTCTGAATACTAACCCCTTATTGGAGATATGATTTGCATATTTCTCTTCTGTGCGTTGTCTTTTCACTCTCTTGGTAGTGTACTTTGATGCACGGAAGTTTTTCATTTTGTTTAAGTGCAATTTATTTATTTGTTTTTCTATTGCCTGTGCTTTTGGTGTGATATCTAACTTATTTTTGTCAAGTCCAATGTCATGAAGCCTTTCCCTTGTGTTTCCTTATAAGAGTTTTATAGTTTTAGCTCTAAAGTTTAGGTCTGTGGTCCATTTTGAGTTAATTTTTGCATATGGTATTAAATAAGGACCCAACTTCATTCTTTTGCAAATGGATATCCAGTTTTCCCAGCACCACTTTTTAAAAAATATTTATTTATTTGGTTGCACCGGATCTTAGTTGCAGCAGCCGAGCTCCTTAGTTGCGGCACCAGGGCTCCTTAGTTGTGGTGTGCGGGCTCCTTAGTTGTGGCATGTGAACTCTTAGTTGTGGCATGCATGTGGGATCTAGTTCCCTGACCAGGGATCGAACCCAGGCCCCCTGCATTGGGAGCACGGAGTCTTATCCACTGCGCCACCAGGGAAGTCCCAGCACTGCTTGTTGAAAAGACTGGCCTTTCCCCGTTGAATGATCTTGACACCATTGTTGAAAATTTATTGACCATACTTGGGATGGTTTATTTCTGGCTTCTCTTTTCTATTACATAGGTCTATATGTTTGTGTTTTGATTACTATAGCTTTATAATAAGTTTTGAAATCAGGAAATATGCATCCTTCAAACTTTGTTCTTCTTTGCCAAGGTTGTTTTGGCTATTTGGGGTTCCTTGAGATTCCATGTAAATTTTTGGATGGGTTTTTCTATTTCTGTAGTATTGTCATCTTAACGATACTAGGTCTTCCAGTACATGAATGCATGATGTGTTTTCATTTATTTAGACCTTCATTAATTTCTTTCAGCAGTATTTTGTAGTTTGCAGTGTATAAGTCTTTTGCCTCCTTGGTTAAATTTACTTACTCCTGAGTGTTGGGCTTCCCTGGTGGCACAGTGATTAGGAATCCGCCTGCCAATGCAGGGGACACGGGTTCGAGCCCTGGTCCGGGAATATCCCACATGCCGCAGAGCAACTAAGCCCGTGATCCACAAGTACTGAGCCTGCGCTCTAGAGCCCACGAGCCACAACTACTGAGCCCACGTGCCACAACTACTGAAGCCCGAGCGCCTAGAGCCCGCTCTCTGCCACCGCGGTGAGAAACCCCCGCACCGCAATGAAGAGTAGCCCCCACTCGCTGCAACTAGAGAAAGCCCGCGCGCAGCAACAAAGACCCAGTGCAGCCATCCATAACTAAATAAGTAAATAAATAAATCCTGAGTGTTTTATACTTTTTGATGTTATTTAAATGGGATTGTTTTTTAATTTCCTTTTTAGATCATTCATTATAAATGTACAGTAATGCAGTTGATTTTTTTTTTTTTTTTTTTTTTTGCCGTACGCGAGCCCCTCACTGCTGTGGCCCCTCCCGCCGCAGAGCACAGGCTCCGGACACACAGGCCCAGCGGCCATGGGTCACGGGCCCAGCTGCTCCACTGCACGTGGGATCCACCTGGACCGGGGCACGAACCCATGTCCCCTGCATCGGCAGGCGGACTCTCAACCACTGCGCCACCAGGGAAGCCCCTGCAGTTGATTTTTGTGTGTTCATTTTATATCCTAAAATTTTGCTGAATTCACTTATTAACTCTAACAATTTTTTTGTGGATTCTTTAGGGTTTTCTACATACAAGATCATGTCATCTGCTAACAGAGATAATTTTCTTCCTTTTTGATTTGGATGCCTTTTAGTCTTTTCTCTCTCCCTCCCCACCTCCCTCCCTCCCTCCTTCCCTTCTTTTCTTCCTTCCTTTTTTTGGCCGAATTGCTCCGGCTAGAGCTTCTAGTACTACGTTGAATAAAAGTGAACAACGGGGCTATCCTAGCTTTCAGTCTTTCACTGTTGAGTATGCTGTTAGCTAAGGGCTTGTCGTACGTGGCCTTTATTATGTTGAGGTTATTCTCTTCCAGTCCTAGTTTATTTGGTGTTTTTATTATGAAAATGTGTTGAGTCCTGTCAAATCTTTTTTGTGTCAATTGAGATGATCATGTGGGGTTTTTCCCTTCATTCTATTAAGCTGGTCAATAAACATATTGATCACATTGATCAGTCACAATTATATTGATTGATTTTTGGATGTTGAACCATCTTTGCATTCCGAGACTAAATCCCACTGGATCACGAGGCATAATCCTTCTAATATGCCACTAGTTCAGTTTTATAGTATTTTGTTGAGGATTCACATCTGTATTCATAAGTAATATTGATCTGTAGTTTCCTTTTCTTGTAGTGTCTTTGTCTGGTCTTGGAATCAAGGTAAGACTAGCCTCATAGATTGTTTTGACTGTTGTAAGTTAGGAAGTATTCTTGCCTCTTCAGTTTTTTGGAAGAATCTAAGAAGAATAGGTATCAGTTCTTCTATACATGTTTAGTAGAGTTCACCTGTTGAAACCATCTGGTCTTGGGCTTTTCCTTGTGGGGAGGCTTTTGATTACTGATTCAGTCTCTGCACTATACAGTTGACCCTTGAACAGCACGGCGGGGGGCAGTCAGGGGCACCAACACCCTTCACCCCCCGGCGCAGTTGAAAATCCACATACAACTTTACAGCTATTCTTCCGTGTACGTGGTTCCCTGCCAGCTGCTCTTGGTGTGATGAGTCGTTTCCTATTGAAACCTGGATGCTTGGGCTGTTATGAGAGTCTGGATCTTATTTAAACCTTCTGTTTCAGCAGGTTTCCCCTGAGTCCACTCCAGGAGGTGGGCAGGGGGCGTGCAGGTAGAAATCCTGGTTCCCCCACTCGGCCTTCACTGACCCCTGCGGAGGGGTCTCCCTGGTGGTCCTGGGCGGATGGCAGTACTCGCTTCCCACTCAGCCTCCTCCGGCACCATCCTAGCAGGGCAGGGAGGGATGCCAGGGTCAAGGCTCCCCACTCAGCCTTTGCTGGCCCGGGTGCGAGGGAGCCACCCCTTATCCGCACCCACTGACACTTCCGAGTTGTCAACAACTTCTGCTCCAGGTCAGGATGACGAGGCAACAGGAAGTCCCAAGAGCCACCACCGCGTCACTTCTTGGGTCCCCAGGTCCCTGGTGGCCTGCCTCCTCTCCACCTTTTATGGTCTTCCTGCGGTTGTCAGGGTTTTGGTGGTGCTTAGTGGAGGAGTAGGGACAAATATGTCTCCTTCGTCTTCCAGGAAGTGGCAGTCCCTTCTATTTCTTTATTTTGCCAGTTTTGACTTATTTTCCCCCAGAAATTGATCTGTTTTATCGAGGTTTTCAATGTATTGGTGTGCCTTTGTGTGTATAACATTCCCCATTGCATCTTGAGCTCTTAACCTTTTCCATCTGTATTTAGTTGGCATTTTCTCACCTTTTCTCTGGGCTGTCTCGCCCGAGGCTTGCCCATCTAATTGTCCTTTTCAGACAACAGGTCTCACCCTTGGGATCAGCTTCTGTTGCTGCAGGGCCCGGGTCTCGCAGTGGCCTCTGATGCCCTCAGAAGGAGTCCAGCGGGCACCTTGACTGGGAGGGGGCGACTTGTTCTCTGCGTGGGCCCCGGCACAGAGTGCTCGTCATTTATCGTGTGATAAGTAAGCATCTTCTTTGTGATCGTGTAGACTTACCGAAAAGTTGCAGATAGTGCAGAGAAGGGTCCGCGCACCCTTCACCCAGGCTCCTGCACTGCTAGTATCTTGTCTTTTTTTTTAATATCATTTTGGTAAGTGCCATTTATTTATTTATTTAGTTAGTTAGTTATTTAAAATATTTATTTATTTATTTTTGGCTGCACTGGGTCTCTGTTGCTGCACGTGGGCTTTCTCTAGTTGTGGCGAGTGGGGCCTACTCTTAGTTGCGGTGCACAAGCTTCTCATTGCGGTGGCTTCTCTTGTTGCGGAGCACGGGCTCTAGGCGTGTGGGCTTCAGTAGCTGTGGCTCGCGGGCTCTAGAGCGCAGGCTCAGTAGTTGTGGTGCGCGGGCTTAGTTGCTCCGCGGCGTGTGGGATCTTCCTGGACCAGGGCTCGAACCCGTGTCCCCTGCATTGGCAGGCGGATTCTTAACCACGGCGTCACCAGGAAGCCCCTAGTGTCTTACATAGCTGTCACTGTCTGTCAGAACTAAGAAGTCAGCGCTGGTGCGTTACCACCAGCTTAACCTGAGGCTTTGTTCGGATTTTACCCGGTTTCCCCCGAATTTCTGTTCTCTGTTCTAGGATATCCCACTGCATTTGGGTGCCAGTATTGGAATGAATGATGAAGTGGTTGAGGCAGGGCCCCCACGGACAGTGGCCAAGAGCAGGCGCGCTCGAGAGGCCTGCAGCGGGGCCAGTGGTGGGCAGAGGGGGAGGGGGAGGGGGCTTCCAAGCTGGAAAAGGGGGCAGCTTTGGTTTGGGGGGTGGAAAGGAAGCTGGTGAGTCACCGGGGACGTTGATGGGCCCCCCAGTGGAGGTGTTGCTGGCTCCTGAGAGAGGACCTGGCCCCCGCGGGAGGGCGGAAATGAGTGGGCGGGACCCAGGTAGAGTGTGAGGGCCAACGGCCCCTGGGCCGCACCAGCATGTGGGGCTGCTGTGGACAAGCCAGACGGAAGAGTCCGACATGTTGCTGGCCAAGGAGGAGAGGACCCGCAGCCCCACGCCAGCTCCTCCACAGTCACCGCCAGGCCTGGCGCAGTCGGCCAGCGGGGCCGTGCCCTGGACAGAGTGGCCCCCAGGAGCCGTGGTGGCTGAGGGGCGAGCTCAGGTGTGCGGCTCAGTGGTCCTCCTGGCCTCGCCCCTGCAGAAGGGCTTCGGGAGGGCAGGCTGGCGTCTTGGGGACAGTCTGTGCCGCGGGCTCTGCCGCCCCCGAGGGGACCAGGGCTTTAGAGCCCTTGGAGAGCGACGGCCACAGGCACGGAGTGTGTGGCAGGTCGCTGTAGTCGGAACCTCCAGGCGACTCCCAGAGGCTGTGCCCACACGTTCATCGTGACGGCGCCCTCTGTTATCTTTTTGATCATTTTAAGGATTGAAAGCTACCTTGCATTTTTTAATTTGCTTTTCTCTGATTTAAATGAAGCAGAACGTCTTCCCTAATGTTTAAACCCCTTGTGCCTTCTCTTCTGAAAAATAGCTGGGGTTTTGTTGTTTTATTTTTAAGTGAATGTGGAGACATTTCTCCAGTGTGTCGGTTTTCTCTTACTGACTCATGGGAAATTTATAAAATATAAATGTGAACATAAAAATATATCATTGTGGGACTTCCCTGGTGATGCAGTGTTTAAGAATCTACCTGCCAATGCAGGGGACACGGGTTCGAGCCCTGGCCCGGGAAGATCCCACATGCCATGGAGCAGCTAAGCCCGCGAGCCACAACTGCTGAGCCCGTGTACCACAACTACTGAAGCCTGTGTGCCTAGAGCCCGTGCTCCGCAACAAGAGAGGCCGCTGCAGTGAGAAGCCCGCACACCGCAGTGAAGAGTAGCCCCCGCTCGCTGCAACTAGAGAAAGCCCAGGCGCAGCAACAAAGACACAATGCAGCTAAAAATAAATAAATATTTTTTTAAATTAAAAAAAATATATCTATATATAGCAATGTAAAATATTCTGAATATTAATCTTTTGTCATTCACATTAGTGGCAAGTATCTTCAGTTTGTCATTTATTTTTTTACTTCTTTGTGATGTTTCTTTTTAATATTTATTTATTTAGCTGCACTGGGTCTTAGTTATGGCATATGGGGTCTTTAGTTGCGGCATGTAGGATCCAGTTCCCTGATAGGGATCGAACCCAGGCCTCCTGCATTGGGACCACCAGGGAAGTCCCATCTTTGTGATGTATCTTGACAAACAAAAGCTCTTAACTTTTTTTTTTTTTTTTTTTGCGGTACGCGGGCCTCTCACTGTTGTGGCCTCTCCCGTTGCGGAGCACAGGCTCCGGACGCGCAGGCTCAGCGGCCATGGCTCACAGGCCGAGCTGCTCCGTGGCATGTGGGATCTTCCCAGACCAGGACACGAACCCGTGTCCCCTGCATCGGCAGGCAGACTCTCAACCACTGCGCCACCAGGGAAGCCCAAAAGCTCTTAATTTTAATGGAAATATTATTATTCATCTCTCTTTACAGTTTGCACCTCTTGTGCTTGTATGAGATCTCCTTCCCCACTGCATCCTGTGGTCGGATCTTTGCCATTTAAGACGTTCCCCACCAGTCCAGCTGGAAGTGATTTTGTGTCTGTGTAGGGGACCAGTGTTGTTTCGCCCACACACCTTGCATTGAAGAGCCCCTTCGCCCTGTGGATCTGTCATGGGCCCCTCTGTAGTCAGGTTTCCTTGGACAGTTGGTATCTGTCTCTCCAGTGAGTCTTCTGCCCATGATCAAGGCACACCGTCTCTAGTTATACAGGGTTCTCCTTTGATGTCGTTTAATAAAATTTTTTTTTTTGAATTTTTGAATTTTATTTTATTTATTTTTTTATACAGCAGGTTCTTATTAGTTATCTGTTTTATCCATATTAGTGTGTACATGTCAATCCCTATCTCCCAATTCATCCCACCACTACCACCACCACCCCCGCCACTTCCCCCCGCTCCGCCTTGGTGTCCATAGGTTTGTTCTCTACATATGTGTCTCTATTTCTGCCCTGCAAACCGATTCATCTGTACCATTTTTCTAGGTTCCACAATTATGCATTAATATATGATATTTGTTTTTCTCTTTCTGACTTCACTCTGTATGACAGTCTCTAGATCCATCCACATCTCTACAAATGACCCAATTTCGTTCCTTTTTATGGCTGAGTAATATGCCATTGTATATATGTACCACATTTTCTTTATCCATTCATCTGTCGATGGGCATTTAGGTTGCTTCCATGACCTGGCTATTGTAAATAGTGCTGCAGTGAACATTGGGGTGCATGTGTCTTTTTGAATTATGGTTTTCTCTGGGTATATGCCCAGTAGTGGGATTGCTGGGTCATATGGTAATTCTATTTTTAGTTTTTTAAGGAACCTCCATACTGTTCTCCACAGTGGCTGTGTTAATTTACATTCCCACCAGCAGTGCAGGAGGGCTCCCTTTTCTCCACACCCTCTCCAGCATTTGTTGTTTGTAGATTTTCTGATGATGCCGATTCTGACTGGTGTGAGGGGATACCTCATGGTAGTTTTGATTTGCATTTCTCTAATAATTAGTGATGTTGAGCAGCTTTTCATGTGCTTCTTGGCCATCTGTATGTCTTCTTTGGAGAGATGTCTATTTAGGTCTTCTGCCCATTTTTGGATTGCATTGTTTGTTTTTTTAATATTGAGCTGCATGAGCTGTTTATATATTTTGGAGATTAATCCTTTGTCTGTTGATTCGTTTGCAAATATTTTATCCCATTCTGAGGGTTGTCTTTTCGTCTTGTTTGTAGTTTCCTTTGCTTTGCAAAAGCTTTTAAGTTTCATTAGGTCCCATTTGTTTATTTTTCTTTTTATTTCTATTACTCTAGGAGGTGGATCAAGAGAGATCTTGCTGTGATTTATGTCAAAGAGTATTCTTCCTATGTTTTCCTCTAAGAGTTTTATGGTGTCTGGTCTTACATTTAGGTGTCTAATCCATTTTGAGTTTATTTTTGTGTATGGTGTTAGGGAGTGTTCTAATTTCATTCTTTTACATGTAGCTGTCCAGTTTTCCCAGCACCACTTATTGAAGAGACTGTCTTTTCTCCATTATATGCCCTTGCCTCCTTTGTCGTAGATCAGTTAACCATAGGTGCATGGGTTTATCTCTGGGCTTTCTATCCTGTTCCATTGATCTGTATTTCTGTTTCTGTGCCAGTACCATATTGTCTTGATTACTGTAGCTTTGTAGTATAGTCTGAAGTCAGGGAGTCTGATTCCATCCAGCTCCGTTTTTTTTCCCTCAAGACTGCTTTGGCTATCGGGGTCTTTTGTGTCTCCATACAGATTTTTAAGATTTTTTGTTCTAGTTCTGTAAAAATGCCACTGGTAATTTGATAAGGATGGCATTGAATTTGTAAATTGCTTTAGGTAGTATAGTCATTTTCACAGTATTGATTCTTCCAATCCAAGGACATGGTATACCTCTCCATCTGTTTGTGTCATCTTTGATTTCTTTCATCAGTGTCTTAAGAGTTTTCTGAGTACAGGTCTTTTACCTCCTTAGGTAGGTTTATTCCTAGGTATTTTATTCTTTTTGATATGTAGGCAAATGGGATTATTTCCTTAATTTCTCTTTCTGATCTTTCATTGTTAGTGTGTAGAAATGCAAGAGATTTCTGTGCATTAATTTTGTATCCTGCATCTTTACCAAATTCATTGATTAGCTCTAGTAGTTTTCTGGTGGCATCTTTAGGGTTCTCTATGTATAGTATCATGTCATCTGCAAACAGTGACAGTTTTACTTCCTCTTTTCCAATTCGTATTCCTTTTATTTATTTTTCTTCTCTGATTGCCATGGCTAGGACTTCCAAAACTATGTTGAATAATAGTGGCAAGAGTGGACATCCTTGTTTTGTTCCTGATCTTAGAGGAAATGCTTTCACTTTTTCACCATTGAGAATGTTTGCTCTGGGTTTGCCATATATGGCCTTTATTATGTTGAGGTAGGTTCCCTTTATGCCCAATTTCTGGAGAGTTTTTATCATAAATGGGTGTTGAATTTTGTCAAAAGCTTTTCATTTAATAAAATTCTTGCTTATCTTCGTTAGATTCGTTCCTGTCACATTCATTATTTTTATCAAGAACACGTTTTTAAATGTTATCTTCTCACTGCTCATTGGTGTATGGACATACAATTTTTTTTTTTTTTTCGGTACGCGGGCCTCTCACTGTTGCGGCCTCTCCCACTGCGGAGCACAGGCTCCGGACGCGCAGGCTCATTGGCCATGGCTGACGGGCCCAGCCGCTCCGCGGCATGTGGGATCTTCCCGGACCGGGGCGCGAACCCGTGTCCCCTGCATCGGCAGGCGGACTCTCAACCACTGTGCCACCAGGGAAGCCCTGGACATACAACTTTTAATATTGATTTTGTTTCCAGCAACCTTGCTAAACTCTATTAGTAATTGTCGTAAATCACCCATAGGGTGGATTCTCTTGGGTTTCTCTACATTAACAGTCGTATCTTTTGAAGTAATGACCATATTTTCTTCCTTTGAGTTTAAACGCCTTTTCTTTCTTTTTCTGCCCTGCCTGTAAGCCCAGTGTGATATTGACTCGTCATGGCCGTGGGCTTCCAGCCATGCCCCTTGGCAAGTGAGGCTTTCTGAAAGGTTCTATATTAAGCTAAGGAAGTTCCCTTCTATCATGAATTTGCTAAACTTTGAATTGATGCTGAATTTCATTTTTTTAAAATTTATTTTTGGCTGCGTTGAGTCTTCATTGCTGCACGCGGGCTTTCTCTAGTTGGCGGCAAGTGGGGGCTACTCTTTGTTGCGGTGCATGGGCTTCTCATTGCGGTGGCTTCTCTTGTTGCGGAGCACGGGCTCAAAGCACACGGGCTTCCGTAGTTGTGGCACGTGGGCTCAGTAGTTGTGGCTCACGGGCTCTAGGGCGCAGGCTCAGTAGTTGTGGTGCTCGGGCTTAGTTGCTCCGCGGCATGTGGGATCTTCCAGGACCAGGGCTCGAACCCATGTCCTCTGCATTGGCAGGCAGATTCCTAACCACTGCACCACCAGGGAAGTCCCTAAATGTTCTCTTATCATCTAGTTCTGGTCAGGGTTTGGTTCTAAGATTATTCTGGCCCAATAAACTACGTTGAGAAGTATTCTCTGCTTTCCTTTTCTGTGGACCAGTTCACGTAAGGCTGGAATGACGTAACTCTTGAATACATGGTTGACCTACCACTGAAACCCTGGGCTGGGGCTTTCCTTATTTTTTAACTACTGATTCAGATTCCTTTATGGTCATAGGAATGTTCATTCAGGTTTTATATCAGTTCTTGTCAATTTTTCTAGAATTTGTAGATTTCGTCTGCTTTCAGATTCATTGGCATAAAGTTTGTTCATTGTATCATCTTGATATCTTTTTGCTTTCTACAGTGTCAGCAGTTTAACAGCACTTTTGTCATTCCTAATACTGTTCATATGTTCCTTTTCTCTTTATTTCCTTCTCTCTGCTTTCCTTGGGTCATTTTGGTGTTTTCCTTCTAACTTTTGAGGTATATCCTCTTTACTAATAACATGAGCCTGTAAGGCTGAAGACTTCTCTCCAGGTGCTGCTTCAGCTGCATTTCACGAATTTTGATGGGTTGTTTTGGTGTTTTCATTTGGTTCTAAATATGACCTGATTTCCATTGTTTCTTGTTTGACCAATGAATTATTTAGCGGCGACTTTCTTAATTTCCAGCTCTGCAGGGAGTTTTGCCCCTTCCTCAGTGGCCTTGGTCTAAGGGGGACGTCGGGCCTTTGAGACCTGAGACTAGCCCTGTGTCCACCACATCTCTGCATAGATTTTCCTCCATCATTTCACTTTCTCGATAGCTCTCGGACGATTTGAGAAAGTTCTTTACACTCTAGCCTAGGATTCGGTTGTTCTTGGGAGCTAGTTCAGACTAGTTCTTGGGAGCTAGTTCAGCTAGTTCAGACCAGCCATCTCTAGTAGGAAGGTCAGCCAGATGTGAACCCCACGCAGGATTTCACATTTCCTAGTAGCACCTTAAGAAAGTGAAACAGAAACAGGTGAGATGAGTTTATTTGACCCAGCAGATCACAAATGTCAGCGTGCGACCAGGGAGGAAAGCTCTGTGCCGCCTTTTACCTGGGGCCCCCTGTGCGTTGCACCTGTCACACCGTCCAGGCTCAGAGCAGCCGCGGGGCTCGTGGTCACCGCGGGACAGTGCAGGTCCAGCGCCCTCTAGCCATCTCTCTGTGTGCAGCCCGGTGCTGGGCCCTCTCCACCCAAAGGTCCTTCCTGTCCCCTCTACCTGCCCCGACCCCCCTTATTCCCCAGGAGACCCCGAGGGGCAGCCCTGCATGGCCCCAGCGTCTCCATGTGTCTCTTTTATGTGTGCAACAGCGAGGGCGGGGCCACTGGGTTCGGGATCCTGTCACTGGCCAGGCCCAGGGCAGAGGGGAGGGAGGGAGGGAGGGAGGGAGAGCAGGCATTGGCCTGAGCCTGCCTTCTGCTCGGGGGCAGGGCTGAGTCTGCCCAGCACAGGGATGTGGTGCAGGGGTGCTCGGGCTGTTGCCTGCCTGTCTTCATGCCAGCCCCCAGGCTCCAGTGTGAGGGGCTTCTGGTCCCTTGGGGGCAGCGGGGACCAGGTGTGGGGCCAAGAATGGGGTCGATGCCCAGATCCTGCTCACAGAATGGGTACACGCCCCGTGGGGTCCTCGGCCGGCTCTGTCCTGGGTGCTGGGAGCAGAGCTAAGATCAGGGGCTCTCGGGGCACGTGCCCGGGGAGAGGTGATGGGGCCCGGGAGGAAGATGCTTTCGAGGCTGTTGCCGTGTATCCCAGTGGCTGTGCCAGTGGGCAGCTCGAGCTGCTCAGGCACCGGGGCTGGTTTTAAACTCCCCCCGGGTGGGTTTCACAGGGACGCTGCTTGCAGTGGTTCCCATCCGGGCCTGTCACCTGGCCCATGAGGCTTGCTGTGCCTGGCTCTCTCCTGCTGGGTCGGGCCCCCTAAGCCAGCTGTTGGGTGTGGGGAAGAACAGGACCCCTCCCCTAGAAGAGCCAGGCAAGAAGTGGGACACAGCCCGGCTGCGGAGTTGGGCCCTGCAGCCCCAGTCCTGGGGGCAGGAGGGCCGAGGAAAGGCAGGCCTTGGGCTTGGCGGGCAGAGCTGAGGCTGCCTGTTGCCCGAGCTGCTTGTAGGCCGCCCCCACGGGGTGTAATTAGCACCGTGACAGGTGTGGTGGATCAGGTGTGCAGCCGGCCTCCACCCTGGGCCCCCAGGCCTAGCGCCCCCACCCCGGTCCTCTGCCAGGATGGGTGGGCTGTGGTCAGGAGGAGGAGTTAGCGCCCTGGGAATCGCCACCTCAGCCTGACAGGACCCTCAGCCCAGGCGCAGGGCTGGACTGGGCGGCGCCCTCGACCCTTGGGCTGCTCAGGGGCATCTTCTTGATGGGTGGGGCGTGGGCTGCGGGGCCACTCTGGCCCTCGGGCCTCAGCCCCCCAACAGGAAGCCTTTGGCCCAGGCCTCAGCGGGCGGAGCAGGCAGGGCCACCCCAGTGGCGCAGAGGCCTCCACTGGCTTGCCCAGCCACGCCCCTTCTCCCCGCAGTGCAAGAAGAAGCACACGCTGCTGTGTCCCGACTTCTCCCGCAGGGGCGTCTGCCCCCGGGGCGCCCAGTGCCGGCTGCTCCACCGCAACCAGAGGCACCTCGGCCGGCGGGCAGCCACAGCCCCGGCCCCGGAGCCCAACATCACGCCCCCCAGGAGCAGGGCTTCCACCAGCCACGGGCCCAGGTGACGGGGACAGTGGGCGCTGCATGTGTAAGCGCAGGGTGGGGGGTGGTCAGGAAGGAGCCCCCCACCCCGCCGCCACCCAGCTCTGTGGGCTTCAGACCTTAAAAGAAACCTCAGTCCAGAGTCGATCAAGTGACCTCGAGGTGTCCCACCCACTGGTCCCCAGGCTGGGCGGAGCCAAGGGCATCCCTGGCCCAGACCAAGCCATGCAGGGCTGCCCAGCCCCCGCCCTGGGGAGGAAGGTGGGGGCTTCTCAGCTGCCCCCTCCAAGTCCCCAGGAGAGGGGAGGGTCCCAGGTGATGCTCACAGCTGGGACCCCTGTTGTGCTCACCCCCCTGTGAATGTGGGAGCCCGTGTGCATGAGGAAGGCTGCAGAAGGTGAGGACAGGGTCAGCGTGGCGTTGCTGCAGGTCCTGTAGCGCCGCCAGCCTGTCCTTGGGCCGAGGGCCAGCCTTGAACCCGCACGGTGATGCCTGATGGCTGCCGGGGTGGGGCGGCGCCGGGAGCCTTGCCGCCGGGACAGGCAGTATACAGGTGGCCGGCCGGCCGCCCACCCTCACGCCTCTGCTCCCCTTCATTTCCCGCAGGAAGTCCTTGGCCGCCCATCGCCCCACCAGGCAGATGTCCAGCTGCCCCACCTCCGCGGCAGCCGGCTCGGCCTCCACCCCGCCTTCCCCACGGCTCTTAGCTGCAGCCTCAGCCTCCTCCTCCTCCGTCTCCTCCCCCCACTCCTCCTCCTCGCCCCCCTCCCCCTCCTCCCCCCCGTCCTCCCTCTCCCGCCTCTCCCCCTCCTCCCCCTCCGCCTCCCTGCCCCTGGACCTGGAGGAGCTGTCTGTGCCGGAGGAGGCTGCCTCGGCGGGGACGGGCTCCGGCAGCCTCTGCAGGCTGCCCTCCTTCATCTCCCTGCAGTCCTCGCCAAGCCCAGGAGGCCAGCCCAGGACCCCGACCCCCAGGAGCAGCCCCACCAAGGACTCAGGTAGGCAACCCGCCCGCCGGAGCGCAGCTGCACTCTTGCAGTGCCCGCCTCAGACCCACTGGGTCAGAATCTCTAGGCGGGGCCTGGATGGTTCCGGAGAGCTGGCGTGGGCTGGGCGCTGCCGTGCCCTGTCCCTGGCTTGGCAGGTGTGCACCTGCGGGGGCCCACAGGGGCAGGGCCGGCGAGGTGCGAGCACAGCAGCGCCGCCTGCACAGACCGCGCCAGCCGAGGGCTGATTTAATTAGAAAGCACCCATTTCTGTTCATTTGTTCTGGAAGATCACTGCAGGCTCCTGGAGAGAACAGATGTTCCCTCTCCCCCGATGAACATTTGGGGCTTGGTAAATGGCTCCACTCAGCCTCGTTTAGGAGAGAAAAGAGGATTTTATGGCTGCAAACGACCCTTTCTGTAAACATTTTACAGCTCTCTGCGCGTTTGAGTGACGATAAACCCCACGCAGCTCGGCGGGCTGCAAATTTGCGACCATACGGCCGTCATTTTATTGTCATATTTCACGGTCGTAGCGTTAATGGAAGACGCTTGCTGCAGCCTTTGCTAACAGCTCTGCTGAGCTCGCTCACGCCTGCTCAAGCCACCGCGTCCCAGACGCCAGGCTGCGGCCAGGCCCCCCACCCGCCCACCCTGCCTGGCTGGTCACCAGCTCCTTCCATTGGGAGGACACACTGGGGCACGGGGGGAGGGAGCAGACAGCCCGAGGCAGCCACCTTTGAAAATTCTTTTTTTTTTTTTAAAGTAAGATAAGGAGCCCTGCAACCAGCCCCAGAATCAGAGGAAGCAGGCAGGGTGGGTGAGAGGCTGCAGACCCCCACTGTCCTGGGGGCCCCCATCAGCCTCCTTCCCTGCTCAGGCCTTGCTGACCTCCCGGGAGCTGGAAGGACAGGCAGAGGGGGGCCGAGGCCCTCGAGCAGAGGCCGGTGGAGTCTGCAGGCCGGGGGCCCTGGCTGGCTGGGCTGACCTCTAGGCACTGGCTTAGCTGAGCCGGTGACTGGGGTCCTCGGCCCTGAAGTGGGGTCCCAGGAGGAGAGGAGGGCTGGCAGGGGGCACGTGGACAGTGCCGTGCCGATGGGCAGCCACACGGAGGCATCTGTGGTCAGCGGGGCTGCTGGCCTGGAGTGTTCACAGGAGGGGAGGGGCATTGGCACCCAGTGAGCGTGGGCCACACAGGGCAGGAGCCTGCTCTGCTGTGGGAAGCCTCTACCACCGCGCCCCTCCCGCCCCGGCATGTCACCCTGCACAGGGGCCTCAGCCCCGCCCCTCACCCAGCAACTGCTCACACCCACCCTGGCTTTTCACGCCAGGGGCTCCGTCTGGCAGCCTCAGACTTGTCCAGGTGCGAGCCTGTGCTGTGTGTGCGTGCAGGCGGCCTGCACCTGGTGTTTATAGCTCAGCCTGGACACTGCTGTGGCTCCCGCCGTGACCCACCCACTCCCCAGGGGCTATCCCACCTGGCAGGCCTCTGCTCCCCCACCCAGGGGAGCTCTCAGCCCCACAGGCCAGGCCTGCACCCTGCTAGACGCCGGACCCCAGGGAGGGCAGTGGGTGGTGGACGAGAGGACGATGGTGTCAAAGCCCCTCTCCCCGTTGCTAGCGGTCCCTGACCCAGAAGCTTTGGGAGGGGGGGCATTCCTCCTGGCTGGGGGACTCCTGGTGCCTGACCTTTGCCCCTCTCGGAACAGGGAAATCGCTGCACATCAAACCCCGTCTGTGAGGCCCAGGGAGCCGGCCCACGCCTACCTCAGCCCTTCATCCCTGGAGAGGAAGGAGACTGCCCGCCACCGCCCCAGAGGAGGGACCGCTTGCCACAGAGCGCCCCCCCAGGGGCTGCAGGGCCATCGCTCTGCCCGCCTGGCTCTCAGCCCTGCGTGATCAGTGCCCAGGCCTCACCTCCCTCAGGCTGGGCTCCACCCACCCACCCACCCCGGGTTCTTCAGCCTTGCCCCGAGGGGTGCCCGGCAGGGCTCACCCCCAGGCCCGTCCCCACTGTGGGTGCGGCAGCAGCCATGCAATGCGCGCCCCCCCACCCCCACGCCGGTCCTCCCGCAGACCTCCTGCCCAGGGAGGGACTGCCGGGCAGGCCTCCCTGGCGGGTGTTTTGTGTTCAGCAATAAAGGTTCTGTCCTGTGTCCTCGTGGCTGTCCTGACTGCCACCCCACCGCTGCCCGGCCTGCCCAGAGGCCCCAGAGCGTCCCCAGGGGTGCCACCCCAGGGGGGCCTGGAGGCCTGAGATTGAGGGGAAGGTGAGGGGCAGGCCACAGACCCCCCTCCAGTGGCCCCCCACTCATTCTCCACCTGCCCGCCTGGCCCTGGTGAGGCGGAGGCACAGCCCCTCCGTGCCTTCGGGCAGGAACATGGGCCACTTCCCTGCCGCCCCTAGATGGCTCAGAGGGTTGGGGCAGCCTGTCCCCCACGGCTAGGCCAGTGCGATTTGTGGCTGGAGAGACCCAGGAGGGGCCTGCCTGCATGTTGGATGCCACAGCCTGGGGCCAGAGGACCTGCCCCAAGCTGGCACCTGGCCTGGGACAGGGCGGCCCGAGGGAGGAGGCAGCGTCTCTGGCCCCTGGGCTTGCGGAGCCCTGGCGGAGAGCACGGGGGCCTCGGACAGGGCCCGGCCCCCTGCTGGATGCCGCTGCCCCGGCTTAGAGGGGTGCACGGCCACTCAGGGTATTCACCCCTCACCCCCAGGGAAGCGAGCTGTGCTCCGCTGGCGAGCGCGCACCAGCAGCCCCCTTCTGGGGCGGCCGCCCCGGGATCCACATCACAACCCACCCCGTGTGCTGGGGCCCCTTGCTCCCCAGCCTGCAGCCTCACGCTTCTGCCAGGAGTCGGGTCAGCTGCACGGCCACTTGTCCTCCACCTGCTCCTTCTGGGCCCAGGTTGAAAGGGCCGCGCTGGCTGAAGGGTAAGAGGGCCACCCGTGTGGGTGCAGCTCGGGCCTCCGCCCACACTCCATCCTCGATGGCCAGTGCCTCGCATTGGCCAACGAAGGCCCCTCGGCCCAGCCCTGGCACGGGAGGGACGGACACTCCGCCCCGGGAGGCCAGGGCGAGCACCCGGGGGTCCTGCTCTCCACCAGCTCTCGTCTGTGTGATGGCGCGCCCCTGCAGCAGCTCAGAGGTGACAAGAACCAAGGCCAGTTCGTGGCAAGGGTCCTGCCCAGCGTCAGCGTGCGGTGGCGCTGTTCAGTCTAGCAGAGCAGGGGTCCTCTCGTCTCGTGCTGATCGCTGGGGCCTGACGTTTGCCAGTTCGGCAGGATGGTGGATTCTGGAGTCAGACCCAGCTGTGAAGAAAGGGCCCCCAGGGGTTTCCGTGGTGGCGCAGCGGTTGAGAATCCGCCTGCCCGTGCAGGGCACACGGGTTCGAGCACTGGTCCAGGAAGATCCCACATGCCGCGGAGCAACTAAGCCTGTGCGCCACAACTACTGAAGCCCGCGTGCCACAACTCCTGAAGCCTGCACGCCTAGAGCCTGTGCTCCGCAACGAGAGAAGCCACCGCGATGAGAAGCCTGCAAACCGCAATGAAGAGTAGCCCCTGCTCGCCGCAACTAGAGAAAGCCCGCGCACAGCAACGAAGACCCAACGCGGCCAAGAAAAATAATTAACTAACTAATTAATTAATTAATTATACAAAAGGGCCCCCAGCCCGTCAGGGAACTGAGTGGACCAGCTGTGGGCCAGCTAGCTTCCCCAGCCTGGCCCTGCGGGCAGATATTGGCAGAGCCCGTATCCTCATCCAGCCACCCCTCGGGTCTCTCGGTGGTGGCCTCGGCCCAGGGCCTTGGAGGAGACGTGGATTGGTGCGGCGGGGGCCAAGGATCCTGGGCTAAGTGATGACAAAGGGGAGACTGCAAGAGCCGGGGATGCAACCTGCCCCGCTGCCCGGCTCCTCCTCCCGGCTAGGACGGGCGATCCTCCCCAGGCTCCCTCTTGAAGCCCACAGTCAGCGCCACCACAGCGGGCAAACTTTCGATGATGGGAGGGCGGGGGATAAATCCTCCCTCCTCCGCCTGGGCAGATAGGAGACCACTGGGGACACAGCTGTTGCTCCCTCCTGATCTGAGAGGCCGGCTCAGACCCTCACCTGCTCACTACCTCCCTGTACTTCCCTCCATGGTAAAAGAGGGTACACGCACCTGAGACTGCAAGGTGGGCACCAGCTGGACAGGAGATGAGCAGGTGTGTCCATGGCGGGGGCTCCCGACAGACCAGTGGGCAGCTGGATGCCCACCGCCTGCCTGGGACTGCCACTGCTCTCCGGAGGCTACTCTCCCCAGCCGCGCTCTCTCCTCCACGTGCATACCTGTACCCCGGCCCCACTGCCCACGGTACAGCCCACCGCCCGGAAGCAGCCGCTCTGACAGCTGCAGGCCACCGTGGAAGGCTCAGGAAGGGCTGGGCACCCCGGGAAGAGGAGTTGCCCCACCAGCGGCTGCTCTGGGCCCGTGTCCTGGGGACCCTCCAGCCCCTGTGACCCCCTGAGGACCTTGTCAGCCTCAGGCTCCGACTGGTCAGAGTCTCTGTTCCCAGGCAGGAGGAGGGGGCAGTGTCACTCTGGACTCCTCGTGCTAAGGGGCAGGCCAGCTGGGCGCCCCGAGGTTGAAGGCGTGGGTTGCCGCCCCACTGCCCTGCAGCAGCCCCGACTGCGTGAGGGCTGTGGAGCCCAGGCAGGGCCTCCTGGAGCCTTTCTTGCCTTGTCAGGAGCCCACTGCCCTCTTCAGGCCTGTCCACCCCCCCGCCCGCTACCCTGTGAACTGCCCTTTGCTCTAGTGAGGCAGGTCGTGCAGCCTCTCAGATGATGGCCCCAAGGACAGGGAGCCGTGGCCGGCAGGCCCTCTAGGTGAGGCCTGAGGTCAGGTGACCCGCAGGTGGCATGGGCCTGGGCCCCTAGCCCCAGGGGAGGCGAGGCATCCGAGATGGGGGGTGCACTGGGGAGGCCTGGGGGCCGTGAACGTGGCTCCCACGTGGAGTCCGGAGGAGGTGCTGCCTGGGCACGGCCCGGCCTCTCCTGGGGGCTGGGAGGAGTTGGAAGGGGGCGTGTGTGGCGCTCCAGCGGCCTGAGCCCTTCCCCAGGGAGGCACCGCCCACCCCGCAGAGTATGCGGCCCTGTTCCTCACTGAGCACTGATGAGGCCCTGGGTGGGGAGAGCACCCGCAGCGCTCTGAGCTCAGGAGGAAATCCCCGGAGGGAGGGAGTGGGGCTGAGCAGAGGCCTTCAGCTGCGCCCTGCCCCAGGCCGAGCGGCACCTCTGGCCCCAGCCTGGAGAGCCTGGGCCGGCTGTTCGGGGACGGGAGTTTTGGGGCTTCACCTTGTGAATTCCGTGAGGCAGCTCGGTAGCGGGCCGTGCGGACCCTGCAGCGCCGCACTTTGTGATGGAGCGTTTAACCCTTGCAACAGGGCTTGCCCAGAGCCCAGGGCGCTGAGCTGGAACTTTGACTCAGCACTGCCCATGGGCGGCCCTGTGGTCCCCAGAGGTGGCACCACAGGCGCCTGATCACCCCCAACATCAGGCCAAGCCCCCTCGACCCTCCCCTTTCTCACCTGCTGTGGTGGCCCCTCCGCATCGGGTGGGCGGGGCTCCTCCAGAGGCTGTTGTCGCTGGCCTGGCCACCTTGGGGCAGTCATGGGGTGCAGGGAGCCAGGGCGGCCTCCAGCCCCCTGAGCCCGGGGCCTTGGTCCCTCAGACTCCAAGAAATGGTCCTGACAACCTGAGGGAACTTGGGGCTCTCTTTCCCCAGAGGAACCTCCAGACTAGAGAGAGAGAGAGAGAGAGACACACACACACGCACGCACGCACGCACCCCCGACCTTGAGACCCTGGCCCGCGGGCCTCCTGACAACGGCGCTGAGACAATAAAGATGCCGTTTGATGCTGGACTTGTGGTGATTTCCTGCACAGCAGTGGGAAACAGATAATTTGCTTATTATTTTACGGTTTACTTCCTGCTCTCTCATCCCCACGCTGGTAGACTGTATTTGCCAGAGATGCTGTACCAGTGTAGTGTTTTTCCTCTATGTGACCTGTAGGAGACTGTGTCTGTGCCCCCATGGGATGTGGGCTGAGCACTGCCGCACCTCACAAAAATGCCAGGCATGTCCGCCAGGCTCTCGGACACTCCCGCTGGGAACCAGCCACCATGCTGCGAGGAAGCCCAACCAGCCAGCTGCCGTGTGGAGGCGCCAGTCCAGCTACAGCCCCCGTCATCTGCCAGCTGTCAGCTGTCCAGTCGCTCTAGCCTTCAAGTCCTCCCAGCTGTCGGGGTCAGAGAGAAACGTCCACTGCAGAGCCCATGAGCACAGTATTGGCTGCATCACGCTTCCCACACACCAGGGCCACCTCCCTGGTGAAAGGCAGTGGACACTGCCCTCGGGCAGGCAGCCTGGCGCACAGAATGTGCTCAGTAAAGACTCGTGGGGCACATTTAATGACGAGCCCCACGGGGCTCCCTGTGGAGTTCCATGGGTTCAGGTGCTGATTGTTTGGTGGGTGTGAGAGGCCCCCAGAGGACGCGGTGGTGGTAGATGGGAAGAAAGTGATCCTTTTCTGGGCAACATGGCATTGGCGTGATCTCTCCCAGCCTCCACCGTCCAGGGAGCTGAGAAGACAGCCACGGCCAGGGCACACAGCACACCTGTATGCTGTTTCTGTGGCCTTCTACCAGCCATTCCTGGCAGACAGGATGGACCCTGGTCTCTCGCGGCCTCTGCTCCCCAGACTCTGCTGTGAGCGCCTCCTTGAACTTGCCCCACCCCAGGCCAGCAAGTGGCAAAGAGGAGTTTGAAGAGAAAGGAGCCAGCCTGGAGCCCACCACCTGAGTCAGGAAGGGGCGGCCCCTTCCCTGGGCTGGGAGAGCCTGTCTTGCCCACTGTGCAGGGCGCTGGGTGGTCGGCGAGCCCCTCCAAAGCCTGCATACGGGGACTCTCGGCCCCTTTCCCACCTGCCCGGCTGTGACTAACGAGAGATGAAAGCTCAGCTGAGACCGTGCAGAGTCAGGGAGCAGACTGAGGGCTCCCCAGGCTTGGGGACCGCCAGGAGCTGAGGCCAGGCCTGCTGGCCCAGACCTTCTAGGAAGCCAGTCCGACCCCGAGGCAAAGTCCGGGACCAGGGAGCTTACCGGGTGCCTAAGCCCGTCAGGGACATGGGTACCCTACTTGGTCCCAGGCTGCCCCGAAGGCCCCCGTGCCTCTCCCCAGTTCTGAATGCCGTCTCTGCAGGAGGCCTTGCACTGGGTCCCCTCCCCCAGTGGAGGGCGTGAATGAACGACCTGTGTGTGTGACTGAGTGAGGGGCTGGCTGGCTCTGGGCTGGGGCGGGGCCCAGCATCCTCGAGCATCACGTTTTGGGGCTGGATGTGGCGGGAACTGTCCCTGACTTGGTGTGGCTGAGCAGAGGACTCGAGGAGGTTCAGGGTGGGCTTGGGATGGGCCTTACTGAGTGTCTCAGGACAAGACAAGACGACTGGGCGGGACTGGGGGTGCCACAGAGCCCAGGCACGGCTGTAGGTCAGTGCCCCTCGGCCTGAGGCCAGGAGCTGTGAGGAGGGCCCCCACGCGCACAAGCCTGGCTCCACCGAGCACCCTTCTGAGCTTGAGGCCAAACCCGTGGCTGGCCCAGCGGCCTGGCTGGAGCCACAGTGTGAGGGCAGAGGCCAGGTGTCCAGACACAGCAGCCCAATGCAGACGCGCTCTCCCCCTCGGACAGGCAGACGTACCGCAGCTCGCCATCACCCCGCTGAGCTGTGGCCTCCCCTGAACGCCGAGGGCTTTAAGGGAGCCCCAAACCTGGCAATGCATCTGGCCTAGAGCCCAGACCCCCCGCCTGGGGCCTGTGTTCTGCCACTTGCTGGGCCATCCCTGTGGGACGGGTCCTTGTTCTCCGCATGGCCCTGCCTCACAGCCCAGCCCCACCCAGAGGGACGTGGGGGAAAGGAGGAAGGGGCAAGAGGTGCCCACTGTGCAGATGGGGCCGGGTCACCCCCATGACATCTTAAGAGGTGCGGTTTCACTCCCCATTGTATGACACTTTTCTTATTATAAAATATTAGATATTCATGCCAGGAACAAGGTAGAAACCCTGGGGGATAAGCGCCCCCAGCACGTGGCTAGGCTGCCCCTGGTGACGTCTTGCCCACAGTCCCTCCAGACTTTTGCTTCTATGCGCATAGATGGTTGCATTTAAGACTGAGATTTTAAATTATAAAAGTCACATAATAGTATAGAGGATTGGGGGCCTCTCTGGGTCATGCCCTCCCATCTCAGCTGACCCTGGAGGGCCGTGGCAGGGACCGCCCCCTGCTCTGGGCGCACCCACTGCTCCACAGTTCTTTACCTAGTCACCACGCCCTGGGCAATAGGCGCACCTCCGCTCCCTGAGCCCAGCCCTCCCGGTTTCTCCTCGCACTGGAGGCTCCCCACCTCCGCAGCCCCAATCCCCGCCCCCGCCCAGCTCTGCGCCACAACCCTGCCAAGAGGCCAGACCCGGGCAGGTGGGCAGCTGGAGCCCGGACGCCTAATGCGGTGCGGGCCTGGCGGCCCTCTGAGCCCCAGGCCTCACCCGTCCCGCGGCTCAGGCCCCGGTACTAGGGTCCCTGGCGCCCCCACTTCGCCGGCCTGCGCGCGACTCCCTCCCCACCTGCGCCGCACACCCTTGGAGTCGGGCGTCCCGCGGTGGATCCCGCCGCACGGAGGTGCCAGCAACTTTGTTGACTAAATTCCTGAACCCGCCTGAACCGCGGAGCTAAAAATAACCGGCGCTCCCGCGCAGCGCCCGGCCAGGCCGCGCAGTGTCACCTGTGTCGGGAGACCGGAATGTCCCGGCGCCGCCACGCTAGCGGGGCTGGACGCGGGCTCCCGGCCGGCCGGAAAGAAACCTGGGAAGAGGCTGCTGGGTCACGGCCAGCTGGACTGCAGGGGAAGGAGGCACCGAGGAGCACCCCCTGCTCCCCGAGGCTCTGTGGCCGTCCCGTCGCGGACGCGAGGCCTCGGAGGCCTCGGGCCCGGTCCCGCGCCCCCCGCGCGCCCCGCGCCCTCTGCCCGTGCAGTCCCCCGAGGCGGCCACCAGAGGGCCCTGCCCCTCCTCTCCCTGGCGGCGGGTCACCACCCCTTCCCACAGCTGTTCCCCGCAGGAGATTGACAGCTGGGCTCCGGGTTGCCATGGGGATAGGCAAATGAGAGCGACGGGTCTGGGGCTCCGATTGGCCCGGAGGCGCGTACCCCTCCCATAAAGGCGGGCCCAGGCGCCCGGCACTATAAGGGGGAAGCGCACAGCTCGGCGCTCGGCGGTGGAGGCGGGGCCGGGCTGTACGCGGGCGGAGCGAGGGGAACCCGAGCAGCCGGAGGCGGTGGCCGCACCGCCACCCGCCGGGCCACCGCCCGGCCGCCGGCTCGGGAACAGGGGACCGCGGCCGGCCTACACCCGCCGGGGAGCGACCCAGGGCTGCCCGGCGGCGTCCCCGGTGGCCACCCCTGAGTTGGCTGCGGGAAACTTTTCCCCGCGAGCTTCAGCTAGGAGCCCGCGCCTCTCGCCGCCGCCCCCGCAGGGACCCGCCGCCAGTGGGGAGCGAAGGGGGGGGAGAGGCCCGTGGCTCCCCCCCCCGGCCTCCTGTTGGGGCTCAGCCGGGCGAGGCGGCGGGCCCCCCCGGGCGATGGCCGCGGAGCTGGCGATGGGCGCTGAGCTGCCCAGCAGCCCGCTGGCCATCGAGTACGTCAATGACTTCGACCTGATGAAGTTCGAGGTGAAGAAGGAGCCGCCCGAGGCCGAGCGCTTCTGCCACCGTCTGCCGCCCGGCTCGCTATCCTCGACGCCGCTCAGCACGCCCTGCTCCTCCGTGCCCTCCTCGCCCAGCTTCTGCGCGCCCAGCCCGGGCACCGGCGGCGGCGCGGGGGGCGGCGGCGGCGCGGCGCAGGCCGGGGCTGCCCCGGGGCCGGCAAGCGGGGGCCCCGGCGCCGTCGGGGGCGCCTCGGGGAAGCCGGCGCTGGAGGATCTGTACTGGATGAGCGGCTACCAGCACCACCTGAACCCCGAGGCGCTCAACTTGACGCCTGAGGACGCGGTGGAGGCGCTCATCGGCAGCGGCCACCACACCGGGCACCACGGTGCGCACCACCACCCAGAGGCCGCCGCGGCCTACGAGGCCTTCCGGGGCCAGGGCTATGCGGGCGGCAGCGGCGCGGACGACATGGGCGCCGGCCACCACCACGGCACGCACCACGCCGCCCACCACCATCACCACCACCACCACCACCACGGCGGCGCGGGCCATGGCGGCGGCGGCACGGGCCACCACGTGCGCCTGGAGGAGCGCTTCTCCGACGACCAGCTGGTGTCCATGTCCGTGCGCGAGCTAAACAGGCAGCTCCGCGGCTTCAGTAAGGAGGAGGTCATCCGGCTGAAGCAGAAGCGGCGCACGCTCAAGAACCGCGGCTACGCTCAGTCATGCCGCTTCAAGCGGGTGCAGCAGCGGCACATTCTGGAGAGCGAGAAGTGCCAGCTCCAGAGCCAGGTGGAGCAGCTGAAGCTGGAGGTGGGGCGCCTGGCCAAGGAGCGGGACCTGTACAAGGAGAAATACGAGAAGCTGGCCGGCCGGGGCGGCCCCGGGGGCGCGGGCGGAGCCGGCTTCCCGCGGGAGTCCTCGCCGGGAGTCGGGGCCAAGGGCGCTTCCGACTTCTTCCTGTGAGCACCGGACCCCGAGCCCGCGCCGCCGCCGAGACGAGGCTCGCGCGGGCGGCCCGGGGCCTCGGCTCGGACTCCGCGGCCCAGGGCGAGGACGCATGGCCGGGCCGAGGCGCCCGCCGCGCGCGCGCGCCCGCGTTAACGCCGCCGCCTTCCGGCCGGGCCGGCCCCGCGAGACCCGCTGCGGCGTCTGCAGGCTCCAGACTGGAAGCCCCTTCCCGCGGCGCGGCCTCCTCGCTCCCGGCCCGCGCACCTTACCGGGTGACCGTCCTGACGCTGCCACGACTCCTGCTCGGAGCGCGGCGTTTCCCGGGAGAGTTGGGCCGGGTCGAAGTCCTTCCTGGCGTCCGCTTGTACACACGTGAGATGCGGTTCTGCGCCCGACCTCACCCGGACCGCCGCGAGGGCCTCCGCCGCCGCCCCGCGCTCCTTCGCGCTCCTTCGTTTACTTCCTTTTGGCCTCCCTACCCTGCCCTTTTCTACTCCTTTTTAAAGCGGTCTTATTTTCGAAGTATTTATATTTATTTTGTTCGGTGATTAGAAAAGGAACCCTTAGAGGAAGCTCCCTGCTTCCCGGCCGGGGTTGCCCTCGGACGTCGCGTGTCCCAGCATGTGTCGCTCGCTCGGAGGGGCCTGGCCCCTGCCTGCCCTCCTGCCTGCCTGCCCCCCACCCTGCCACTGGCATCCCCTAGAGATTGAAGCCGAGGAGCATTATCCATGCTGTGTTCAGTCCTGCTGCCCTACTGTACTCCACGGGGGGAGGGGGGTGGGAGCTGGCCCAGACTCCCGAGCTGCTATTTCTCTATGCACCAGATCGTATTTATGACTCCCGCGAAAATATATCTTATTTTAACCCTCAAGAGAAGTGAAAGAAAAAAAGTAATGCACAGTATTTCTAGCAGAAAAACAATTTTTTTAAAGAGGAGGTTTCGCCTGAATCTCCTGGCATGGGGGCGGGTGGAGAAAGTGTTTTTATTTTAATTTAAAATGTGTTTCGTTTTTTGTGGATTCTTCTTTTAAGAGCTGATCACTTTTTGGAGTAGCCGGAAGAGGGGGTGGGGAGGCCGGTGCTCCGGCCCCTGCAGGCCCCCGGCCCCAGACCGCAGCCCATCCTGCACTCCTCCAGCGCCTGCTTCTGCTGGGCACAGGAGACTCCAATTCGTTGCAAGTTTCGTTGTGTTGTTGTATTCGTTGGGTTCTTTTTCCTTTTGCTACGAAACTGAAGAAAGAGAAAAACACACACAAAATAAATCGGTTTAGATCCAAAAATCCCTGGAGCCTGGCTGGTTTTTCTGTGGCTTTCGTTTTTGCCATATCTCTTCCTGAATAGAAAGAAAAGGAGGTCCCTGAACTGGGCCCTGCCTTAGCTCTGGGTGACCCGCCTGGGCCGACAGGGAGAGACTGACCCGAGTTGTTAAAAAAGGCTGCTGTCAGGGCCCGACCCGCAGGCACCTGCCCTGCCGCCCCTGGGCTGCCCCACTGGGAGGAGGGCCGCACAAGGCGGCCCCGGCCCCACTAAGGCAGGACGCGGCCCGGTGCGTGAGGCCGTCCTTGGGGGTGACCCCACACACAGCGCCGATGCGTCCTGGTGGCAAGCGCCGTCCTCAGCTCTTCTGAGCCTGCGGTCTCCCAGCTGAAGGGCCGAGGCCTGGACTGCAAGGGCACCAGGGAGGGCGGCACCTCTGGGAACTTCACGCTGAGAGCTGGGGCCGCCGTAAGATACTTGACTGTTACCTCTGTTCACGACGGGAGGGGGTGGAGTCCGGTGAAGTCTACGGTTTGCGCATTTGGAGAAGAGCTTGCCACGGAACTCGCCAAGGCTCCGCGCTTTTCTGTCTGCGGACAGCAAGGCTCCTCCTCGGGGCCGGGACAGCTGCAGGTCCCGCGAGAATGTCGCCTGAGTTTGTTTTAGTGCCTCTGTCTGCAAGACAGAGAAAAGCCGGGGGCTGCCCCCTCCCTCTTTGCCTTAGAATGAAACTTAGAACTGAGAGGTTGGGTCTCCGTGAGGGTTTGAGCGAAATCCCCAAACCCGGGGGCTGAGTCCTCCAAGCCCCAGGGAGGGGAGCAAGCTGCCCTCTCCGCGGGCAAAAACGCTGGTGCAGAGAGAAGGAGAAGTGTGGGCGTGGGGGAGCGAGTTAAGGGGAGCAGTTGGGGAGACTGCAGCGTGGCGAGGGGGTGGGGAGCACGCGGCGGGTCCCAGCCAACCTCAGGACGCCCCGCGGCTCAGACTCCTGCCGACGCGAGGGGCCCGGAGTCCGGGTGCGCGCGAGGGCCGGTCCTCTGGCTGGTTTAGATGAGGGCGCCTTAGTTTCCACTGCTGCCGCCTGAGGGGCCGTTGGAGAGTCATCCTCCGGGCAGAGAAAGCGGATGGAGGGCTGAGGGCCGGGCAGCCTGACGGTCGGTCTTCTTTTGCGGGGAGGGGTTGGTGGGCAGGGAGCCGCGCTCATCCCTCTCCCTCCAGCACCCCAGGCCTCTCAGAGCCCAGTACTCGGGGCCTGGACCGGGCAGTGGGGCTGGGGTGGGGCGGGGAGGCTCGGGAAGTACCCCCGCCCCCGCGCCCCAGTGCTTGGGTTCCTCTGCAGGGCGGGCCTGAGCGAGGGGCTGAGCGCTGGGTTTGGTTTCACTTTCCTCTTCTATTTTCTTTTGCTTTTTCCTCCCTGCTTCCCTCTTTCGTTTTCCTTCCTTTCTTTCCCCACCTCTTCTTTCCTCTGGTTTTCCCTCTAGGATAAGATGGAGAAGACAAATGAACACGGAGGACAGGGCAATTATTGGGGGAGGCAGGAGGAGCGCTTAGTTTTGTGTTTAGAGACAGATCTTTTCCCAAAAGCTTTCAGGGGATCCACGAACTCCTGCAGGAAAGCAGCCAGCCTGTGGAAAGCATCTCTGAGCCCCTGGAGCACCTCTGAGTCCTCCAGGAGTGCAGAGCTTAGGCCCCCTACCTGCTCCCTCCTCCTAGCCGGGCGCCGTCGGGCAGGTGCTGGGGGCGGAGCTTCTGCCCACGAGGGAGGTGCTGCTGCAGCCAGGGGCGGGGCGGGGCCCGGGGTGGGGGCGGGAGAGGGAGGTGCGTGGTGGAGCGACTCCACCTCACTGGGCCTGGGGCCGCGAGAGCAGGGGGACCTCGGGCGTGTGACAGCCAGTGCTCAGGTGTGTCTCTATCTGCCTGTATGAGTGTGATGGGACTTGTGTCCCTGTAGGTGTGGGGAGGGCAGTGGCAGCACCGAGATCCCTGGAGCCACCTGGACGGGTCTGAGAGGGAGCTGGCGGGGCAGCGAGGGCCCCCGCCTGGGGTAGGGGTGACTGCAGTGTCCAGGCTGCAGGACACGCCTCCACTCAATGCCAAGGTCCCTGGGCTGCTGTGCCAGCCTGGATGTTCAGGGGGCCGTGGTGGTGCCCTTGCCTTGGTCACTCCTGGCAGGGCCCATCCCAGAGCCTCGCACCGTGTCAGCTCACACCTCCATCCTCTGCCCTCCGGGAGGGGGCTCCCCAGAACCAGCATACAGGCAGAATCTGCAGCAGCGGCCTTGGGGCCCCAAGCACCCTGGCCACCCCCTGCCCCTGCCCCTGCCTCTGGGGGGATCCGTTCTTCATTCCTTTGTTACTTCGTTCAGTTGGAGTCCCAACTCTGTGCCAGGCCCAGTGGGGACCACAGCAGGGACCAAAAGGACAGCCCTCACCTGGCATTCCAAGGGAGAGAGACAACCACCCCCACACACAGCAGCGGCCGAGTGCCTGGAAGAAAGGAGGGGGTGGCGGTTCGGGGTAGGGGCGGTCTAGGACATCAGAGCAGATTCGGGGCAGCCTGGAAGGCAGCATGAGGACGTCGTGTTCCCCGAGGGCCCAGGAGTCGCCCTCCGGAGGCCTGCGGGCTGAGTGAGCGGACTGTGACCCGTGGCCCTGGAGAGGACAGGGCAGCATACACACACACTGGACACGTGCACACCCATTACACTCGACATACACAGATCCACGTGTAGATAACAGTGCAGCTGTGGCTCCCACACATGCACTCAGTGCACTCCACACACTCCCCTGCATGGCTGCCCCCCTGCGGATGGTGGGTGGCAGGATGGAGTCCCTCTCCCCCTCCCTCACCTCTCCCCCGCCCTGGCCCACCACAGCTGCGCTCACCGCCGACTGCTGGGATCCCCAGGGCCACCCCTGCACCGACAGCCCCAGCTCCCAGCCCAGGGAGGCTGCCTGAGCTGAGGCCCCAGCACCCCACACCCCATCCCGGCCCTGCTTCGCCCCTGCATTACAGGCCCTCACCCCACACACAGAGCACCCAGCTAGGCCTCATTTTCCCCTTGTGCCAGGATCCCTACACCCCGAACACATGCGAACACCGCACAGCTGCTGCCCTCGTCCTCCAGCTGGTTAAGGATTCCGGGAAAAACCCTGAGCTGGGATTCGAGGGGACCGAGGCGGGCCCTGGGCCCCTTCCCCAGCTGCTGGCCCTAGGGCATGCCCAGGGCTGCTCGTACTGGGGCCCCCACTTCTGCTCACAGTCGGCAGCGCCCCCTCCCCCGCCTCTCTCCACTTCCACACCAGCCCAGCCCTCTGCAGCGGATGACTGTCCGCTGGCCCCTCCCCGGCCTATTTATAGCTGCTCCTGGGTGGGGCCGGCCAAGGCCAAGGTGTCCTCTTCCCTGGCCTCCCCCCTCCCCAGGATGGGCGCACACGCAGACACGCACACGCAGATAGACACGGCCACACGCGTGGCTGAGACACGTGCAAATGCACAGACCCACGTACACACGCACACACAGGAATGGATGTGCCCGGGAGCACACAGATCCCGGAACCCATGACGGCACACGCGGGACCTGCACAGACACACACAGGGACCGCGTGGGTTTTCTGTCCCAGGCCCAGGCCCTTCACCCCACGTCCTGGCCCTGTGACCTCATGAGCTCTGACACTGGCCACCCCAGGGCAGTGCCACCCTCCGCTACTGCCCGGCTCCGGGCCCTACGGCTGCCCCACCTGCCCCTTTGTCCTCTCCCTCTGGCCAGCCTGGGTCCTCCGTGCCACTAGTGCGGCTCCAGATGCCCTCCCGGATGGAGGCCTCCTCCCGCTGCCTGGACCAAGAGCAGAGCCCTCTGCAGGCTCACCTCGCGTCCCCCGCCATGTGGTAAAGGCCAGGCCCTGCCCCAGTGGGAACCATCACCAGCTGCACTGGACTGGGGGCTCCATGTCCAGAATTCACTCTCTCAGCGGGTACCAGGTCCAGACCCGGGCTGGGCCTGCGTGATGCCGGGCGGGCCTGGCCTAGAAGGGCGCAGGGAGCTGTGAAGGATTCCGAGCTGCAGACTGACCTGTGGGGAACTGGTGGGGCCGGGGCTGTGTGACCTGCCCACCAGGCAGGGCTGGGAGCCTGGGGCCCAAGGAAGGGTCAAAGCACCCCGTGGCACCGGCCCTGGGACTCTCTGGCCCCAGGCCGAGGGACTTGGGACAGGGTGAGCATTGGGCATCAGGACAAGTCACCCAGACCCCAGTGGGCCTGGGTCTTCTCACCTCTAGCTGCTCGGGGAAGCAGACAAGTGGCAGGTTTGAGCTGGCCACAGAGATGACAGGCTGCGTTGTCCCCAGCACTTGAGGGGACAGTGGGGGACAGGGAAGGGCCACCAGTCCCGTGGAGGTCCAAAGCTGCCCCCCCGCACAGCCCGTAGCCCTGCCTGCGGCTCTGACTCCACAGGACCAGCTCTGTCACCTCCCTGGGCCCAGCTACACTGTCAGAAGTTCCTGAGGCCACAGAGTCTGGCCACGGGCCAGGGAGGCCCTGCTGGGGTGCAGGGAGGCTGGTCTCACCCCTGCTCTCCCAGATACAAGCCCAGCCCGCCTGGCCACCACGGGGACAGCACACCGGATCGAAGGAGGGCCAGCCTGGAGAAAAGTCTGCCTTTCCTCCAGGGGGAGGGGACTCATTCATTCACTCAAGACTATTCATGGGGCACCTGCTGTGTGCTAAGGTCTATGCTAGAAGGTGAGGACAGAACTGGGAACAGGACAGACAGCCCACTGCCTGGGGGTCCTATTCTGGTGGGAGGCTGCCCTCCAGCCTGGGGGCCGGACCAGCAGAGGAGGCGGAAGGGCCGTCCTGCGTTTGCTGCTGGTGAGCCGGCGGGGTGGCGCTGGGGCCCGGGAAGTGGGACAGGGGGCCCAGGTCACTGTGGGGGAAGTTTTGCTAAAAGGAGAGCAGATCAACAACGGGGCTGGGAAGAAAGTTAGAGAAGGTGGGCGTGGACCTGGGGGTGAGGGCGCGGGGCTGGGGAAGGCAGCAGGGCGGGAGTTGGAAGGACCGGACCGGCGGGGGCTGCAGTGCTGGGAGCGCTGGGCTGCGGGGGAGGGCAGGGCAAGGTGGGCAGGGCCGCTGTGGGGCACCCCTCGCTGCCACCACACCCTCGCTGGCGCCGAGCTCCCGGCACACCTGCCCTTGGGCCGTTCACGAGGCTCCCGCCGCCACCGCCGCAGCCTCGCCCGCAGCCCCAGCGCAGCAGCGACGAGTAATTTGCCGTTGGCGGGCTCAGCGCCGGCCTAATTCGCGGTGACACCGCTCAGCTGCTGAGGGCTCGAGTTGTCACAGCCGATTAGCCGCGACCCCGGAGGAAAGAAGGCTGGCAGGCGGGGGCGGAGGAGGGGACGCGGAGGGGCAGGCGCAGGGGAGGGGCAGACCGAGTGCTCCGGGCGCGCTCTCCCGCCTCCGTCTCCTCCTCCACCCCCTCCTTCAGGGAGCTTCCGGGCTGACCTGACGTCCTCGCCTAGGGAGGAGAACGGGTCGGGAACATTCTCAGGACTCGGGCGCCAAGCTAGAATCCTGCTAAAATGCAGACGCCCTGAACCTCAGGGCAGCAAGAACCAGCATTTCTAGGGCGCTCGGGGCTGAAGCCACAGGGCAGGGGGTGTGGAGACCAGAAGGTTTTCTTTGGGGGCCGGGTGGGATCGCAGGAGGAAACAGGTTTGGGAGGATGGAGGGGCTGCAGGGAGACGCCCCCAGGAGTCAGGGGGTGGTGCTGCAAGAAGCAGACTGTGGGTGTGGGACCTCGGCCCAGTGTTGATGGGAGCAGCGTGCGGAAGGCGTGCTCCAGCTGCCTGCAACAGCAGCCTCCTCCTAGCCCTCTCGGCCCTGGCACTACCCCGAGCCTTGCCACTTCCTCCACACTGGCCTCCCTGCCTCTGGAGCGCTTGCTGGCGGACGCCCCAGTTAGGTGTCCTGAGGCCAGCTGGGATCGGCCGTGCCGGCCTCAAGGGGAACTGTTCCCCATCGCTGGGCCACCGCCTTCCCAGAGAGCCACGCTCTGCCGCCCCCCGACTTGCCTCTGCCCCCCATCCCACCGTTCCCTCCCTTCCCGGTCCCCACAGGGGCGGGCGCCTTGGCCTCTGCCTTGTGGCCTCGGCCGTGTCCCTTGCGGGCTCCACCTCGACACCTGCATCACTTCAGTCGGGGCCCAGCCCCCAGGAGGCTGCCCCGCACTCCTCTCCCACGGGCCTTCCCCTGACTCTCCTCCCTCCCACCCTGTCCTCACAGAGGGGCCCAGGAATGCCACGGTGGAGTGTCCAGCATGTGCCAGGTTCCAGATCGCTCGAAGGCCTCCTGGGAATGGTCCTGGATGGGCGCTGGGCTGAGGGACTGTCCTCAAGTTCGCTCAGTGGGGCCCAGCTGGACCCCAGAGGCCAGTCGACAAGGATGCAATGGCCAGTCCCTCTGTTAAGGACAGTTCCGCTGCCCCTTCTCCCGCAGTGTCAGACCCAGGGGACAGGGGCGGGGTCCCCTCGAGGCCCCCTCAAGCTCTCTGCAGGGCACAGGTGCCCCAGCGAGCAGCTGACGACCTGGCCCTGGCAGGGGGCACAGCCCACTACTTCCCTGAGACACAAGGGGTTTTAAACACCACTGGCCATGGTTAGGGTCCACCCAGACCTGACCCCAGCTTCTCCCTCGTGCTTCTGGTCTCTCCTCTTCAACTCCAGGCAGGAGCCGCCTGTGGCTCCCCAGTGCCCTCACCCCCAGCTCCTGAGGGATCTGACTGTAGCCCTGGGGCCTCAGGGCTCTCTGCTTCCTGTCCCAGGTGCCTCTTCCTTCCTTACCTTTCCCGCTAACTCCCACCTGCTCCCAGCATCCCGCTTGCCAGCTCCTGTTGACCCCACACTCATCCACCCCAGATACGGTGGTGAATGGAGCCCCACCCACCCCTTGAGGCCACTGGCTCAGCCCCAGCTCCACCCCCACTGCCTGGGGCCGCCACACAGCTGAAACCTCCCCATCCTCGGGGGACCCCATCGTTTGGGGTTTGGGAGGGGGCTGGGGCGTGGCCAGAGGGGCACCGGAGGAAGGTGGCAGGGCTCCCTGGCCTGCACCCACCACCAGCCCAGGCTTTCCTCAAGTGCTGCCGTGGGGGTGGGAGCCACGCCTTCCCAGGGTGGGGCACGTGACTTTGTGACTGTCGGTGTGAGTGGCAGAAGGTGTCAAAAAGTGGCCCTTCCAGATGTGTGTCAGTGGGTGAGACGCTCTGGCTGGGTCACTGCAGGACACATACATGGATCAGTACACAGAGCTCGTGGAAGCAGAGCCCTGGGACCTGTTACTCCAGGGTGGGCCGGCGTGAGCACTGCCGCCACCTCGAGCTGCAGGGGCAGAGCTGGGTGGGGGGCTCTGCTCTATTGGGAAAGGAGCCGGTCAGCAAGTTAAATAAGTAAATGATAGAGTAAGTCAGAGAGCGAGGTGAGGTAGGCACAGGAGACAGCGCAGCTGGGTGGGGAGGAGCAGAAGGGAGGCTGGGGGGGGGGTGCAGGGGGAGGGGAGGGCGGGGGGGGGAGGGGAGAGGGAAAGAGCCCTCCCGACAGAGGCAGCAGCAGGTGCCCAGGTGCAGAGGTGCCTGGCTGGGCCTGAAGGGGAGGTGGGGCCCACAAAGCTGCAGGGGAGGGGCTGGGGGAGGGCTGAGAGGGAGCAGGGCAGGTCACAGAAGCCTGGTTGGTGTGGGAACAGGGCAAGGCCGCCCCCGCCCCAACCGCTTCTCGTCCTTAGGGACAGATCTTGGGGGATGGAGCTGGAGGCCACCGCCAGGTGCAGGGAGAAGGCTGGCCAGGCCAGTTGAGTTCTCTCTCCCTCCCCTGTGCTGTAGTTCAGAGGGGCAAGAGTCCTCAGTCCTCCCAGCGGGAGCGTGGGACTATGATAATAGAACTTGCTCCCCTGGTTTGCTTGGGGATGAAATGGGGCAGGTACAGCCACGGCGGGGGCGTGGATGGTCCCCTCAGCCTCTTGTTCCTCCTGACCGGCCATCATCTCAGCCCTCCGGTTTCTGGGGGTGCTGTACTAGGGCATGCACTTCCCCAGGCTGCCTGGGGTGAGACCTGGGCCAACGGCTGCCCCGTTCTAGCGTCAGTCTCCTCTGTGGTTGGGGGTGACACAGATGTCCCCCATGGGTGTAGTGAGGTTAACTTTGGCCCCAGAGCCTCCACCCCCTCTGAAGGATCAGAGCCCCTCCCTTCATCCCAGCAGCCCTCCAAGAGAGCCAAAGCAGGAGGCTGGTCTGGGTGCCCCCGAAGGGCAGCCCCTCGGGCACTTTTGTGGGCGCTTGGAGACAGCCCACCAGCACCATGACACTCCAAGGGCTCAGGAAGCATGGGGTGGCGTGGAGGGTTCTGCCTGGGGTTGGTGAGCCAGAAAAGGCCTCAGTGACCCTTCTCTAGAGTGGAATAGGGGCTGCCCATGCCTTGGAAGTGGGTCATGGTAGTTTGGGGTGGGCAGAGGCCCGGCCTAAAGGCCGGGTTGGGTTGGAGGGACACCTCTGCAGCCTCCCCTGCCCCAGTCACCATCCACACCAAGGCTGGAGCCAGGTCTGACTTTACTCCCAGCTCTGCCCCTCACCAGATGGAAGTGGGGGGAGGGAGTGACTTCTGTGGGCTCGGTCACCTCATCGGTAAAAAGGACACTGAGCTCCCCCTGCCCACACAGGGTCCTTGTGAGGGACAAATGAGAAAAGGCAAGTTCTCTGTCACTCTGGGAAGGCTTCCTGGAAGAGGAGGTGCTGTATGGAAGGGAGGGCATGGAGCAAGACATGCCTCTCCAGGTGCACTGGGGCAGGGTTTGCAGAAGGGGTTGTCCCCAGTCCATAGACACTTTTATGGAAGCCACCGCCTGAAGGAGCTTAGCGCCAGGCTCCTGGTCCTGGTGGGAGGTGGGCAGGGAAGGAAGAAGCATAGGAGGGACACGCAGAGGTGCCCAACCGTCCGCCCCTCAGATTTCCTCCACCTCCAATCTAGGTCTGTCCCTCCACTGCCGTTGTCCAGACCTGTGCACCAGGGGTTATTCTTGGGGGACAGTCCCGTTCCCATCTCTCAGCACCTCCTACTGAGTTTGGGGAGCTGAATTAAGCTGAGTTCAGAAAATCTGGTGCATGGACAGGGCACTTAGGGCCATGTCGAGATTATGATCCAGGAAAGCATGACTTTTAGCCACAGGCCCACAATCCAGGGTCCAGGTCTAGACCCCAAGACTCCTACCACCACAATCCAGACCACTATTGGGGTAGCAGCTGGAACCTGGAGTCAGGACTGGCCACCTGGAGTGAGAAGACATTTGATAATATGAGTAGGCTGGCTGGCTGGACGGACAGACAGAAAACTGGATGGGTGACTAGGAAGATGGAAGGAGAGATGGGCGGGTGACAAGATGGAAGGATGGTGGCTGGATAGAAGGATCTATGGATGGTTGATGATGCGTGGACGAATACAGTGATGAATGGATGGGGGATGGATGGATGGATGGGTGGATTGATGGCTGGCTGGGTGGGTGGGTGGATGGGGGATGGATGGATGGCTTAGATGGATGGCTGTGTGGGTGGATGGGGGATGGATGGAAGGGTGGATGGATGGCTGGGTGGGTGGATGGATGGCTGGGTGGCTGGGTGGTTGGGTGGATGGATGGATGGGTGGATTGATGGATGGATGGATGGGTGGGTGGATGGGTGGGTGGGTGGGTGGATGGCTGGATAGGTACGTGGATGCTGTAGAAAGCTACAGGGCAACTCCAAACTATTATTCTCCCACCAGAACCTTCTCACATCTCTCCCCTTCTCTCCTCTTTTCAGAGCCCTCCTCAAATCTTGCACTTGCATTTTCGAGAAACCTGTATCATCACTGGGGCCCCCGATGCTCCCCTCTCCTCTCCCACGCTTGCTTCTCTCTGGACTCCTGTCACCTTCTAATATACCTACTGCTCGATTTACTGTCTCTCTTGACCACAGAATATCTGCTTCAGGAGGGCGGGGTCTGTGTGACTCCACTCTTGGCTTCCTAGAGCTGACACCAGTGCCTGGCACAGAGGAGGTGCTTAATAAATAGGTGTTGAAAGGAGAAAACAAAGGAAAGAGGGGTGGCGAGATGGACTGACCTTGTAAGGCCCCCCTCCAGCCCCTCGTTCCTTCTCCGTACAGAGATCACCTTGCCCACACACGGCTGCCCCCTAAGCTGTTCTCTGGCTCCTGCTTCCCTCCAGGTAGCCTGGGTTGCTCAAGAAGTGCTGAGACCCGGGCTACCCTGGTGGCGCAGTGGTTGGGAGTCCGCCTGCCGATGCAGGGGACGCGGGTTTGTGCCCCGGTCCGGGAAGATCCCACATGCCGCGGAGCGGCTGGGCCCGTGAGCCATGGCCGCTGGGCCTGTGCGTCCGGAGCTTGTGCTCCGCGGTGGGGGGGGCCATGTCAGTGAGAGGCCCGCGTACTGCAAAAAAAAAAAAAAAAAGTGCTGAGACCCTCCCTCTCGATCCCCGCCCTCTTCTGAGCGTTGAGGGCGCCCTGAGCCACTGTCCGTCTGCGACCCCCGCCCACCGCCATCTCTCCCCAAGATTGAAGTCCGCGCTTCACCTGCTACCACCAGAGTGAGCCCAGGCGGGGGCCTGGCACACAGGCGGGGGCACAGGGCGGGGTCAGGCCACCCCCCACTGGCCAGTTCTCTGCTCTGTGTCCGCTGATGGGGTCCTTCATCCTGCAAGTACCTCCTGGGTACAGGTGGCCTCCTGGCCATCAGTCATCACGTCCCTTCCGCCTGCCAAGACAGGGGACACTCAGTGCTCTGCAAACAGAGACGTCCTCTCACCACACGCCCCACCACCACCACCACCCCGATCCGTGCCCACAGCCAGCTTCCCCAACAGCAGGTCTCTGGTCCCCTGTGGCTGGCAGAGGCCACAGGGCGGCCAGTGGCTCTGACCACAGATAGTGCCCCAGGCCCAGAGCAGAACCTCTGGCTTCTCTCCTGCTGGGCGTCCCTTCTCCGGCTTTCTTGGCTCTGCTGTGCTCCCACAGACCACCTCTCTCTCTATTGTTTCTCTGTCATTCTGGTCACTTTTTGGGAGACACCAAGAGGTGACACCCCTGCCCTCACCGCCACGTCTAACAGAGGTCTGGGCTCCCAGGACTTGACAGGGCCCTGGTGTCTCCACACTGAGCCAGGCTGCGCAGAGCTCAGACCCTTCCGATTGCAGGGCTTTCCCCAAGGTGGGAGGGTGGGAGGGCCCTAGAGAAGGGCTTGGGGAGGCCCGTGGAGGACGGCCTGAGCCAGCCAGGTCCGGCTGGAGCTGCCTTTGGGAGGGGGCGGGCAGAGCCTCTGGTAGCTGGGCAGGTGTGAGGCCCACCCCAATCCAGGCCTCGGCCCTGGGCCTGCAGGTCAGTGAAGGGGGGTGTCACTGCCTCCCCATCCCCTGTCCCCATTAGGGGGACAATGGGAGAATAAGCACTTTTCTTTCTTCATTTCCCCGCTGTCTGCTAATATCATATTGATGGTAATTTCCTTTAATGGGCTATTTGCGGTAATTATGATGCACGGAGTGAGTAATTGTATCTGACTCCCAGCGCCCACCATGGCTGCAGGGATGGGCAGGCGGGGGTGTACCAGCCTTTGGCCCTCTCAGCCGGGACAGCTCTGCCCTCTGCCTGGGACCGACCTCCAGCCCTTGACCCCTCGGTGCAGGGGTCCTCCTTGGCCTCGCTTGTCTGGGGAACGCCAGGCTCTCAGCTCCCCAGGGTTGGTGGGGCCTCCCTCCCAGGGTGGGCCAGGGGCCCAGGGCACCCCGACTAGAGCCAGGATGAGGCTGCACGCCTCAAGACAGCGCACCCCCTCTCCCTCCCCAGGGCGCCCCGGGCTCCTGTCTGGGTCTCGCTTGGCCTCCCGGCTTCCCCGCAGGGCCTTGTGGGGCCTCCTGGCTGTACGGCGTGGCTGGCGGGCTTCTGAATCTGCTGGGGTGTGACCTTCCAGCAGCGATTTCCAGGCCCACTCTGGCTGCATGGGGGGCAGGCACACACTGGGGGAGCCTCGGTCACTGCAGGGTCATGCCGGCCAGACACCTGGGGACCCTGCCCCAGCCCCACATGTTAGGGAGCTGCTGCCAACCCCTCAGACCCTCCTCAGAGGCCCTGGACACCCCCAGGGTTCTAGCCGCTGCCCCCCCCCCAGCCCCAGCACTGCCAGTCTCTCTCCTCCCCATGCTTCTGCCTCCAGGTCTCTGTCACCTACGAGGCCCAGCTGGGCAGAAGGCACTGGGGTCCTCAACAGTGTGGCCTTACTGTGTGCCTGGGATAAGCCATCTGGGATAGAGGTCAGAGATCAGGCAGAGCTCTACCCTGGGTTTCCCCACACAAATGGTGACATCAGGAGACAGAGGAACCCCAGAGCCCACTGAGTCTCTGTTGAGGACATCCAGCCTCTACCAAACACCTTCCCAGGCCCCTGGGGCCCACACCCTGCACTGCCCTTCCTAGATGAGGGCATCCTCCTTCAGCCTCGCCAGGCTGTGTTCAGGACACGTGCCACTCAAGCCTGTGAGAAACGTCCCAAGGCAGGTCCCCTCACCTCACCTTCACCACCACCACCATCACCCTCACCACCACCACCAACACCACCACCACCACCACCACCACCATCACCATCACCTCTGCCATCACCACCACCACCATCACCACCTCCACCACCACCACCATCACCATCACCTCTGCCATCACCACGACCACCACCACCACCACCTCTGCCGCCACCACCACCACCACCACCATCACCATCACCTCCGCCGCCACCACCATCACCATCACCTCTGCCATCACCACCACCACCACCACCACCACCTCTGCCGCCGCCACCACCACCACCACCATCACCATCACCTCCGCCGCCACCACCATCACCATCACCTCTGCCATCACCACCACCACCACCACCACCACCACCACCATCACCATCACCTCTGCCACCACCACCATCACCATCACCACCACCACCATCACCACTACCACCACCACTGCCACCATCACCTCTGCCACCACCACCACCACCACCAACTCTGCCATCACCACCGCCACTGCCGCCACCACCACCACCACCACCCATCATCTCCACCACCACCACCGCCACCATCACTTCTGCCATCACCACCACCACTGCCACTACCATCACCACCATCACCACCACCACCACCATCACCACCAACACCACCAACACCAGCACCACTACCACCACAACCACCACCACCATCACCACCACCACCACCATCACCACCAACACCACCAACACCAGCACCACCAGCACCACTACCACCACCATCACCACCACCACCACCAGCACCACCACCACCAGCACCACCACCACCAGCACCACCACCACCACCACCATCACCACCATCACCACCACAACCACCACCAGCACCACCACCACCACCATCACCACCAACACCACCAACACCAGCAACACCAGCACCACTACCACCACCAGCACCAGCACCACCACCACCATCACCACCACCACCACCAGCACCACCAGCACCACTATCACCACTTCATTATGCGCTATCAGTGCCTACTGTGGACCTCGCTAGATTCATGATCATCTAGCTGGGAGATAACACACAACCTCTTGTATTTCTGAGAAAAACTCAATGCCAAATTGACTATTTCTGCCCACAGAACAGTAAACCGGGAGGAGTCTCTTGGGCTGGGGTCGTCTGGGAGGGCCTTGAGCCTTGCCACTCTGGTTGGCGGTCTGGCAGAACACATAATGAGCTGAACAGCATAGCAGACAGATCTGGGGTGAGCACACCAGGTGTCCTGGCTGGCCCAGGGCACACACCTGCTCCAGGCCCCAAGAGAAGAGGGCTGGGCAGGGGTGTGGCCTCCACTCTGGGGGCTCCAGGCCACACACCCACCCTGCCTGGGATAACTTCAGGTAACTGCTGTCTTCAGGCAAGGCAGGTATGGGTAGAAACTTGGGGGCCAGAGATGTGGAAAGGGGAGGACTCGCCCCCAGGGACCTGGGCAGGAACCGGGCTAAGGATACGGTAGTGCCCCCTACACACACACACACACACACACACACACACACACTCGGGGCTCCCGCCTCCCTCCCCTACCCCTCCACTCACCCCGCACCCCACCCTGCTGCACATGGCCAGGGTCTCCTCATATGTCTTTTCTGGTCAATAAACCTCAGCTCCTGGGGGCCTGGGGCTGTGGGCTGACGGTGCCACCCCGCCCTCGCCGGGCACTCCGTCATAATTAAGCCCGCACAGCCTAATTAATTGGGTGGTCAGGATGCTAATTAGCCGCTCGATGGAGGCTGGAGGAGGGTGAAGGGCAACCTTGGCAGTGGTGCTCCTCCCCGCAGGGCTGGCTCTCTCCCAGCTGGAGTCTCCCAGCCTGGCCCCCATCCTGAGGCCCTCACCCTCAAGACAGCCCCCATGGCCGCTCTTGTCCCTCTCCAACCACCTTAGACAGATCAGCCCCTGGCCACTCTTTCCCCCTCAGCACCCCTGCCCAGAGGAGAGCCCAAAGGACTAGCTCATCCAGTGACAGAGAGCCCCCTCCCTCTCGAGATGGCTTTCCCAGGGAAGATGTGTCCTAGAGCTTCCAGCCGCCAGCACTGACCGTGGCTCCTGGCCATGAGGGCAGCGTGCCCATACCTCACGGCAGGGCCCTTGCCCCTCTCCAGACTCCTGGCCCATCTGTGACCACCCGGGGTCCTCTGGACTCTGGCTCTCCCTCCCTTCACCCCAAGCAGCCACAGACCTACAGGGGACGTGGACACAGTGGCCTAACAGGCAGGTGACTGTGGCCAGGCCCCCATACCTTTGAAGCCCCTTCCCCACTGGGTCATGGGGGTGAGTAGAGAGGTGGTAGAGAGTAGAAAGGCTGATGAAAAAGGGGGAGAGAGGGGAGGCTGGGGGTGGGTGGGGAGCCCAGGGATTGGGGTACCTCTGAGGGACTTCCTGGCATCCCTGTGCAGCCCACAATGCCTGTGTTCCACTGCAGTAAGGCTTGGGGGATTCCACCCTGCCCCCCACAGGAGGACCACACCCCTCCTCTCCCTGAAGGAGCCAATGGGCAGGTGAGGAGGGTGGAACGGCCAAAGGATGGCCACACTCCCTCTAAGCCTCAGTTTCCTCATCTGTAAAGTGGGTGGTGATGACAGGCCTCCCTCCAGGGATATGGGGCTGGCCCCCCCTTGTGGTTCTTTGCTGATCAGCCTGATTCCCTGGCAAGGAGAGAGGAGGCATGGCCATGGGGGCAAGGGGAGCCCCCACTGCTGGCGGTCCTGAGTAGGGGCCATGCAGAGTGAACCAGTGGAGGAGGAAGTCGCCTCCAGGCTCCTTGCTGCTCTGGGGCTGCAGATGTCGGGGGTTGCAAACTAGGGTCCAACCTGAGGAACCTGATGGGGGCGCTTGGAGAGCCGGAGCCAGGCAGCACGGGGCTGGGGGTCGGGGTGTGGGGGTGGGCAGGGCCCGGGGCGCGGTGAGGGCCAGAGCAGGCCGGTGCTTGAAGCTGAGGAGGCCCCACAGTGGAGACTCCCGGGAAGGAGGATCCCAGTAGCTCTTCTTCTGGCTCCACGTAGAGGTCCCGGCACCCGTACCTCTCGACACCCTCCCTCCCCTGCTTCGCCCTCGGCCCCAGGGGCGTCATCCGGGACGAGCAGGGGCTCTGCATTCCAGCCCGGCGTGGGGACGGGGGACGGCTGGACGTGGGGAGGGGCTGGGGCGCTCCCCGGGCCCTGGCCCCTGGCCTGGCGCGGCTCCACGGCAGACAGATGGCAGCGGGCGGGGTGGGCGGATAGGTGAGGGGGGCGTCAGATGGTGCCGCCCCGGGCGGACCCCCGCCTCCGCCGAGGAAGCGTGCTGGGGCCCTGGGCCCTGCGCATCTGGAGGGGCCGCGTGCCCGCTGCGCCGCGCGGGTGGCAGGAGAGGTGACACGCCGAGCTGCCACCGCCGGTGCCCGGGGCTGTCCCGACGCGCCCCGGCGGGGCGAGGTGGGAACGCGCGGGCGGGCGCAGCTGTCTCCTCGCAGCTGCTCGGCGCCAGGCCGGGCCGCCAGTGCGCGTGCGCGGCCGGGGCTCCCAGGGCGGGGCGGGCGGCCCGGGGACCAGCCCTTGTGACCCCTCCCACGCGCCCTAACTGTCCCTCGCGTTCCCCAACAGGCTCTCACTGGCTCTCGCATCCCCCCATGGGCTCTCACTGCCTCTGTGCCATGGCACCTGCCCGGAGCTGACCCTGCGGCCCAGGTGAGCTGTTCACTCTCCACGCAGGCTGGGGGTAAGGAGGGCGTGGGGCCGTATAACGATTTGAGGTAATGGGCAGGAAACCCACAGGTAAGGCAGAAAATAGACGTTCTTAAGATAAAAGAAGAGGAGATGCAGCAACAAAAAGAAGCTCCCGTGGCCCAACTGAACTGAACCCCAGTCACCCTTGTCTCCTTGTCAGAAAGTGAAAAACACCGCGGTTTTCCTGGGGGCTTTTCCCCACGGAGAGCCCTATGCCAAGGACGGAGCTAAAAGGGCACCCTCAGGGCATGGTTGGTGGGCCCACTGGGTCCATCTTAGCTTCTTCCAGGCCGGCTACTCCCAGGATGAGGATGAGTATGGGGGCAGTGGGGGGCACACAGCCTCAAAGCACATGACTGCCCGAGACATCCACAGGACAGGGTGGGAGTCCCCGGACAGTGGCCTTGCCCCCGTGTGGTGGCTCTAGGGGCCCAGGGGAGGCAGGTCCCCTGACTCTTGCAGCCAGCCTGTGAGCACCTGTGAGGCCCCCAGTTTGGTGGGGGCGGGTGCTGGAGACCGAGGAGGAGGTCGCAGCTCCCCGGCAGGCAGTAGGCAGGGCAGAGCTAGCGGCCGGCGTTCCCGGAGCCCAGGGTCTGCTCCCCCCCGCAGCCTCACCTCCGGCCTTGTCCCCTGGGGCTGAAGAGGCTTCCGGGAAGGAGGTGGAGGTCCCAGGAGCTGGCTCTCTTGTGAACAACTGAGACCGCCCTGGAGTGAAGGCAGGTGTGTGAAGGGCTGCTGTGAGAGGAGCATGCTTCCTGTCCAGCCCTGCGGGGAGGCCAGGCCAGCCTGCTGGGTCCCCACGCTGAAGGGGGCCCCCTGCCCTCCCGCCGCCTTGAGTGGGCCCTGTGCTGAGTCCGGTGCAGCAGGCAAAGGGGTGGGGGAGGGGCGGCCAGGGGCGGGGCCTGGAGTGTGGCAGGGATCCCCAGAGGGGCAGCGCCTCCCAGGCCCTGGAGGAGATGGTGCTGTGGTGCTGCAGCCCAGGGACTGCTGTGGGCAGCGGGGTGAGGTCACTGGGTCAGGCTGCAGAAGGGTCTGGAGGATCTGAGGACTTCTTCCTGCGCCTGGTCCTGAGCGGGGTGTCCTGCAGCCTGCGACGGGGCACCTCAGACAAGGCTCCTGGAAGGAGTGGCCAGCCAGGAATTACGGGAGTGAGTGTGGGGTAGGGCACGGGATGCTTAGCCCGGAGGCAAACGGCTGGTGTGAGGACCTGGGACAGGCTCCGGCCTGTGGCCTTCTTTTAAAAACCACTAGGCACCCCACCCCCAAAAAAGAAAAAACCCACTAGGCTCAGTGCACTTTTATTAAAACGAATAAATGTCATTCCAACCTGCATTTGCTATGTTTCTCAAAGCAATGAAATTAAGGTGTTTTCCTAATCAAATCTATTTAACCGAAGTGGAATACATTTATCGTAAATAACCCGTGTTGATGGGGGTGAGGTCCTCAAAGGCTGAGAAGGGCCACACGTTCCTGTCCTCCGGAGACTTTAGTTCTGTAGGGGTCCCCGACCTCGTGTGGTTGATGGCGGCCCCCTCCACAGTGCCCACCCAGCACCAGGAGCAGTCCAAGGTGCACACTCCCCATCCCACCCTGGGGATCCCAAGGCCCGAGGGCAGGCCTGGGAATCTGCATTTTACAGATGCCCCAGAGATCCTGCCACCTACTCCGCTGGGGACACCTGGCATCAGGCCAAGCATGTAGGAGACCAGACCCTGGGCCGGGGGTGGGAGGGGGCAAGCTGGGCTGGAAAGGAGAGGCGATCTTGCTGGGGGGGACATCCATGGATGAGGGGTCGCGGGCAGGGTGGCAGAACAGCCCAGGGGCCAAGGACCCACCCAGAATTTGCCTTCAGGAGTCTGGGGAGGGCCTCCTAGGGCCCAGGATCACATGGCTGATCACAAGGGCCTTGGGAGGTGGAGGGACAGTGTTTGGGAGGGAGGGCTTCCTGAGGAGGTGGCACTGAAATGACCTCACAGGTGACCTGCAGCCAGGGCAGAGAGGCCAGAGGCTAGCCAGGGAATGGAGAGGACAGGGCCCCGGCCAGGTGACTGTAAGCAGTGCCGCCACCCCCTCTGCCCTCTCCCTTGCTCACCTCACCTGCCCTGGCCAGTGATGGCCCCCCTTGGTGGGCAGTGATGGACAGCAACCTCAGTGGGCCAGCCCTCCCGGCCCTCCCGTCGGGCTCTGGGCTCTGCAGAGGGAACTGGAGCTGTGGGGTTGGGTTTCAGGCCACTCCACCGTGACATGAATAATGCAGCTGGCTGAGATTGGAAGGTGACCTCAGCCTGGGGGGTGGGGACACCCCCAGAGCCTCCAGCCTGTCCTAGCCTCCCCTTTGCCAACCAGGACACCAGGTTCCCAGCCCCTGCCCTGCCTGGGCATCCAGTTGGCTGCCCACCTATACCTCAGCCTCCCTTGGCCCCTGCTAGGCCGTGAGTGGTGGAGCGGCAGTGCAGCTGAAGCTGCTGGGGGCAGGCAGGGGGCACAGCAGCTTGGGGAGGGGGGCACCCCTCTTCTGTGTGGAAAGGTGGGATCTTCCCCAGTGGGTCCCACGGTGCCCGTCGCTCGACTCCCAGAACACGGAGGAGGGATGCTGCCCGTCATGGCCTGTGGATGGTGGAACACGTCCCACTCCTGGACCATGAGCTCTTGCTCTGACACCTGGTGGAAAGAGGCCAAACATCATTATGAAACTCCCCAACCTGAGGACAAAGAGAATCTCCTAAAAGACTGGGGGAGGGGGTGGCCCAGGTCACATACAGAGAAGAAAAGCAGAAAGGGGAAGAGTCAGAAGACAGCAGAGCGTCCCCTCACAGCCGACTTGCAACCAGAATCCTGGGCCAGCTGCCTCTTGAGGTGGGTTGTAGAATCAGGACAATTTAAGGTGTGCAAAGACCCCAGAGGTTTGCCTTGCAGTGTCCCTGGGGAAGTGAGCAGACAGCAGCTTGAGAGAAAGCCAGGGAGGGGGAAGACATGGGTCCCCAGAAAGGGGGACCCGGCATAGGAGAGAGGCCCAGGGAAGCAGCCACAGGAGTGGCAAGGTCATCCCAGGCCGAGGGCACACTGCAGACAGGGGTGGGGGGAAGCCACGTAGGGAGGGCACTGAGCCTCAGGGAGGAGGGGGCGGGTGGGGAGGGGGAGGGGGACTGGCTCCAGGATCCTGTGGGCTGTAGGACACACAGTGTCAGCCGTGGACAGATCTACACTGCCACAGTAATGACCAACCAGCAACGGTGCTCTAACCACAGCTGGCAATGATGAGGATGTGAACAAATCAGGGGCTGGAGACCCTGGTTTTGAGGAGGAAGGGACTGGGGACAACTAAAGCTGAAAGATCAAGAGAGCCACGTTCACAGATTATTTGGAAACATGGAGAAAACACCGCCGGAAGTGCTGGCGAGGGTGTGGAGCAACTGGACCTCCCATCCATTGCTGGACGGGACGCGAAATAGCGCAGCCACTTTGGAAGGCAGTTTAGTGGTTTCTTATAAAACTAACATATCCTTACCACAGGATCCAGGGTTGCTGCTCCTTGGTATTTACCCAAAGTAGCTGAAAACTTATGTTTACACAAAACCTGCACCTGGATGTTTATGGCAGCTTTATTCACAATTGCCCAAACCTGGAAGTAGCCAAGATGTCCTTTAGTAGGTGAGTGGATAAGCTGTGGTCCATCCAAGCGATGGAATATTAGTGCTAAAAGGAAATGAACTATCAGGAGGGATAAATTAGGAGGTTGGGATTGACATCCACACATTACTACATAGAAAGTGGATAACCAACAAGCACCGACTCTATAGCACAGGGAACTGTACTCAATATTTTGTAATAACCTATAAGGGCAAAGAATCTGGAAGAGAATCTATATATTGATATACAGCTCTGTGTGTGTGTGTATGAAACTGAATCACTTTGCTGTACCCCTAAAACTAACATGATATTGTAAATCAACTACACTTCAATTAAAAAGAGAGAGAGAGAGAGATTTCTTCAAAGCTACCAAAAAAAAGAAAAAGAAAGAAATGAGCTACCAACCATGAAGAGGCATGAGGAACCTTAAATGCCTATCAGTAAATGAAAGAAGCCAATCTGAAAAGCTTACATACTGTGTGATTCTGTCTCTATGACTATTTTGCAAAAGGGAAAACTACTATAGAGACAGTAAAAGGACCAGCGTTTGCCAGGGGTGTGTGTGGTGAGGGGGGAAGAACAGGGGGAGCACAGGGGGTTTCTAGGGCAGGGAAGCTCTTCTGTATGACATTGTAGTGGTGGGTACACGTCACAGAACATACAATGCCCCACCGAAGGGAACCCGAAGGAAAGCTATGGCCTTTAGTCAATAATAATAACGTATCAACGTTGGCTCATCAAGTGTCACACTAACTAACGCAACGCGTTGGGAAGGGGTTGAGGGTGGATGTGGCAACGCTGTGCTGCCTGCTCAGTTTTCCATAAATATAAAAATGCTCAAAAACATGCTTTCTTTTTTTTTTTTGGCCGCGCAGCTTGTGGGGTTTAGTTCCCCATCCACAGGTTGAACCTGGGCCACGGCAGTGAAAGCGCCAAGTCTTAACCACTGGAACCCAGAAAAGTCTATTAATTTTACATCTACACCTATCTATCTATCTATCTATCGATCGATCGATCTATCTATCTATCAAAGAAAACAGAAAAAAGATGTGGGCCTGGTATGACCCTGTCCCCATTGGAAGGGATGGAGGGCTAGGGGCATCTCTGAGGGGCTGGGATCCACCTACCCCAAGGGGACGGACCCAATCCCCGTCTCTCCCGCCTCTGGGCCCTGCTCCCCGGACGAGCTGAGCTGACCGATGGATCACCCCTGTTTCCAGCAGGCCGTAACTCCAGGGGCATCTTCATCAGCGCCAGGCTGTCCCAGGCCCGTAAACCACCTGCTGCCCACAAATGAGCCCACCCGCCAGCTCCCCTTGGCGGCACAGTGCAGGGGGTGGGGCTGAAAGGGGAGGACCTGGAAGGGGCTCGTGCGGGCTGCGCCCCAGGAGGACACCTCCGGCAGGAGCAGCTCCACAGCATCGCCTCTCCCCCACCCCCAGCCAGCTCCTTGCCCCGGAAGTGTGCAGACCCCACCGCCAGCGCCAGGCCCCTCTCTCTCATACCCACGTGATCGTCCTTCAAAGACACCAGAACTCACCTTCTCACTGCTCACGGCCCCGCCAAAGCCTGAGCTGAACAGCCTCCTTGGGCTCTGCTGGCCCCTGGCCCCCCGCCTGTTGCCCCTCCTGCTCCGGACCCTGGAGTTGGCAGGTCCCCTGCCCAGAACAGCCCAGTCTGTAGGCCCCGCAGGACTCTGCAGACAGAGGGAGGACAAGAGCGGGCCTCGCCCTCCCCCTCAGCCAGCGGCGGGCCGGGCCTGGAGGCGCAGGCGTCCCTGAGGCCTGCACACACCCCGGTCTCTCTGCACAGGACCTCAGCGCTGACCCAGGCGTCTACGCCAGCCGTCTACACGGCCAGGCAGCAGGGTGGGTGGCCAGCTCTCAGGCCTTCTGCACCCCTGGCTCCTCTGCCCCGTCCCCGCCCTGGGCCCTCCCCGCAGGCTCTGGGCACGAGGTGCCACGTGTAATTACGCACTGATGCCTCGGGCCTCGCATCACTGGGCAGTGCCCACTGGGCTTGTGGTCCGATGTCCCCCATCCTCTCGAGCTTCTGAACTCCCGATGCCTGGGTCAGAGCCCTGGCCTCTGGGCAGTGCCACCCCCATCCATGAGGGAGGGTGCAGCCGATTAAGGGGCCACAGCGATGGTGGGGTCCGGGGGTGAACCCCCCCACCTGCTCTCCTCCCTGTTCCTGCAGCCTCTCCCGGGAGACCCCCAGCCCCCAGCAGAGCCTGGCAGGCCCAAGGTCAGCTGTCTGTGATTGACAGCGTCTGTCCACCCAGGGCTGCGGGGGGAGGTGCGTACACGGCTCAGTGAGGCCCATCTTGTGAGACAATAAATTTGGCCATTGACCCAGCAAGCAGACGTCGATAAATGAATGGTTAATATAAACATTGTCCTTCCCAAATTAATCCAGGCGCAGGGGTGTGGGCACAGGGCAAGTGGAGGTTGAAATATGAGGAAGCAGGGCAGGGACAGGTCTGGCCAGCTGGCCCTCAGGGCCCTTTTCTGCGGGGGTGGGGCTGCTTCTGTCCTCAGGGGGGGTCCCAGACAGCTGCCTGGCCGGTGTTTGGAGGGCAGCCAGATTTAGCAAATAAAAACCCAAGAGGCCCCGTTACAGTCAGATTTCAGATCAACAAAACTTAACAATTCGAGTTATAAGTGCGCCCCATGCTTGATTTGGGGACTACTTACACTAAGAAGTATTCATCGCCTGTGTAAAATGCACATGCCCCTGGGTCCTGGGCTGTACCTGAAGACCCTGGCGAGGGAGCACGGGACAGGCAGGAGGGAAGCCTTGTGACCCCAGAGCCTGGCAGGGCCCACACCGCCCCAGGCCCAGTCAGCCCCACCAGCCTCCCACAGTCATGACCAGCAGGGCACCAAGAAGCCGAGAGCCGGTCCAGGGCGTGGGCGCTCCAGAAACGTGGTCTTGGAGGACTGTTGTCATAATCGTGGTCCCGCCCGGCTGTGACCTGACACCCCTTGGTGACCCTCACCTGCGTGACCGCTGCTTCCCCACCCAGAAGGAGGCGGGAGGCCCCTTGGGGACTGCTTCCCCGTGGTGGGGGTGGACACCAGCCACCTTTGCAGTGGGCCTCTCTGCAGTGGGGCCTTGAGTATCTCAGGGCCCAGGCCCCTCTGGCAGCTGGGAGTTCCCAGTCCATGGCTGGACACTGCCCAGTGGAAGCCCTAGAAATAAATAAACCTCGTCATATAAATAAACCACAGCCTGCTGGGCGGTCCTGACCGGGGCAGCTGGTGTGCCTGAGCAGGCCATCACCTGCATCCAGGCCTGCACGCAGCCTCCGGAAGACGGAAGGAGCTGCCAGGCGTTCCCGGTGGCTTCCTTCTCCCTGGCCCAGCACCCATGCCGGCGGCGGCTCAGCCCAATGAGACCAGCGGCTGGACCCTCCTGGGGGCTGACTGGCCTCCCATGCACCCTCTAGCCCAGGTGATGGGCAAACAGAGGCCCAGAGACCCAGCAGTGTCAGCCTCAGGCCCCCTCCAGAGGGCGGGCCGCTAGGGGCGGGGCTGTGACCGGCCTGACCCGGACGCTCCAGGCCAGGCACCTGGTCTGGCCACCAGCCACCCGGGGCTTGGCTGTACTACTGCCCCTCCTGGCTTGGGAGCTGCCTCCCCGCTACATGCTCCCAAGCCCTCCACGGTGCCCTTCCCGAACGAACAGTCCTACTGAGGGCCCCCGGCCCAGACCAAGGTGGAGGGGGCTGCAGACCCCAGGGTCCATGATTGATGGGGTTTGGGGGCCGAGGCCCCGCACCGAGGTGGGCAGACGGGGAAGCAGCTGTCAGCACCTAATGGGTCCCTTGACACACAGGATGGAGGATGCTGGGGGAGCTTCCGATCTGTCCCTGCCCCCCAACAGGGCCCCCAAGGGCAGGGCAGTTCCGGCCTGGCAGGCAGGGGTCAGAACTGAGGTCTGAAGACCCACAGGACAGGGCTCTGCCCGCCGCTCCTTGAGTTCTTTGGCGGCCAGTTCCGGTGGCCCTGGAGGGGAGTAGGAGAGGGGTGGGCCCCTCCCAGCCTCACGGGGGAATGCTGAGCTCAGCGCTGCCGGCTGACCGAGGGCTTGAGGGACCATTAAAAACCCTTTCCGCCTCTGGCCGCCTGGAGACATCAATTTGCTGCTGGACGGTAGTTACCGTTACCGCTGCCGCCTCCCCTCCCCCGTGCCTGCTCCATCAGACCCTCCACCCACGGGGTCTCCCTTGGCTTCCCCCACCTCCCTGCCCTGGGTGAGGCCTGCCACTCCCTGGGCAGGATACCTGCCCTCCTCCAGAGCTGCGGGCACACACGCCATGACGCCGCCGAGCCTGGTGGATGTGTCCGCTCTCCGGGAGGGGGCCAGGGGCTGGGGGAGGGGTTGGGGGACTTTAAGCGGGGCAGAACCTCAGTTTGGGGAGATGAGAAAGTTCTGGAGCTGGAAGGTGGTGAAGGTTGTACCACAATATAAATGTGCTTAATGCCACTGAACTGTGCTTATAAAAATGCTAAGATTTTATACAGATTTTTTTTTACATGTTAAAATATACTTAAGATAAATTTCACGTATTCCTTCTATTCCCATGCTAGCCAGGCCCTCCTTTGAGGACTGTCGTGGGTGGGGTGGCAGTGGGCGAGGGGGCAGGGCCGAGGGGGGCTGGGGAGGCTGGTGTTCCAGGCCAGCTTGGGCCTGGGGCTCCCCAAGGAGAAGCCCAGGCTCAGGAGGGCACCCCAGGCTGTCCCGGTGAGCAGAGCTGGGCACCAGCGCTGGGACTGAAGGAAGCAGGGCAGGGGGCCAGGGGAGGGTCCTCCAGAGGGAGGGGCACTTTCTCGTTGACACTGGTTAGTGCGGTGATGATAGAAAGCAGGGCAGCTTTTAGCTGGTCTGTTTAACCCACCCCCTTCTGCCTGCACAGGGCAGGCTGGCCGCTCCCCTCAGCACAAGACCATCTGGATGCCCGGCTGGGAAAGGGCAGGCCCGACCCCGCAGGGCGCTCCTCACAGATCCCCGTGTTGGCCACAAGCTGTGTCTACAGTGTAGGTGGGGGGCCCTCAGGCCTGGGGAGGCGACCTTGGCAGGGGCACTTGAGATTGCCCATAAGGAGTGATTCTGTCCCAGGCTGGCCAGTCTGGCCACCCCAGGGCTCACGGCTGCCGTCCTGCCGAGCAGGAGGTGAGGGCTGCTGACCTGGCAGTGTGGCTTCTGCCGGGCGGGGAGATGGCAGGCTGCCTGCGGAGGCCGGCCGCGCGGCTGCCAGCCCAGAGAGGATTTAAAGGGTAGCTCGCTCCGCCATCCATCCACCCCGGCGTCTCTTCCAAGGTGTATAAAACTGCATGCTCTCCCAGTTAGAGAAATGGCCACATTCCGGGATAATTGATTGATTTTTCCTCTTTAGGAATATTCATAAACACCGGTTCCAAGAGCAGGTGAACCCAGCCCCCCTCCCAAGTCAGCCACGGGGGGGGGGGGGCGGGCGGGGCGCAGCTGGATGCCCTCACACAACCTCCCTCCAGGGCAGAGAGTGCAGGGGCCCTGCCCTGCTTCCTCTCACCCCCACTGTGCACATCGCCCATGGCAGGGGATGCACTGGCAGACAGAAGGTGGGCTTGCCCTTCGGGGCTCCCAGTCAGACCCTGACAAACTGCTCTGAACAGGCCCAGAGGTGAGTGTCTAGGTCCACCGACTCTGCCCAAATGCTATGTGACACTGTACAGGTCTCTGAACCTCTCTGGGCACTACAACAGAAGTCCAAGCCCTGCCCCATGAACCTGAGAGGCTGTGTCATGGTCCAGGGCTTGGAGGACCAGTGCCTGCAGACAGAAGGTCGCTCAGTCACCATGGAGACTGTGGGTTGAAGGACCAGGGGTGGTGGTCCCGGTGGTAGAGGGGCCCTGGGCTGCTGATTCAGGTTGCCCACCCTCCACTGCCTCTGACCAACTGCTCCGCTGCCCGGCCATGACCCACTCCTCACTGGCCCTCGGCCCGTTGGTGGGCCAGGCTGCCAAGCCTTCTCGAGCCAGGTTTGCCCCCAGCTGGCTAATCTCCTCTTGGAGCCCCTGTTCTTTGGGCAGGAAGCCCTGTCTGGCGGGTCAGGCTGCTCACAGAAGTGCAGGACGACGTGGTGTGAACGCTGCGTGGGGAGCTCGGGCCCGCTTTCTTGGGGACAGTGGGTGGTGGAGCCTCTGACCAGACAGGGCCTGGCTGCCTGCCGTCAGGGCCACTAGGCCTCCTCGTGAACAGCTCTGTGACGGGGAGCTCAGCCTTCCACGGCCCCCCACTATCTGAGACAGCTTTGCCTCGTAGAAAGTTCTCCAAACTGAGAGTAGTCTGGCCCAGGAATTCCTCCCAGTGCCAGTCCCTTCCACCCAGCAGGCCATGCCTCAGAGGTGAGGGGTCAGCTGTCCTGAAAGCCCTGCAGGAGTCCTGGGCGTGAGGCCTCGTGGAGGCCCCCAGGCAGCTTTGGGGGCCCACTCTGCTGGGGCTTGGAGGCCACCAGGGAGACGGGCAGGTGGAGAGGCCCAGGAGCCTCCAGGTGACTGCCCACCTGCCCACCTCGCTCTCAGGGCCTGCCCCACTGAGGCTGCAGGGCCCGGCCATCGTCCTGCCGAGGCTCCCTGGAGGGCTGAGAGCAGCACAGCACCGGATGACCTGCTATTGATGGGACGGATGCGGCAGGCTGGCCTGGGTCAGCAGATCCATGCCCCGCTCAGGATGTCAGATCAGACAGATGCTGGCCTGGCTGGGCCCCGGGGGAGGCGGGGGGCCGCCCATGCAGTGTGGTCAGGGGGTGGGCGTAGAGGTGCAGACACTCCCTTCCTCGTGCCACCAGCCTCTGCTTGGTTGACCCTCAGGCCGGGGCATCTTTTTTTTTTTTTAGAAGTTGGGGTAGGAGTTTATTAATTAATTTATTTTTATTTTTGCTGTGTTGGGTCTTCGTTTCTGTGTGAGGGCTTTCTCCAGTTGTGGCGAGCGGGGGCCACTCTTCATCACCGTGCGTGGGCCTCTCACTGCTGTGGCCTCTCTTGTTGCGGAGCACAGGCTCCAGACGCGCAGGCTCAGTACTTGTGGCTCACGGGCCCAGCCGCTCCACGGCATGCGGGATCTTCCCGGACCGGGGCACGAACCTGCGTCCCCTGCATTAACAGGCAGACTCTCAACCACGGCGCCACCAGGGAAGCCCAGGCCGGGGCATCTGGATGCTGCCCTGGCATCATCCCAGTGGGCAGAGCTGAGGCCTGGCCGGCGGTGGGGAGCTAGAGTTCCCGTGGCCTCAGCGGGCCAGCCCCTGGCCCTGTGCAGGCTCAAGACACCCTGACACACTGTCCTTACCTGGCAGGGAGACCCTCGGCCCAGCCAAAGTGGGAACTTGGCTGTGACCTCTGAACCCTAGCAGGCACACTGCCAGCCTGTACTGAGGGGCCCTCTGACCTGGAGGGCCTGGCTCCCTCCTGCATTGGCTGGTCCTGGGCATCCCAGACCTGCCCAGGTATGAGGGTGCAGGCAGAGAAGTGACAGGTGCCCGGACGGAGAGGGCATGCATGCACGAGATCCAGAACGAGAGGGGCACCTGGGAGACAGGCCAGGAATGGAAGGAGCAGAAGGGAGCCGAGACCCCGAGGAGAGACCAATACAAGGGGGGCAACGGACACACCAGGACAGAGAAAGGGCTGGGCCGGGACCTGGGCCCCCACCGCTCGCTCCTGGGCGCCCCTCAGAGGCGGGACCAGGCTCAGGTCACCTTGGGCCGCTCGCCGCACTGTCTGAGGGGTTCACAGTTGGCACGCACCATCCCCGACCGATTATTGGAAGTGGGTCCCCTTGGTGGGGTCTGGGAGCCTCTGGAGCCAGGTGGCCAGGCCACCCGGAAAACTGCAGACAGGGTCTCGGCCCCTGCCCACAATTACCCTCCCGCCCCGGCCAGCACCGCTAATGAATTGGGATTTGATCCACAACATCACAGCCGGCCACAGCGCGACTGTCTGGCTCCAGCCGGGCGGGTGAGGGGCAGGCGGGCAGCGGAGTCAGGCCCGGAGCCCACTGGGCCCGCTGCCCCGCCTGCTCAGGGCCCGGGGCAGCCACCCCTCTGGGCCAGGGTCCCCACAGCCAGGCAGCGGGGAGGCCCCCTGAGTGTGCCGCTCCCCGTGGGCCATCTCCTGCAGCAAGGCCCAGGGTGGTGAGGTGGGCTCGCAGGCCCTGAGGGGTTCCTCCAGCGGCCTCAGCCCCCCGGGGCTGCACCCCGCCCCGGGCCGGCCCCCGGCACCACCCTCTGCTGCGCCCAGCACCCACCGTTAGGGCCAATCCCCGGGCCAGCACCGCATCTGCCCCAAACCCACCCCGGGGCTGGCCTCCTGCCCCACACCCGTGGGCCCTCCCCTTACCTGCCTGGCCTCCCGTAACCCACCCCCTCTCAGGGGCAGGGACCGGGACTGAGCCCCATCTGGGCAGCGGGGACCGGCCGGGCGGCACCGCAGGACAGGCTCCGGAGCCATGCAAATGAATGAATGGTGAACAAGTGAGGCGAGCAGAGCCCCAGGAAGACTCAGGGGGGTGGCAGCTCGGAATGACTAGACACCAGGGTCTGGGTGGGGTGTGGGCACACGGTGGGCGAGGCCACGTGGCCGTCACTATAGCAGGTCAGGCAGGGGTCCCGGGGAGAAGCGCCAGGTGAGGGGGCAGCCCTCTAGGCCCTGGGCTTTCCCCGGGGTGCTGCCCGCCTGAGGCCGGGCCCGAGGGAGCCCCTCCAGGGGGGTGGGTGACAAGGTGACAGGAGGGGTGCTGACCGCACCTCCTTAGAGGGATCAGAGGGAGACGGGCCGCTGACGGATGCAGCTGGCGGAGCAGGAGAGTTTTAAGGCAGGGCTCCAGGAGAGAGGGGAGAGAAGGAGAGATGTGCCGATTTAATGTAAAGTCAAGCAGCCCAGCCTCCTGGCCCGGTGCAGGCCACCTGTCGGGCATGGAGGACCTCGGACAGCACGGTCCCCTCCTCTCAGTGGGGAAGGAGTCCCCTTGGCAGTACCCGGGTCTGGGGTCAGCCAGGACCCTCCTGCTGTCCCGACCCCTGGCCCCTGAGGCCTCCGTGGAGTGACAGAGCGCAGGGCCTCCGGCCCCTCCCACAGCTTCCCACTCCCCCTCACGGGCCTGGCACCTCCCACCACCCAGCTCAGCACGGTCACCACGGCAGCACCAGCCTGTCTCCACAGCCAGCAGTACCATCGCCAGCCACACTGACCCTCACGGCCACAGACCGCGGGCAGCCCTGCCGAGACCACAGCCAGTCTTCTGCCCACGCGGCCAGTTGCGTGGACACCGACATCACAGCCCACCCCCCGGGCAGCATCCCCCTTCCTGTCTACCCCACCTTCACCGTACTGCTCCATTGCTCAGTGTGCGGGGACCCCTGGGTCTGCCGGGGGAGACCCTGGCTGACTCAGCTGGACACTGGGGTCCAGGGCTGGGGCCTCCGAGGGGCCCTGAGGTAGGAGCCCTGGACCAGGCGAGTCTGGATGCCTGGGGGGCGGGGAGGCAGGTGTCTTCTCAGCAGTAAGCACCGTGGGGTAACGAATGGGGGTGGTGGCCGCAGTATTTAACAGCCGCGTCGGACCGTGCGACTCGGCCTGTAACCGACGCATTATGAAGGCTAATGGATTTTTGAGGCCAGATTGATTTTTCATTAATTTGGTAAAAATCTTTTTCCTCTCCCCTATAATTCTGTCTTAAAACGTTCCCCCTGACAGCTCGATAAGTCACTCTTGTCTTAATGCACGTCTGGCTCACCCGTCCAGGGGCCGAGGGGGAGGGGAGCGTGGAGCCTGGGGGCCTGCCAATCATCCCCAGGTAAATACTGCATTATGCATGGGCCTGGGGAGGCCGCCCTGCGGGGCCCTCTCCCAGGGTGGGCCTCGGCCCTCAGGACCCCCTGCAGGCCACAGGCTGCTGAGGAGAGGGCACAGCCCGCATCAGGACAGAGATAGTGTGTGAGACAAGGGGGGAAACTGAGGCAGGAGCCCCCACTCCCAGAAGGGGTGGCCTGCTGAGGCCTTCCTCTTGGTCAAGGTAAGGTGAGACCTCTGGCCCCAGAGGGGCTGACCTTGACAGGGACCTGCCCAGGCCTCTGTCCATCCTCCTCCCACCAGCTCAGGCCCCCCTCCCACCCCAATACCGGGGGCCTACCCCAGCCTGGTCTGGGCTGCCTGACCAGCAGGGGCCCCTGCCCCTCCTGGACTCCATGCCCACCTGCATCCTCCAGAGAGACCTCAGGGCCCCCAGGGCCTGTCGCTCCAGCCACCACCCCTCAGCAGGGCTGGCCTGGCTGGGCTGGGGGCAGGGAGGGAGCTGACTACTTCCTCTTCTTCCTCTCCTCCCCTCAGCCGCTCCGCCTCTGCTCTCTGGGGCACTGCTCCCCTCTGACCTCCCCCTCGAGATTCTCCCGCCAGCCTTCTCTTATGGGGTCTCCAGGCTGTCCCCCACTCCTCCAGCCCCACCACCCTCTCCCAGGGCTTCAGGTAACCCTCCAGGGCTCCCCCACAACCCACCCTCTCCCTCCAGCCCCAGACCACGCCCAGCGGCTCCCTGGACACGCTCCTTGTGCCCACTGGCAGCCCAAGTCCAGTGGGTCCACCTTGAGCTGACCCACCCAAACCTGCTCGTCCTCCTGGAAACACAGCCCCAGCACACCCGGCCCAGCGCCGCCACATGGCCTCACAGATGTGCTCCTGGACCTGTGAGCCCTGGTCCTCAGTGTTCAGGCCGCCGGGGGCCCTCCGGGAGTGGGGTGCAGTCCTGGAGTTACGCCCTCCCCCAGGCAGGGGCCCACCTGGTGGGGTGAGTCCCGGCCCCCAGCCCCACCCCAGGCACCTCGGCCCTGCCTCTCTCTGCCAAGCTGCCTCCTGCCCCTTCTAGGCTCTCCTCATCCCCCCTGTCCCCAGGGACCAACCTGAAACTGGGCAGGGGGGGGTGAAGGCCCCTTGGGCTCCCAAAGTTCCCTGCGCTTGTCGCTGCCGCCGCCCTGAGATGCGTGTCTCAGCCCCATCAGTGGTCAGCCCCCCAGGGCCGGGGCCTGGCTTCACCTCTTAGTGCCTAGAGCGCAGCTCAGTGATGCAAGCTGAGCGGGGTTCTGGTGGCCCTCCTGAGCTGATCCTAGGCGCGCTCTGGACCCTGTCGTCATCATGCCAGCACTGACTGGCCCCAACCCGAGGTCCTCTGTCCAGAAGAAGGGACGATGGTGAAGGAGAGCCTGGCCAGGGACTTGTAAAGGTGGCGTGTCGTGGCCGTTGAGGGAATTAAGACCGAGTCAGCGGTGACACTGATGTGGCTGTCGGCCATGGCGGTGATGGTGTTGCTGGTCAAGTGACGGAGACGCAGTATGGGGGACATGATGTGTGGATGCCGGGGACAGTGTGGAGGTGACGGTGCTGACGGCCGTGGGGACGGGGTGGGGGTGGACGTGCTGCTACTGGCCGGCAGCGGCCACGGTGCTGGAGCTGTTACTGGTCCGAACGTTGGCTGGAGCAATGGGGCAAGTGGAGCCTGCGAAGGTGGCAAAGGGGAGTCTTGGCAGAGGGAGGAGGGGAGGGGAGGGGAGGGGAGGGGAGGGGAGGGGAGGGGAGGGGAGGGGAGGGGAGGGGAGGGGAGGGGAGGGGAGGGGAGGGGAGGGGAGGGGTAGCAGGTGGGCGGAGGCCGGCTCCTCTCTGCTCCTCTGAAGGCCCAGGAGCCTCGGAGGGGATCCAGGAAGTGAGGAGGGTCCTTCCTGCCTTTCCGGGGCTGACCCCGCCCTCCCGGCCCGGTGCTTCCTCCTGCGCTCCCTGGTGGTGCCCTGGGCCAAGCGTGCGGGACCTGGAGCCGGCCTCGCGGTCTGCATGGCCTGGGAGGAGTGGCTGTGTGTGTGTGAGCGCGTGGTGGCTGGGCTCACCCCGACCCCGGCTCAGTCCACAGTCAGCGTCCGGAGAGGAGGGAGTCACGGCGGGCACGTCCGCTCCGGGAGGGACGCAGGACTCCCAGACGTCGCTGCCCCCCACCCCGCCGCAGCAGGGCTCTGAGCTCTCAGGTAGGGAAACTGAGACCCAGCGATGCGTTCTTCGCAGGCTGGGACAGGGCGCCCCAGGGACAGCCCCTTCCAAGTGGGGCCTTGGGCTTCAGCTGGGCAGTTCTGTCTCGTCCTTCCCCGCCCCCTCTGGGAGCCCACCTGCCCTCCTTCCCACACATCCTGCCTCAACTCCACTCAGGGGCAGGTGAGGACCACGCGCACCTGGCCCCGGAGCTAGGTGCCGCTGAGAGAGTGCAGGCCCTGGGGAGGGGAGGCTGGGGAAGGGAGGGAGGGGGAGGGCCATAGTGGGGGTCCTCATGAGCTTAAGCTGCGCTGGAGCAAGCAGAGGAGGCTTCCAGACACTGGCCCAGCGGCGGGGGCGGGGCAGGGCTGGCGGCCCAGAGTCAGCAGAGAGCGATGCATCAGGCCAGAGGCACAGGACTTCTCCCAGCCGTCAGAGCAGAGTGCTGGGTGTGCTCTGGTCCCCTCCACTCCTCCCCTGTCCCTCCTGGGCCATGAGCCCAGGGACCCTCTGTCCCAGGAGACTGGCCAGGCAGAGATGTTTGGCCGGGATTCCGCCGAGGGGTTCCAGGAGCACCCCCTGAAGAGGTGGCTCTGTCGTGGCAGGTGCAGGGAGGGGAGGGGTGTTTCGGGGCTGCCCCGCAGGGGCAGGGCGGCTCTCCTTTCCCTCGCACCAGGAGGCACGCGGCCACAGAAGGGGCGGCCGAGGTTGCCCGGGGAGACCCTCACCCCTGGTGCTGGGAGATGGGGGCTCGTGGCGAGGGCGGGGTTCAGTGTCCTCTAAACCCGTGCACTGCCCGTTCCATCGGCGGCCACACCGACTACTGACCCTGACCCAAGTCACCTCCACTCCACTTCCTGGGACGGCCCCAGTCGAGCCTGGGGGCAACTGTATTTGGGTCCATCGCCCCCCCAGGAGCTCGGTGAGGTAAACTCACCTGCACGACAGCTGAACGCACCAACCCCGGCCACAGGGAAGAGGGCAAAGCTTGCTAGGGTGCCTGGCCCTGGTGGGGGGGGTGGATGGGGTGCTGGCTGAGCCTGGGCAGCCCCCCAGGCCTCAGAGCCCCCTAACACACACAGCCAGGGGCGTGGCCGGGCTGCTTCACACGGGCTCTGAGCGACCCCACGGCCCTGTGCAGGGCCTCACCAGCCACCGAGAGAACGGTCTCCCACCTCCCCCTGGGGCTGAGCCCCCAGGAGGCAGCACTCAGGACCCATGGCCCATCTGAGGGGTGGTGAGATGCCTCAAAGGCACACAGCCACCTGGGAGCCAGCCACAGAAGGCTCTGAGCCCCCAGGACTCTGAGGCCGAGGGAGGTGAGCAGGGTGGGGGATGTCTGTGGCTGCCTCATCCACTCGGTCCGCCTCTAGCTGGACAGTCCCGAAATGCAGATGTTCAGGCCATTGTGACCGAGTGCCCCAGCCACGTGCTTCAGAATCTGGGGGTGGGGCGGGCTTTCCAGAAGTGGGAGATGCTTCTCCTGGACAGCTGGGCTGAGCCCACCCCTCTGATCCAACACCTGAGGCCCTGTTGTCCATCCTACGGAAGGACAAACTGAGGCCCAGAAACATGGGGACTTGTGTGAGGTCGGCTTATCGGCTTCCTGCTGCTGTTCTAACCAATTACCCTAAACTCGGAAGCTTAAAACACCGGAAACTTGTTCTCTCCCAGTTCTGGAGGCCAAAAGTCTGAGATGGAAGTGTCGGCAGGGCCGTGCTCTCTCGCAGGCTGGAGGGGAGGACCCTTCTTGGTCCCTTCCGCTCTGGTGTCCCCAGGTGCTCCTAGGCTGCTGTCTCAGCACTCCAGTCTCTGCCCGTGTCTTCACACGGCCTCTCCTCTTCTGTCTCTTACTGGGAAACGTGTCAGTGGATTCAGGGCCCACCGGGTAATCAGGATGATCTCATCCCAAGATCCGTAACTTGAATACATCTGCAAAGATCCTTTTTCCACACAAGGGCACGTTCACAGGTTCTGGGTGGCTGTATCTTTTGGGGGCCACCGTTGAGCCCTCTGCGGTCAGGCAGCAAGTTCAGCTTCTCCAACAAAAGCTCTGTCTCGGGATGCTGGGAGCAGTGTGCCTCGGGCTTCTCGGGCTTGGGTCCCTACGGGGCACCCCAACGCTGGAGCCCTACCTCCCGGCCTCCATGAGGGCCGGCAGACCTCTAACCCAGCCTTCTCAGCAGGGCCTTGGGGACTCGGCCCCACCAGGAGCTCGGGGTCGGAGCGGGGGTCGGAGGGCCCTGGGACCACCCTGGCGGCCCCCACCCCCGCGGCGGCTGTGCAGCTTTGGTGAGCCGCACCGCCTCTCACACTGGCCCTGGGTCCCCGAGTGCTACCTCCCGTGGGCTCACCCCAGGGGCTGGTGTCCAGTGGGGTGAAGGCTGGGAACCACCTCGTGGTCATGGTTAGTGGGGTTCCGGCTGGAGTGTGCCATCGATCCAGGTCCTGTTCTGGAGGCTCCTGGGCCAAGCCTGCCTTTTGGGGGATTGGGGCAGAGGTGGATGGGCCTGGGCTGGGTGCGGGTGGGGGTGGGGTGCGGTGGGAGCCCTGGGAGAAGTGAATCGAGGGGGTACGGGGGAAGAGCGAAGCCAGGAGGAGTCCCCCCAGCCGGCGGCCCTGACACCTGTCCTCCACCTGGCCCTCCCCTGTGACCCCTGCGCCCCACCCCCTCCCTGGCCCTCCCGCCGCCGCCTCGGGGCTCCCTTCCTTCCGCGCCCACGCCTCTCCTCACATTAATCTGCTGCGCTCACTGCTGACCCAAGCGAAAGAGAGTTTGCCTTTTCCCCTCGCGGCAGTTTTCTGTTGGCAAAGCAAAACGATCACAGCGTGCACTCAGCCCAACCTCCCCGCGCAGCGCGAGACCGCTCTGGAAAATGAGACGTCCCTGCGTGGGGCGGGGGCGGCGGCCGGGGCGGCCCGGGCGCGTGCCGGGGAGCTCCGCGTGCACGCTGCTCAGCGCACGCCCTCAGCCCCACGCTCTCCCAAGTCCTCCCGGGCCCTCCCCGCGCTGGGCACGGGGACAAGGACAGTGTCCCGCAGCCGCCTCGGAAGCTCCCGGCCCTCACCCTCCCTCCCCGGGTGGCACATGCACGGGACACTCGCACCAGGCGGCTGCACCTTCCCAGGTATTTGTGGAGCTTGTGGATGAGCCGGCGCCGTCCCTGTCTGTGGCCCACGGCCCATCCGGGGCATCGCGACAACGGGATGTGGCTGGACCGGAAAGTGGGGGGTTTAGAGCCGTGACCGACCTGAGACATGGCCACATCTGAGGAAGGCTGAGCACATCCCAGCTTGGAACTGAGGGGGCAGAGAGCACAGGGCAGAATGGGGCTGGGGCGCTGTTACGGGGCAGGCATCTGGGAAGGGCCGGAGCCCCTAGACACATCCGGGCAGAGTGGATGGGCCGGGCAGGCGTGCGCCTTCTCACCCCCAGCCCCACTGTGCGGATCCCCACGCGCCAGCCCGTCAGGGCAGCCCGCTGCCACTGGGGAGAGGACTCGGCCCAGGTGGGCCCTCAGGGCATAGCCCCTCTCCCAGCCTGGACGGACCCCTGGCACACACGGAGAAGCCCCTCAGCCGCCTGCTTCACTCCTGGGCTGGGCCAGGCGCTCACACAACCCCAGGCTGATGTCGTGTGTAGCGGGACTCACCCTCGGGTGCCAGACAGGCCACTGCCAGCTTGTTCTGAGTCCTGCCCCCACGGGGGTGCAGTATTGCCCTCATGCTGGGGGTCAGGCCACGACTGACCGCCGGGGGTCCTGCCAGGCCCAGAGTCGTGTCCATGACCTCATCCCCAAGGCCTCCTGGAGCCAGCCCAGGACTCCGCCTTTGGCCAACTCAGCCATCCAGGGACACTAGGGAGATGCCAGGGAGACTGGGTGGGCCGTGTGCTGTATGCTGTGTGCTGAGGTGTGCTGGACACAGGGTGGCAGTACTCTCGGCGTCCGGGAACAGCTGAAACGTGTGGGCAGAGCCTCCGCTGGCCCTGTGGGACGCCGGTTGGTCTGTGCCCCACGCTCAGCACCTACTTTCCCATCTGGAAAGTGGGTTCACTGCTTCCTGGAGAGCTGGAGTTCCCCTCGATGCCCAGCCCCACCTGGCCCAGGGGAGCAAAGGCCCTGGCTTGCCTGAGGGCCGGGAGGCAGGCCACTTGTGCAGGGCAAGGGAGGGGCTGGGAAGGCCCTGGTGGGGCGTGCACCACCGGCTGTCCGCATGGGGAGGGTCTGGTCCTTGGCAAGGGGCCCTCCCCACCTGCCTGGGGCGAGAAGCAGGTAGCAGCTCCGTGCCCAGTCCCAGCCCCTCTTGGGTCCAGATCGGCTGCTGGAAGCAGGCAAGTTGCTGAGTCCTGGACAGGACCTGCCAGCCCTGTCGTCCCCGATTAGCGGGTAATGCTTCCTTGATGCACAGTTTTATTAATCAAATTAGTAAGTGCAGAGGTGACCTTGGCCGGTTCTGCTGAGAGGGGCATTCTCCCAGGAGGGGCAGGTGGGTCGGGGAGGGACGCACCTGGATGCCCTGTCCCTAGGCTCCGGCAGGTGGCGCAGCCCTGCCATCCCACTCCGAAAGCTGCATGCCCTCATCACACCCACTTACCCATTCCCTCACACTCTCACCGCCCCCCCCCCCCCCCCCCCCGTCCACTCACTCCCCTGCCCCAGTAATGCTAAAGAAGGTGGTGGATGGCAGGGGCCAGGGCTGCCTGGCCCCCCCACAGGGTTGCTCCTGCCTGGGGACCTCACAGAGGGGACAGGGATGATGCCCGGAGACGGGGGTGGCTGGGCCTTGGTCTGCAGGGGGGCTTCCTTGCTCTCCTGGGTCTGCTGCTCGCCCTTCCCCAAACCTGCACTGCACTTAAGCGGGCAGCGGCTGCCCCCTGGTGGCCACTGGGACCCCTGCCCCCCCCAACCCTGCCTAGGGCTGCAGGCGGCCCCCCGTCCCACCTCTCACTCCTCTTTTTGGGGCCAGATCCTGAGCCACACCACCGCGGGACCCAGGAGAGTGTGGCCGCCGTGGTCTCTGGGGGCCGTCCACCAGTACGCATGGCTGGGGGGGAACACTGAAGGCTCACGGTCTGAGGAGCCCAGTTCAGTGCCAAAGGGGCTGGGGAGGAGTCCAAGGGGGCTAGAGTGGGCTGGGGGCACCCCTCAGTGCTGGGCTCAGGTGCAGGAGGATGAAACGGCCCCGCAGACACCTGCCCGAGGCTGGAGCAGGGGCCTCGGACGCCCAGGCTCGACTGCAGGGCGAGGACAGGTGGGGCAGAGCCTGGCAGGATGGGGTGGGGCCTGGCGGGGTGAGGGCGGAGACAGGGTGAGGGCGGGTGGAGCTTGGCCAGATGGGAAGTGAGGGCGGGAGATGGGCCTGGCTGGCAGCTTGGTAAAGGACTGGACTGCAGGTGCAGGGCTGGGATCAGATCTAGGCCCTCGACGCAGAAGGGGTCAGGATGAGGGAACAGGAGGGACGGAAGCAGGGATGGGTCCCCGTTCTGTCCACGGAGGGACAGTAAAAGGTGTTGCAGTAGTTGGCCTTGGCTGGGACCCCGATCAGATGGGAGGCAGTGCTGTGGGCACTCCAGGCTGCTGTGTGGAGGGAGGGGCAGGGCGGGAAGGTAGCTGAGCCTTCTCCAGCCTGTTGGGCGCCAGGTGGGCCACCGGGAGGGGTGCCCAGAAGGAATCACTGGGGGCCAAACAGAAGCTTGGCTTGGGGCGCAGCCAGTCCTGAGGGAGGGTGTGGACAAGATATGGCATGCTGGGGGGGGCGGGGGGATGGGGAGAGCTCAGCTGAGGGGCCTCAGGAGCCCAGCACAGGGGGCAGGGGGCATCTGGGCTGCAGGGACCCGCTGGCAACACGTCACCCCAGCCTGCCTGGCTCTCTGGGGACGGCTCCTTCAGGATCCAAGAAGGGCAGCCGGACACGCCCACCCGGGAAGCTGCCCTCAAGTGGGCACCCGGGGCGCAGGAGGACAGGGCAGCCCAGGGGCAGCCTCCTGGCACTTGGGAGTTGGGGTCCAGAGGCGACTGTGACACTTCCCGTATGGGGGGGGCAGCACCTGGCCCACATCACTGGGCTCGGACACACCTCATCTCACAATGTCTTTAATGGGCAGCTCTGGGCACTGGGTGGGGCAGCAAACTGGCCCGAAGGTGCTCTGGGGTCAGGAAGGCGTGCATGGGGTCCTCACTCCCAGTCAGCTGGAGCCTGTGCTGGGGCTGGGGTGTGGGGAGAGCTGGCCCCTCACTGCCGGCCTGGGCAGCCCGGCTCAGGGGTGTGGGGCTGGGGACAGCCTCCTTCCAGCCTTGCCCCTCTTGGCCTTGCGGTTCCAGCCAAGGAGGGGCCTGGGGCTGGCTTGTGCGGGCCCTGGTGTCTCCCAGCCACACTCCTTCTGGCTCCTCAGAAGCGCCCCCAGGGCTGGCCAGCGGTCCCCCTGTGTTCAGGATGGAAATGGGTATCGGTCGGCACCCTGGCCTGGCCTGCTTGTGGCCAGCCTGGTGAGTGCGACAGGGACGAGCTGGGTGGTATTCAGGGGGCACATGGCGGGGTCCCTGGGAGGGCGGCCATGCAGCAGGGCACCCCGGGGCCTCCAGGAGGGTGGAGGCCAGCTGAGGGGTGGGCTGGGGCCTTGTCAAGGGCAGGAGCTGCTACCAGGTGGAGGCCGCAGCATAGGCGGCTGCTGCCTGGAAGGTCACCCGAGTGCCCTCCTGGCATCTGCGGATGTTGGGGGCTTGGCGGAAGGCCCAGGGCCGGGGCGGGACAAGGAGTTAGGGACCACCCCCCCAGGGCCCCGGGGCTCACCGAGCCAGGCGGCTCGGCACCAGGCAGCAGCGTCAGCACCTGCAGGCTCACGCCCTCGTCGCCCACGCCCTTCAGCTGGGCTACCACATCTGCATGCTTCCACCACCTGCACGGCTGCCCGTTCACTGACACGATGTAGTCACCCTCCTTCAGGCCGGCCGCCTGCAGGGAGGCGGGGAGAGTCCCGCGGGCACCCCTCCACCTCTGGCCAGTCCCATCTTCCCCCTTCCCGCAGTCAGCCCCGGGGCGGGGCCCCTTACCGCGGCCCGGCCCCCTGGAACGACAGCCGCGATGAGGACGGGCGCGTCGCCCCGCAGCGTGAAGCCGAAGCCGCCCTCTCCTCGGGCCACGTGGATGGGCCCTGCCAGCCGCCAGCGGTTCCTGGCTGAGAACACGGACAGGGGCCCCTGGGGGCGGCCAGAGGTCAGAGGTCAGAGGCCTGGCTGGGCTGCCGCCCTCGGGGGAGCCCCGGCCTGGAGCACCCTCGCCCCGATCTCCACATTTGGGGACAGAAACCAGCAGGGTCTGCAAGGGGGCCGGGCAGGGTTGGGCCGCCATCGAGGGCCTGCCTGAGAACGCAGGGCAGAGCCGAGGTGGGGGTGGCCTGGGAGGTGCTCACCAGACGATGGAAGATGTCAGCCACCTTCACCCGGGAGAAGCTGGGCGCCCTGCCCTCCGGCCTCCGCTGCGTCTTAGCTGAAAGGGAGAAGGGGGAGGGAGGGCGTGGCTGAGCCCAAGGCTCTCGGCCCCAGAACCCTGGGAAGCAGCCGGGTGCGGCTCGGCCAGAGCGGAGTGGGTGACCCGAATGCAGCCCGTGCACACCGGCCCCTCTGTGGGCCACCAGCAGGAGGAGCCCCGGGGGGTGGTTCTTGGGGGTCCCAGGTGCAGGAAGAGGGGGGCGTGGAGCTGCCGTCGCGGCTCCCCCGCCAAGTGCCCCGCTCCTCCTTCCAGGGCCCATAGCTCTGTGGCAAATGGCTGTTGCTCGCCAGGAGGCCTCCGCCCCCCGCCCCCCTGGGGCCAGGACACACCCACCCAAGGGGCTTGGCTGCTCACGCCGAACGTCAGGGGCCTCGGCGGCCTCACAGAAGTCGTCCTCGAGGTCGAGTTCCGAGTACTTGGCCAGAGAGCGCCGCAGCGCCTGGGCCAGCACGACCTGCAGCAGGTCCACCCTGCGCAGGGCCCGGCACACGGCATGCAGCCGCAGGGCCTCCTCCTGACCCAGGATGGCCCGCTTCAGGTGGGCCTTGCCTGCACGGGACAGAGCTGTCACACGCTGCCTGCCTGGCCCTTCCAGGCTGGGCCCCAGCTCCCCCACCACCAGGTGCTGCGAGAGGAGGGCAAGCGAGGGCTTCTGGGCTCATCCTGAGGGCCCGACGGCAGGTCTGAGCCGTGAAAGAACTGCCGCCGTGTGTAGCTCGTCCCCCCTGCCCCCGCCCCCTCCCGACGCCGCCCGCACTGCTGGGGCCCCTGCTCCGGGCGAGCTGGGGACCCCACCCGCCAGCGCCGGGGCATCAGGGCTGGGGATGACAGGGTGGAGTGGGTCATTCACGCCCGCGGAGGCCCCAGCGCCCCGCCCCTCCCTCAGCCGCCTCACCCAGCTTCCGGCGGTCCTCCTGCTCCTGGGGCAGGGCGGGGCCCCGGGGCTCAGACGAGGCCGGGAGCCCGAGGAAGATCTGCTCGAGGGCTGGAAGCTCCGCCTCCGCCACCGCTGTGGGTCAGAGAGGGCGGTGAGGCGCCGGCGGGGCCCTGCCGGCACACGGGCATGCGGGGCGGGGCACTCACGGGCGCCGTCACACAGGGCCAGGGCCGCGTGGTAGTGGGCCAGGGCGCGGAAGTACTCGGCCTTCACGTGCACCAGGGTGGTCCAGGGGAAGGGCACGTAGTCCTGGACGGGCGGCTGGGCCATGGTCTGAAGCACCAGCCGGTACTCGGCCGCCACCTGCTGGCGCACACGGCAGGATGGTGGGGCCTCCCGCGAGCCCAGCGGCCTGGGCCCCCACCTCTCCCCAAACTCCCAGCGGCCCTGCCCCATGCCAGGCTGAGCTCAGGGGCAGGGCCCCGGTTCCTGCCCTGATTGGTGTTGCCCCAGAGGCGAGGACTCAGGACTTCGGGGTTGACAGCCGGCTCTGGGGCCCTACAGGAGGCCCTGTACCCGCCCCCCGCCCAGATCCTGGCTCTGCTCCTAAGCTCCGGCCGGCACCCTCGACCCAGGCCCTGCTGCTCACTGAGACACCGCAGCTTGGCCGGGCTCCCCGCCCTCACCTGGGCGGCCTCCTGAGCCAGGTGGAGCTGGGCCAGGCAGTCACGGGGAGCCACGGGAGCCTGCAGCAAGAGGCCCTCGAAGACGCACTCCTGGGCCTGGGCGGTCATGAGCTGCTCCAGCATGGAGAGTGAGGCGGGGCTCATGTCGGGGCTGGGTGCGTGGGAGAAGTTCTCCCTCAGGAGGCTGAAGGCCCCTGCGGAGGGGAGGGGGCTCAGGGTGGCACGGCGGGGCCACCCCACCCCCACCCCGTGTGCTCGGCCCTGGTTGGGGAACATCCTCTGCGCCCCACAGAGGGCCTGTGCGTGTGACCCCTCGGGCTAGGGGGCCATCGTACTGGGCCCCTAGCTCTGGCCGCAGAGAAGGCTCTGCCCCTCACGCCTGGAAGCGAGGACCACGCAGGCACAGCTGGGGGGCCAGCCCTGGGCGGCTCTCACCCGCGGCCCTCTGAAAGGCCTCCACAGCACAGCTGGTGCCCTCGGGGCAGGAGCGGTCCTGGCGAGCCCCGATCTGGGTGTGGAGGGCGCCGATGTTGAAGAGCACGCTGCCCTTCTCGAAGGCCAGGGCCCGCTGCTGGGCCGGAACCCCCGTCAGCGAGTCATACCTGCAGGGTCGGGTCAGGCTGGGCAGAGCCCTCACGAGAAGCCAAGGTCTCAGAAGCGGCCGCCGCCCCCGCCCAGCCCCGCCCCTACCAGTGGAACAGCAGCCCCAGGCTCCTGGCAGGGGTGACAAAGCGCGCCTCCTGGAAACACAGCTGATTGTAGTAGGCCGTGAGCAGCTCCAGGCCCGCCTCGCTCCGGCTAGGGGTCCGCGCGGCCTGCCGGGTGGAAGTCAGCAGGGTCCCACGGCCCCAGCCCACCTCATGGCATGCACACCGCCCTGGGAATCCCCTTGAATGCCACAGCCCCAGGAGAGCATCCCAGGGCCTAGGGGTAGACACGGTCACACCTGCCCTCCTGGGGGCTGCTGTGGACCACGTGCCACTCCAGGAGACTGTGCAGGGCATTGGGGCAAGAGACCCAGGCAGGGTCCCTGGGGTGGGGACAGGCACAGAGTAGCCATTCCCAAAGGGCCAGCAGCACCGAGCCTGTGTCTTCTCACCTATGGACTGGGAGGCACCCACCCACCTGCCGCAGGTCCTCCAGCTCCCGGATTTCAGCCTCGTAGGAAGCACTGTCCTCTCCAAAGTGCCCTGAGATCAGCTCCTGATTCGAAGGGACAGGCGCTGGGCTTCCCTGAAGTCTCCCAGCCCGACGCGGGTGAAGACCCGAAGCGAGGGGAGGCCCTGGTCTACACACTGACATGGGTGCCCCCCACCACAGATATGGGGCCTGGAGACTTGGTGATGTTTCTACTTGAATTCCCTCATTAACCCCACGAGGCAAGTGACCTGCCACTTGACAGGCAAGGACACTGAGGCCGAGAGGCGAGGCACCTTTCTGCCGGCCTGGCCAGAGTGGCGAGCTAGCCAGGGCAGCCGGGCTCACGAGCCCCAACAAGGCCCCAGGAACCAGCGGGTTTTCTCAGCACAGGCTCTGACTGGAAGAGGTGGCCCCCGCCAGAGGGACCCTCAGAGTGAGAGTCGGGACCCTGCAGCCGTCTTGGGGCCTCCAGTTCTGCTGACACCCATCCCAGGGTGCGTGCCTGTCTGCAAAGCCCACCCAATCCAAATCCCCCATAGCCTGGGGAGGCCAAGTGGCTCCAGGGCAGACCCCCTCCTCTCTGGGCCTCAGAGTCTTCATCTCTGTGAGACGGCTGGACCAGGAAGCCCCAAAGACCCCTCCGAGCCCAGGGCGCACAGGCCAGCACTCACCTTCAGGGGCGTGGCCCAGTCTAGCTGCTTGGTCTCCTTCAGCCCCAGGGGGATCATGGGGACAGTGATACCTTCGCTAGAACCAGAAGGATCGAGTCTGGGCTCTAAGGCTGGACTCTGCTGTCCCCAGTGGCCACGCAGTCCACCCGCTACCACTCCCGCCCCACGGGACACGCCTCTCCTCTGATTATGGTACATGTCCTTGCACACCACACACGTCCCACCACGCCCTGTCCTGGATCACATCCTCCCACACACACACACACACACACACACACACACGTGGTGGGTGCTGTTCTGCGCACGCGTGCACACACACCTCTGGGGCTGGTCGGCGTCCACGTTGCCATCGAGCCCCTCCAACTCCTCCTTCAGCAGCTGCAGGCTCGAGTTGACGTAGCTCAGCTCCAGGGCCACAGTCTCCCTCACCCGGGCATTGCTGGTGGCTCTAGGGGAGGCCAGGCTGACGTGAAGCCCTAGCCCTGCAGGCGGCCCCACGCCCCTGGGCTTCGCTGCAGCCCCTGCCCTAGCCTTAGCTCTGGAGCCTGCTCCCACAGTGATGTGCTGACGGGCCCAGCCCCCTTGGGGGGCAGCAGTGGGGTCCAGGGCCCGCCAGATGACCTCCCCCTTCTCTGCAAGCCCCCGTGGTTCATGCAGACTCCTGTCCACGCGGGTATGTCGTGACTCTGGCCCAAGCACGTCTCCTTGGTCCCTGAGCTTCCAGGGCGTAAGTGTCCTCCACCACCTCTCGCGCCCCCCAGGACACAGCTCAGCCTGCCCTCCACAGCGAATGGAAGCCAACTTCCCTGGAGGGGCGGGGATCAGACCCTCTCTGTGCCTGCCAGTGGGGCCACAGGTCCAGGAAGGCAGGGCTGGCCCTACAGATGGGAGGGACAGGGGGCCAGGGCTGCTAAGGAAAAGGAGTGGCCCAGGCCCAGCCGAGCCCCGCCCTGGGGCTGGTTCTGCACTCACTGGCAGTCTGCACTCAAGCAGGCCAGGCCTCCTCCCTGGGCCTCGGGCCATCACCAGTAGAACTGGCGTGTGTGAAGGTCAGCACACAGCTGCTGGTCACCATGTGCATCTCAAAGGCTCCCACACTGCACAGCGGTGGGGACATCCCCTCAAGCCCTGCTCCAGTCCCGCACGGAACAGAACTCGGCTGGCCCTGAGCCTGCCCTTGCCAGTTTGGGCCACCAAGGTGGGGGCCTGAGTCACCTGTGAGGGTCTCAGCTGAGCGGCATGACTGCCCCAGACCCCAGTGGGAGGCCCAGCCCTGCCTCTCAGGAGCCTGAATGGGAGGCCACGGTCACGGAATCACATGTGGACCACAAGACCAGGCACCCACCTGGGTCACTGCCCTGCCCCGGGATGCACCTGCCTCGCAGGGGCCTCGGGGAACACGGCACTGTTTTCCCACGGGTCGGCCGGCGGCAGGTGTCCCAGGCAGCCAGCACGCACCTGTACAGGTTCTCGGCGCCCGTCCGCATCCTCAGCTCCCTGTTGATCTGCTGGTGGATCTGGGCCCTGCGGCTCTGCAGGCAGCCGTGCTGCGAATTTGCCAGGAGGTCACAGCCCTGCCGAGAGGCCACAGGTTACGGGGGCCGGGCCAGCAAGGACATGGCAGGGGGGGATGTGGCTGGGACTGGGGCCCCGGGAAGAATCTGGGCCTGTCCGGTGTGGCTCTGGGTCTCAGCAGCCCAGCCTGGAGCTCCCACCGGGAGATGGCCAATTACTCACCACACATCCTCCTGCACTTTTGAATTCCTTCTGTAACCCCCACGACCCATCCCGCCCACACAATTATGCCAGGCCACACACGTTTAATTGGAGGGGATGCCCAGCCGGCTCCCGCTGGGGCGCTAACGGAGAGGAGGCTCCCCTGGGCCACGCTGAACATTGCCGGGCTCCGTCCCAAACCGCAGGCCCAGGGTCCCTCTGCTCACAGGCAGCAGGCCAGGCCTCCCAACGGCCACCATCCGAAGTGCCTCTGCGCGGGTTCTGTACTGCATATGGGCCACCTGCCAGCCTGCCCACGTCCCGGGCCCCAAGCAGGGAGCCCTGCGGCAGGTTCCGAGGGCGAGAGGCTTCCTCTGGTGAGGGGAGGGGCTTCAGGGCCCCAGTGGGAGTGGTGCTGCCACAGCTCCTCCTGGCCATTTAAGGACCTCCCGTCTGGGTCGGTCACCAGCCCAAGAGTTGGGAAGGATTTCTCAGAACGTACTTCCTTGGGCAACGTCCTCTCAGGCTCAGGTGATCACCTGGCCCCCAAACGGAGCAGGGACGGGAACACGGTGCCTCCCAGGACCCTGCCCTGATGGCACAGACAGGGGAAGTTTTATTCATGCGGGGCTGACGCTGGCCTCCCTACAATGGCCACTGTCTTCCGCAAATCTGAGGAAGCATGCCCCCACTGTCACACACAGGGCAGTTTCCCACCTTCTGGGGGCTCTAGTTTGTCCCAGCCCTGTGCAGGGGGCACCCTAAAGAAGGTCTCACGCCCTTGCACAGACAAGGCTCCTGGTGCATAGCCACCTTGGATTATGGCCCAACATCTCATCCACACTCCAGTATTCTCAGGAGAGATCAATCAGGGAAGACTTCCTGCAGGAGGAGGCATTCTTCTGGGACTTGAAGGATAGAAGGCTTCAAGGTAACTGGGGAGAGGGGACTTGTCCACATTGAACAATGGGAGAAAGAGCAATCAACTTGGAGGACTCCCTTCTGTGGGACCCTGGGCAGGCCCTCATCTGTAGATGGGAAGGGGGCTGGTGTCAGGGTGGCACCAGGATGGAACAAGACAAAACACGGCTCTCCTCTCTCCGCTCTGCTTGTTGAGTGTCTGTCTTCCCACTGGCCTGCGCCTCTTCTCCGTGGTGCCTCCCATACCCACTTGGAGCAAAAGGGAATGAGCAGAGGATGTGAGCAGTCTCCCCTCCAGGAGGCCTGAGAATTTGGGGACAGAGGGGCAGGCCACAGCCGAAGCTACATCCCTATCCCTCTGAAGGTCCAACTGCAAAGCTCCAGCAGGTTCTAAGGGTTCTGGGTGAGCAGCACAGCTGTCTGCCTGGGGAGGGGTGGTCCACGTGCCAGGCAGAGACCTCCAGCCCTGCAGGGCTGTCCTCATCAACACAGTTCGTTTGTCTCCAATGTCAAGTGCTCCCCGAGAGATGTGTTGGAGGCGGGAGACCACGGCCTCTGAGCCAGGGCCCCCTCTGAGCTCCGCAGCCAGCACCCCTATGGCCTTGTGACCCTAACGCTCCCTCCAGAAGGCAGGTTGGCTGTGTGACCTGGATGGGAGGTGTGCCTATGGCCCAGTCCGCAGTGCTGGGCGGGCTGAGAGCCACCCTCACCCCCATTTCTGCACCAGGTGGTAAAGGGATGTACCACCTCGCCCACCTGTGGATGAACCTCCACTCCGACGGAGAAGAGGGGCAACCCCCCACACCCTCCCTGCAATGGCCCTGATGGCATGGGTCTAGCGGATCCCCCAGAAGCCCAGGAGGAAATGGCACGGGCAGTGTCCAGAACTGGCTACGTGTGGGGGCAACTATGCCAGCACAGGCCTGGGAACAATCAGCAAGATGGTCAGCAGGGCCAGGCCTCACACCGTTGTGGGTGCAGGTGCCACCTACGCTTGGTGGCACCTGACTGAAAACCCTTGGGGACTTGGATGCCCAAGGCCTGGCATAAACACTGGGGCAGCCTCTTGCTGACCATCTGGGGACAACTGGGCTCCCGGGCTGCAGAGGGAGGCAGCCAGAGCACCCTCTCCTTCCCAGGCACAGACTCGAATGTCTCCACACCCCCTCCCTTCCAGAGCTTCCCCAGTCGTCCTGGAAATGGTCCACAGTCCACAGCGCGTGGGGTCGGGGATTTCAGGAGGGGGCAGAGGTGCGGGTAGGTGAGGAGGGACAAACCACCTAGCTGGGCAATCCTCCAGCCATTTCCTGTACCCACGAGGCTTCAGCCACCTGTTGCTAAAAGTTTCATTAAACACAGAGCTGGGTGCCCAGGGCAAAGCTGAACAGCCCTAGGAGAGAGAGGGCAAAGCTAGAAAAGGAGGAATGATGGGCACCAGGAACAAACACTAGGGCCACGGGCTGTCACTGACCAGAGCCCAACACCTGTCACAGAAGGGGGTCCTGAAGCGTTGGAGAAAACCAAGAGGTGGACTTGCACTCCCACCTTTTCCTGGTCGACACAGGAGGGGTCCCCAAACGGGCTAGAGAGGAGCCCAGCAAAGGCAGACAGCTGGGCTCTGGCTCCGCACCGGGCCCCAGTTTCCCCAGCGATAAGCCCACCTTGCCTCTAGGGGCGAGCGAGATGCGGGGTTCGCCCCGGAGTCTAGCGGCGCGCTCGGACGGGAGAAGCCAGCGCCGACCCGGCAGTCCCGCGCCCGCCGGAGTCAGATGGCGACAGGAGCACGTCGGGTCTGGCACCCCACCTCCCGGCGCCCCCCGCCCTGGGGCACTCCCACCTTGCGGACGCTGCCCGCCGCCTGCAGCCGGGCGCTCTCCTCGCCGGCGCCCGCACCGTCCGGCCTCCCCTCAGGGACCATTGCCGCCCGCCGTTCGGGCCGCGCCCGCCTGGAAGCCAACGCTGGCGCAGGAACCCCGGGCGCACGGGATGCCGCACTGCCCTCTCCCGGAGGGGGTGGGAGGGGTGGCCCAGTCGGCTGGAGGGGCGGGGCGCTGGGCGCCGAGCGTGCGAAACTTTCCGCTGCCCAATCGGCGGCAGCGGAGACTCCGACGGACAGCAGCCTTGGCCAACCAGGGTGCGAGGGAGGTGGGTCCGCGGCCAGGCCCTGCCCTCCCGCTCCCGCGGAGCCCCGGGGGAATGCGGTCGCCCCTGGCAACCGCCGGCCGGCGGATAAGGGAAAAACACTGCGCCGCGCAGGGCCCCGGGCTGCGCGGGTTTCACCCGCACCGGCTGGGGGGCCTCCGCGGGGCTAGTCCGAAAACATCCGCAATGGGGTTAACGGTTTTGCTGGCGCGAGCGCCCGTGCAGCTCTTAAGGTCCGCTTTCCTGTCTCCGCGCGGATACCCAGGCTCCGGCCTGGCCCCAGTGAGGTGCCATGGTCGGCCGTCCATTGTCACACCTCCAGAACCCGCTTCCAGAACCTTCCTCTGGAGCCCACACCCCAGAATCCTCCTCCAGAACCCACCTCCACAACCTGCTCCCAGTATCATCTTGCTTTCACAACCTACTTCTAGAACTGACTTGCCTCCAGGACCAGCCTGCTTCCAGAATTGGACTCTTTCCGTAACCTGCTCTCCCTGCAGGGTTGCCCCAGCGATGTGCCTCTGTCCAGGTCCTGTCATAATTTCTCTAGTTATGGTGACTCTGCAATGCACTCAAATTTCATGTGGGGCTCACCTCACCTAAGACCACACCGTTTGTAGGGGCAGGAACACCAGAGTAATAAGTAGCCCTAGTTTATCAAGTTCCGATAAAGTTCCGGCTTGTCCGTCCTCACCATCTCCCCTCCGTGCAGAGCCCTAGGCTCCTTCTCTCCAAACGTGTGCGCCTGATCCGGCAGTTCCCCAGTGCTAAGTCCTGTAAACTAAGCTCCTTGGCCCACCCTGGCCATCTGCAACAATAACAACTCCAAAATAAGGTAATTGTTAACTCCTGGGAAAATAAAAAGTAACCACAGAATGTAACCTGACCCGGCTGTGTATTTCAGGATGTCCTGGCATCTTGACCTCAGGACCATTATAACGAGTTTCTGTTAGGAAGAGGGGAGAGGGAAGAGTGAAGAAGTGGGTGAGAGAAGCTGAAGCTTCATCCTCCTGAGGCAAAGTCGGTAGGTAAGGCCTCAGTTAGAAAACAGAGTTCCGGATGCAGAAGTATGTTGTTCGGAACTGTGGAGTTCAATACCAAATCGGCAGCTCAAAGAGTTACAAGAGGTCGCCCCTGGGGAGGGCGGTAGGGCACTGGAGGAGGCTCCTGTTCGGCTAATCGGGTCTTGTAGAGCTAAGGTTGGTGAAACTCTGCACCTTCTATAACAAAGCAATCCCAAAGCTTCGTTTTGGAAGAGTGGATGTCTAGAAATGGACAACAAAAAACATCCAAAATGAAAGGTAACCATTGGAAGTGAAAAGATATTTCTAAACAAGGTTTGAAATAGAAGAAAGAACACAAACTTCACATTACCTAAAAAATAACTAGAAGGCTTCCCTGGTGGCGCAGTGGTTAAAGAATTTGCCCACCAATGCGAAGGACACAGGTTCAAGCCCTGGTCCGGGAAGATCCCACGTGCCGCGGAGTAACTAAGCCCGTGCGCTACAACTACTGAGCCTGCGTTCCAGAGCCCGCGAGCCACAACTACTGAACCCACATGCCACAACTACTGAAGTCCATGTGGCTAGAGCCCGTGCTCCGCAACAAGAGAAGCCACTGCAATGAGAAGCCTGCTCACCGCAATGAAGAGTAGCCCCCGCTTGCCGCAGCTAGAGAAAGCCTGTGCACAGCCAAAAATAAAAATAAATAAAATTTAAAAAACCCAGATCATCTTCAAAAATGCAAAGCAAGAAAAGAGACATTAAAAATATATATAAATAAATAAATGCCCGTGACGCCAGGGCACACCTGCACAGTCACTGTCCAGCCCCAAACATCGGCAGGACACAGTGACCCACAGTGGTCATCTTAGTCCCATTCCGTTAGCCATCCATAGGGCTACACGCATGGGCTCAGGATGTAGTTGTGGCCAGTTGGGCAGGGGGGATCTTCAGAGGGCCCCTGGGAGAGCCCCACAGGAGGAGTAGTTTGTAACTTTTAGTTAAGGAAATAATGCAGGGAAACTAAATACTAGGGGAAAGAAGACAAAATTATATGCAAATGACATGATTGCATAATTTAAAATCCCAAGAAATTCAACCAAAAAGAAACCCTATTAGAACTAATTAGATAATTTGGTAAGCTAGCTAGTGTTAAGCTACGTTATGGACTGAATTTTCTCCACCTTCCAAATTCCTATGTTGAATCCCTAACCTCCAATGTGATAGGATTTGGAGGTGGGGCTTTTGGGCGGTGATGAGGGTTAGATGAGGTCATGAGGATGGGGACCCCATGATGGGATTAGTGTCCTTGTAAGAGAAAAAGACACCAGGGAATTCCCTGGCAGTCCAGTGGTTAGGACTCCCTGCTTTCACTGCCGGGGGCCTGGGTTCGACCCCTCGTCAGGGAACTAAGATCCCACAAGCTGAGTGGCATGGCCAAAAAAAAAGAAAGAGAGACACCAGAGTTTGCTTTCTTAGCCACGTGAGGACACAGTGAGAAGGTGTCCATCTGCAAACCAGGAAGAGAGTCTTTACAAGGAGCTGAATAAGTTGGCACCTTGATCCTGGACTTAGCCTCCCGCACTGTGAGAAGATAAATTTCTCTCCACGGCAGTACACGGTAAGTGCCGATGGGCTCTGACTTACGCTTTTATACTGATCGACACTTTGCAACTATGAGCCAGATAGGCAATCGATGCGAACGTGAACACCCAGGTTTTCGAGTTGGGAGGAAAGTTGGGCTCTGTTCTGAGCCTCTGCAAGTTCCAGAGGAGGGCCTGGCCATCTGGAGTGTCACCGGCTTGCCCAAGACCCAGTGGCCGGAGAGAAGCCAGGACCCTTGCAGCGTCCAGCACCTTCTCTGCACACAGCCCGTTTCCTGGTAGGGACTGACCGTGGGGAATGCCCCGGGTGAGCCAAAAATGCCATCAGGAGGAGGAGGTGGGACAGAGAAACCTAGAGAAAGCAGCTGATTCTAGAAAATTCCCACCTGGCCTGGATTGGGCCATTTTGACGGCTGCCTCGTCCCCAGGAGGTGCTGAAGAATTTGGGTCTGGGGTCTTTTGGTTCCGTGCTAAGTGTTGAATGACTTGGTGAAAAGTGGCGGCACTTCTGTCGACCTTCTCTCTGGTCCCAAGTCTCAATTAGGGACAGTGCTGACACTGTTTATTTACAGTTGCATTTTTTCAGAATGAGGGGCAGAGGAGTCAGGCTCTGGAGGCACGGGATTGGCAAAGAATTCCTTGACTCCTGTATTCGCTCACTGTTGTGGCATGCTAAGATTTTGGAGTTTTGGTGTGCGCCTGTACTTACAGGGTACGCAACATAAATTGAAGAATAAATAACCGTAAAGCCCGAAGGGAGCATGATATACTGCTGTGTGCAAGCCGCTTGTCTGTGACAAATGGCGTACCAGGCACCGCGGGACCACAGGAAGCCTTAATCAATGGAGGTAATAGCCACCAATGCATCAGCCGTGCGGGTGTCACTGAGGGACCGACGCTGGAGAAGAATCAACGGAACGTGAAAAAGGAATTGTTTGTAAATACAATCAACAATTTTGTGTTCATGAGAAAGCCATTCATCATTCGGAAACCACCTTTAGTAAAAGATGCGCCTGGCTCCTCCGTGAGACGGGCCATCAATCCCACCCAAGTCACGGGGCCAGCTCAGGGCTGTCAAAGGCCCAGGGAACAGACACACATGTTTATTCTTATTTGAAGGCAAGTTGACAGTCATTTGGGGAAAAAAAAAAAAAAAAAGAGCCACTGAGAGCATTGGCTGCAGAGGGCACCTGGAAAAGCCACCTGGGAGCAGAGAGAGTGCCTTAGAAGAGTCTCCTTCAGGGCGCCCAGCCCAGGGCCCTGGTGGGAGGGGCTCTGTGGGCCCTGAATACCCACCACACTCTGGACCCTTCCCAAGCCACGTCTGTGCTCTCGCCCCTCCTGGACGCAGAGGTGCACGTGGGGAGGGAGGGAGAGGTCTGTCTCCAAGCAAGGACGGTGGCTTCTGGGGAAACGGCACTTTTCGGGAATGAGGTCCAAGGAAAAGGGGTGGGTACAAATCATTGTCCTTATAAGTTTGGCATCGTGGCCTGGCTCCATGGACATTTTTCTGGCCACTTTGGGGAACTAGCTTTATCCTTTGAACAGTGCGAGGTGAGGATGCCCAGGGCTCCCCAGAGCGTGGTGTTTACTGGTCTGATCCCTGGCAGACGGCTGAAGGCACCTGCATGTTCTCCCCCACTGAGGCCTCCCCACGACCTTCTGCAGAAAATCCTGCTGCCGAAGGACCACCCTGGGCTCTGGAGGAGTGGAGGCCAGGTGAGGCCAGGTGGGGAGCGGGCTGCAGGCAGGGCCACGTGTGGAGGGGCAGTCATGGGCAGACAGCTTGGCAGTTCATGGCAGTGCCAGGAAGAGGAGGAGCAGCTGGGCCAGATGCCCCCCAGAAACCTGGGGACGGACACTGTCCGAGGAGCACCCGTGAATGAGGCATCATCCCACATTGCTGATGGTCAGCGGGATAAGGCCAGGGAAGGTGGTGGTGGGTGTTGGAGACCTTGCTGGGGGCCATCTCAGTGGGGTGTGGGGACAGAAGGCTGCCTTAACGGGGATCAAAAGTGAGCCAGAGGACGGGAAGTGGACACACGTCTGGGGAGTTCTGCTCGGCAGGGGGCGGGGGGCAGAGAACTGGTGGGACACGTGCCTGTGGGGTCAGGGGAGGGCTGAGAGCCTTCAACAGAGGTTCGAACAGTCCAACCACAGCGACAGGAGGAGGCAGAGGGATGGCAGACACAGGCAGGGCACACGTGGGGCTGGGAGGATGCGGACACTCCCTGTGCGCTGTTTCTATGTGTCGATGACATAGGGAGCAAGGCCCCCGCTGAGAGTGGGCCGAGGAGGGGTGCTGGAGGTCACAGGAGGCAAGGAGGAGGATGGCTAAGGACAGGGGGGGTGGGGCTCCCTGGTGGGGCGGGGGCCCCAGCTGGCGTGTGGCTGCCCGGAAGGCAGAGGGCTCGGTTTCACCGGGGTTTAAGGGGGTGAGAGGGCGCAGGCAGCCGAGTGACGCTTTGCACACTCAGCCTCACTGATGGGCTGTGACACCTAAGAGAAGGAAAACACCCGTCATTCCAAGGACTCATTCGTGACCCAATCCAGAAAGATTCAGATTCTGGAGGGCGGTAACTCTGATGTCACAACTGAATACCTTGTTGTCAGACGGTTTTGGATATAAGTTATAAAGTGTTTTTTTTTTTTTTCTTCGTGGTACGCGGGCCTCCCACCGCCGCGGCCCCTCCCGCCGCGGAGCACAGGCTCCGGACGCACAGGCCCAGCGGCCACGGCCCACGGGCCCAGCCGCTCCGCGGCATGCGGGATCCCCCCGGACCGGGGCACGAACTCGCGCCCCCCGCACCGGCAGGCGGACTCCCAACCACTGCGCCACCAGGGAAGCCCTATAAAGTGTTTTTGACACCTGCCCAGTCAGTCAACTGACAACAAGGCTCTTACCCCCAATCTGGGACCACCTAGACATAGCTAACCTCGAAAATATATATCATTGGAAAATATGCATCCTTTATTTACCAAGCAAAAAAGAGGCATAATTCAGTGGAACCAAAGCTTCCTTTTCCCTGAAAACCTGTTTCTATTTTCCACGTATGACTAATTTTTAATCTCAGTGACTGAGCGGTAATGCCATTGTCACTGATGCTGACAATGGGGTTTTTAAAGAAGCATATGATGGATGTTGCCTTCATGGTATCCTTTTTTGGTTATCGTTCCGTGGCGTTCTGAATAAAATGAGTTCAGCCTCCGTGGGGCTCTAGCAAATCCAGGCGCAATTGTAGATTAGATGCCATCTTTATGCAAAGCTTCCGCAGCACACACTGGGCTGGCAGTGAGAGGCCGTCGACACGACAGAAGGCTTCCGTCTGGCCATTATTCACCAAAGCAGGAAAACAGCCATTTACCTAACGTCCATTTGTTAAGAAGGCAGGAAAATGGCATCTTTAATAACGTCAAACAAAAGCACCATAACTTATAAAACAACAACCAAATTGTAAAGTAAGGAGCATGTTTGTAATAGCCTCCTCTGTTTTCACCAGAGGTATGTTTTTAGGCGGTTTTCCTGTGATGGGGTTTTAGGGTCAGAGGACAGCCCCACCCACGCAACCATGCAAACTGGAACCCTGGGTGTCATCCTCAACTCCTCTTGTCCCCACCTCCATCATCCTCCGCTGGCCGACCTCATTGCCGTCTCCCAGGAAACCAGGCACTGCGTCTCCCACAGGCCTCTCTGCCCCAAGAACTGTCCTGCCCACTAAGGCTCACTCATCCCTCTAAATGCAATGGGAGCACGCTGTCTTTCCTAACCTGACAGTCCCCGCCCCCCCTCCGCCTGCACCATCACATCCACGCCCCGCCGGTCCTTCCCCAATCCCAGCCCGCGCACGCAGGTGCACGTGCACGCTCACACATGCAAGCTCACACACCTGGGCCAAGATCTCCCGCGGGGCCCTTGACCCTGGGCTGCCCCCTCGTCGCTCCTACCCACCCTGCCAGGGCCCAGCTCTGCGCCCCCCACCTCCCGCGCCGCCTGCGACTGGGAGTTCGCGCCCCAGACCCCCAGCTGCCTTGCCGCGCAGGAGCCCCGCCCCACGCTTGCGCCTCCTCCCTTCCCGGCGGCCCCCGCGGCGCCGAGGCGCGGCACGTGGTGGTGGCGGCGCCGCGCACGCGCGGACATGACGGCAGGAGATGGGGTGTCGGTAGACAGTGCGCTCGCTGCGGAGCCCGAGGCTTCGAGGAGCCGCAGGTGGGACTTCCGGAACGCGCGGCGGGTGGGGCCCGGAGGGGGACGTTTTCCCCAGTCTCCCCTTCTCCAGGGGGACGTTTTCCCCAGTCTCCCCTTCTCCGCACGATCCAGCGTGGCCCGCGGGGCCTCCTGTGCCTGACCAGCTCCCTAGGAAATGGGCGTGGACCGGCGCGGACGCACGCAAATCCCTCGGTGCCCGGGCTCCAGTCCCCGCCGGAGGCCGCCCTGGAACCCAAATATCCGCCTTAGGGCCTGAGTTGCCCTCATCGTGGAGCCGCCCGCCCCATTGCCTGAGTTCTGATCTGCCTTCTTTGTCTTTACCACCTGCTGGCGTTCATCTCGTTAACACCACGAGTTTACAGCTTTCTTTTCCTTTTCCTTTTGGTCTGATGCATCTAAAGCCGTAAGTACTCAGCTGGAATTGGCAAACAGGCTATTTTCAGTGCAGCTGTTGCCTGCCTTCAAGATAGTTAATTGTGACGTTTCAAAATGTAAAGAAGATGATACATAAAACGCGGCAAAATGCTCAGGACCTGTTAACTGAAGCTGTTCTTTTTTTTTTTTTTTGCGGTATGCGGGCCTCTCACTGCTGTGGCCTCTCGCGTTGCGGAGCACAGGCTCCGGACACGCAGGCTCAGCGGCCATGGCTCACGGGCCCAGCCGCTCCGCGGCATGTGGGATCCTCCCGGACCGGGGCACGAACCCGTGTCCCCTGCAACGGCAGGCGGACTCTCAACCACTGCGCCACCAGGGAAGCCCTGAAGCTGTTCTTGGAGATTGTTTCTGTAGTAATGAGGTCAAGAATGACACGCATCTCCTGGCGCGCCTGTTCTATAGAGACCTTGTGAACGGTGGGCCTTTGCTCTTCTCTTAGTCGTGGGTTGATGTGAGTTAGCTGTTGACCTGTTTTAGATGTAGACTCAGCCAGTGGGACCACCAGCCACAGGCATGACAGGCCATAGAATGTCCCTGCACATGGGCCCAGGCTCACCTCCTTTCCACCTGACCTGCTCCTTACCTGGGGTCCTCTTTGGTGCATCTCAGCTCTGTTTTCTCACAGTTGGAGACACGCGATTACAGGGAAAGAAGAGGCTATGGGAGATGGTCAAATGTCCGATTTGAAGCCATTCTCGGTGAAGGGTGAGGTTGCCCTCACAAGGTAACTGAATGTTTTTGGGAAGAAGCGGCCTTTGCTTAGTGGATTGTGATTTTTATTAACGAGCTGGCTCATCTCTTGAAATGCCCTAGTCTAATTGACCCCATCCCTGCACTAGTGGAAAATGGGATGGGAAGAGTGTGTGCGCACAGACATGGCCCAGGTGGTGTCGAGCAAGGAGTCTGGTGTCAGGCTGGAGAGGGAGAGGGCGGGGTGATCCTATCGCTTTTCTGTGCAGTTTGTATTTCTTCAAGCCAGAGACATCGTTTCAATGTTGGCTTTACATTTCCTCCCTTGGGATTTGCATTAAAATTTGTTTTTCATTAAAGGAAGAGGGAGAATACTGACCAGATGAACCTAGAAAACCCGAAGAAACAGAGAGTGAAGGAGCCAAACCAAAAACATCAGGGAAGATGTGGGAAAGACCAGGTTTGAATCTTTCATTTACTGTTAATGTCCTGTTTTTAAACTTAACGGGCTTCAGTAAGTTAAATTCTTCATTTTTTTAAATCTGTAAGCCTTTCTTAGTCTCTCTGGCATTTTGATAGTTTTAAAAATGTACACTTTGTGTGTAAAGTACATTTATTTCTAATTTCGGAAGGTGCGCTGCTTTGTGTTGTGCCTGGGCCTTGGAATCAGTTCTGGGAGGGGTGGGTTTGGTTACGCATTACTCAGAATCCTTTGAGTGGCTGCCACCCTCTTGCTGAGTTCTAAGGACACGGAAGCTGCCGGCTGGGGGCGTCGTGGTGTCCTGGACCTAACTTGCTCACTTCCTGAGGGTCACGTTTGCTCTTCCCGGGGGCCACTTCAGGACACATTGGTGGCGGTCTCTTTAGTGTTTTAACAGAAGTTCTAACCACTACTGCAACATGGAAATGTTCTCAGTAAAACTTTCTGTCTTCTTGTGACTCGTAGCAGTGCCTGAAGGAAGAAAGTACGTTCTCCATTTCAGAAGATATCAGGTAGGGTTTGTTCTGTGTCCCTTTCCTCTGTGCAGGAGGTGAGGTAGGGTGGTGAGGATGCAGCAGTGGGAGGGGCAGCGACATCACCTTCAGTCCTGAGTCCGGCCTTGGCATTGGAATTGGGACCTGCACTCCCTGTTTTTATCCAGTCTTTGCTCTCACTTGAGCAGAAGTGAAGAATCTGGTAGAACCACAGAACGATTGGTAATGGGAGCTGCTGGCTGCCGCGCAGGAAATCAGTCTTTTGCGCGTTCTGTGAAGGCCTTCTGTGAAGGCCGAGGACTGGCCCCCTTCATCTGCTGTCGGTCCTCTCTTTTGTGGTTTTTGTTTTATCAATAAATAAAGGATCTTGTCAGAAATAATTGTAAACTAGGTAACAATCAACGTAACCACATCTTTTTCAAAGAATAGAACCAAAAATTGTTTAAAAGGCATTAGGCATATGGTTGTCTCTGACCTTTCTTTACCTCTCCTGTTTTCTACCACTTTCTTGTCTCAGAGGACAGTATAAATAGCTCTCTTTGTCCAGTAGAACAAAGAAAAAACCTGATGGAAAAAAACCGTGGTAGGTTTTGCTTTTGGAAACTTTGGTGTTGGAAACACGTGTGGCTTGATGACAGGATTTGCGTATCAGTTCATGGTGAAAGGAGTCCAGGCTTCAGAATCAGGCAGTTGAAGCTGTTGTTCTAAATAGTATTTCCAGTTTTGAGTGAAGCACCTGGCCTCGGAGTACAGGAGTAGTTTAACTTGATGTTTTCTCTGAGTCATGTCAAATCATGTTTATTAGTTTCCCGTAATCGGGTGGGGGGGAGTGGGGTGGGGGGAGGGTGGGCCCCTCCCTTTTCTGGCTGCCGTTTGCTCCCTCCCTCCCTCCCTGCTGGACCCCCGCTGTGAGTAGTGGATGAACTTCTGAGCAGGCCCCTGGGTATGCAGCTCACACACCATCGACGTGGGGATCGTTATGGTGAAGCGTCTCAGATGTTAAATGTTGCTGAAATTTTACAGAACTGCTTGGCCAGACAGACAGAAACGTGTGCGACCTAGGTCTAGCTTGTGGGCCTCATCGTGCGGCCCCCGTGCTGTGAACAGAGGCAGGATTTCTCCTGTGCCTGGTGTTCTGTCCCAACTCTTCTTTTTCTCTCATGGAAAATGTCAGAACTTTTGGGAAACTTTCCTTTTGTGTTTGTTTTTGTTGTGATATTCATATAATGTAAAATTCATCATTTTAACCATTTCAGAGTGTACAGTTCCTTGGTACTAAGGACATTCACAATCTTGGGCAGCTATCAGCACGATCTAATTCCAGAATTTTTTCATCACCTCAAAGGGAAACCCCATACCCCTCATTTCCCTCTTCCCCCAGCCCCTGACGACCTCTCATCAGCCTTTTATTTCTACGAATTGGCTTGTCCTGGGTATGTTGTACAAGTGGGTCATACAATATTTGTCCTTTTGTGTCCGGCTTCTTTCACTTAACATATTTTCAAGATTCATCCACATTGTAGCACGTATCAGCACTTCATTTTTATTTATGTAAAAAATGATTTATTTATTTTTGGCTGTGTTGGGTCTCCGTTGCTGCGTGCAGGCTTTCTCTGGTTGTGGCGAGCGGGGGCTGCTCTTTGTAGCAGTGCGTGGACTTCTCATTGCGGTGGCTTCTCTTGTTGCAGAGCACGGGCTCTAGGTGCGCAGGCTTCAGTAGTTGCGGCGTGCAGGCTCAGTAGCTGTGGCTCGCGGGCTCTAGAGCGCAGGCTCGGTAGTTGTGGCACACGGGCTTTGTTGCTCCACTGCACGTGGGATCTTCCCGGACCAGGGCTCGAACCTGTGTCCCCTGCATCGACAGGCGGATTCTTAACCAGTGTGCCACCAGGGAAGCCACAGCACTTCATTTTTATGGCTGAAAATATTTTACTGTTTGAGTGTAGCGCCTTTTGCTTATCCGTTCATCTGTTGATGGACGTTTTGGGTTGCTTCCACCTTTGGGCTCCTGTCAGTATTGCTGCTGTGAACATTCCCTCACAGTGTTTGTGTGAACGCCTAGGAGTGGAGCTGCTGTGTCTCGTGGTAGCTGTGAGCCGCGCTCGGGCACTGCCGCACTGCTTCCCGGGGCGGCTCCACAATTTGACATTCCCACCAGCAGCGTACGAGGAGCTTGAGTTCTCCACACGCCTGCCAGCACTTGTTATTGTCCATCTTTTCGCTGTCGCCGTCCTAGTGGGTGTGAAGTTGGTCAGTCGCCTGGTCGCGGGCCTCCCTTGCCCTCCGTAAGCCAGTGCCCGGCCCCCCAGGGCCTGTCCCCGTGGCGGTGTTTGGCTGGCGGCTGCAGGGGCTGCCCCGCGCTCCTGCTCGGGCCTGTTGTGTCTGATCTCTCTGTTTAGTTTGGGTTTTGTTTCTGAATGTGTTTCTCGCAATTACTGCTTCTTCAAGGCTACTCTTGAAGGACCGTTTTTCTAAATTGATGATTTCCTGGCAGTCGTAGTTTTTTTTTTTTAATTTTTAATTTTTTTGGCTGCGCAGCACGCAGGATCCTAGGTCCCCAAGCAGGGATGGAACCCGCGTCCCCTGCATTGGAAGCGTGGAGCCTTAACCATGGACCACCAGGGACGTCCCGTGGCAGTCACAGTATTGACAGGGGCCGGGGGTGGGCAGAGGTGGACCTGGTGGGTGACAGGGCTGGCTGTGCCATCCGCTCTTTCTGCAGCCCCCGCGGGTCTCCTGTCGGCAGGACGTGTGCCAGGGGTGCTTTTGCAGCTGCCAGCAGCTCCTTAGTGTCAGACTGGAGTTGCGCTCATTCGCCCCCGCCCGCAGATGTCCTGTGAATATGCTCATGTTCACCAAACATGTTGTGAAAAATAGAGAGTCCACTGGAAAGACTGGAGACTCTGTAGTCTGTAATGTAGGTTATTTATCTGTTTTCAAAACGGTAGGCTTCCTAAGTGAGCAGCAGATTTATGCATTTACGTATGGTTTTGTGTTCCAGATCTGCACAGACCGCCAAGCCTGTGAGGACGCGTAACAGTGCAAAGCTTTGCAAGAAACAAGGCCAGGTGACGTCTTCAGGGGTGATTCTCGTGGGCAGCTTTCTAGGCGCTCGTGCTTGCGTGTTTATTCTTGCAAGTGTAAGAAGACAGTGAATGGGGATTTCCCTGGCAGTCCAGTGGTTAAGACTCCATGCTTCCACTGCAGGGGGCACGAGTTCCATCCCTGGTACCGTGCGGCATGGGCAAAAAAAAGACAATGAATGACCTTACTGTCTGACTTGTCTGACTTTCTTTCTTTTTTTAAAAAAATACTTATTTTATTTATTTATTTTTTATGGCTGTGTCAGGTCTTAGTTGTGGCACGCAGGATCTTTTGCTGCAGTGCACGGCTTCTCTCTAGTTGTGGCATGTGGGATCCAGAGCACGTGGGCTCTGTAGTTTATGGCACACAGGCTCTAGTTGAAGCGCATGAGCTCAGTAGTTGTGGCACGTGGCATTAGTTGCCCCGTGGCATGTGGGATCTGAGTTCCCCGACCAGGGATTAAACCCGTGTCCTGTGCATTGGACAGCGGATTCTTTACCACTGGACCACCAGGCAGATCCCCTGTCTGATTCCTAATAGGAATGTATTGTGAAATGAGTCTGTGGAGCCTGGGTGGGGGAAGTGGCATTGGAATAGCTGCTCCTCCTGTGCCCTTTCCCAGTGGGGTTTGTGCCCGGGGGCAGTGCACTGCCCTGGGTTCCACTTCTGACAAGGGCCAGGAGGGCTGAGACACAGAAGCTATTTTCTGAAGCTCCTTTGGAGGCAGTAGAGGCGCACAGTCTGGATTTGTTGCTCCTCTGATGGAAGCCTCTGTGGGGAAGGGCAGGGCAGGATGTGGTGAGTAAAGCAGTCACTGGGGTCTGTGACCTGGGTGGGTGCTGCCTGTGGGGTGTGGCCCACTCACAGTGTGCTCTCTCTCCTGCACAAGGTTCCGAGGCTACAAGGCCCTGGGGACGAGAGGAAGATGGCCCTTGGTGATCTCCAGGTGTCCTCTGAGGATGGGGCACTGCAGGCTGTGCCCAGCGGCCAGGATGGTGGGAAGGCTGTGTGGCCCAGCACCCTGGGAGAGGGAGACAAGGAGCAAGTGGACGCAAGCCAGGGAAAGGATGGGGTGAAAGTGAAAAGCAAACAGAAAAAAGAAAAGGAGAACATATCGGAAGAGCAAAGGCGGGAAGGGCTTAAGGAGAAAGGTGCTGGGAGACAGACCAAGGCTTCGAAGCTGGAGGAGGGCAGCGGGGACTGGAGGGGTGCATGTGGCCACAGCAGGAGGGCGCCTGCGGAGAGGGGGCGCGGGCCCAGCGGGGAGGCGGTGCATGGAGGCGATGGGGACGCGGGAGCCGAGAGAGCCGCAGGGAAGACGCGCAGGCGGAGGTGGGGGGGGGGGACGACGACGTCCACGACGGGGCAGCTAGTCTACACCGAAAAGGTGGGAGAGTTGGTGGGGAGGAAGCAGCTACGAGGGAATGTCGAGGAGGGGAAAGACATGTGGGCTGGAGAAACTAAGAAGAAAATGAAAAATGTGGTGCTGGTAACGAGTCCGCATCAGAGACTGTGGTTTCCAGAAAAGTCAAAAAAAGGAAGAAGGACAGCGTGGGCGGAGCAGGGGCTCCGGAAGCAAAGGAACAGAGACAAGGGGATGGGGAGCTGGGGGGGGATGGGCGGGCGGAGAGGGCCATCAGGTGTGGACTGGGCCGCCCCGGGAAGGACGTACGGTGGGAGAAGCGACGGAGAGAGGAGATAAGTCGGTGTGGCCTGGAGCAGGGCAGAGGCCAAGAGGAGGAGCCGGTCGGTGCAACGTCCCGAGGGAGAGACAGGAAAAGGGACCACGAGGCCACCAAAGGGCCGGAGGAGGAGGGAGAAGGCAGGTGGAGATGGTAAGCCCGCGCCGGCCCCGCCCCCGCCCCGCCCCCACTGCCCATCACCACCCCCTGCAGGCCGTGCCCCGCCGCTCACCCGGTCACCACCCCTGTAGCCCCGCCCCGGGCTCACGGCCCGCCTCTGTCCCACCCCCACCCGCGGTCTCTCACGCCCACGTGTGGGCATAAAGAGAAGGTGGCTGTAAGTGCTGGCTTTTGCTGCGGCTGTGGGCCTGTCGGGGAGGCGTGGTGGGTAACGCCAAAATATTGTAGGGCAGGGGCAGCTTTGAAACGTAGGTGTTACCGGGTGCTAGTGAGAACCAGCGTCCGTGATGCACTTGGCTCTGTGTCTCCATTGCTTTTGGCCAGTCCTTGGCGAGGTAGGTGCTGTTATCTCCACTTACCAGGTTAGGAAACTGAGGTACAGAGAGGTTAAGCAACTTGGCCGTGGTCACAGGGACACTAAGCAGAGGAGCACACATTGGACACCGCCGTCTTAACCATTTCTCCTGGGCCGTCTAGCCTGCAGCCACCAGCCGCGTGTGGCTGTGAGCTCCTGAGATGTGGCTGGTCCCGGTGGGGACATGCTGTGGGTGTAGAGTTCATGCTGACTTCAAATAGTAGGAAAAAGAATGTGAACTCATTTTTTATATTGATCACACATTGTAGTGACAATATTTTAAATATTTTGGTTGAAATTAAGTATATTGCAAAAAATCAAATCGGTTTAAAATTCACTTGTGGCTTGTGTCACATTTCTGCTGGTCAGTGCTGTTTCACACCTTGTGAAGGGGTGCAGCAGAGACCACAGGTGGGGCTGCCAGCTTTGGGATCAGAACGGTCTTTATTGGTATCAGATCCTGCTTTCAGCAACGATATGATTCTGGGGAAATTAGATTTTCTGAGCCTCTTTTTTCTTGTATGTGAAATGGGGTGCTCTTTGTGGAGTTGCTAGTATGAGGAGACATGTGAAGGCTTATGAAGTGGGTGGGTGTGAAGTGGCCTCTCATTGTGGGTTTGATTTGGATTTCCCGGATGGGTAAGGATGTTGAGCATCTTTTGTGCTTATTGACTGTTTGTATATCTTTGGAGAAACGTCTGATCAGTTTCTTTGTCTATTTTTTTTTTAGTTGGGTTATTTGTCTTTTTATTGTTGAGATGTAAGTTTTCTTTATATATTCTAAACGCTAGATTCACCAGATACATGATTTGCAAACATTTTTTCCCTTCCTGTGGATTGCCTTCTCATTTTCTTGATGGTGTCCTTTAAAGCACAAAAGGTTTGAAATTTTGATGAGTCCACTTTAGCTGTTTTATTTTTCCTTTCTTGTACTTTTTTAAAAAAAATTGTTTTATTTTTGGCTGTGTTCAGTCCTTGTTGCTGTGTGTGGGCTTTCTCTAGGTATGGCGAACGGGGTCTACTCTTCGTTGTGGTGTGCTGGCTTCTCATTGCAGTGGCTTCTGTTGTTGCAGAGCACGGGCTCTAGGCTCACGGGCTTCAGTAGTTGCGGCATGTGGGCTCAGTAGTTGTGGCATGTGGGCTCAGTTGCTCTGCAGCATGTGGGATCTTCCCAGACCAGGGATCAAACCTGTGTCCCTTGCATTGGCAGGCGGATTCTTAACCGCTGCACCACCAGGGAAGTCCCTGTTAAATCAGAATGTGAGTCCTCTAACCTTGTTTTTCTCTTTCAAGATTGTTCCGGTTATTCTGGATAGCTTGTATTTCCATGTGAATTTTAGGATTGTTGTCAGTTTCTGCAAAGAAGCCAACCTTTTGATGGGGATAAGGTTTTTCTGTGGATCTCTTTGGGGAATATTGCCATCTTAGCAAAATGAGTCTTCCAGTCCATGAATATGGGATGACTTTCCATTTACTTAGAGCTTCTTTGATTTCTTTTGACATGTTTTGTAGTTTAAAGTGTACAAATACTTTACTTCTTCGGTTAAGTTCACTCCTAGCTATTTTCATTTTTCGGTGCTACTGTAAATGGAGTTGTTTTGTAATTTTGTCAGGTAATTCACTGCAGGTGTAAAGAAAGAAAACCAATTTTTGTATATTGATCTTGTACCCTGCGACTTTGCTGAATTAATTTATTAGCCCTAATAATTTTTTGTTGTTGTAGAATCTGGTGGGTTTTCTATACACAAGATCCTGCCATCTGCAAATAAAGACAGTTTACTTCTTCCTCTCAAATTTGGATGCCTTTTACGTCGCTTTCTTGCCCGTGTGCTCTGGCTAGAACCTCCAGGACCGTGTTGAATAGCAGTGTCCAGTTCTGACCTTGGGGCCATGGCACCTTTGAGTATGATGTAGCTGTGGGGTCTTCAGCTGCTCTGTCTCAGGTTGAGGAGGGTCCCTCCATCCTAGTTTGTTGAGTGTGGCTTTTTGCTTTTATCGTGAAAGGGTGTTGGGTTTTTTTGTCAGATGCTTTTTCTGCATCTCTTTAGAGATTTTACGGTTTTTGTCCCGCCACATTCCCGTTTACAAAATTGCAGTCTGAATTTAAAACACAGTGGCCTCAGCATTCTGTGGAAGGAACAGTGGGCCTGGACTAGAATGTACTTCCTAATTTTAGAAGGATTATAAGAGAGAATACGTGCAAGGCCTCTAAGCACACTCGGCAGAAGGTGGGCCTTAAGGAGTACCGGCTGCTGCAGTCCTAGTGCATATGTCTAGCCAGCAGATGCGCGGCTTATTCCAGAACGGCGATGACCAGCACCATGGCCCGCCTGGGTGCTGAGATCCAGCCCTGGCAGCCATGCAGCTGTGCGCCAGTGCCTCGGCCCCCAGGTGTCAGCGGGGACTGCGGAGTTGGTGGGGGTTGGCGAGGACGTGGGCTTGTCTCTGCTGCATTCCTCTGGCGGCGGGAGGCGCGGCAGACGTGCCTGGGCCGCTGTGTACTCTCTGCGTGGGCACTGACAGGGGTGCACCTGTCCACTTCCCACAGTCCCTAAGCCGCATCTTACAGATGCAGGGGAGTTGGACACCTGCCCAAGGCTGACAAATGGTGGAGCCCTGTCCACTGCTGGCTCAGGGCCCACGGATGGGCATTGTGGCCTGCTCCAGACCGGGACTGGCCCTGGAGGGCTAGCAGCTGGATCGTGCTGCCCAGGGTGGAAGTGCGGGTCAAACCCAGGGACAGTGAGTGTGGGAGGGAGGGCTCAGCTGCACAGGGGTGAGAGGTAGTAAGGGGCTGGTCTGCAGTGATTGTGTTACAGGACTTGCAGGAGGCCGCGTGGGCCTGGATGGAGGCGCCCCTGGTGTTTGCACATCGTATCCTTGCACCGCTTCACTTGTCAGGCCCTCTGACAGCGTGGAAGCGCCCCTCTTCCATGTGTGGCCTGGTGTGCTGGGCGAGCGTGTGATCACAGAGGACCCACCAGGTGCCCTCGGGAGCTGGGGGGCGGAGGGAGGTGGGCAAGCGCTAAAGCCCTGTGCCGGCCCCTCGCGCAGCTCCCAGGCGGCCTTCCGGGAGGAGCCTCGGGCCGGTCATGGGCCAGAGCTTCGGGACGGAGGGGTCGGCGGGACTGGACTTGAATCGAGGGCCTGTCCGCAGTATCAGGAGGCAGGCCTGAGAGCACAGGGAAGCGGGCGGAGGAGCAAGGCGGGGACAAGGGACCGGGCGGAACCACCCTGTGCCGGCCCAGTGCCACTGTGCAGCCTGCAGGAGGCCAGCGCGGTCCTCGTTCATCCACCAAGTCCAAGTGCGCCGGGGCGGGGTGGGGCCGGCCCGAAGATGAGGGGCAGGGCAGGTGCTCCGGGCCTTTGCACATGGGGGGCAGGTTCTCGCTCCCGGGGCTTAAGAGGGCAAACGCAGGGTGCGCCCCGATGCCCCCCACAAGGCCCCCAGACCCGGCGGAGGGTCGTCAGCTGAGTCCAGTAAGGTGGCCGAAGACCCTGGGCGGGGGCTCCGGAAGGGCGCATCCGTGCTCCTCCCAGACATCTGACCGCTGCATTCGGGCGGGATGGGAGTGCAGGGGGAGCGCATGTTGCTCTTCGGTTTCCCCAAAGGGGATCTGAGACCACAGACGCAGCACGTGCCCCGTCTCACGCCTGCTCCCCTGGGGGCCCCCATTTGGGAGTTTCTTCCCCCACTGTTGTTTTGTTTTGGTAAGTTCTGTTGCTCATGTAGCTGGCCTGGCCTAAGCGCCGTAGTGTTTGGATTTGAACTTGATGTGTGTGTGGTCTCACACTGGCCTCTCATTCCATGTTGGATTCTCACTTCCTCCATTTCCAGGAGCTTTGGTCCACTCATTCTGTGCACGGGCACATAGCCCGCGATCAGTTCCCCTTGGTGGCTTTTGTGCTGCGACCTGAGGCTTGCCTCTGCCCACAGCGCTCCCAAGCTCTTTCCTGCGGGATGTGGGCAGAGGCCCTGTGGTCACATGGCGGGTGAGTTGTGGCGGGTGTGGAATAGCGGGAGGGAGGTGGGGATCTCCTGTGCGTGAAATGCCACCTTTCCAAAGAGCAGGCTGGGTTCACACCCTCACGGGGCTGCGCTCAGGGTTCCTGTTGGAGTTCTGACGTCATTAACTGAGTGCTTCCAGATGGCGTCTCACCGCGGTCTAACTGGTCCCCTTCTGTGACCTAAGTCCTATCGGTACTTCCACTTTACTGCCAGGGGCCAGAGATTTGCCATGATCACGGAGTCCCGTCTGCCTCTGGGGGCTCGGGCCCTGCTGGTGGGGGTGGGAGGGACGGTGTCCTGGGAACAGAGGGGTCAGGCCCAAGTGTGGAGCTGGGTTGCAGTGGCCGCTTCGCTGGTGCACCTTCACTAGATGCATTCCAAAAAGAGCTGCAAATTACAGTCGCACAAGATTGGGAAAGTAGGTTGGAGCCAGACCTGGGGACTCTGGGGTGGCCCTGAAGGGACCCAGCTGGGGGAGCCTCTCTGCCCCTTTTCCTCCAGGTCAGGGAGGTGTGCTTGTCTAACAAGAGGCGTGGTCTGAGGTCAGGCAGGGTCAGTCCCCGCACCCCTAGGGGGATGACCCCTCCTGTTCCTTACCTAGCTCAGCTGGGAGGTGGTCACGGGGCGTCCAGAGGGATGTGCGGGGAGGACCTGTGCTCAGGTGTGGCGTGAGAGTCGGAACCGTCTCGTGTGTCCTCCAGGTGGGAAGAGGAGAAGGAGGGCCCAGGCGGCGTGAAGTGGATGCGGCTGGAGCACAGAGGCCCATGGTTCGCACCCCCATATGAGCCGCTTCCTGAGGGAGTTTGCTTCTACTATGATGGTGAGGACTGCATGGGTGACTCAAGTGACTGTGGCCAGGGACCTGCTTCTGCACCTGGTAACTGGCGGCCACCCAGGCCTGCTCCGTTGGTGGCTCTCCCACTGGGGTCTGGGCTGACTCGTGCACCTGGGAGACACTGGCCCTTCGCTCAGGAGCCAGGCTAGGCTGCTTCCAAGTCTGCAGGCTGCTTCCAAGCCTGCAGTTCAGAGGCTCCCTGAGACATCAGGGGGGCCCTCCCACGTGCAGCCTGGCACCCTCTCAGAACTGCCGTGCTTGCGGGGGCGGGGTCTGCACATCCAGTGCCCGATGAACCAGGCGGTGTCCTTGAACTCGCCCAGCTTGGTTCTGCCACCCCTGCCTTCCTGCTGTGCTGGCCCACGTGGGCCTGCATCCAGAAGGACCTTCTGGGGGAGGGCCTGAGTCTCTGGGTCCCTGGGTGCTTGGAGCAAGCGGCCTGCGGGCTCCCAGCTGTTACCGTGGGCATGTGCTGACTGGCCCGACCCCTCACTGCCCCTCCCCTGGGCCCTGGCCCTCTTCCTCTCCACCCCTCTGGTTAGGAGCGTCTGCTTAGTTGTTTTTTTTGTTGTTTATTCTTTTGGCTGTGTTGCTGCACGTGGGCTTTTCTCTAGTTGCAGCAAGTGGGGCTTCTCTTATTGCGGAGCACGGGCTCTAGGCGCGTGGGCTTCAGTAGTTGCAGCGCGCGGGCTCTGGAGCACGGGCTCAGTAGTTGTGGCGCATGGGCTTAGCTGCTCTGCGGCCTGTGGGATCTTCCTGGACCGGGGCTCGAACCCGTGTCCCGTGCATTGGCAGGTGGATTCTTAACAACTGCGCCACCAGGGAAGCCCCTTCTGCTTAGTTTTGTGCTGCTAGTTTGACCTGTTTCCCCCCATTTTCTGCATCTCTGCTAGGGTAAGCCTTCTGAAGGTGGCCCTCCGCCTCTCCTGGGTCAGACCAGGCCCTCGGCAGGGCGTGCGTGGGCACTGCACACAGGCCAGCCTTGGTCGCTGGCAAGTCGTCCCGGCTCCTGCCAGGCGCTGCCACAGGGAGGCCTTTGTGGACGGCAGGAAGGACTGCCTCCCCTCCTTCCCCTCCTCTCTCGCTGGGGCTCTTGTAGTGCTTGTCTCCTTGGGGGATCTGGTGACCCCGTGGGCTCCTGCTGGGTCACACGTGCCTGTCCCTGGGGGACACTCGGCCAGCACACACAGCCACGCTTTTTCTTTGTTCACCGCGACTCCATCGACGTGGGTGTTGGTTTAGAATCTGGTTTTCCGAGCTAGACTAGATTCCGTGACTGTCAGAGCCCGTCCTGTGCCTCGTGGGCACCTGGGCGGCCCAGCCTTGGGGAGGGGGCGCTCACAGGGCAGGAGCTGAGCCCCTCGGGCTTTGGCTGCTCAGCTAGTTCTCTGTCCTCCCGAGAAGCTGGTTTTGGGAAGAATTGTGCTGTTTTATCCCAAGTGCCTTATGCTTACTATCAAAGTAACGTATATTTGTTTTTCCAACGTTTGTGATAAAAATCTTCAAACATACACAACAGTTGAGAGAACTCCGTGGTGAAGCCCCCGCCGGCCTTCGCGCTGCTCTGCTGCCTCCCTGCCGTCCACTGAGCCGTCTCTCATACTGATTCTTGGAGTAAAATGTCGGAAGTCATTGGGCAGACGGGAGGGTGTTTAAAAGGTTGCAGCTGCTACAGTTATTCACATCTTTCTGCTTCGGAGCCCTAACTTTTGTCTTACTTTTACGTTACGTGGCGATGTGTGTCCTAAAACTTCTCGTGTTTTTCTATTTTTTTTTTTACGGTACGCGGGCCTCTCACTGTTGTGGCCTCTCCCGTTGCGGAGCACAGGCTCCGGACGCGCAGGCTCAGCGGCCATGGCTCACGGGCCCAGCCGCTCCGCGGCATGTGGGATCCTCCCGGACCGGAGCAGGAACCCGCGTCCCCTGCATCGGCAGGCGGACTCCCCACCACTGTGCCACCAGGGAAGCCCCTTCTCGTGTTTTTCAACTGTAAATTTCCATGTAAGCGTAGCAGCAAAATAAATCATTAAAGCAGTGTAAACGTGGGCGATTCTGGCCGTTGACGCCTCTACAGAGGCCTGGCCTGTGCTCCAGGATGCTTAAGCCACACCCGTGCGTGGCTGTGCTCGTCTTCTTAAATTTAGAGCCTTCTCCTGAACTAAAAACGCCGGCTATGTTACGATACAATACAACGTGTGTAACCAAGCGTGACTTAAGGGGCAGGACGTTGTGGGTCGGCTCCCTAAATCAGTGTATCTTCCGGCGTCTCCAGGGAAGCCCATGGAGTTGAGCTTAGCAGCTGAGGAGGTTGCCACGTTTTATGGGAAGATGCTGGATCATGAATAAACAACTTCTTTAGCGACTGGCGGAAGGTACGCGCTGCGCGGCCGCGGGCTCTTGGTGTCGGCCTGCTGCTGTTAGGCGCTTGCCCACCCTCACTTCTCTCCAGTGGCTGGAAGGCCAGGCAGAGCCGAGCTTGGAATCCCTAGGAAAGGGAGGTTGCGGGGTGCCAGGAGTGGCATTTTCTGGCCCCTAGGAAACAGAGATGCTCGTTGGCAAGCTATCTGAAGATAAGGTGCTAGTTGCTTTTTCTTTTTCATTAAAAAAACCACAACTGGGTTCTGTGCGCACCTGCACTCATCTTGGCTATACCTGTGGACCCGCCCTCAGAAAGCGCACCCCAGACCCCTTCCGGCTGCTCTGGGCAGGACACCAGCGCCGCGTGTGTCCCCTTCCCGGCTGGCGGGCACCTGGGTTCTGCCGCAGGGTGTGGTGCGGTCTCACACCTATCCCTGTAGGGACCTGGGGGTTGGTGGGGCTGTGGGCTGTGTGTGTGTGTGGCTGGACTGGGGACCACCAAGCACGTGTGTGCTCCACCGCGCGGGGGGCGGTGGGCCGACTTCCCTGGTGGTGAGCGAGGGGCCCCTAGTGCCATGCACGGTCCACGCAGCAGCCAGAGGGGGCGGTTCTTCAGATGCGGCCACGTGGCCCAACTCCGAAGGCCGCTAGGAGGAAGCACTGGGGCCTCAGCTCCCCGCCTGTCCACCTGCACACCTGGGCCACCTGCCTGAAAAGGCTCTCTTTGGGGGACAACTGAAGAGGCTGCTGGTCGGGGTGGCCTTGGCGTCTTTGCCCAGAGTCTGCTCCTCCCGCTTCTGGGATGTTAGCGTTCCCTGTGGAGTGGGACCCCTGCCGCGGTGGGGGAGGGTCCCCGCTGCCCCTGTGACCGTTGCCTGTTGGATGTTGAGAACACGTGTCTGATTTGGGGGCAGGAAATGACAGCAGAAGAGAGGACAGTAATCAAGCACCTGGACAAGTGTGACTTCACGGAAATCCACGGATACTTTGTGGACAAGAACGCCGCCGGGAAGGCCCTGCCCGAGGAGGAGAAGCAGGTCGGGCTGCTCGGGGGTCAGTCTGGCGTGGGCCCCTGGGGCGTGGCGTGGGAGGCTGCTGGTATGCAGAAGACGACCCCTCCTCTCACAAAAGCCGTTCCTGTGTGATTCTTCTAGACGAGACCCCAACAGGGTGTGGTGAAGGGGCCTCTGATTCCGCTCCATTATTCTCAGACACTTTTGAGGTACGTGCCCCTAAACACATTTAAAAAGTGCTCCGTCCACCCAGAGCACGGGGGACAGTGACCCCACCGTGTGAACTAGTGGCTCCGTAGTTCATGCTCCGTGGTGACAGTGGACCAGCACAGCTGCAGCCGGGAGCTGGGGGGCGGGCGCCCCGCCCTGCGCTCGGCCCGCCTGCCTCGCTGGGCCTTGCGGGGTCCCGCAGCAGTGAAGGGGCTCTGACGAGTCTTGTGCACCCGGCAGACGTGGGCACCAGTCTCGTCCTGTCTTCACCACTGATGCTACACGCTGTTCTATGAACGCAGGAGCTCAAAAAGGAGGCGAAAAAACTTCAGCAAGAGTTTGCCTACTGTATCTTAGACGGGCACCGAGAGAAGGTCGGCAGTTTCAAGACCGAGCCCCCTGGGTTGTTCCGGGGCCGCGGCGACCACCCCAAGATGGGGATGCTGAAGAGGAGGGTCCTGCCGGAGGACGTGACCATCAGCTGCAGCAGGTGCGCGCGGGGCGGGGGTGGTGGCGGTGGTGGTGTTTGGTCCTGCCTCTCACCCGGGGGAGTGGGGCCCGATGCAGGGTGTGTCTCCGTCACTCCAGGCTCTGTGGGCCGGGCGGGAGGGCACCTTCCCCACAGATGGACGCTCTGCGGCAGCCCACGTGCTGTTTGCTGAACCAGCTCTTGTCACTCTGCCCCCTGCTTGAGGTTTCACTCCGCCAAGAAAGCGTGTCCGTGTCCTTCCAACACAGTTTTCCGCAGTTCAGGTGATCGAGATGGTCTGGTAACACGTGAGCGTTTGGAACTTGCGGGCCACGCTCCAGCAGGAGCTTCTGTCCCTCCGCTGCGTGGGCCGCGGCCGAGCCGGGTCGGCAGAAGCATCCTGGGAGCCCGGGCCCATCAGGAGCCCAGCGGCGGCTTGTGTCCCGTGGGGCTGCTCAGCTGGCAACGTGTGTGGCCTTGGGGGTGGCCGTCCCGGTTCACGTGTGGGAGCAGCAGCTCTGAGTGAGCCCCTCACACGCCTGGCGACACAGAGGCCGCGCCGCGAGGGTGTGGCCTGGGCGAGGAGGCGCCTGCAGTGCCGGCGCAGTCGCAGGGGGCGGCGGCGTTTGGCCGGTGTTTCAGGGAGCAGGGTCTCGCATTGTCGGGTTTGGGTCACTCTCCTGCTGCAGGGACTCCGAAGTACCCGAGCCTCCGGTAGGTCACCGGCGGAAGGAGGTGCGGTGCGACCGCACGGTCACGTGGCTGGCGGCGTGGACAGAGAACGTGCAGAGCTCCGTCAAGTACATCATGTTGAACCCCAGCTCCGAGCTGAAGGTGAACTGGCTCTGACCTGCCGCCCCCAGCTGGGCCGGGCCGCTTTGGCCGGGAGTCCCTGAGGTCGTGGGCGTTAGCGGGCCAGTTCTGAAGTGATACCGTGTCCAGCGGCCATTTGTCTTCAAAAGCAAGGGCTTTAGAGTCACACTGTCTTTAAATTTCGCTGAGTTTGGAGTCTGCTCCGCGGCCCTGAGCCGAGCGGGTGAGAGCGGGCCCGGGCGGGGGGGGGGTCGGCGTTGCCTGTTTGAAGGGATCTCCGGGGTTTTCTCTGCTACTCGCTCCCTTCGTTAGGGGCAGAGAGACTGGGAGAAGTATGAAGTGGCTTGGCGCTTGAAAGGAGTTGCGGGCGAGATCCGTTCTCAGTACCGGGCCGACTGGAAGTCCCAAGAAATGAAGGCGAGACCATGCACCGCAGCCCTTTATTTCATCGACAAGGTGCGGATGGTTCCAGCTTTCCCGCCTGCTCTTCACAGAGGCTCCAGTGGGTCGCAAAGACCTGGTTGGACGGGCAGCTGGGGGCACCGTGGGGCTTGTGTGTCCTGAGCCGGAGCCTCGGGCAGGTGGAGGGGTGGGTGTGTGCCTGAGTGCGTACGTGTGTGCGCCCGTCTGTACGTTGTGCGCCTGAGGGGCGTGTCCGTCTGTGCCGCTGTGTGTGTGCACCACGCCCGCTGCGAGCCGGGCATGAGAAGGAGGAGGGCGAGACGGCTGACACGGTGGGCTGCTGCTCCCTGCGCGTGGAACGCATCCAGCTGCACCCAGAGGCCGATGGCTGCCCGTACGTCGTGGAATTCGACTTCCTGGGAAAGGACTCAATCCGCTACTACAACAAAGTGCCGGTGAGCGCCTGGTGTGGGCGGTGGGTCGTGCCCCACGCTCGCCCCTGAGATCTGGGCGCTGTCTTTCGGGGGGCATGAGGGGGAGGGCGCAGGGCCACGAGGCCCATTTTCCTGTCCCGTCAGGCTTGGTGGCAAGGCCGAACGCCCGTAGGCTGAACTGGACCTGCCCTCCAAGGCGCCAGCGCCGCCACTACCCTCCTGGTGGGTTAGGGTGGCATTCTAGAGGCCAGGATTCCGAGAGCAGGGTGTTGGCAGGGCCGTGCGCCCTCTGCGGCTCTGGAGGGAAACCTTCCAGGCCCCCTGGCGTCTGGAGGTGCCCGTGCATCCTGGCGCGTTGGCTCGAGGCTGCGGCAGTGCAGCTCTGCCTCCGTTGTCCCCGTGCGTCTGTCTCTCTTCTTGTGAGGACACGGTCCTGTTGGAGTTGCCCCCCCACACTGTGACCTCGTCTTGACTCATTGCATCTGCAAAGACCCTATTTGTGAAAAAGGTCACGTTTTGAAGTTTTGGGAAGGACGTGAATTTGCGGGGGACATTGTTCACCCCAACGCACCTGGGAAGGGTGTTCTGGCCGCTGGGCATGCAGCTCGCTGTGGTCACTCTGGCGGTGTCCCCGGTCTCCCCTCTGTGAACGATGAGCTTCAGGGGTTGAGCCTGCTGGCTGACGGCCATGCCCACAGCGCCTGGCCTCGCCCCTGCCGATGGAGGGACGGATGAAGCTGGGGGGGGGGCGTGGGGGGTTAAGTCTCTGGTTTGCAGAGGGCTCTGATGGGAAATCAGGATTTCCACTCCTTCTGGAGTGACAAGCCCTAGAGTGTCAGTCGCCCTGGCCTCTGTCCGGGTAGGCCCCGTGTCACAGCAACGAGAGCAGACCCAACACTGACCACCTGCAACTTACACACACCTTACACGCAGACATGGCTGCCCGAACACAGAACGGGAAGTCTGGGAAGACCGTCGAGGGTGACGGAGAAACACCCACTCGGGAGGGGCTGCACAGCGTGCCCAGGCATCTGAAATCTGTTCCAGGGCATGAGTTGGTGGGAGCCGCAGGTGAGGAAAGGGGGAGGCTTTCCTTGGGGCAGGAGAAGGGGTTTTAGTAACAAGATAATCACCACATGTCTCAGTTCTGGCCGCCCTGATAGAGTTCCTGGCCTTGGCACCTCGTTAACAGTGTTTCCGTCTCCTGGTCTGGAGGCTGGAGTCGGGGGCTGTGAGCCGGTGAGGCCCCTTCCCGGCGTGGCCACGCTTTCTCACTGTCCTCACGTGGCAGAGGGCGAGGGAGCGCTGGGACCACTTTCCTAAGGCACTAGCCCAGTCAGGAGTCGCGGTGCCGAGAGCGGGGGCTGTTCCGGTCACTCTGGAGCTGGGCACCTGGCGTCCAGCCCCGTGGGGCACACACACAGCTGCACGGAGAGACAGGCCCAGGCTGACACAAGCCGGGAGGACGTTTGCGCTCCCTTAGAAGGACGGAAAGGAAAGGGAGGGTGGAGGGAAATTGGACAAAGGGACCTTGAAGGTCCTCTGAGGCGCTGTGGTGTCAGACGAGTCTGACTGTGGACGTGGGGTCACCTGGAGGGACCCGGCGTGGGTGACGGAGGAAGGAGCCAGGGTGTGCGTTGTGAGGGGACGGCGCCAGCCTCGCGACGGACAGCAGCCTGGACACGTGGCCTGTGACCCTGCGGTGGTGCTGACTGCTCCCTGGGAGAAACCCAGTCTGCTGGTCTCCCAGGTCTGCTGCACAGCTGGCCCTTCGCGCCCCTCATTTACCTCCATCTCCTTGGCCCCAGGAGGCTTCTTCCTGCCCGGGGCACGAGGGGGTCTTTGTAAAGGCTTCTTCTCTCTGCCGCAGGTGTACGAGAATCTGTAGCTGTTCGTGGAGAACAAAGGCCCTGGGGATGAGCTTTTTGATAGACTGACCGTAAGCCTGGGGGGCTCAGAGCAGTGCTGATGGGGTGACCCAGGGCTGCAGCGCAGCTCGGCCTGTCTGCGTCCAGAAGGGCCAGGCTGACGCCACGGGGCGAGCGCGAGCGCCGACTGGCATGTTCTCTTGCACGAGAAGGCTGAGGGCCGTCTGTCTAACCACCAGCTTCCTTCCACCCAAAGGTGTGGGGGGGGGCGGGAAGAGTGCTATGAAACTGTCCCCAAAGGAGACCACGTTTTGAGACCCACCTTCTTCCCCGTGTTCAGATCGCCAGTCTGAACAGGCACCTGCAGGACTTGATGGATGGCCTGACGGCCAAGGTGTTCCGGACCTGCAACGCCAGCCTCACCCTGCAGGCCAGCTGAGAGCACTGACCAGAGGTGAGGGTCCCTGGTGTGGGGACAGGGCGCCCGCTCGTGGGCTGGTGCCCGGCTGCTGGGTTGGTACGGGATGCCTCGTGGCCGGTGTCCAGGGCAGAGTGGAGCTCCCCTGGCCTGCGGGGACGGGTCAGGGATGTGCAGGTCCCCAGGCCGAGCCATCCCTGCGGGGCCACCCGCATGGTCAGGGCCCTGCCCAGTCTCCGCTCCTCGGCAGAGTCGGTTTTGAAGCGCCTGTCCAGCTCTGCGTGTCCCCCCGTTGTGTGCGGGAACCCTCTTCCTGCCACTCCCACCCCCAGGGGGGCTCCTGGACGTGGGCCCGATGCTCTCGGGGGGGATCTGGGGAGGCCTCCTCTCTGCCTCTGTTGGGAGGCCCTTGGACTAGGTGCGGACCCTGAGTCCTGTCCTGTGAGGTCCTTCCTCGGGGCGGCAGCGGCTGTTGTCCTGTGGCTGCCGCTGCGTAACAGGCTCCTGTTTTTAGCTGAAGACAGCGTAGCCGCTAAGATTCTGTCTTACAACCGAGCAAATCGGGCCGTTGCCGTTCTCTGCAACCATCAGCGGGCAACTCCCAAGACCTTCGAGAAGTCGATACAGACGCTTCGGTCGAAGGCGCGCGGCGGGCACGGCGGGAGGGCCTCTGGGGCGACTGCGCGGCTCCCCTCCTCTTCCCTCCCTGGGAGCGCACGGCCCTCGGAGGGGCTTGGGCACATCAGGGCTGCCCGGGGCCAGGTGCTGGCCAGGAGGGAGAACCGGCTAAGGGAGGGCCAGAGGCCATCCTGCACGGCCTTCTGGTGTGGAAGGGCCTCTAGCCCAGGAGGGAGGTCAGCAGAGCAAGGGGGCCGGGTCTGGCTGGAGCAGGTGGTATGTCTGGGGCCGCTTGGCCTCACCCTGTCCCCTGGCCACAGAGTGACCAGTCAGGACCAGCGCTCCAGCACCCTGAATGGGCAGACGGGTACCCAGGGGACCTGGTCAGCTGGGCCCTTTCAGGGCATAGGGCCTGCAGGCTGTGGACGGAGGCCCCTGGGGCTGGACCAGGGTGGGCAGGAGCAGCCCTGACTGGGCCCCTCTTCTTTGCAGATAGAGGCGAAGAAGAAGCAGGTGGCGAGGCCAAGGCAGAGCTGAAGGAGGCAAGGGCCGAGCACAAATGCAGAGGGGACGGCAGGTCCAAGAGGCAAGTGTCCGGAGGCCTCGGCCCATCCAAGTCGTGGGGTTGGCAGTGAGCCTGCTTTTGTCTTCACCAGTTCTCTGGTTTTCTTTTCAATCGTATTTTCTGATTCAAAAGATACAAACTATATTGGCGCCAAAACGTGAAGCAGTGCGGAAGTGCGGGAGGAGAAGCGCCTGTCCTCGGGCCCCCGAGCTCCGGGCCACGTGGTTCTCTCCTTCAGAGGCTCTCGGCTCTGGGCTGCGGGCGAGCGGTTCCGGCTCGTTCACAGAGCTGCGCAGCCATCGTCACCGTACATTTTAGAGCGTTTCCACTGCTGCAAACAAACCCCATCCCCTCCCCCAGCCCCTGGACATTCGCACAAATGGAATCCCACCATCTGTGGACCTTGTCTGGCTTTTTTCGTTCAGCGTAATGTTGCTGAGGGCCACCCGCGTTGCAGCCCGTCAGTGCTTCAGTCGCCGAATATTCCGTGTGTGGCCAGACCACGTTTTGCTGTCCATGTGTCTGGACGTTTGGGTGTTCCCGCTGTGTGGCTTTCATCGTAGAATCGTCGGGTTACTCTGTAGCGCCGAGGTTTTACGAAAGCGCGCTCACGCTCTCACTGGCCGCACTCTGGGGCCCAGTTTCTCCACACCCTGGCTGGCACTGTTCTCGTCTTCCCTCGCTTTGGTTACAGTCCGGCGGATGTGGGTTTGCTTTGCGCTTCGCCGCTGGCTGACGACGTGTGAGGCTCTGTTCTCTGCTTACTGGGCGTTTGTGTGTGGTCTTTGGAGAAATGTCTGTTCAGTCCTTTTTCCGTTTTTCAGTTGAGTTCTTTGGTTTTTTTTACTGTTGAGTTATAAGAGCTCATTATTCACTCCAGATACGAGTACCTTTTCAAATATATGATTTTTTTTTTTTTTTGGCCGCGCCACGTGGCATGCGGAACTTCCCCAACCAGGGATTGAACCTGTGCCCCCTGCAGTGGAAGCGTGGAGTCCTAACCACTGGACCACCAGGAAAGTCCTCAAATACATGATTTGAAAAGGCTCTCTCCCATTCTGTGTGTTGTCTTTTTACTTTCTTGGTAGGGTGCTTTGAAGCGCAAAAATCTTGATAAGTCTAGTTTCCGTTGCTTATTCTTTAGGTATCACGTCTAATAAGGCTTTGCCTGACCCGAGGTCATAAAGATGCATTTCTAGGTTTTCTTGTAAGAGTTTTATAGTTTCAGTGTTTGCATTTAGCTAGTTGATCCATTTTGAGTTATTTTTTGTACATGGTGTGAGGTAAGGATTCCACTTCCTTTTTGCTTATGTGGACCCGGTTTTCCCAGCTCCACTCCCACCAGCTGAATGGTCTTGACACCTTGTGGAAGATCAGCTGATGGCAGGTGTTTCTGGGCTCCGTTCTGTTCACGTTCATCTGTCTGTCTGTCTTCCTGCCAGTACCACTCAGTCTTGATGCCTGTAAGTTTGAAATCAGGAAGTGTGAGCTCTGGTTTGGTTTTCTCATTAAAGATTGTTTGGCTATTCAGGGTCCCTTGAAAATCCAGATGAATTTGAGGGTTGGCTGGTCACTTTCTGCAGGGAAGTCAGCCTGGGTTTTGATTGGGGTGCGGAGCCGCTGGAGGTCCGTTTGGGAAGTACCGCCTTCTTAACAAGGCCAAGCCTTCCAGCCTGTGAGCCCTGGGATGTCTCTTTAGATGCATTGTTCTTCTTTCATTTCGTTTAGCAAAGTTTTGGAGGACGAGTTTTGCACTTTTGGGGGTTAAGTTTATTTGAAAGTGTTTTATTTTCGTTGCTGTTGTAAATGGAATTGTTTCTTCATTTCACTTTTGGGTGGTTCCCTGCTGGCTTTGTTGCATGTCCCCGAGCCCACCCACAGGTTCAGTGATTCACCAGGAGGACTTCCAGGACTCGGCACTGAGCTGAGATCCCTCACAGTGTCAGGACACATGGACGGTTCTCAGGCCCGCGGGACGCTGCACACGACTCATTCCCACTCCCTGGGCTCAGAGCCAGCGCTTCTGCCCTCCTCCCCAGGGACCAGGATCTCAGGAGTGTTCCCCTTGTTGTTACAAAATCATGTTCGTGGTCAGTCATCATAACTTTGCATTGCTTTCTTTCCCAGACCTTTCATCTGGGTTCTGTGCACAAGGGGCAGAAGTGTTGCCACAGAGAAACATTTGCATGCATCTGGGCCAGAAAGACACACCACATCCAGGCGCTGGCGGGACAGACGCTGGATTTTTCACAGAGGTTCTCATGTTCATGTAACGTCTACGTGTGTACGGCTGTGTCCTCCTGCTGATCCAGTGAGCAGCGGAGACAAGATGGGCTGCATCTGGGGGTCCACCTGCCCCACTGGGCTGAGTGCCGGGGCAGCCCCCTCCCCTGCTACGAGCTCCCCTTACCTGGAGAGTCTCAGGTGGAGCGCTGTGGCGTCCCTGGGAGGTGCACCCCCGCCCCCCACTGGTACACATGCAGGATCACAGCCTGGGCCGTGGGCAGTCTCTGCGCCAGAGACACACGGCCCGGCGCCCTTGATTTCTGACTGCCCCGCCAGAAAAACGGGCCTTTTCCTGGGGGCATCTGCAGGTGGCCCCAAGGTCCAGCCAGCAGCTATGTCTGCATGGTTAGGGTCCCACGAAGGGATGTCCTAAATCTGCCAAAACCCTGGGGTCTGAGGTCCAGTCCTGGAGCCTCCGTCCCACTCGCTCTCCTGCTGCAGACGGTGCTGGGTTTCTGCCTAGAGTCAGGCCCAGGCAGCAAGACCCGAGATTCCCAGCAGACCGGTCGCTTTGCTGCAGCAGCAAAGTGGAGACGCCGCAAGTCCAAGTCACAAGGCTTCCCTGAGCCCTCAGTCGCTTGTCCATCCGGAGGTTAGAAGTTGATCTGCTCCAAAGGGCACGCATCAGGCCAGGTCACCAGCCTGGGTCCCATCTCACGAGAGCTCGTTAGAAATCCACCAGCTCTCCAGACTCCAGGACGTGTCTCCCTCTCGGGAGAACCCCCTTCCTCACGTGGACTCCTTCCCCAGAGATGTCAATAGGCAACTCAGAGTAAGAAACCATCGTTTATGGAGATGTGTTTGCTGCACTCAGAGTTTGGATTCTAACCCTCCCACAGGCTGCAGAGCACGGCTGTTGAGTCCCCTTGACACTTTTCCTGCGCATCCTTTCTGATTGGGACGATTTCTCTGGCATTTATGAAGTTACACGGATTTTCCTTCTTCTTTTGGCCGTGCCGTGCGGTGTGTGGGATCTTAGTTCCCCGACCAGTGGAAGTGTGGAGTCTTAACCACTGGACCGCCAGGGAAGTTCCAGCCATTTTACATTTTGTGTCAGCTTTTTACTCTGCGTCCAGATGCGGTAGCCACAAAATACAGAGCCATTGCAAGAACTGTACTGTTTTTCTTTTTCTTTCTTTTTAATATTAATTAATTTGTTTAGGCTGCTCCGGGTCTTAGTTGTGGTACGTGGGATCTTCATTGCGGCACGCAGACTCTTAGTTGCGGCACGCATGCGGGATCTAGTTCCCTGACCAGGGATGGAACCGGGCCCCCTGCAATTGGGAGCACAGAGTCTTACGCACTGGACAACTAGGGAAGTCCCTGTCCTGCTTTTTCTTACTGCTAATTTTTTCAGATCCCTAGCAGGTAAACCTTTACAGGGTTAACGTTACAGCTGCCTGGGAAGATCCCAGCTGGAATGGCGGTTGGGGAGGGAGAGGGGAGAGCAGCAGTCTTTTCTAAAACTTTGTTCCAGGCTTTTCTGCTTGGAGGGGAGAGCCGTGTAAACTTGTAACATTTTTGGCCGATCCAGAGCTCAGTTTTGGGAATCTTTGGGTCCTTTCTCCCACCTGGAGAACAGAAGCCCAGGCATCACCTGAGCTGTATTTTCGCCCCTCACTTCAGCCGTGGTGGTCAAAAGCAGCCTGAGGATCTGAGCCCAGTCAGCTGGGGTTGGACCTGTCATCTCCAGGCTCGCCTTCTCACAGCAGCTCTCCTGCTGTTGCACACTGGGCGAGACTCTGGGCCACTCAGGGGCCAAGGGCGTGTCCTGCCCCAGCCCTTCGTCCTTCCTTTCCAGAACAGAGCTCGTGCCGTGTTTCATGGGTCAGAGTGCCAGCGAGTCCCACTTTCCCGCTGACTCCCCAGACCCCCTGTAGGTTCCGTGATTCCGTAGGACTCACAGGACCCTGCACGGTCACGGCTGGTTAGGGAGGCAGGCGCCCTCTCGACATCCAGCCTCGTAGGCAGGCCTTTCTCTCCAGGGTTGATCGGGCCTGCTGTGTTGACTCGTCCTCTGCAGACCACACAGAAGTAGAGTTGATGCGTGTGGGCTGGCCTCACGCCCTGCACCCCACTGAACTCGCCTGTTAGCCTTAGCAGTTGCTTGGCGGATCCCTTCGGGTTTGAGATCACGTCGTCCTCAAGCAGACAGTTTGCGTCTTCCTTTCCAGCCCGGACACCTTTTACTTCTTCGTCTGCCTGGTGCTCTGGCTGGAACCTCCAGCGCAGGTTGAGGACAGGTGGTGTGTGTGGACCCCTCGTCTTGTTGCCACCGCACGGGCCGAGCTCTGACTGCTGAGGAGGACGTCAGCTGTGGGTTTTCTTAGGTGCTTTTATCAAGGTGAGGACATGCCCTTCTGTTGCTTTTGTCGAGGTTTGTTTTTTTCCTGGAACGTGCTGGATTTTGTCCGATGATTTTTCTGTATCTGTTGAGACGATGCTGTGTTGCACTAGTTGGATTTCGGGTGTCACGTTCTTGCATCCCAGGGATAAATCCTGTTCGCTCGTGGTGCAGAATCTCTTATGCGTCCTGGATTAGGCTTGCTGTTGTCGTGACGAGGGTTTTTGCTTCTGTATTTACACTGGATAATGGTGTGTGGCTTTCCAGTGACGTCTTTGGTTCAGTGTCAGGGTGACGCTGGTCTCGGAGGGACATGGGAAGCGGTCTCTCCTCTTCTGTTTTGTGAAAGTTTGTGAAGAGTTGGAGTTAATTCTTCTTTAACCATTTGGTAGAATTCACCAGTGAACGCCTCTGGGCTTGGGCTGTTCTTTGTGGGAAGTTTTAAAATTGCTGAGTGATCGCTTTGCCTGTGTTCCCCGTCGCGTCAGCACTGGTGGCATGTCTCCCGGGAGCTGGTCTGCCCCACCAGGACACGGTCGTCTGTGGTTTCCCTCATCTTCCTGGTTTCTAGCGGGGTGCCCCCTTTTATTCGCAGCTGCTGTGGCTGTGAAAGCATGAAAGATTCCTCAGGTGCAGGCAGGTGCTTCTTAGTCGTGGGGTGAGTGTGTGAGAAAGTCTGGCCATTAGACCGAAGGGCATTCGTGTTCAGAGGCAGCTGCTGGGAAGGGAAGCCTCCTGTGCCTTCCGGGAGGACTCGCGTGCGCCCCCCGCCCCTCCGCTCTTGGTGGCACCAGCAGCCGCCTGCCGTTTGCCGCTGGCGCCCTGGCGTTCGGTTGGTGCCCTGCTGGCCACTGCAGAGCGGTGCCTGGGGCTGCGGCCCACCCTTGTGCACAGCCTGGGGAGAGACCCCGCCTCACACGCTCCGCTGTAGTGTCTGTCGGGGCCGCTCAGCCTCTGAGAGCGGCGTTTCCTCCACCCGCGGTCCTTCCACACGTGTCCAGGTGGGTTCGGAGCCGGAGTTCCCGGAACAAGGACTGGGGTCGAAGTTCACGTGCACGTGGATGTCGTGGCTGTGCCTGTCCCGTGTCCTCTGCAGGGTGCCCTGTCTGGCGTCTCGGGAAGGGCGTGTGGAGGGTGAAAGGAGGGTCCTGCCTTGATAAATCCGCTTTTCTCTAAGGCAGTGAGGTCAGGACTGAGCATCTTTCACAGGTGTGGAAAGGCTTTTGTATCTGATTCTGTCCTTTGCCCCCTTTCTGTTTGCCTGTGGCCTTTGGGCGCTTCCTGTGAGGTCAGGTCTGGATGGATGGTACCTGCTTCGTGCCCAGGGAGTTCCAGCCTCCGGGGGCTCCCCCGTCACTGGGCTCGCCTGGCCTGAGTGGGGCTGGGGGGTACCAGCATGGGGGCTTGTGCCCCTCCTTCTCTCGCCAGCTTCCTGGAGAAGAGGGGACGGCTGCTGGAGAGACTGCAGGAGCAGCTCAGGAGACTGAGCATGCAGGCCGCAGACGAGGAGGAGAGCAAGCAGGTGGCCCTGGGCACATCCAAGCTCAACTGCCTGGACCCCCGGATCAGTGTCGCCTGGTGCGTGGGCCCAGGCCGCCGCGCCCACTCGTGGCCTCGAGGAGGGGACCGGACCCCTGAGTGGCCCCAGTTCAGTCCCTTTGGCCCTGTGGTCAGCACAGGTCCTTCCTGTGATGGGACCCGACTGGCTGGTGTGTTTAATGCTGAGTCCTGGGTCACTGGTCCTCTCTGCCCGAGAGCTCTGGGGCAGTGGAAGGCTGGGGTGGGACCCCAAGCCGCATACCAGCCACAGAGAGCCCAGCCTGCCCACTGGGGGTGGGGTGACTGGGTCGCCTGTGTGCCCTGTAAGCGTCCCCTGAGCACCCCGCTCGGAGGACAGCTGGGCTGCACTGGGGGACACGGCCTCCTCCCTGCTGCCCTGGGCTGGTGGCCGTGCTGTGGGTGCTGTGCCCAGGAGGAGCAGGTTGGGTCGCCTGGTGTCCTGACCTCTGTCCCGCTCCTCCCAAGAACCCCGGTCTCCTCTTGGCAGGTGTAAGAGGTTTGGGGTGCCCGTGGAGAAGATCTACAACAAGACACAGAGGGAGAAGTTCGCCTGGGCTCTCGACATGGCAGGCGAAGACTTTGAATTCTAAATGAGCGTCTCTGTGCCTCGTCGGGACTTATTTTTTTTCACCATTAAAGCGGATTGGGGAATTTTGTACAAAGTAGTGTCATCACACAGAAGGTGGCTGATGCCCGGCCGGGTGCTTTCAAGTGTCCCCTCCCCCATCAGGTGTCCCCTGGCCTGGCTGGGAGCTGGCGTGGCAGCGTGCCTGGTCCCAGGCCGTGACTTGGGGAGGGCCCGACTGTCCCGTAGAGGCCTATGCCTCCCCACTCCCAAACTCTGCCCCAGCACCGGGCAGGGACCCCCTGAGACACGCTGCACCTGTTACCTCAACAGATGGGATGGCGGGGGCCCTGAGTGCCCATTGAGCCTGTCTCTCCCTGGTGGGTGGGCGGAGTCCACGTGTCCCCGAGAGAGCAGCTGGCAGCACGTGGGGCTGTCCTGAGTTCCAGGCCAGCAGGAGCTGGGGTGTCTGTGCCCTCAGGCCACCTGGTGCGGTGCACAGGCCCTCAGGGGCTGGTTTTGGAGTCACAGGGAAAGATCTCGGGTGGGTGTGTGGCACTCAGTGGCCAGGGACGTATGGGTGTGGCTGACGATGGATGGGAGTGTCACTGATGTGGGGTGGGAGGGACACCCCTGCCGCAGCCAGGCCTGTGGTCTGCCTGCAGGCTCCTGGAGCTGGAGGTGGGCAGGGGCTGGGAGGTGTCTTTCTTCACGTTCTAGGTTTGGGGGGGCAGGTAATTTTTCTTTGTAGTTTATACGTCTCTGGCTCAAGAGGCATCTCATCTACACCCAGACCAGGTGCAACTCACCAGAGCAGAGCCTTTGGGGGGGACTCCGGGTGCCTGGGGGCGGGCATGTTTCGTGTGGAAGGAAGAGTAAGCAAGCGTGGCTGCAGTGTGGAGTAGAAAGCTCAGTGGCCCCGAGTCTGCAGATCCTTGTCGCTCCCGGGGGCTCCCTGGGCCCTCGCCACTGTCTGCAGTGGACTCCCTGCAGGCCCCACCCACCCCTGTCTCCCAGCTCCTAGTGTGTTAGGGGGTCTTCTTTTTGTGGCCTCCTGAAAAAAAACGTTTCATGAACAGCAGTGAAAAAATTTCAGTTTGCATGTCTGAAAATACTGTCATCCGACTGTCACACTGGACTCACGACTCCATACGTGTAAACTTACAGGTTGCAAATTATTTTCAGTTGTAACTTTCAAAGCATTGTTCCGTTGTCTTCCGACTTGGGACGTGCTGTTGGGAAGTTCCCCGGGATCTGATGCCCAGTGCTCCGTGGGATCTGCCGTCTGGCCTGCCGCCTCTGAGGTCTGCGTCACTGATCCTCGTGTGTTCTCCACGTCGAGACTCCGCGTCATTTTCCTTTGTTGTTTGTGGAGGGACTGGGAGGGGCTTTCGCTCTGGTGATTCATGTCTCTTAGTTCTGGGGTAAAGTTAAGATTATTTCTCTGATAATTTCATTCTCACCATTTTGTTTCCTTTTCTTCCCCCTAGAACGCCTGTTAGTCTTAATCTTTCTGTCTTATCATCCACCTCCTTGTCTTTTTATTCTTTTAAAAAGATTTTCTCAACTTTACCTCTCAACCGTCTTACTAATTTTTAAAAAAATATTTATTTTTATTTGGTTGCACCCGATCTTAGTTGCAGCTCGAGGGCTCCTTAGTTGCAGCATGCGTGTGGGATCTCGTTCCCTGACCAGGGACCGAACCCGGGCCCCCTGCATTGGGAGCACAGAGACTTAACCACTGCGCCACTAGGGAAGTCCCCTAATTTGTGTGTGTGTGTGTGTGTGTGTGTTTTAGATTTATTTATTTATTTATTTAAGTTGTATTTTTGGCTGCGTCGGGTCTTGGTTGTGGCATGCGGGATCTTTCATTGTGGCGTGCGGGCTCTTCGTTGTGGTGCACGGGTTTCTCTCTAGTTGTGGCGTGTGGGTTTTTTCTTCTCTGGTTGTGGTGCACAGGCTGCAGGGTGTGTGGGCTCTGTAGCTTGTGGCATATGGGCTCTAGTTGAGGCGCATGAGCTCAGTAGTTGTGGCGTGTAGGCTTAGTTGCCTCGCAGCATGTGGGATCTTAGTTCCCCGACCAGGGATCGAACCCACGTCCCCTGCATTAGAAGGCAGATTCTTTACCACTGGACCACCGGGGAAGTCCCCCCTAATATGTTTTTAATTTTGCTTATCACATGTTTTTAAGATTTGTTTCCTTATTTTGAATCGTTCCTTTTAAAATACTATTCTGTTCTCTCTTTTTTTTTTTCCTGCAGTGCACAGCATGCGGAATCTTAGTTCCTCGACCAGGAATTGAACCTGTGCCACCTGCGGTGGAAGCATGGAGTCCTAACCACTGGACCACCAAGTAAGTCCCCTATTCTGTTCTCTTTTAGTGGACACAGTTCCTTCTTGATCTCGTTGAAGTTACTACCTACCATCTCGCTCACCTTTTCTACGTTTCTTGCACTATCTCTGTTTCCTCTGAGTTTGTAAAAAGCTCCTTTTCTGGTTTGACCTCGCATGCGCATCGAGAACCTCCTCAGCTGTCTGGTGCTGGCCTTCCATCCATGGGGACGGGGTGGGGGCGTTCTGAACCCAGGGGAGCCTTGCTGCCTCTGGAGCAGCTGAATGTGGTTGCCACTGAGGTTGGTCTTTATGGCAGGACTTTGGTGTTTCTCTGAGATGGTTCCTGTTCTCTGGTGAGGACCCTGCAGACCCGCCGTCTCCAGTCACGGAGCCTTCCCAGAACTTCGCACAGCAAACTGGCGGGCGTCTCACCTCCGGAGGCCCCTTGGCCCCTTGGTGGACTCCTGCCTCTGCCTACTTTATCTTCACAGGTACTGTGGTTCTTAGTTACAGGCTCCTCCTGCCAACCTTACTGTTTTAACTGGACATTGCATCTAGTTAGGTTTACCGTGATTAGGAACCTATTTGGGTGATTTCTGCCATCTTACTCTGATTAGTTTTTTTCAGATTTTTCTTTTCCTATTTATTTTTTAGTTGATATAGTAAGTTTTTGTTCATTTTAAATTATTGCATTTTTTTCTATTGGACTGGAAACATATACACCGTTTATATTTAGTAATTAAGCTTAAAGTATGCTATGCATATTTAAAGTCTAAAATTAAAGTGTGTTACAGCCCTTCCCAACAAAGGAGGATCTTAGGAAGTCCCTTCTGCACCCGTGCAGGGCCCAGTGGACGTCCTCACACACAGTGTGGGTTTACACTCACATCGATCTTCTTCTTTGCTCCAATTCCATCTTGTATCGAAGGCTGTCATTCTGAAATCATTTTCTTTTTCTTTTTTTTTTGTGGTATGCGGGTCTCTCACTGTTGTGGCCTCTCCCGTTGCGGAACACAGGCTCTGGACACACAGGCTCAGTGGCCATGGGCCCAGCCACTCTGTGGCATGTGGGATCTTCCCGGACTGGGGCACGAACCCGTGTCCCCTGCATCGGCAGGCGGACTCTCAACCACTGTGCCACCAGGGAAGCCCTGAAATAATTTTCTTTTTGTAGTACAAATTTTAGAAGTCCTTTCAGTGAAAATTGCTTAATGAAGAACTGCCTCAGATTTTACTTATTTATATTTTACTTTACTTTTATATATTAATATCTTTTATATTATATCATATAATTATATATAATATATATCATATTATATATAATAATATATAATCATATATTTTATATATTATATATTAATATAACTTTTATACTATTTTATATTATATAATTATATATCATATTATATATAATATATAATTATATATAATATATTATATACAATCATATATAATACATATTATATAATTTATGTATTATATATTAATATAACTTTTATATATTAATTCACTTATTTATAAATTACTTATTTATAAATGCCTTATCTATAAAAAATAATTTTGCTGGGCGTGCAGTTCTAGATGGACAGGTATTTTCTCTCAACGCACTGAAGACACGAATCCACTGTCTTCTGTCTCTTACTGTTGCCTTGAGCAGTGTGATAGTGTGACTGTGATGGTGGTGATGGCGTGACTGTGATTGCTGGTGATGGCGTCTTTCTCTGGCTCCTCAAGGTCTTCGTCTTGCTGGTCTGTGTTCTCATTGTGTTGTGTCCAGGTGTGGATTTCTTTTTATTTGTGCTGTTGCATATCATTATACTTCCTGCATCTGTGAATTTATGTTTTTCATTAAATACAGAGAAGCCTTGCTGGAACACCGTGAGTGGGGTGTAAACTGCAGAGTCACAGTACTGTGATTGTGACACAGGGGCCACCAGAAGTTGCGGAAGTCCATCCAAGCAGTCAGGCCCTCCATTCTCAGCTGTAGGTTGGCACGACTTGTTGGCAGTTGTCCACTCTGGCTTAAACACTGAAGATATTGATTCTGGGTCTTGAGAATGGCTGGAACTTCCAGGACATAGATAACAATTTCAACAATCTCTCCTTTAATTGATTGTTTCATTGGCCTGATTTTACGGGGAGACTGGTTGAGGTTAAAACTGGGGATGCAGACACTCATCTTCACCAGATGGGGTTGGCTGTTGTTTCTCTGCCTGGATGGCCTGTGGGAGAGGATCTGCATGCTCACGGGGGTCAGTGTAGGGTTTTGCTGTATCTCCTCTCCTTCACTCTCTCCTCCTGGGATTCTTGTCACATCTATGTCAGACCTTATTATCTTCTACAGATCTTTGAACATTTCCTTCATGTTCCCCATCTCCTCGTCCCTGTGGTATTCTGGGCCTCCCTGCATGTTTCTTCCACTACACTAATGCTTTCTTCAGCTGTGTCTAATCTGCTACTTAACCTACCCATTGAATTCTATTTCAGTGATTATAATTTTCATTTCTAAAAGTTCTACTTTAAAAGCCTGCCTTTTCATGAGTGGTAGTCTCTTACTGCTTTCTTGTCACTGTGTCTGTCTTCTTTTTTATTCCTTTTTTAAAATTGAAGTATTGTTGATTTACAATGCTGTGTTTATTTCTGGTGTATAGCAAAATGATTTACATTATATATATATATATATACACACATATATATTTTTTCATATTATTTTTCATTAGTTTATTACAAGATATTGAATACAGTTCCCTCTGCTACACAGTAGGACCTTGTTGTTTATTTTATATATAGTGGTGTGTATGTTAATCCCAAACTCCTAATTTAACTCCCCAACTTCGGTAACCATAAGTTTGTTTTCTATGTCTGTGAGTCTATTTCTGTTTTGTAAATAAGTTCATTTGTATTATTATTTTTTTTTTAGATTCCACATGTAAGTGATATCATATGGTATTTGGCTTTCTCTTCCTGACTTACTTCACTTAGTATGATAATCTCTAGGTTCACCCATGTTGCTGCAAATGACATTATCTCATTCTCTTTTATGGCTGAGTAATACTCCATTGTGTATGTGTGCATATATACACGTAGATATATATATTCGTTTGGCCAAAAAGTTTATTTGGATGTATGGAAGAACCTGAATGAACTTTTTGGCCAACCTAATACCACATCTTCTTTATCCATTCACCTGCTGATGGACATTTAGGTTGCTTCGATGTCTTAGCTATTGTGAATAGTGCTGTTATGAACATTGGGATGCATGTATCCTTTGGAATTAGTTTTCTCCAGATATATGCCCAGGAGTGGGATTTCTGGATCATATGGTAACTCTATTTTTAGTTTTTAAAGGAACTTCCATACTGTTTTCCACAGTAAGGAAGCCAATTTATAGGCCCACCAACAGTGTAGGAGGGTTCCCTTTTCTCCACACCCTCTTCAGTATTTATTATTTGTAGACTTTTTGATGATGGTCATTCTGACCAGTGTGAGGTATTACCTCATGGTAGTTTTGATTTGCATTTCTCTAATATAATTAGCGACGTTGAGCATCTTTTCATGTGCCTGTTGACCATTTGTGTGTCTTCTTTGGAGAAATGTCTGTTGAGGTCTTCTGCCCATTTTTTGATTGAGTTGTTTATTTTTTCTGTTAATTGAGTTGGATGAGCTGTTTGTATATTTTGGAAATTAAGCCCTTGTCAGTCACAACATTTGCAAATATTTTCTCCCATTCCATAGGTTGTCTTTTTGTTTTGTTTATGGTTTCCTTTGCTGCTCTTTCAAGCTTTTACATTTGATTAGGTCCCATTTGTTTATTTTTGCTTTTATTTCTTTTGCTTTGGGAGACCTAAGAAAACGTTGCTATGATTTATGTCAGAATGTTTTGCCTGTGTTTTCTTCTAGGAGTTTTATGTTGTCATGTCTTATATGTCTTTAAGCCATTTTGAGTTTATTTTTGTGTATAGTGTGAGGGAGTGTTCTAACTTCATTGATTTACATGCAGCCGTCCAACTTTCCCAACACCACTTGCTGAAGAGACTGTCTTTTCTACATTGCATATTTCTGCCTCCCTTGTCGAAGATTAACTGATGGTAAGTGTGTGGGTTTATTCCTGGGCTCTCTATTCTGGTGATCCGTATGTCTGTTTTTGTGCCAATACCATGTTGTTTGATTACTGTAGCTTTGTAGTATTGTCTGAAGTCTGGGAGGGTTATGCCTCCTGTTTTGTTCTTTTTCCTCAGGACTGCTTTGGCAATTCTGGTCGTTCATGGTTCCGTATAAATTTTAGGATTACTTATTCTAGTTCTGTGAAAAAACGTCATGGGTAATTTGATAGGGATCACATTAAATCTGTAGATTGCTTTGGGTAGTATGGTCATTTTAATAACATTAATTTTTCCAATCCAACAGCCTGTCTTTCCATTTTAAATCATCTTCAGTTTCCTTTACCAATGTTTCATAGTTCTCAGCATATGAGTCTTTCACCTCCTTGGTCAGGTGTGTTCCTAAGTATTTTTGTTTATTTTTTTGATGCGATCTTAAAAGGGATTTTTTTTTTTTTTTTTACTTTCCCTTTCCAATATGTCATTGTTAGTGTAAAGCAACAGGTTCCTGTATGTTGATATTGTATTCTGCTACCCTGCTGAATTTATGAGTTCTAGTAGTTTTTGTGTGGACCCTTTAGGGCTTTCTATATACAGTATCATGTCATCTGCATATAATGACAATTTTATCTCTTCCCTTGTAATCTGGGTCTTTTATTTCTTTTTCTTGTCTGACTGCTGTGGCGAGGACTTCCAGTACTGTCTATGTTGAACAGAAATGGTGACAGCGGGCATCCTTGTCTTGTCCAGATCTTAGCGGGAAGGTGTCTGGTTTTTCAAACACTTCATGTGTAACTACTCTCTTGCCTGCATTATCTGGCAATTTCAGTATCTGCAGTTTTTGTGGTTTTGTATCTGTTCTTTGTTGACTTTGTAGACCCCCAGTCAATGAGACTCACCTTCCTGTGTACTTGGTGATTTCTGTAAGCTCACTGCTTTGATCTCATGATCAGGGACACTACAGGGTCTAAGTAGGAAAAATTTTCCTCCAAAGAGCTACCTGCGAGGCACAAACCTGGGCCCTGGCTTAGCATGGGAGCTCCAGGCTTAGCTTTCCACGTTACCTTGGCCCAACAGCTGTGGTGCCTGAATGCACTCTGTGGGCAACTCTGCCCCTACAGGCTGCGCAACCCTGTAGCCTAAGCTCACACCATAAATGAAACAAGGTGCCAACAAGAGCCCTAGAACTGAGCTACTGTTTTGGAAGTCCCAGCCAGCTACAGGACCCAAATAATTCAGTCAGTAGTTAACTAGAGCAGACAGTTCCCACAAAGTGGCACCAAACCACAGCTTGACTAGGACGGATTTGGGTCCTGCAGCTGGACCCCCGGGACTTGTGGCCAGGTGACTGCTCAGATTTGTCTTAGTCATTACAGTAAACTTTCAATAACATGACCTCACTCAATTTGTTACAGCCGTTTTATGACATGTACAGAGTATCATCCCCAACAAAGACACCTGTCGCTTCCTATCTGGCAAATAGCATTTGTAGGTATCTGTAACACTACCGTACTGTGATATGAAATATCAGATCATGAGCAGTGAGCTCACCTAGACTACTGTTTTACATACACTTTTTGTCTGATCTCCCAGCTACGAACTGGAAGGTCCTATGGGTAAGCACACTTCTCATGCTCTTCACAGTCCGCTAGTGTGCCCTTACCTTTGCTTTGTACACATTTAATCCATCTGCTCAGGAATCCCCTCCCCTGGGTGTTCATCCCCGTTTTCCCCTTGCCCCAGTCTTGTTTCCTGCCCTCCTGTGTCACTAGTTCCCTCTATATACTTCTGTTATTGGACTTTTACCTACAGTCCTTGAATGCAGCTAGCACAGTGGCTTTGTGTTTCCTACAACAGTGGCGTAGAGCCTGGACAGCTAAGTGCTTAGGAAATGTCTGTTGGAAGCACAAACATCTTAAACTTGTTTTATCTTATACTACCTTCCTAAGCCTGAGAAGAGTTCTGTATACTCCGAAATGGCATGAAAACAAGTGAATCAATCAGTACCTCCTCCTTCCGACCAAGCCTATGGTCTCTCCTCTATGCCTATCTATCTTTCATAAACTCCCCTGCATATTTCATGTACTTATTTTTTTGTGGAGTGCACATCCTGTATCCGGGGCTGTGCTAAAATAATTTTAGCTACAGGGGCTCATACTTTGATAAAAGACACAGACATAAGCATATAGCTTTGATACAGGGTAGAAAGTGATTCTTGACTTCTCAAAAGAGCTATGAAACTGAAAAAAAAAACACGAAAGAACCCCCCAAAACCTACTGATACATGGATAAACCTCAAAAAACATTAAGCAAAGGGAAAAAGACATAAAAGAGTATAAATTATATCACTATTTATATAACATTCTAGAACAAACAAAACTATAGTGACAGAAACGAGATCACTGGTTGCCTCTCAGGATGAGGGGCTGACTTGAAGGGGCATAAGGAGACTTTCTGGGGTGATGGAAATAGTCTACATCTTCAGAGTGTGGTGGTTGTAAAGGTCAAAGCACATTGTACTGTTGAAACTCATAAAACCAAACACTTAAGATTTATGTGTTCCACTATATGTAAATTATACTTCAGGAAAAAACCCAGTGCTGTGAAAATGAAATAAATTAACTTCCGAGGCACACGTTGCCATCACGTCTCCTTCCCCAAGGCTCCTCTTTCCTTTCCAGTGCTCCTGGCAAGGCGGCGGCAGACAAACTGCAGGCCTCCACGGGCAGGCTTGGAGACCAGCAAGACAGTTTTATCCTCTTCCTGTGGGGCAAAGTACACAAAGCTGGGGGAGTGGGCAAAAAGTGAAGGGTGTTGTACCCACACTCCAATCTTCTTTACTCAATTTTCCACTCCATGTTCACCCCCCAACAGGCTCACTCCGTGCCGTGAACTCGCTGGTGCTGGATAAGATGAAAGCTCAGGCGGAAGGCCCTGCCACACCTGGCACAGTGGAAAGGCTTCTCCCCAGTGTGGATCCTCTGGTGCCGGAAGAAGCCCGACAGGGCCCTGAAGGCGCGGCCACACTCGCCGCACTCGTAGGGCTTCTCCCCGGTGTGGATGCGCTGGTGCTCACTGAGGAAGGAGCTGCGGCTGAAGGCGCGCCCACACTCCTGGCAGGCGTAGGGCTTCTCCCCAGTGTGGACCCGCTGGTGCTGAATGAGGTTGGAGCTCTGGCTGAAGGCTTTCCCACACTCTTTGCATTCGTAAGGATTCTCTCCGTGGTGAATTCTCTGGTGTCGGACGACATTTGAGCTATGGATGAAGGTTTTCCCGCACTCGCTGCACTCATACAGCCGCTCGCCAGTGTGAATTCTCTGGTGCTTAATGGCATCTGACCTCTGACTGAAGGACCTGCCACACTCAGCACATTCGTAGGGCTTCTCTCCCGTGTGGATTCTCTGGTGTCTGATGAGGTTGAAGCTCTGGCTGAAGGCCTTCCCACACTCCTTACAAACGTAAGGCCTCTCCCCGTTGTGAATGCGCTGGTGCCTGACGACGTGGGAGCTGTGGATGAAGGCCTTCCCGCAGTCGCTGCACTCATAGGGTTTCTCCCCAGAGTGAATGCTCTGGTGTTTCACCACATCTGAATAGCATTTGAAGCTCCTGTCGCAGGTGCTGCATCGGTAAGGCCGTCCTTTCCAGTGGCCTCTCCTATCGGCTGTGGAGGCTGCATTCAGGGTGACCTCTGACCTGGACACACTGTCCTCATGGCCATTCTGCCCTCCAGTTTCCTCATAAACAACTGGTCCCCGAGGGGAACCTTTGGGCCTCTCTCCAGCTTCCTCATTCCCACAAGGGTCTGGAAACCGCAGTGTCCGGGGAGGCCCCTGTAACAGTCCTGGCACAGCCTGTCCACGGCGCCCCCCTTCTTCTAAGGTTGCCTGTCGTAGCATCAGCCCTGGGCTCTGAGCCCCTTGCTCAGCCACCAAAGCAGCGTAGCAGGAAGCCGGGCCGCCACTCGGTGCCTGTGCTAGGAAAGCTGGAAAAGGGGGAGAGATGCACAACTTAGAACTCTGCTGACGACACACGGATGGCACGGGAGAGCCACGTGATGATAGGGAACAGTAAGACGCCAGTGGGCAGCAGAAACCCATTATCCCGCCTGTCCTCCTCCTGCCCAGCTCTCCTCCCCGACTTCTAACACCTGTGGTTGCAGGAATGGACAAGGGACTGGGGGAGAGCTAATCAGCAGGCTTCCCTGTGACTCCAGAAAAGGCCCAAGCCTCTAACCGCAGTCTGCCTGGTCTCACGAGTCGGGGGAGACAGACCCCCCAGGCTCTGGTGACACCCTGGTACAGCCTCATGGCCTGGAATGCAGAGAGAAGTGGTTGGCAGCAGAGCAGGCACGTGTGGCCATGTTTGAAAACACTTCCGGTGTCACAGTGGGCAAGGGGCACTCCTGGCACCTAGTGGGGAAAAGCCAGGGAGGCCGCCCCCAACAGAGGCACCTCCAGCCCAAGTGCCCAGAAGGCAGAACCTGGGCTGCCAGACGTCCTAACCAAGAAGCTCAGTCCCCTGGCACAGATGCTGGTCACCACTCTGACACTGGGGCCCAGCCCTCAGCCTCACCTCCCTTCAGGCCGTACATCTCATACTATATGCTCAGGCCAGCAACCCAGACAGGGTGCTTTCTCTTTATTCCTTTTCTGAATGGGATGTTTTTGGTAACCTGGTTTTTCCTCCACACATGGTGTGTATGGTAGCATTTGCTAAAATCTAGCCCCAAATTGTGAGACTGTAGAGTGCTGTCTGGGCCAGATCTGGTCAGGAGTAGGGTCAGACAAGGGAGGGAGACAGTGGCCTGGAAGTACTGGGCCTGAAGGGTGGCTCCATGGCTGCACCTCTGGGTCATCCCCAACTCACACCCTGAGGGATGAGGTGCAGGGACACGGTGGCTGAACCACCCGACACGGGGGTTCTGTGACTTCCTGGGAGAGCAGTTCCAGGTGTGTTTGGGGAGCCACGGTCATGTTCTCCCCAGGCTCCCACTGCTGAACCAGAACCTTAGGGTAGAGTATGATGGGGAAAAGCTTGAAATGGCATGTGTCTTTGCCAAGGGAAGATGGCCTGGTTGTTAGCACAGGTCATGTGACAATTCAACAACAGCAACAACAGGCAACTGAATATGAGCCCTCCCCCAAATGTGGCCTGAAATCTTCAGAACAGAGGGGCCTGGAGCCCGAGAGGGAGGTGGCCAGTGGGCGGGAGGCCAGCCAGATTGTCATCCACCACACACTTCCTGGTCACCAACCCTGAGCCTAGGCCAGTTGACACTGCTGGGCCCTGGTGAGACAAAGCCAAGAATTAATACTCTTGTTCCTCAAAGCTGGAGGCATAACCCTCCCAGACTTCAGACAATACTACAAAGCTACAGTAATCAGAATAGCACGGTACCTACCTAGGGAGACAAAAGACCTGTATGCAGAAAACTATAAGACACTGATGAAAGAAATTAAAGATGATACAAACAGATGGAGAGAGATACCATGTTCTTGGATTGGAAGAATCAATACTGTGAAAATGACTATACTACCCAAAGCAATCTACAGATTGAATGCAATCCCTATCAAATCACCAATGGCATTTTTTACAGAACCAGAACAAAAAATCCTAAAATTTGTATGGAGACACAAAAGACCCCGAATAGCCAAAGCAGTCTTGAGGGAAAAAATCGAAGCTGGAGGAATCAGACTCTACTACAAAGCTACAGTAATCAAGGGACAGTAAGGTACTGGCACAGAAACAGAAATACAGATCAACGGAACAGGATAGAGAGCCCAGAGAGAAACCCACGCACCTACGGTCACCTCATCTATGACAAAGGAGGCAAGGGTATACAATGGAGAAAAAGCCTCTTCAATAAATGGTGCTGGGAAAACTGGACAGCTACATGTAAAATAATGAAATCAGAACACTCCCTAACACCATACATGAAAATAAACTAAAAATGGATTAGAGACCTAAACGTAAGACCAGATGCTATAAAACTCTTAGAGGAAGACATAGGAAGAACACTCTTTGACATAAATCACAGCAAGATCTTTTTCGATCCACCTCCTAGAGTAATGGAAATAAAAACAAAGATAAACAGATGGGACCTAATGAAACTTAAAAGATTTTGCAAAGCAAAGGAAACTACAAACAAGACGAAAAGACAACTCTCAAAATATTTGCAAATGAATCAACGGACAAAGGATTAATCTCCAAAATACATAAACAGCTCATGCAGCTCAATATTAAAAAAACAAACAACCCAATCCAAAAATGGGCAGAAAACCTAAATAGACATTTCTCTAAAGAAGACATACAGATGGCCAAGAAGCACATGAAAAGCTGCTCAACATCACTAATTATTAGAGAAATGCAAATCAAAACTACAATGAGGTATCCCCTCACACCAGTCAGAATGGCCATCATCAAAAAATCTAGAAACAATAAATGCTGGAGAAGGTGTGGAGAAAAGGGAACGCTCTTGCACTGTTGGTGGGAATATAAATTGATACAGCCACTATGGAGAACAGTATGGAGGTTCCTTAAAAACTAAAAATAGAACTACCATATGACCCAGCAGTCCCACTACTGGGCATATACCCAGAGAAAACCATAATTCAAAAAGACACATGCACCCCAATGTTCACTGCAGCACTACTTATAATAGCCAGGTCATGGAAGCAACCTAAGAGCCCATCGACAGACAAATGGATAAAGAAGATGTGGCCCATATATACAATGGAATATTACTCAGCCATAAAAAGGAGCGAAATTGGGTCATTTGTAGAGATGTGGATGGATCTAGAGACTGTCATACAGAGTGAAGTAAGTCAGAAAAAGAAAAACAAATATCGTATATTAACGCATGTATGTGGAACCTAGAAAAATGGTACAGATGAACCGGTTTGCAGGGCAGAAATAGAGACACAGATGTAGAGAACAAACGTATGGACCCAAGGGGGGAAAGCGGTGGTGGGGGTGCGGGGAGGGTTGTGGGATGAATTGGGAGATTGGAATTGACATGTATACACTGATGTGTATAAAATGGATAACTAATAACCTGCTGTATCAAAAAATACATAAAATTCAAAAAAACCCCACAAAAACCCAGCATGGTATTTGCACAAAAACAGACATATGGATCAATGGAACAGAACAGAGAGCCCAGAAATAAACACACACACCTATGGTCAATTAATCTTAGACAAAGGAGGCAAGAATACAATGGTGAAAAGACAGTCCCTTCAGCCAAGTGGTGCTGAGAAAGCTGGAGAGCCACATGGAAGTCAATGAAGTTAGAACACTCCCTCACACTACACACAAAAATAAACTCAAAATGGCTTAAAGACTTAAACATAAGACAGGACACCATAAAACTCCTAGAACAGAACATAGGCAAAACCTTCTCTGACATAAATTGTAGCAATGTTTTCTTAGGTCAGTCTCCAAAAGCAAAAGAAATAAAAGCAAAAATAAACAAATGGGACCTAATCAAACTTAAAAGCTTTTGCACAGCAAAGGAAACCATAAACAAAACAAAAAGACAACCTATGGAATGGGAGAAAATATTCGCAAACATTGCGACTGACAAGGGCTTAATTTTCAAAATATACAAACAGCTTATCCAACTCAATAACAAAAAAACAACTCAATCAAAAAAATGGGCAGAAGACCTAAACAGACATTTTTCCAAAGACATACAGATGGCCAACAGGCACATGAAAAGATGCTCAACATTGCTAATTAGAGAAATGCAAATCAAAACTACAATGAGGTACCACCTCACACTGGTCAAAATGACCATCATCAAAAAGTCTGCAAATAATAAATGCTGGAGAGGGTGTGGAGAAAAGGGAACCCTCCTACACTGTTTGTGGGGATGTAAATTGGTGCAGCCACTATGGAGAACAGTATGGAGGTTCCTTAAAAAACTAAAAATAGAATTACCATATGACCCAGCAATCCCACTCCTGGGCATACATCCAGAAAAAACTCTAATTCGAAAGGATACATGCACCCCAGTGTTCATAGCAGCACTATTCACAATAGCCAAGACGCGGAAGCACCCTAAATGTCCATCAATAGATGAATAGATATGGTACATATATATATAATGGAATACTACTCAGCCATAAAAAGAATGAAATAATGCCATTTGCAGCAACATGCAGCAACAGATTATCATATTAAGTGAAGTCAGTCAGACAAAGACAAATATCACATAATATCACTTATATGTGGAATCTAAAAAAATGATACAGGGGCTTCCCGGCTGGCACAGTGGTTAAGAATCTGCCTGCCAATGCAGGGGACACGGGTTCGAGCCCCTGGTCTGGGAAGATCACACATGCCGCGGAGCAACTAAGCCCGTGTGCCACAACTACTGAGCCTGCACTCTAGAGCCCACGAGCCACAACTACTGAGCCCAAGTGCCACAACTATTGAAGCCTGCGTGCCTGGAGCCCGTGCTCCAAAACAAAGAGAAGCCACTGCAATGAGAAGCCCGCGCGCTGCAACGAAGAGTAGCCCCTCTTCCCTGGTGACGCAGTGGTTGAGAGTCCGCCTGCCGATGCAGGGGACACGGGTTCGTGCCCCGGTCCGGGAAGATCCCACATGCCAAGGAGCGGCTGGGCCCGTGAGCCATGGCCGCTGAGCCTGCGCGTCCGGAGCCTGTGCTCCGCAATGGGAGAGGCCACAACAGCGAGAGCCCCGCGTACCGCAAAAAAAAAAAAAAGAGTAGCCCCTGCTTGCCGCAACCAGAGCAAAGCCTGCGCGCAGCAACGAAGACCCAATGCAGCCAAAATAATTTTTAAAATAAAATAAATAAAAATATGGGGCTTCCCTGGTGGTGCAGTGGTCGAGAGTCCGCCTGCCGATGCAGGGGACATGGGTTCGTACCCCGGTCCGGGAAGATCCCACATGCCGCGGAGCGGCTGGGCCCGTGAGCCATGGCCGCTGAGCCTGCGCGTCCGGAGCCTGTGCTCCGCAACGGGAGAAGCCACAACAGTGACAGGTCCGCGTACCGCAAAAATAAATAAATAAATAAATAAAATTAAATTAAAAAAAATGATACAAATGAACTTATTTACAAAACAGAAAGACACACAGAAAACAAACTTATGTTTACCAAAGGGGAAAGGGAGCGGAGGGAGGCATAAATTAGGGGTTTGGGATCAGCAGCTACACACTGCTATATATAAAACAGGTAAACAACAAGATCCTACTGTACAGCACATGGAACTATATTCATTATCTTGTAATAACCTATAATGGAAAAGAACACGAAAAGGAACATGTACATATAACTGAATCACTTTGCTGTACACTTGAAAGTAACACAACACGGTAAGTCAACTATAATTTAAAAAATAAAATTCTTGTTCTCAGAGGTCTCCAGGTGGGGGGACCAGAGAAAGAGAGAGCAGGGTATAGAGTGTGTCCAGGAGAACAAAGGAGGGAGGGGCTGAGGGAGCACAGCAGGCATGGAGGTGGGGAGCTGTGATGGTTAGAAGCTGTGATGGTTAGTAGCAGCCAGGCAGATGGACTTGGGAGCCCCGATTCCTAAGCTGTCCCCACGTCCCTGACCCCAGGATGGCCCTCTGGGCCTGCCTGCCTCCCTCACCTGTGCACGTGTCCATCAGGGTCGCCTCTCTGGGGCGTTCTGTGGACTCAGGCTGGGGCTCTGCTTGCTGCTTCCCGCAGAAACACCAGTAGTAGGACACCTGCCTGGGAGAAAGAGAAAGGAAGGGTGGGGGTGAGGTCAGAGTGCCTTCAGAGAAGGGAGGCTCAGAGCCTGCCCAGAGGGCCCTGAAGGAGCCACCTCACTATAAAACAAGGTCTGAATAAGCAAACATCCCAGAAACTAGTGTTCCACGGGACACCCTCTGGGAACTGTCTAGGCCATGCTGGCTCCCCCACCCCCGCCCCCCAGCAGATCAGGAGCAGAGATAGATGTGGCAGCACCTGTTACCTGCCCACTGTGGTCTCAGCTCCACCAGGAACCAACGAGCACCTTTAGTCAGTCCTCGGATGTGTGGAAAAATTTCTATGCATTTATATTTTTTCTTGATAATGACAAAAGATCTGAATATAAATATATAAAACCAAAAAAGTAACGATCTGAATGGCGCAATTCTGGATTGAGGAACGCTTTTGCTAAGCTTGCCACCAAAGGTAAAGTGTGACAGATCTAACTACACAAGGATATTTACTGTCAAAAACAAAAAGAAAAAAAAAAAAACGGAGGGATATTTGCAACACAAAGATTCATATCTTCAATATCTAAAAACCCACTATATGTACATGAAAAAGCACGAAAAATCTAGTTAAAGTTATGGACAGGTAACCAGCAGAAGAAAATAAACAAGTAGCTGGGACCTCCCTGGTGGTCCAGTGGTTAAGGAACCGCCTTCCAGTGCAGGGGACACGGGTTCCATCCCTGATCGGGGAACTAAGATCCCACATGCCACGGAGCAGCTAAGCCCGAGCGCCACAAGTACGGAGCCATGCACTCCGGAGCCCATGCGCCCGCAACCAGAAAAGCCCAGGTGCCACAACGAGGGAACCGCGTGCCTCAGCGGAAGTTCCCCCAAGCCACAACTGAGACCCGACGCAGCCTAAAATAAGTAAATATTAAAAAAAACAATAAGGCTTAAAAACAGTGGCACCTTATGAGCATACAGACAATTAGGGGAAACAGGCACCTTCATACACCGCTGGAAGAAGAAAAAGTGCACTGGACGGCGGGTAATTCGATGATTTACAAAGGCCTTAAAATTAAACTGTGATTTCACTTCAGGGAACTGTCTGAGGCTGTCCCGGGGCCTTCACACTGGTCGTCACAATGGGCGGGGAAGGCTGTCCCCGGGGCCGTCACACGGCGGGAGTAGGGCCGCCCCTCGCTTCCGCTCTCCTCCCGGATGTGAGCCCTTTCGCAGGGAGAGCCCAGGACAGATAAGGGCCCCATGCCCCGTAGGGACGGCCCGTCCTTGCGCCCATATTTCTACTTCCCTCGCGGGCGCAGCCCATCGTCTGCCAACCCCTGCCCAAGCCCCGGTCCGCCACCACTTACCCGGAGCCCCCGCCGCCCGCCGGAAGCGCCGCCTCCCTCTCCCGGGCGGCTCGGGCACTTCCGGTGACGTTCTAGGGCGCCGGAGGACCCGCACTCAGCTGCCCTGGAGGCCGCGGGGTGGGGGTGGGGGTGGGGGTGGGGGTGGGGGTGGGCCTGCCTTCGCGAGCTATGCGCGGATTTCCTAGCTTCGCATGCAAGACCCTCGGTTGCTGTCCGGCCACCTTCACACCGACCGCTCCCGCCCCTGCAGGGCTTCACTTCCCGCACCTCTGGGACGCCTCCCGGACCCCCGCCCCGGGCCGCGTGGCCTCCACCAGGTCCAGGCCTGTGGTCCGGGGAGTAAGCCGGGTTAGGTGACCTTGCTGACTGCGGAATAAGCGAATGCACGGACGCATGAAGTCAGCGCCCGTGGAGAAAGGGGGGAGGGGAGGGCGCCCCGAGCCTGCCCGGCCTGGGCGCCAGAGCCTCACAGCGGCTGGTCCTCCGCAGGTGGATCCCCCTCCTAAGCCGGGGGCAGCGCAGTAATCCCCTTCCTCCCGCGCGTCGGGCCGCTGCGCCACATTCTCCGGGTTTCCCTCACCGCTGGTTTTCAGTGACCACACACTTAAGGGCTTGAAGCATCATGCGTTTATGATCTCACGGCTTCCTTGTGTTGCACGAGTCCGGGCACAGCCTGGCCGGTCCTGGGCTGGGGTCTCTCCTAGGCTGCAGGCAAGGTGTTGGCCACGACTGGGGTCTCCCCTGGGGTCTCACGTGGCGGTGGGCAGGATTCAGTTCCCAAGGTCGGGAGTTCTCTGGGCTCCACACGTGACGTGGGGCTGCAGGCTTCCCACAGGAACGGTGGCCTTGGGGTCCTCTGCAGAGTGGGTACTCTTGTGTTTAATCCCGGCTGAGGAACCTTCACAGCGTCTGCCTTAAACACGTGTCGTGGGGCTTAGGCGACGAATGTCCTGTCCCCAGCCCATTGCTGAGTTGTCTCTCCGTGCTCTGGGCACTTTCCTGTAGATGACTCCTGTGGTCTCTCCTCAGCCACCTCATTCTAACCTGCTTCCAGAAACCCCACAGCCCAGAGAGCCCTTGAAGTGACTCCCTGCTCCCTGACAATGTCCCTCCGCAAGAGTCTCCTCCTACGGAGGTCGCCGCGCTGGCGCCCACCCCGGGTTCTTAGCCCAGACAGAAGCTCGGGTGCAGACTAGCACCCTCACAGCTGGGCTGGGCCTTTGATGGTGGCCCAGTGCCCGGATGGCAGCAGACCTTACCTCCATCAGCTTCCACCCACCTGTCCAGTGTCACCTCTTCCTCCAGCTCCCCCCAACTGTGAAACCAGTCACCGCTCCCTGAACACGCCAGGCTCGTTCTCGCCTCCCTCTGAGCTTTGCCCATTCCCTTCCCTTTCCGCATCACTGGACACAGGTCGCACCTCTCCAGCTGGAATCCTGCAACCACGTGTCCTCTGGGCGTCACGTGGAGGGACATGGTGTCCACGGGCTCTTCACTGGCTAGTGACCATTTTGATCACACGGTCAGTGTCCTCTGGTTTTTTGACCATGTGGGCACCATTTTCCCCTTGCAAGTAATAAATCATCTCGGGAGAAAAGAAAGGCTGAGGAACTGCTCCACACTATAGATTCCTCAGGAGACACAGTGACCACAGGCAGGCTAGGATCCCAGAATGGATGCTGGGTTGGAGGGAAAATGCCACGAGCACAACGAGAAGGCTTGCTTTGTTGAGCATTGTATCAATGTCCAATTACCTGGATTTGGTACCTGCACTGTGGTTTTGTAAGAGAATGTCGTTGAATATAGGAAATACACACTAAAGGGTTACGGTACCAAGAGACATAATGGATGCAATCCATTCTAAAAAGATTCGGGGAAGAAATCTGTATAGATATAAAAAAACTAAAAGGTACATTTCTGCCATGTGGTGTGAACTAGTGTGATTTCTTTCTACTTTTCCCATTTCCCAAATTTTCTATGACATATTCTGTTTATATAATAGGGAAAACGGGCTTTGTCAAAAGTTTTCTCAAAAAGTGAAATCTTGACAAACAGCAGTCACTGATGATCTTGTAAAACACGGAGAAAGCCTGTTTTGTTTTTAAGCCCCAAAGCAGATCATAAATTGCATACTGAGTTTGTTTTCCGATGGTGCAGATGAGGCCAACAACCACACCCCAGGACGCAGGTGGCGAAAGGTTTTTTCCTCCAGATGTTCCCACGTGTCCCAGTTTCCTATCACGCACGTGTCGCTTCTACAACCAGGTGCCCGGAGGGAGCTTTCTTGTTCAGAGGCTACGACGACGGCTTCCTCATGGGACACACACTGGCTTTTCTTTTCCGAAAGGTTCAGGGGTGCATCTGGGGGCCTGTGGCTTGCTTCTGCTCGGGACCCCTTCCTTCTGGGAATGCTCCTCTCCCTCTCTTCCCCTAGATCACTCTGGAACCCCCACCACCCGCTTCTCCAGGAGCTGGGGCGAGAGAGGGCGCTGTACTCTGCAGCCCGGGCTGAGATGGTGTCAGATCTGGGGAAGGCAGGTCAGCGGTTGGAGCCCGAGGCCACATGGGGCCTGCAGAGATGAGAGGCAGGGAGGGGCCAGAGACCTCTCTGACAGCCTAGAAAATCCAGATTCCTGGGGGTCCTGAAGCAGCTCCTTAATCCTGCGTGCTGCCCGAGACAGTGCCGAGGGGCTTCTGTCGCTTGCTTTGTTCATGGGTAGTGGACCAGGCCCTGGCCGGTGCCCAGAGGGCCGGACAGGCTTCAGTGGTGCCAGGGCTGAACTCAGGCTGGCCTGAGGCCCCAAGCGCGCATGTGGTCTGTCCCTCCGCTAACAGCCCCAGGGGGACGGTGCAGATGCCACTCAGTCTGCCTGCTCCCAGCCACACTCTCCTTGAACAGCCCTGCACTGTGTTCATCTCCTCTTCTGGTATTAACCCCCAGAGAGGCTGTGTTTCTAGAGGAAGGAGCTGGGACATGGAGAAGGCAATCACCACACCTCATTCAGTCAAGCCTGACTGCGCTGTGCTGACAGATGGGCACTGAATCTCCCCGCTGGAAGCCAGGGCTCCCTGTTCACCACTGGTCAGCGGCTCTGCTCTGCCCGTTTTCCCCCATCCAGGGCCAACAAAACAGGTGCCACTGGAATGCTGCTGCTGGTCGCTGCGGGTGCAGGACAGAAAGGTGGACGAAGCCCGCTGGGTCTTCCCAGTTCCCTTTTACTGCCCTGAGCAGCTGGGGAGAGATGAAGGGCCGAGCACAGTGGACAGGTCTTCCAGCGGGCGGCTGGGTGGCAGCAGCAGGGCCAGGAGGGGAGGAACCAGGTAGTCTGGACCCCCACCAACAGCCTAAACAGTTTTCTCTTTGGGACCAAAACCAGCTTCAGAATGCAAGAGCTGATGCCGGAGTAGCCCTGAGCTTCCTCAGTACCTGCAACCTGCAAGCCGCAACCTTCCCAACTCTGGACTCCCCGCCATCCCCGGGGCCCCTCTGGAGCCTCTCCCGCAATCCCGCCCAAACGGGGCTCCCCGCACCAGTCTCCTGCCAGCCCACCCTATGTGTTGAGGCTTTTCACTGCAGAGGCATCAGTAAACGCTGAGTACATGCCCACCACGCACTGCATTTATTTGTAACAAATTATAAAAATCATAAAGCACACATAAAAATTAAAACATCTTAAAAAGATGATCTAGGGACTTCCCAGGTAGTCCAGTCGTTAAGACTGCGCACTTCCAGTGCAGGGGGCCTAGGTTCGATCTTTGGTCAGGGAACTAGATCCTGCATGCCGCAACTAAGAGCCGGAAAGCCGCAACTAAAGATCTCCCGTGCAGAAACAAAAAGATCCCCCACGAGGCAACTAAGATCCCGTGTGCTGCAACTAAGACATGGCGCAGCCAAATAAGTAAATAAATAAATAAATATTAAAAAAAAAATGATCCAAAAACTAGAAATAAGCTTGCCGACGCATCACAAGGGAAAACCTCCAGTATCGTGAGGGCTACTCTTAGCAAAAGCAACACTCCGAAAACGCCAGCCCGACTTCCGCTCCTGAACATTCGCTCCCACAAGCCACGAGGCAGTCGAGGGGACTCACCTGAGCGCAGGCATCCGGAGAGCCACTGCGGCCACTTCCCACGAACGTTATCCATGTCCGGGCCTGTGCTCTAGCCTCTTCTCACGGAACCACAACCAGAGAAAACACCCGCTAGTCTCGAAGCACCACAACCAGAGAAAACACCCACTAAGCTCGAAGCTCCAAACTCTTGAATGGTCTTCTGCTCCTGCAGGGTCGGGCGCCCCCTCGCGGCGCCCCGCCCCTCGCGGCGCCCCGCCCCTCGCGGCGCCCCGCCCCTCGCGGCGCCCCGCCCCTCGCGGCGCCCCGCCCCTCGCGGCGCCCCGCCCCTCGCGGCGCCCCGCCCCTCGCGGCGCCCCGCCCCTCGCGGCGCCCCGCCCCTCGCGGCGCCCCGCCCCTCGCGGCGCCCCGCCCCTCGCGGCGCCCCGCCCCTCGCGGCGCCCCGCCCCTCGCGGCGCCCCGCCCCTCGCGGCGCCCCGCCCCTCGCGGCGCCCCGCCCCTCGCGGCGCCCCGCCCCTCGCGGCGCCCCGCCCCTCGCGGCGCCCCGCCCCTCGCGGCGCCCCGCCCCTCGCGGCGCCCCGCCCCTCGCGGCGCCCCGCCCCTCGCGGCGCCCCGCCCCTCGCGGCGCCCCGCCCCTCGCGGCGCCCCGCCCCTCGCGGCGCCCCGCCCCTCGCGGCGCCCCGCCCCTCGCGGCGCCCCGCCCCTCGCGGCGCCCCGCCCCTCGCGGCGCCCCGCCCCTCGCGGCGCCCCGCCCCTCGCGGCGCCCCGCCCCTCGCGGCGCCCCGCCCCTCGCGGCGCCCCGCCCCTCGCGGCGCCCCGCCCCTCGCGGCGCCCCGCCCCTCGCGGCGCCCCGCCCCTCGCGGCGCCCCGCCCCTCGCGGCGCCCCGCCCCTCGCGGCGCCCCGCCCCTCGCGGCGCCCGGCGCCCCGCGAGGCCCGCGCGTGCCCTGGCCTCAGAGCGCAAAGTGCTCGCTGCCAAGTGTCGGTTAACCCTGTGCATTTCTATGAAAGGGACAAGACTGTTTCGGGTCGGGGATAAGTACCCGTAGTACAAGCCCGCAAATATTTCGTTCAGGACATGTGTTCGTTCGTACATGTCTTTTGGGCATATTAATCCTATTTTTAAAATAACCCTTAACATGCAAGTCCGTTGGTCGCCTGACAGCTGTACACCATCTTCCCTAGTGCCTGAGCTCTCCTGTAGGCCTCGGCCAGGGCTACCATTAGGGGGACCACGGGGCGCTCAGGCCCTACATTTCCCTTCGTGTCTGTCAGCAGCAAAGCCGCTAGGTCTCCCAGGAAGAGAAAGGGCGTGGCCCCTTGCGTCGACCTTCTGTCCCGCCCGCGACCGGGACTCTGTTCGCACTTGTTTCCCTGGGCGGCCCTGGGGCGGCGAGGGCTGGGGGAGCGTGCGGGCGAGCGCCGGCATCTTAACTGGGGTGCAGGGGCCACCTTCAGCGATGGTCCGCGTGCTGCTCTCCCCGCGCCCCCAGCAGCGCGCGGCAGGCATCCATGGTGTCCACAGCGCCCTCTAGTGGAAGGCCGGCTTGGCGCGGCACAGGCCCCGGTGGACCCCTGCGGTCCCAGTCAGCGGAAAGGGTTCTCCCGGGTGAGGACGCGCTGGTGCCAGAAACAGCCCGACAGGGCCCTGCAGGCGCGGCCGCGCTCGCTGCACTGGTAGGCCTTCTCCCCGGTGTGGACCCGCTGGTGCTGAACGAGGCTGGAGCTCTGGCTGAAGGCCTGACCGCACTGCTGACACGCAAGGGGCTTCTTGCTGTTGTGGAACCGCAGGTGCTGCATGAAGTGAGAGCTCTGCACGAAGGCCTTCCCGCAGTGGCCGCACGCGTAGGGCTTCTCGCCAGTGTGGACCCGCTGGTGCTTCACCAGGTCCGACTTGCGGCACTGGGGAGGCTTTTCCCTGCTTGGAGGCTGCCACTGCTCCAGGATGTGGGCCCCTCACGGGGAGGCCTCGGGGCGCACGGCCCGGTGCAGTGCTGCTTCGCCCGCCGGGGCTCCCCACGCCTGCCGGATTCTGAGTGGCTCCTCCAGCTGGGTCGCAGCTACCCGGGCTCCCTCCTGCGCGGTCTTCCTGGCGGGTCACCAGGCTGGCTTCCTCGGGACTTGCCTGGTGCACACAGGCCTTGTGTGGCAGCCCTGCCCGCCCCTGTGAACCCCGATGGCTTCTGCACGGCCCGGCAGGTCCCTGCACCTGTGGCCCGGACCTTAGAACCTTTGTCCCCGGGACACCCTGCGGTTCTGCCCCGGAATCTGCTCCTCACTCTGAACTCCGTCCTCATGGTCTGAAACCAGAAAGGGAGGCAGCAAATGACACCAGACTCTGAACCAGAGCATGCAGAGACTTCGACAAAGGCCGCATCATCTCATTTAAATCAGCGGGGCGGGAACAAGGAAATTAGGCCCTCTGTCTGGGATGGGGTTATGCAGGGATCAAGGTCAGGGAGCAGAAGGGTGTTAGAAGGACACAAACTCCCAAAACACTCTTAACGAAAAAGAAATCTGGGAGCGCTCCTAACCACTTCCAGTTTGGTGCTCTCTGATTCCAAACGATTTTTGCTCAAATAAACTCTTAAAGTTAAGACAAAATTTTAAAAAAAGAAAAGAATTCTGTTAAAACCTGTCCTCCTTGAGGACTAGCCTTCCATTTCCCCTGAGATCCGGGGCCTCGCTGATCCCTGTGGCAAGGCAGCAGCCCTTGGGGGGGGGGCGCTGGGAACAGCCCGAGGAGGCTGCACACTTAATGACAGATGTTAAGGTCAGGATCTGTGGCCCAAGGGACAAAGACTGGGGCTCGAGAGGGGTGTACCATGTCCCTGGGTCCCCGCCTCCGGAAGAGGAGAACCTGGCCCGGTCCCCTCGGCAGGCAGAGTGGGGGTGAGGTCACAGCGGGTGACAGCGCTGCCATCGGTGAGATGAGGATTCGTGCTGATCCGTGGAGAGGTCCTGGGGAAAACACACCCCAGCTGTGCAGATGGGGCCGTGCCCAGAGCCAGATGCTCTCCCCAAGGGCACATTGGCCTGGACTTAGCAAGGTCCACCTGGACACTCCAGGATGAGCTTCTCTGAAAGGGAAACCCGGGCTTTCCCGGGATTTTCAAATCTTCCAGCGGACTCCCTAAAATAAGGAGTGGGAGAAGCATGGTTTGGGAACCTGGCCTGTGGCCGTCCAGGCCCTGGGCCCAGCAGGCCGGGGGCGCCCTCCTCTCGCACGGACGAAGCTCGGGCGCCGGGGGTCGAGGCCGCCGGCCAGGGTACCGAGAGCGGCGGGGGGCGCGGCTGGCTGGTTGTGCTGACGGCGGGAGGGAAGGCCTGAGGGAGCCGGGCGCGACGCCGCGTCCCCCGCCGGCCCGGCTGCAGGGCCCAGCGACCAGCACCGCGGGGCCTCTCACCCACCGCTTCCCGGGCCCCGGCGGGAGAGCCGGAAGCGCGCGCCGCGCCCACAGGGAGCCCCGCCCCGCGCCGCCGGCACTTCCGGGAGCTCTAGGAAGCTCAGGGGACCCTCTCGGGGGTCCCCGCGGGGGGACTCGCCCAGGGGAGCGGCCGGGGGAAGGGCTCCTGGGCCGGAGTTCCGGGTTGAGGCTCGGGGGACCCGGAGAGCCTCAGGGCCGTGGACCTGCGCCCGGAGGCGTGCGCGCGTCCCTGGAGCTGTCCGAGGTGCTGGGCTGCACCGCCGATGGGGCCTCGGAGAAGTCGGCGAGGCAGAGACCTTGGGAGGGAAAGAGCAAGGGGACGCGGCGTGTAGGGCCAGGAAGGCCGTAGGAAGGGCTCTGGGGAGCAATGACGCACGCTGGCTTGGACTGAGGTGAGAACATTACCGTCCATTGCTAAGGCAAGTCCACAAACCCTGCGACCAGCTGAGGGAACTGAGTGCTTAGAAAAGAACCGCAGCGGGTAGATGGACCCTGGCCTGACCACTACCTTCAGATCCTGAGGGTTCTTCCTACCAGTGAGTACAGCCAGGCTACGACAGGCCCAGAGGGCAGAGCTGGGAGCAGCGGGCGGTGAGAGGGCAGATCCTGGCGCAAGGCAGAGCTGTCCAGCAGTTCGGGTTGCCTCTCCAGGTGGTGTCTGAGTGGGGCTTGGACCACTGCCTATGCAGATGCACCTGCTTTGAGGGACTAGATGATACCGGAGGTTCCCAAGCCTGGCACACTGTCAACTTCACTGGGGGTGTCAGAACTAAATCCGGATTCCCTGACTCCACCCCAGGCCTACTGAATCTGTCTTCCCTGGTGTGGGGCCTGGGAATCTGTGTTTTTCAGCAAACTCTGCCCCCAGGAGGAGCCTCTGATACTCTTTCCTCAGGGGTCTGGGTCCGGCATAACCGCTCCTTCAGCTCAGAGACCCCTGAAGAACAGTTTGTCTCACTTTCCCTAGTGGAGTTGGAAAAGTCTGGCCAGATCTGATTTAGCCTGCAGCCTTGGGTTTAAAAGATAAAGTCAGGGGATCTGACCATTGATACACTTGGGTGACCCCAGTGACTGTTTAACCGTGCATCAGTGCACAGGCCGCCACCGCGCTGCGCACCGAGGACAGAGTTGGGTGTGACGTGCTGTGTGGAAAAGCAGCCTCCTAGATGGGCACATGCACAGCCCAGAGCAGGTGCTCAGAAAGGGTTTACTGAATGAATGGGATGGAAATAAATAAGCGTAATAAACTATCATGAGGGAGGATGTGTATTTTCCAGGTGGGAAGTGGATGTTAACTTCTGCTTCTGGCCTGTGCTCTGCTGGTTCTTCACATGATGGTCTAATTTAGCGCTCACAGAACCTTGTGATGTATTCCATAGAATCACTATCGCCAATTTACCGATGCAGCTTAGAGAGGATACGGACCTTGCCCAGGTGGCATAGAAATGAGCGGCAGAGCTGGGCTACGAAGTAGAGGGAGTGTCCTTAGAAGCTGGATGTGGGGAGAGCCGCCTTCCTGCCCACCTGCTTGGAGCACACGGCACAGGGCAGATGAGTCCATAGACCACGTCTTGGCTTCCACCTCTGGGCCATCATTAATCTGGGGTCTCTCAAAGTCCGAAACCCTTGGGATACTGAGGTAGCCCGATATGGAATGTTGCATAGCAACTGAAAAAGACAAGCGCGTGGACAATACTGGTGTTGAAAACGTGTGCAGAGGACCTTATGGTTCTGTTTGCTCATCCCAGCATCCTGCAGCCAGCCATGGGTGTGACCTTGAATCAGGCTGAATGACAATCTCTGGGCCACCTCCCTGATTACAGCCCTTGGCCCAGGGACGGACAGCAAGTGCACGAGAGAGCCCAGCAGGAACCAGCAGAGCCCTTCCCTGGGACGCTTCCCTTACCGTTCTAGTGGTGAAAATAGATACGAATGGGTCTGGGGCTGCTTTGAGCTCTGCTCTGCGTCACGGGGAGAGAGCACATCCGTATCAGGAGGAATGAGGCCAACCCTGTGGCATTAAGTACAGTCTTATCCTTGCTTGAGACGGTTAATTCTATGCGTCAACTGGACGGGGCCACAGGGCGTCTAGATATTTGGTCAAACGTTATTCTGAGTGAGATCAACATCTGAGGCAGCAGACTGAGTAAAGCAGGTTGTTCTCCCTAACGTGGGTGGGCCCCAGCCAATCAGCTGAACGACTGAATAGGACAAAAAGACAAAGTAATACGGAACTCCTGTCTGACTGTTGAGCTGGGGCGTCAGTCTCACTCTACCTTTGGACTTGGACTGAAACACTGGCTTTCCTTGGGTCCTGGGCCTGCCGGTTTTCAGACTGGAACTATGCCATCGGCGCTCCTGGGTCTCCAGCATCCTGACTGCAGGTCTCAGAACTTCTCAGCCTCCATAATCTCGTGAGCCAATTCCTAAGAATACCTACCTACCTATCTATCTATCTCTCCAATTGAGTCTGTTTCTCTGGAGAGCCCTAATACATCTTTTTCTTTTTCCTAATTAGAAAACAAATTTGGAGACTAATAGCTTGTCCAACCTTACACTTCAGTGTAGAGTTGGGCTTTAAGTTTCAAAGTCGATTCTCTTAACCATCATGCCACACTGCTTATATCATGTAAAAATAAAACTCATGTAAAAATAAAACCCCTTGTATCCAACTGAAAAGTGTCCACATTTAGGCCCAGCTTTGTCGTTATTTCCCGACTCACAGGCACACGCAGCCCGCTCCGCGCCGCACAGAGCCCGAGATGGACTGTCAGCTCCTGGACCCTCTTCCCTGTGCGGGGCCCTGGGAGCTCCTCACAGGGCCACCTTTCTTTAGGGCTCAAGCTCCTATAGGGCTTTTATTTACTTCTAGGGCCGAAAGGAGATACTGCCCCTACACAGGTGACCACTTCCTGGGCTCTGAAACGCACAGGGACCGCTTTCCTGGTGCCTCACTCTGTCTCCCTCAATGTTTACACTCGCCGTGGCCGGCCCTGGCCCCAGGTGGCTTTATGCTGAGGCTGTCCCTTAACAGTGTTCCTGACCTGTCCCTGGTTGTCGACAGAGCCTTTCCAGGAGCCCCTTTTATGGGTTTTTGCTGTGTGCCTGGTGGCGTGCAAAGGATTCTATGGCCATCCTCCCAATCACCCTGTGCGGTGCCAACAGACGGCTGCCCCTATTTCCAGAGGAGGAAACAGGCTCTGTGAGGGACAGTAAGTGCCTGGGCTGGCATCAGGGCAGCCTGGGCAACCCTAACCCTGGTCTCCCGGAGACCAGTGGGTCACTTCAGGGAACAGCATGAGGCTGGCTGGAGCCGAGGACACGGGCCCGGGGGGGAGGGAGCGCAGCCCATGGGGTTGGAGATAACAGGGTCAGCGGGAGGCGAGGGACAGTGGCCGCTGAGCTAGAGACACTCGCAACCAGGGCTGGATAGAGGCTCCAGAGCAGGCCGGGGCACAGAGCTGGAACCGGAGGATGACCATGGCGGGGGAGGAGGGGCGTGACGCCTGTGCCGGACACGAGGCAGGAGGACAGTGCAGAGACTCCGGGCTGTACCCACGTCCCAGGAGCGGTCAGGGGTCGAGAACCATAACGTCCTGTGCAGCCAGATACTGATAAACCTGGGCAGCCACAACGGGCAGAGAAGATGCCCTGAGGAGTCCTTGTCTCGGTCCTGCCGGGCGTTCAGCGTTCCCAGGAAGTGCTGAATGCATCAGACGGAACCCTCGAGAGAGAACCGGTCCCAAGCCGGCAAATGCAAATGCCATTCAGCCCATCTCGGCGGGCCGCACGCGACAAGGGAGGACACAGAGCCTTTGCTGAGAGTTCACCTCCTGGCACCGAGGAGCTGCAGCTGGGGGCGGTTGATTCCACGCTCCCCTCCTCTGGGCAGCCTTCCTAGCTTGCACGCCTGCTGCTCAGTGGCCTGGGAGCTCCCGCCCTGTCCCTGTCCCGTCACCGAGGGTCTGCCGGGCCACCTCCAGGACAGTCTAGGACAGTGTGGAGGACCGCCAGGCTCTGCTCTGGGGCTGCCCGCTAAGTCCGGTTGTGGTGCAGGTATCCGAGTCCAGCCTTGGTGCTGAGGCTGCAGGATGACACTTCTGGAGCACAGGCTGAGCCACCGCTCCCCGGAAAGCCCTGGGGGCTCTGCTCGCCCGCTCCGCGGTCTGGCTGCCCAAGGTGGAAGCTTCACGATACCCAATAGCCACGTGGTATTAGGGACAGGGGGCTGGGGAGAAGGCAGATGTCCCTCATCTTCCAGGGTGTCACAGTGCACCAGCAAAGACGACTCAAGGAGGTGTTCTGACCCTCGTGGGGCAGTCCAAAGCGCTTGATGGCCTCGGGGCCCTGGGAGTGTAGCCTGGAGAGGCGGGGCAGCCCAACCACAGGGCTCTCCATTGGGGTCACTGGGAAAGAGGATGTGGAGGTGAGGCGGAGTTATACCCTGGAGAGGGGCCGGGCAACTCCTCCGTGTGTGGTGCAGGCGGCAGGGGTGGGGGTCCAAAAGCTGTCCAGGAAGGAGCAGGCAGGAAGGCAGACAGAAGGCGCCCCACCCAGCTGGGCTCTCCCCTTTACCACAGGGGCTGGGGAGCTACAGGGCAGTCATGGCAGATCTGAAGCCGGCTACAGCCAATGCCCAGCTGCAGTCGCCCAGACCTGTCAAGCGGGGAACCCCCTGGGGCCCCGGCTTCCTGGGGCTGGAGGCAGCTATGAAGGCTGGGCAGGGCCACCTTCCACTGAAGCCCGCTGGCCTCAGGCAGCCACCAGTAGGTGCAGAGGCAGGGTGAGAAGGCAAACAGAGCAGATCCGAGGGCTTGCTGCAGAGAGAACATGCCACACACATTCTCCCAGATGCATGAGGAAACCAAACCGCCAGAGACTACAGCCCAGGGGGAGAGCGGGCAGCCCGGGCCCCCCCACCCCAATCTGGAAACCACCCGTCCTGGGGTGCCTGACCCCGCCCTGGCTATGGCTCTGGTAAGTCACGACGCCCGCAGGCCTCGGCCGCTAGGGCACGCGGTGGGCTCTGCCGACAGGAGCCCTCAGGGATGGGGGGCAGCCACGTGGCCTTCCTCCCGCGTCCATCAAGTACACAGACTTTATTCGGGACACGCACGAGATGCCGGCTGCGCCAGCCAGGAGGCGCGAAGGCAGGAGCCCTCCGCGGGAACTCGCCTCGACCTCAGGCTGCTGACGCGCGGCCCCGCGCCCGCTACTCCCGGTAGTGCACCCTCTGGTGCTGGATGAGCTGGGAGCTCTGGCCGAAGGCTTTGCCGCAGGCGCCGCAGGCGAAGGGCTTCTCGCCCGTGTGGGTCCGCAGGTGCCGGAAGAAGTGCGAGCGGCCGCGGAAGGCCTTGCCGCAGTCGGGGCACTCGTAGGGCTTCTCGCCCGTGTGGATGCGCTGGTGCTCGATGAGCACCGAGCTCCAGATGAAGGCCTTGCCGCACTGGCTGCAGGCGTACGGCTTCTCGCCCGTGTGCAGCCGCTGGTGCCGCACCAGGTTGGAGCTCTGGCTGAAGGCCTGGCCGCACTCGCCGCACTCGTACGGCTTCTCGCCGTTGTGGATGCGCAGGTGCTGCGTGAAGTGCGAGCTGTGGCTGAAGGCGCGGCCGCACTGGCCGCACTCGTAGGGCTTCTCGCCCGTGTGGATGCGGTGGTGCTGGATGAAGCCCGACCAGCCGCGGAAGCGCTTGCCGCACTCGTGGCAGGCGTAGGGCTTCTCGCCCGTGTGGATGCGCTGGTGCTTCAGCAGCAGCGAGTTGTACTGGAAGCTCTTCCCGCAGGCCTCACACCTGTGCGGCTTCCCGCCCCGCGGGCCACTCTGCCGGGCCCCGAGGCCCGAGCCCCGGCCGAGGCTGCCCGCCAGCTCGTCGGCGCGCCCCGGGCCGCCCTCTGTCCCCGAGGCTCCCTGCAGCCCGAGCGGCCCACGCCAGGTGCCTCTCTTCTGGGGGCGGGGCCCGGCCCCCGGCGGCTGGCCTAACGGCCGCTCCAGGCTGCACTCCTGCCCCAAGCTGTCCCCACACCTGGGTCTATGGGGAAGGCTCCTCAGAAGGGTCCTGAGCACCCGCGTGTCCTGGTCCACCTCATCTTCAGGATTGTGCGGCTGGGGAGACGACGGGGCCTGCTCGCGCTCCAACTCGGGATCTGAGAAACGGGAGAGGCGGAGAGCACTCAGCCGCCCACCAGGCTGTCCGTCCGCGGGGACCCCCGCCCCGTTCCAGATGACAGCACCAGGGTGAGAACACACAGGGTGCGCGCGCATGTGGAAGGGGGAAGCCTGACAGGAGATTCAGACTCAGAGCCAAGCAGAAAAGCCCCTGATCCTGAGGACGCTGCCCACACGGCCCCGGAGCTGCTCCACGGATCCCCAGAGAACACCCCAAGGGCTTCTCTAGGGTAGAGAGGCGGGGGGTGGGGTGGGGAGGGAGAGAAACGAGGAGCTGAGGGCCTGGATGAGCGAAGCCCCAGGGGAAGGGGGTGGGGACCAGAGCTCGATTTAGGGGACAAGTGGAGGTCAAGGGCAGTACACAGGGGTGCCAGGACGACGCCCCGATTGCTGGCCAGTGTTGCCAAGTCGGACACTCTAGCCGGACAGGCAGGTGGATATGGGGGTCTGCGCTGCTCTCACAGCCCAGAAAGTGTCAGCAACAAGACCGGGACTGAACGTGGGGAGGGGCTGTGGGGGACAGAAGTGAGCGCTGAGCCAGGGACAAGTGGGGCCCCGGGGCCTGGCAGCGGTGGTGGGCGCTGCACAGAGCCTGGAGTGCAGCAGCCGCAGGTAAACGCGCTTCTGGGCGGGGCCCCGCGGCAGGTTCCGCTTGCTCACCTGGCCAGCAGGTGTCTCTGCCAGCCTGGACCTCCTCCACGTCCCGGAGATCGTCCTCCTGTGGTGGCTGGGAGAGCACCTCAGGGCTGCAGCCGGGGAAGCCTGAGGGTCACAGCGGGGCTGGGGCTCATCTCCCCCTCCTCTAGAACGGGTTGTACCCCCCAAGACACCTCGTTGCCCTCTGGAGGCTCGCTGAGTGGGACAGAACACATCTACCTGGGCCCTCGTCCTGGCTACCAAGAGCTGATTTGTGTCCTCGACTGTGAGGGGAGTGAGGCCAGGCCTCCTGTGGGACATGGGGCAGGGAAGGGACCCCGGACTCCCTGACGGCTGCGTGTGAGCAGGGTCCAGGGGCACCACACACCGCAGGGCTTGGACATCCTCCCCGACCAGTTGTCGGCTATTTCCACACCTGGACACCCCCAGACCCTGCTGGGGGGCGGAGCAAGGCTGTTGGCTCCATCCCTGCAGGTCCCTGGGGGTCCCCACCCAAACCAGCTTGCCCAGAACTCTGGAGACCATTTTCCTGGCGTGGGATCAAAGGCTCGGAGAGGGAGATAAGGTGACTGACTCCCTCACACAGGCCTGGCCATCGAGGCTTCTTTTTTTGCACCCCTCATCCCCTAAAGAAACATACTCCAAGGGACTGTCTTCTAGGGAGCCACTGCTCACACAGCTCGACCCCTAGCCTCAAGCACTGCTGCCCGAGTCCCGACCCAAGCACCAGGGTGCAGGAGCCCCAGCGCCCAGTGAGCTGCCTGCCCGCAGTGACGGTGCAGGGAGGCAAGTACCATGTTGATGGCCGTGGAGGTGAAGCTGGGCCTCGTGGCGGTGGCAGGCTCCAGGTGTCTCCGGTGACTCGAAAGTGACAGTGGACAGGACATGAGGGGGCTCCTGACTGTCCCCCAGGGCTGCCATCTTCCCCCAAGGCCTGCTGGAGGAGTGCACACCTGGGAGCCGGGGAAACGAAAACCACGGCGAGATGAGGGGGTCAGAGGGATGTGCGGGGTGGGGCCGATCAGCCACAGGTGAGCTGGAGGCTCCTCCCCTGGGGGAGGGACTAAACGCCAAGAGGTAACCTGTGGGGCCCACAGTGCGAGGCCACCGGGGCCCCTGGTGTGTTAGTTCTACCATGTGCACAGCACCAGCGCACCCACACGAACTGAACCCAAGCTCTCCCCCCAGCAATGCCTGCAATGTCCTCCCAACCCAAGGCCTTGCCCATGGAGAGAAGCAAAGCTGGTTCTCCCGGAAAAACCTCCCCCATCACAGCTGGGGGCCGCTGGTCCTGGGGAGAGCAAAAAACTGACTTTGCCTGCAGGAGCAGGAACGTCCTAGGTTAGATCTTAACGAGACATTTCCAGAGAGGAAAACCCCCCTCAGAGGCCGCAGGCTGGGACCCCTCACATCCCAGCCCCGCCTAGGGTTCTCCGAGCCTCCTCTGGGGTCAAAGATACTTTTCTTTAGTCTGGTTTGCAGGAATAGCTTGGTCTAAAATGAGGATTTTTCTTTCACACTTCCATGAAGTAGGAGGCCTTATCTGGGAGTGAAAAGGGGCAGAGGAAGGACGAAAGGTAATGTACATCCAATAACGGTGCTGGCAGTACCTGCTTCAAGGAAGCAGGGAGGCAGACGCCACAGGGCTCCTCACCAGTGGGGGCCTCCTGGGTCAGCCCCCGACCTCAGCCCCTGAAGATGGGAAGGATCACCCACAGCCAGGTAAGTGGACACACGGTGGGTCTGCAGTCCTGACATCTGGGTATGCCACATTTTAAATATCTGGGAAAGGGCACGGTCACCCCTAGCCGGGCTCTGAGGGGAGGTGGCGGTCACGAAGGGACGCCAGTGCAAACGTCTACGCTGCTCCAACAGGCTGAAGGCAGAGGGGACACAAACGGCACCGGCCCAGGAGCAAACCCTCCACCCCGCCTCCCAGCTTGGAGCCTGTGCGCCGCCGGAAAGAGCCCGAACTCGGGGCGCTTGGCAGCGGAGAGCAGGGTGCCCCGGCTGAGTCCGGCCACGGACCTCGGGCCAGGGGCAGCTCTGAGCCTCTTTTCCATCTGCAAAGTGGGCATCACCACAGCTCCCGTCCCTGGGGTTCCGGGCGCGTGGGGAGGCGCCCCGCAAACGGACACCCGCGATCGTCAGGGGCCAGTGTGCCCCCTGCGTCCCGCCGTCCGCGCCCCCCACGCCCGGCCGAGGCCAAGGTCTCGGCGGCTGCGGGGACAACGCGCGAGCGCGGGCTGGGCCGAGGGTGCCCCGCAGCCGCCACCACCGCCGCCCGGCGCCCACTCACCTTCCGATCGGGAGGTGGCCGCCAGTCCGCCCGCCGGCCGGAAGTGCTCCCGCGCCCCGCCCGCCCGGCCTCGCGCACTTCCGGGACGCTCTAGGTCCCCGGCGGACCGGTGCCTTGGTGACCTCGGGGGCTATGGGCGGGGCAAGAGGACACCTCGGGGTTCAGGCAGGAGGGAGACGGGCAGATAGCAGGGGAGAGGAGGGGGGTTGTGATGGAAATGCACACAACCTAATTCTCCTTGGATGTGTCCTCCCCGATGGTGGACAGACCTGAGGGGTTCTAATTACTCCCCTGGAGACTTTTAGCCAATCACCATTTTTCTTCCCACCTCTGCCCCACTGTCAGGGTTACCCGCGCCCCCATCCCCAGGCCCTGCCAGCCTTCTCAGCTTGGACGTGCACCTTGTCAAGTGTGTAGGCTTCTGCCGAAAGCTGCTTCTCCTCATTTTCCAGCTTCTGAAGCCTCCAGCCGACAGCGCTTACTCTTCTCTCTCCGGCCTCGTGAATCTCCTCTTTGGCCCTTCGCCTAAGTCACGGATCTAACTCGGGTCCCCACCCTCAGCATCCTGGGCTCTTTAGGACGCTGAACAGCTTCCCTGCCCCCCGCAACTGACAACAGTACCTCCCCTCAGTGGGGACAACCAAAAAAATGTCCCCAGGTGTTGCCAACGTCCGCTCCTGAGGGCAGAATCGCCCCTCGTGAGAACATCTGCTCTAACAGAGGCAAAGTGAGCAGGGGCACAGAGGGGAGGACTGACAGAGCGCGTCAGAGCTCAGGACCTGAACGGGGTGCTGACAGGGTCTGGGGGCAGGCAAGGTCACGTCACACTGTAGGCATGAAGCAACGACAGGGCCTAACTTTGTTTCCCAGGTAAAAATGTCCCCTGCTTTTTGAAAGTTCTCTTTACACCACTTTGCTTTTACAAGAGACCTACATTAGTACCTGGTTTCCAACAAAGCCAAACAGGATTTTAGCTTTTTTTGAATAAAGGCAAAAAGTGAAAACAGCGCTCAGCATTTGTTCTGCAGCAGCTGCAACCGAGGCAGCGAGAGCGGCCCCTGCCGAGCTCCTGTGGGACTGCACTCAGCACCAAGCTGCCAGGGCTGCGAGCCGCGTCTGGGGGCGTCTGCGCTTCGTCTCGATTTGCCTTGTGCGCCGTGAGCAACACGTGTCCTAACAAGGTAACTAAGTGCCTCTTCGCTTTATGCCATTTCGGCCTTGGAAGGTGTCACAGGAACGCTCTGCTTTTGGATAGCAGGGGAACCTGTATCCAGGCTCAGAGAGGGGGTGTCTATTGAGGGACACGGTATTTTGCTGAAGCAAGGGGTCATGCCCATCCTAAGTTAGCACATTCCTTTTCTGATTTGTGTGTTGGTCTCTTACAAGCTTGGTTAAGATGAGGCGGCCCCCAAGAGACACATCCAGAGGCAGTGACCAGCTGGGCCTCTGGCTCTGCAGGCCTGGGCCAGACCTTGAGCTGGGAGATGGTCTCTCCCTTGAGGCAGTGCCACCTCCCTGGGGACTCTTGACTGTGGGGAGAGCAGCTGAATGCAGTGAACAGGTCAGAACAGATGTTTATTGTAGGAGAAAACAAGATCCAGAGGCAGCAGGACAAGGAAGCACTGACGGATGCCCAGGGCATCTGGGAAGAAACGTGGGGACCAGCGCAACAGCCGTCTGGGTTAAGAGAACACTGCGTGAAAAGCAAGCCCCGGGAAAGCGAGGAGAGAACAAAAGAGAACATCTACCCCAAATGTAGACCACACTTGCTTTCCACGGACTGAAGGATGTGAAAATATAATCAAGTAAAAGTTCAACAAATTTGACTAGTTGGAAAGTTGCATTTCTAGGACTAAAAATAACAGTCAGAAACACTAGACTGGGGAAAGCATCCGCCCCAGCACAGGCCCAAGGCCACCCGCTGTGCACAGGCGTTTGTAGCCCATGGCCACCTCGGTCCACCAGGGGGGCATGAGAAGAGCAGCACCCCCAGTGCTGAAGCTCTCCAGGAAACAAACACGCAGTAACACCAAGAGGCAGGACACTAAAGGCAAACAGGACCAGGATGCTGCGTGGGTGAGGCTGCGGGGACACAGGCCACGTGGGCCCACAGGGAGCTCGCAGGTTGTGTCGGACGTACCTGACACCGGGGCCTCCCAGTGCCGAGATCGCTGTGGGCAGTGGGGCCGGGGCGCCGGGAGCTCATCCCGAGGGACGGCTGTCCTCAGGCCTTGGAAATCCCCGTCCGTGGAGTCCGCAGCGTCAGCCTCGCCCTGTGGCTGGGCCTGGATCCTGTAGGGGCTCTGGTCAAGGGGAGGACCTCCGGCTCCCGGCTTTGCTGACAGGTGGCTGGAGTTTGTGCGCAAGCAGCCAGGAGGCAGTGAACTCCGAGCTCGGGGCAGGGGTCCTTGAAGACACCGGCTGCCTCTCAGAGCACAGCCCTGACCCCAGGCAGTGGATCCCGGGTCACTCCCGCCCTGTCCCCCGCCATTTCCCTCTCTGGTCCCAACACTGCTTCCGTGGGCCTCAAGACACCCCCTTTACCCCGCCATCTTAGCTCACTGAAAACCCCACCCTCACCGTGACCTCTGGCTGTGCTGCTCCAGAGCAAATGCCCAAGTGCCCCAGCACCAGGGGCTTCCACGGCAAGCAGGGCGACTCGGAGCCCTGGCCTTGCCCCCAGGGCCCAGGCCAGCCCAGTGTCACTCTGCAGCGCGTCTTGGTGTCTAGCTCACCGGCAGAAGAAAGGAATGATCACATCTCGGTGCCCAAAATGGGGACAGACATGAGCGGCCATTAGAAATGAAGCCCAGGTGACATGCTGGTGCCCAGAGCCTCCCCAGGGGTGCAGTGGACCTGGCGAGGGCGACCTGGGCTGAAGCCCATCGGCCCCGCCTGCTCCGTGGCCCGCACCGCCAGCTGCCCTCAGAGCACAGGGTCTGGCACGAAGGACCACAGACGTCACGTCCCCGGGACATCCGCAGGTGTCCCCACGTCCGTTCAAGGTCCTCTGTGCCTTCGCTCTGACGCCAGGTCATGCCGTCCCAGCGCCCTCCGTGCTGGCCCCGGCAGCGGGGAGCCTGCGCGGTAACTCAGGTGCCTGACGTGTTTCTGCGGTCGCTGCTTTAACCGTTCTCCTGTGTTCAGTGGGGAGGGGACACCCTGAAGGGCGTTTGCCGGGACAAGCTCCGAGGCCAAGGAGGTTCTGACTTGGCCTGCAGCTCTTTCCTCCTGGAGCCTGTCCTACAGCACTCCTGGCTGAGGGGGAGGGGCTGAGCGCCTCAGAATCTCGAGACGTCTCCCTGCGGTTGCTTCCCCTCTTCATCTCACTGCCTTCACACGGCCTATCAGACGGAACACTTCCCTCCACCTCCACCTGACCCGACGGCAGGCACTGCCCGAGGGTGGAGTGTCTGCTGCCCGGCCACCTGCCCTGCGGTGACAATGCCTGCCCTGTAGTGACAGCGCCCGCGCTGCAGTGACAGCCCTCCGCGCCGTGTCCCCGCACGCCCCTCCTGCAGCCTAGCATGTGGACCGCAGGGGTGTCCTTTCTTACCACGGCCTTTCTCTTCCCTTCCTTCTTGATCTCTGTTCCTCCCTGGAGCTCAGGAACGTGGAAGTTTTGCTAGTTGTGAGGTTCTTTTTCACGCATATTTCATCAGGAACTTCTTGCTTTGGGGCGGATCTGCTTTCACAGCCGAAAAAGGACAGAAATACCTTTTGAATAAATAAAGAAGCGCAATTATCACCTGGTTGATAATTGGGAAATGATCAACAGTTGGGCAATGCCAACGGTGTGAATGAGGCCAGGCTCTGGGCACATGGACACGCGGAGGCTGGTACTTGGTGGGGATAACGGCCACAGGGGCTGGAGGAGAGCAAGGTGGGGAAGGGGGCGCGGGCTGTGGCTCAACCCATGTAACCCACCCTGGGTGGTAACAAGATTTCAAGGAAAGTGCTTCAAAACTTGGGACTTCCCTGGTGGCACAGTGGTTAAGAATGTGCCTGCCAATACAGGAAATACGGGTTCAAGCCCTGGTCCGGGAAGGTCCACGTGAATATTAATAGTGATGGCAGAAACTCTGTACTGCTTGTTTTCAAAGAGAATGCCGTTTAACATTTAACCTTAAGGTTTAATTTGCTATAGACTGTTTTGTTCTTTGATTTTTATTTTATATTGGAGTATAGTTGATTTACAATGTTGTGTTCGTTTCAGGTGTACAGCAAAGTGATTCAGTTATACATACATATATGTGTGGGTATATATATATATTCTTTTTCAGTTTCTCTTCCCATATAGGTCATTACAGAGTATTGAGTAGAGTTCCCTGTGCTCTACAGTATGTCCTTGTCAATTATCAATTTTTATATATAGTAGTGTGTATATGTTAATTCCAACCTCCTAATTTATCCCCCCCCCACCTTTCCCCTTTGGTAACCGTAAGTTTGTTTCCTAAGTCTGTGAGTCTATTTTTGCTTTGTACATAAGTTCATTTGTATCATTTTCTTTTAAGATTCCACAAATAAGTGATATTATATGATACCTGTCTTTCTCTTTCTGACTTACTTCACTTAGTATGATAATCTCTAGGTCCATCCATGTTGCTGCAAATGGCATTATTTCATTCTTTTTTATGGCTAATAGTCCATTGTATATATATATACCACATCTCCTTTACCTTTTCCTCTGTCAATGGACATTTAGGTTGCTTCCATGTCTTGGCTATTGTAAATAATGCTGCAATGAATATTGGGGTGCATGTATCTTTTGAAATTATGGTTTTCTCTGGATATATGCCCCATAGTGGGATTGCTGGGTCGTATGGTAGTTCTATTTGTAGTTTTTTAAGGAGCCTCCATGCTGTTCTCCATAGTGGCTGCACCAATTTACGTTCCCACCAACAGTGCAGGAGGGTTCACTTTTCTCCACACCCTCTCCAGCATTTATTATTTGTAGACTTTTTGATCATGGCCATTCTGACCAGTGTGAGGTGAAACCTCATTGTAGTTTTCATTTGCATTTCTCTAATAATTGGTGATGTTAAGCATTTTTCATCTGCTTTTTGGCCATCTGTATGTCTTCTTTGGATAAATGGCTATTTAGGTCTTCTGTCCTTTTTTTTTTTTTTTTTTTTTTTGCTGTACGCGGGCCTCTCACTGTTGTGGCCTCTCCCGTTGCGGAGCACAGGCTCCGGACATGCAGGCTCAGCGGCCATGGCTCATGGGCCCAGCCGCTCCACGGCATGTGGGATCTTCCCGGACTGGGGCACGAACCCGTGTCCCCTGCATTGGTAGGCGGACTCTCAACCACTGCGCCACCAGGGAAGCCCTGTCCATTTTTTTTTATTGGGTTTTTTGATATTGAGCCACATGAGCTGTTTCTATATTTTGGAGATTAATTCCTTGTCAGTTGCATCGTTTGCAAATATTTTCTCCCATTCTGTGGGTTGTCTTTTTGTTTTGTTTATGGTTTCCTTTGCTGTGCAAAAGCTTTTACATTTGATTAGGTCCCATTTGTTTATTCTTGTTTTTATTTTCATTACTGTAGGTGGATTCAAAAACATCTTGCTGCAGTTTATGTCAAAGAGCGTTCTGCCTATGTTTTCTTCTAAGAGTTTTATAGTATCCGATCTTACATTTAGGTCTTTAATCTATTTTGAGTTTATTTTTGTATATTGTATTAGAAAATGTTCTAATTACATTCTTTTACATGTAGCTGTCCAGTTTTCCCAGAACCACTTATTGAAGAGACTGTCTTTTCTCCATTGTATGTTCCTGCCTCCTTTGCATTGATTAATTGACCATAGGTGCGTAGGTTTATCTCTAGGCTTCTATCTTGTTCCATTGATCTATAAGTCTGTCTTTGTGCCAGTACCATACTGTTTTGATGACTGTAGCTCTGTAGTATAGTCTGAAGTCAGGGAGCCTGATTCCTCCAGCTCTGTTTTTCTTTCTCAAGATTGCTTTGGCTATTCAGGGTCTTTTGTGTTTCCATACAAATTTTAAGGTTTTTTTGTTCTAGATCTGCAAAAAATGCCATTGGTAATTTGATAGGGATTGCCTTGAATTTGTAGATTGCCTTGGGGAGTATAGTCATTTTGACAATATTGATTCTTCCAGTCCAATAACATGGTATATCTTTCCATCTGTTTGTGTCAGTTTTGATTTCTTTCATCAGCATCTTGTAGTTTTTGGAGTACAGGTCTTTCACCTCCTTAGGTAGGTTTATTCCTAGGTATTTTATTCTTTTTGATATGTAGGCAATGGGACTGTTTCCTTAATTTCTCTTTCTGATCTTTTGTTGTTATAGAAATGCAACAGATTTCTATGTATTAATTTTTTATTGTGCAACTTTACCAAATTCATTGATGAGTTCTAGCAGTTTTCTGGTGGCATCTTTAGGATTTTCATGTATAGTATCATGTCATCTGCAGACAGTGACATTTTTACTTATTCTTTTACAATTTGGATCCCTTTTATTTCTTTTTCTTCTCTGATTGCCGTGGCTAGGACTTCCAAAACTATGTTGAATAAAAGTGGCCAGCGTGGACATCCTGTCTTGTTCCTGGTCTTAGAGGCAATGCTTTCAGCTTTTCACCACTAAGTATGATGTTAGCTGTGGGTTTGTCATATATGGCCTTTATTAAGTTGAGGTATGTTCCCTCTGTGCTCACTTTCTGGAGAGTTTTCTTTTTTTTTTTAAAATCATAAATGGGTGCTGAATATTATCAAAAGCTTTTTGTGAATCTATTGAGATGACCATATGGTTTTTATTCTTCAGTTTGTTAATGTCGTGTATCACACTGATTGATTTGCGAATATTGAAAAAGCCTTGCATCCCTGGGATAAATCCTACTTGATCATGGTGTATGACCCTTTTAATGTATTGTTGGATTTGGTTTGCTAGTTATTTTGTTGAGGATTTTTGCATAATATCAGTGATATTGCCTGTAATTTTCTTTTTTAGTGGTATCTTTGTCTTGTTTTAGTATCAGGGTAATGGTGGCCTCATAGAACAAATTTGGAAGTGTTCTTTCCTCTGCAATTTATGTCGTCTATGCATCTCTGAATTTATGTTATCTATGAAAGCAATCTGTCTGGTTAGAGGATTCTTCAGGCTATTTCCTCGAGTTGGCTTCAGTAACTCATCTTTCTTCTATAACCCACTTCATTTCAGTTCTCACATCTCTTGGTTCGACAGTTTATCCTTCTAATCTCTGATGTATCTGCCATTATCCTCCCCTTCTCACTCCTAATGGAGCTCTCCTTCTCACTCCTAAAGGAGCTCCTTTGCTCCTTCCTTCTCTCTTTCTGGATTCCACTGCCAGGGAATGTCAATTTTCATAGTCCTGTCAGAGCACCAACTTTTATTAAAAATGCTCTCCATTCCCATTAGTCATATTAATTTCTATAATTTATTGCCTCCATTCTACTCTGAGTTTATTCTGTTGGCCTTTTTTCACTTTTAAAGTTGGATGCTTAGCTTGTTGATTTCCAGCTCTTCTGCTGGTCACATAAGGCTACAAATTTCCGTTTGGCTTTAGTTACACCAGAATTTCTGGCAAGTTGTATTTTCATTATCATCCAGGTTTAAGTATTTTATAACTTTCATTATATATATATATTTTTTCATTATATATTTTTCTTCTCTCTTTTAAAAAATTTATTTATTCTTGGCTGTGTTGGGTCTTCGTTGCTGTGTGCAGGCTTTCTCTAGCTGCAGTGAGCGGGGGCTACTCTTTGTTGCGGTGCGCGGGCTTCCCATTGTGGTGGCTTCTCTTGTTGCAGAGCACAGGGGGCTTCAGTAGTTGTGGTGCGTGGGCTCAGTAGTTGTGGCTCATGGGCTCTAGACAGAGGTTCAGCAGTTGTGGTGCACGGACTTACTGCTCCGTGGCATGTGGGATCTTCCCAGACCAGGGCTCAAACCCATGTCCCCTGCATTGGCAGGTGGATTCTTAACCACTGCGCCACCAGGGAAGCCTATGTTTTTCTTCTTTGACTCAGGCTACTTAGAAGGTTTTCTTTTTCTGGAATTTGGGTTTCATTTGAAGAGCAATAGAAAAAAAACCCAAAAAACAAAAAACCCATCAAAACAGATTTATCTGAAAGATTTGGGTTCAGTGCTTGGTGGTGATGTGGTGTCATAATGGTTAACTCAGAAGAAATGGGAAATGAGCCTGTCTGTCTGAACCAAAATGACAGGAGGCAAAAAAGACAGTGGACTGATTTTAGTTTGATTGTGTGATTTATTTTCTCATGTCTCTCTTGTTTTCCTGGTTGATTTCATTCTCCTGAGAGAGGGACTGACGGCTGTCTGCTTGCACAGCCGCCTCTCATGCCTGTGGAAAAATGTCCCCTCACTAAGGACACTAACACGTGACTGGAGCTGACAGTGGCTGAACTGGGGGTCAGCATGGCACTGAGGTCACACACAGTCACTGACCAGGCTGAGCACTGTCAATGCCTCCAAGTCATCTCTGAGGAACCATAGGCACAAGGAGGTGAAGGACGGGCCCAAGGTCCCACATCTCCAAGGCACGAGGGTCGAGTCAGTAACCCCTGGCTCCAAAGCCTACACTCTTTGCCACCTGCTTCCTCTCTAGAACTCGAAGACACCAAATTAGAATGCTTCTTCTCTCCCATCAAATTGGCGAGATTAAAACCCACCTGCTACCTGTGCACTGCTGGGGCACTTATGCAGCACAACCTGGGGGAAGGTAATTTGCCAGAATGATCTCCCCGTCAGCTCATTTCTGGCAACCCGTCCTGTTGGCCCTAAATGTGGAGATGTTTACTGCCTTGTTTTTATTGACCTAAACTGGAAACAGCCTACATGCCTTTGTTAGGAGAAGGTTAAGTCAACTTTTTATTTAATGGATCATTACGCAGCCACAAAAAATGCTTCCCATTGGTATTAACGTGGAAACATAATAACATAGAAAATGAGAATTTTTCTATAGTACATGTGATGTGTTGTAATTTACGGTACATTTATACAATATTTTATATATAACAATATATCCATCATGGTATATTATAAACCATCATAAATAAAAACCAAACCAAACCGAAGCAGACGCAGACACCCCTGGAACGTGTCACATACCCTTCATCTGAAACTGGCCAAATCCGGCCCACCGCCTGCTTCTGTAAATAAAGGCTTATTGGCCGTTCCTGTGCTGTAATTGCTATTGCATGTCATGGCTGAGCTGAGTTGTGGCAGAGACCTTATGGCTACAAAGCCAAGAACAGTTATTATCTGTCCCTTAACAGAAAATGTCTGTCAACCTGCCAATCTGCATTGTTGTTATTGCTTCTTTGCTCAGCCTTTGAGAGCAAACTGCAGATGTCATGACCCTGTGGCCCTTAAGACCTCAGCACGCATCTTTCATGACAAGAACGTTGTCTGGGATGGCTGCAGGCCATCAAACCAGGGAGCTTTGACACTGATGTGCCCCCCCACCTCCCCTGTGGACAGTCTAGACCCAACGTTTGCCAAATGTCCCAGTGACCTCCTTTATAGCAACCTTTCCCCATCCAGGATCACAGGTGTGTTTTCCCTGAGCCAGCCCCTGGCACCTGTTTGAACAACTTTGCCTCATCACATCTCCAGTTCCGGGACTGTGAGAGCAGGATCACAGGTCACACCTGGGGCCTGCCTGTCGGGGTAGGAGGAGGGCCTGCCGAGCTGTGAAGCAGAGGTGCGAGCTCAGGTAGAGCTGTTATAACGTCATAGCTTTTAGAAAGAACGAGAGTTAAAATCTTAACCTGGAGGGATGTTTCCACTGGGAGCACTCTCTCCTGTCTCCTGATGGAGGGGCCCCCAAGATCAAGGCCATTATTAGTTTTATGGGTCTAAAGAGCTGAAAATGTAGGTGTCAGCATTTTCCTGATAAAAAGCCCTATTACTACCTGGATAACAGTCACCTCGCCCCTCTTATACTGTGCTGGAATTCTGGGACAAACCACACCCTCGCCCAGGAGAACATGGAGGCCCAGCCAGACCACTCTTGGAGGGAAACCAAGGGCAGGCACAGCATGTGGATGTGAAGCGGGTAGGATGGAAGCTGGGGGCCAAGCACAGAGAAGTGGAACTAACCTGAACGGAGAGCTGGCCCTGGGGGTCAGGCCCACCGTCTTGTGTCTGAAAGGCCGCATGGCAGGCAAAGGCTGCATCCAAGCTGCCGTCAACATCCCGGGGCCTCACACGGCCAGGGCAGGAAGCGCCCACAGTGGCAGCATTTAGTGTCCTGAGTGGTCCACCTGGTGAGTCAAGGCTGCTCAGCTGGGATGATGGCTGATGTGGGAGGACACACAGAGAGCCCAGTTCCTGGGAGCAGGGGCCAAGTTCAAGGAATGGTTCTCCAGAGAGGAGGGAAGGCAGAGGACAAAGCACAGCACCGCCACCACAGCCAGCCAGGGGGACACTGGGGTCCCCAGTGCTCACTGCGGAAGCACTGCCATCCAGCTCAGGGCCACAGGCCTCCTGCCGGGCTGCATGGAGATGGACTTGGGACCCAGTGGGCCAAAGGTCTGCAGCACAGTCTTCAAAGGAGCCGGTGGGAGGGCCGAAGCCAGCATGGGAGTCACAGGCAGAGGTGGCAGTGAGAGGTGCTGACTGTGCTCGGGTCTGAAGCCTGTCCCCTGGACAGCAGTTTGTACACTCGCCTCCCTGGTGCCACAGCTGCGAGGAGCTGCCTTGTTATCATGATGTCTTGCCCTGGAGATTCTCTAGACCAGAAAGGTCTCTGGCCACACCGGTGTTTGGTGACCTGGCTGGGGCGGTTTTCCTGGTGACGGCAGGACCCCCAGCCCGATCAGACGCCAGGGAGGAGGAGCCCCAGGCAGGCCTGCCAGGACAGTTTTCACGGGCACAAAGCTCTGAGTCTGGATGGCTTCCCCACACTCAGTGCTTCTTCCGTGGGTGACGTTTCCGATGGCGAATAAGACATGAGCTGTAGGCAAAGGTTTTCCCACATTCCTTACATTCGTACGGCTTCTCTCCAGTGTGGGTTTTCTGATGTTTTAGGAGATTTGAGCCACAGTTAAAGGCTTTGCCGCACTCACTGCACTTAAAGGGCTTTTCTCCGGTGTGAATTCTCCGGTGCTTGGTCACGTCGGAGCTGTGCCTGAATGTCTTCCCGCACTGGGTGCACTGGAAGGGCTTCTCTCCAGTGTGGACTCTCTGGTGGCGAACGTGATCCGTCTTGTGCTTGAAGACGCGCCCACATTCGCTGCATTCGTAGGGCTTCTTCCTCTGGAAGGGAGTGAACACAGGAACCCCCTCAAAGTCATCTTTAAATGTAGCACTAAAGGCCTCAAACATGTGTTCCTCGTCCTCATGACTCAGGCTGGGTTCCTTACTGTGCTTTTTGGCCAAAGTGGATCTCTGGTTTGGCTTCTTTTTCCTAGATGCTTTATCTTCCTTGGGAGTGTCCTTCTGAACACGCACTTCTTCCTCTGGGGTCTGTGCCTTCTTTTTTTTGCCTGTGGGCTTTTCCATCTTTCTTGTCCCCAGGAGAGAGGAAGCCGGCAAGGGCCAAGGAGAATGACCAGCAGCAAAATTCTCCAGCCTTACAAATTTCCTTGTAACTCCACTTCTTCAGAAAGGTCTTGCTTTGGACACAACACTGTATTTTCCCAAGCTGGTAACTGCAGTTCTGGAACAGAAACTCTGCAACAAAGAGAAGAGCACCAACAACCCTTCTGAGGCTGGAGAGAAACAAGACCACGAACATTAGATTAAACGAGTGTTTGGGAGGAACACAGCCATGAGGTCTTCGAGTGCTGAGTTATGAAGGGGCAGATGGGCAGGGAAGGGGTGGGGGAGGCATGGGAACATGGCCCCATTCCCTTCCCTGCTCACGTATCCCACCTGGACATCTAACGAGTCTCAGGCTGGACATGACCAAACAGAGCACTTATTTCCCAGAAACCCACCCCCCACAACCTCACTGTTCCCAGTTTTCCTCATCTCAGTAGACGGCATCATCGTTTACTCAGTTGCTAACTGAGGAATTCTTTTTTTCTTTAATAAATTAATTAATTTATTTTTGGCTGCGTTGGGTCTTTGTTGCTGCGTGCGGGCTTTCTCTAGTTGTGGCGAGCGGGGGCTACTCTTCGTTGCGGTGCACGGGCTTCTCACTGAAGTGGCTTCTCTTGTGGTGGAGCACAGGCTCTAAGCGCACGGGCTTCAGTAGTTTTGGAATGTAGGCTCAGTAGTTGTGGTGCATGGGCTTCATTGCTCTGCGGTATGTGGGATCTTCCCGGACCAGGGCTCGAACCCGTGTCCCCTGCATTGGCAGGCAGATTCTTAATCACTGCGCCACCAGGGAAGTCCCAACCAAGGAATTCTTATTCCTCTGCCAGGGGCCAGCATCTCCACACCTGCGTCCAGTAGGACTCATGTGTACCATGGACCAACGACTGCCGCGTGGTCCCCAAACTGGAGTTTTCCCAGCCCTTTACTTGCTCCTTCTCCACTTCTTGTATTTGGGGCCAGACAACGTGCTTTTGGAGTTACAGGCTGTGGGAGCCACATGTGACCCTCATGGAAGGTACCTCCCATCACTTGGAGCCTGGATTCTGAGCTGGATGAAACTCGCTCCCACCCTCATCCCAGCCCTCCCCTGGGTCCATCCTCCACAGAGCAGCCAGTGAACCCCCATCACATCTCTGCCCAAATCCCCACTGGCTCCCCTCACACTGCTGCCCCTGTGCTTCCCCCCCGCCCCAGCCATCCTTAGGTTTGCCACACATTCCTTCCTGCCTCAGCACCTGGGTGCTCCTAGAAACAGGTCCTGAGAGGAGGTGTTGGTGGTGCTGGCCCCTCACTCATTCAGAGCTCTGCTCTGAGGGCCCTTCTCAGGCAGTCCTCCCTGACCCCACTCCCTGGTTCCCTTACCCGGCTCCCATTCTCCTTGTGGCACTTAACTGGAGCCAACTCATCCACTGAAGGCCAAAACCCCAGGGAACAATCAACTACGATCTTGCTTGCATTGTCTAAAAAATCTGACATTCTCTGTCTCTAATCCCATCTAAAAGAATTCCAACTTCACCACGAGTTCAAACAGGAATCAGTCGGTTCCAGTGGTAGGTGCTTGTAGAAGCGTCACCAGCATGGCTCACGTCTCATTGGTTAAGAACCTTCATCTATTGCTTTTCTGTATTATTTCTGAGTTTTGTTGACCTGCCTCTTCCCTCAGCGCTAACTAATGCAATTCCAGGATAAAGCCTTGACAAACTTCAGGCTCTTTAACTGCTAGCAAAAGAAATCCTCCACAAGATTAGGAGAAAACACTTTCCAAAGAAAGCAGATCGTGTTCTGAGTCCTCAAGTCATCCCTGAGAAGACCTCCCATGACCTGTGCTGGTCGCCCGATCTACTGGGAGGTCCATCTCCTGACAGGCTGTCTCACCCTAAAACGTGGTGCTCTGGGTGATAATGTCCCAAGTGACATACGTTTTGAGGTACAAATGCTTTGAATTCCCTTTAAGTTAAAGGGGGTACTTGGGCTTTCACCCACTCTCCCATGCACAGAGGCAACGCATAAAATGACTGGACAGGTTTCCCAACTTGACAAGAGTTTGAGAGTCTGGTTTCTTCTAAACGAAAATGCTTAGATACACCTGACTTGGATTCAGGTAAACGTCATCCTCTGAAGGCTCTATTGGAGGTAGCTTCTGGGAGGTAGCATCAGGTGAGAGCCAGAACTGAGGGTGATGGAAGGCCATCTAGGCTGAGGGAAGCATGCACAAATATGGGAGCATCTCTGCCGGGGAGGTAGGCGGAACCAGGGCAGAGGATCACGGCCCCAGTCAGCCAGGCTGGAGTTTGAGCTCAGGTGTAGGAAACAGATGAGAACCAAGAACCAACAGGAAAGTGATATCAGCCCTCTGGCCCACGGCTCCCCAGGGAAGGCGCAAACTCAGCTTGGCTCTGTGCTGACCCACTTGATGGAGAGGGGTGGTCCTTGAACCCCCTGAACCCGACAACTGCCGGCTGTGCTCCAAGAACTGTGCCCCCACCAGGACTCCTGTCACTCCCGTGTGGCTTGTCACTGACGTGGCAGTCTCCCGACGAGCCGAGGGCTCTTCAGGGCAAGGATCGTGTCTTTTTCATCCTTGAATCCCTAGTTACTTGGCTGTAGCCTGCACATACTGCTGCTCAGGAAACATTCTAGATAATCGTCTTGTCTGCCTAACTCAAGCTGGCAGGTGCTTAATGGCAGAGACTGGACGTACTCACTTCTCTAAGTCCCGTGCACACCAAGGAATAAAATATTTAATTATTAAAAGCGGCGTAGACCTGAGGTCATTGTCTTGGTCTTTTCGTTCTAAAGGCCGGGGTGCTGGTACCTGCTGTGCGACTCCAGTGTAGCTCCTTCACTCTCTGTGGCAGGCCTCTTGTAACATGAAGCTTTGGGTATCCCCCTGCAGCAGGATACTCCGTGGTAACCTCACTTGTCCTCAGAAGCCGGGGTCTAAGGGAGAGACTGGATTACTAGTGGTGGGAGATCCAAGGGCAAACGTGCACCCAAGCAGTGTGTGGGCCCGCAGCGGTGTCGAAGCCAAGGAGAGGGCGCCGCCTGACAGAGCCTCGCCAGCCTTGGGTCCGGGGACTCCACCTCGATCCGCACGGAGCTGGTCTTCGAGCCTCGCCCTCCTCCCCGCGGCGCCCAGGAGCCTAGAAAGGAGTGCCGTTGCTCTGGGCAGGGGGCCCACGCGACGCCAGAGGGACGCAGTGAATTCCTGCATGGAGGCTGGGGCGGGCGCGCCCCTCGCAGGGTCCCCGGGCCAGGAGGGACGCCTCGTCCCCGAGCCCCGCCGCTCTCCAGCTGCCCAGCGCCGGGAAGCCGCACAGCCGAGCAACCCCGCCCATGCGCCGGCCGGAAGGGCCCGCCTCTGGCCCCGTCCCTTCCGGCGTCGCTCTAGGAGGCGAGGGCCCGGGCCTCTCTGTGGTGCTCCCGGGAGGGCTCCGCCCCTCAGCTGGTTTCCCGTTTCAGGCGATCCCCGCTGGCCCACCCGCCCGCTCGCCTTCGGTGCCCGCAGGAAGAGCCCGCTCCCAGCCGGCCGTTTCCGGTGCCGCTCTAGGTGGCGAGGCCCCAGCATCTCGGTGGTGCACCACGGTGGACTCCGCCCCCGAGCCACCTCCTCCCACTCCGCTGGGGTCCCACACGCCCCCTCACGCAGCCACCCTCCCATTAGCTGCACCTCAGTCCCCTCTGCGCCCGTTCCCTTACTCTTGTGCCCCCTTCCTCCTGTACTCCATCACTCACTTCAGCCCCCCTCACTCCCCCCGCACCCCCTTCCTTCTTCTTGTGGCTCCCCCCACTCACCCCAGCCCCCTCCCTCACGCGTGCCCTCCCCGCCAGCCACCTGTTTGAGTTCCTTAGAGGCAGCAGGCACGCTGTGGCATGCGTTCAGTTGCACTGGCCACTCCCTCTGCCTGGGACACTTGTCCCCAGCTGTCTGGTTGGCTAACTCGCACTTCCATCTACTGAGAGCTCACCTCCTAGAGGGGACCCCTGACCACTGACTACCCTGTGTGTATTAGTTTCCTGGTTATCACAAGGTTAGCAGCTTAAAACAATACGTGTTTGTTATATCACAGTTCCTGTGGGACAGGAGTCCAACGAGGCTTAGGTGGTCCTCTGCTCAGTCTGGCAAGGCTGCGGTCATGGTGTCCGCGGGCTGTGTTTTCAGCTGGAGGCGAGACTGTGGAAGGATCTTCTTCCACACTCATGTGGTTGTTAGCAGGCTTCCTTTCCTGGTGGCTGTGTGACTGAGGGCCAGCTTTTTCTGGGCTGTTGGGAGGCTGCCCACAGTTCCCTGCCATGTGGCCCTCTTCATGCTCCTTCAGGGTCAGTGGAGAGCCTCTGGCCCGGGTCTGCTGGGGTGGAGTCTCATATGACCTAACGGTAGGAGCAGCCTTCTGTCAGCTCTGCTGTAGTCTGCTGGCTAGGAGCACGTCCTGGGTGCTGCCTGCACTGTTGGGGGTCACATTCTGTAATACCACAGCATTCTGCCTCTTTCTCCACCTTCTGGCCCTCACCCTTCTCTGCATTTTTTTTCATAGCAGTTTCCACTTTCTAACATACTATGTAATTTCCTTATTATTGTGTTTATTATGTCCATCTTCCCTTCCCACGCCAGAAAATCAAGTCTTTGGGGGCGCACGTTTTTGCTTTTCCTGGTGGGGTTTCATTATGTGTGGTGCAACGAATGGGCACTTGACCCTCATGCCACCTAGATACAGCCTTCTCCCACGTATCTCTGTTTCTAGCCCCTGCTGTCCAGCTCTCTCCTGGACTTCACCCTTGCAGGAGCTTTAGATACCTCGATTTCAAAATATTCAAGACCAAACTCAACTCTGCTTCCTTCTTTGTTGCTACTGTCAACTTCAGTAATATAATAATAGCCAGGTATTTTACCAGCAAAAGCAAGTTTATGTGGGAGTAGCCAGAGGAATTGCAATTCAGGAAATGCAAGCTATGGTGGACCATAGGCAAATCTAGAAGGAAGGAAAAGGGGGGAGTTGGGAGGGGCTGGTCCCACAGCACAAGGGATGGGATGCTGGTCCCACACACGCTGGGCGTGAGAGCTCCCCCTACAGGCTTGAGAAGTCCCCTTCCCTTGGCCCTCCAGCGACCTGCTGGCCACCCTCTCGCCACCGCTTGCCCTTCCATGAGACCCTAGCAAGTAGTGCACGTTTCTGCAAGGCCTGGGCTTCAGGCCCCGAGCTCCCCTGCACCTGACATACCCTCCCGCCTTCCGGCACCCGACTGACCTGTCCTCCAAGACTCTGCTCAGTTCAGCCCTCAGTGTGTGCTTCTGTCCTACCTTTGCAACTTTATGTGGAGTTGTTCTGCTTGTGCGTCTGTCCCTACACATTACATACTACCTATGACTCGGATCAGCACCTGCCTTATTCACCTGTGTATCCCCAGGACCCCAAACACGGCCCAGCCCAGAACTGGTGCAGAATCAATATTATTGAGTGACTGATGGCTGGACAGAGAGAATGCGACTGAGAAGAAGCAGCACAGCAGAAAGAAAGGTGTTCTCCTGTCTCTGAGGAGAGACACAGAGCTTGGCCTCCTGGTGGCCCTGGTGGCTCCCTCCAGCCCCCCTTTGGTGGCCGAGTTGGTCCACCAGGAGCTCCAGGTGATGCCAACAGCATTGGTGTGTAAGGTCTGGTCAGAGGCCATTTCCCCGGCCAGGGAGCCCTGCTGTCACCGAGACCTGTCCCCCGCCCCCCACCAGCTACCCTATAAATATGTACAGCAACATTGGGGAACGAGTGAGGAAGGGGGTCCTCCTTCCATGAGGGCAGCCTCTGTGAGGAGAGCTGGGGGACTTGGAGGCTCTTCTGGAACATCCTTTGCTCCAGGCCCCTGCCAGGTGCTCAGAATGCTCACCTTCCAGAATACCGGCTTCCTTCTCGGTGGGGCGCTGTAGCCCGGGCACCTACATGTGTTCTGATGTGGGGATCATGGGTGGGGGGCCAACAGGGAGAAGAGAATTCTAGGACACGAAATGGCACATGGGAGGCAAGCTTGGCTCAGCAGGAAAGAGCTGTGCTCACCTAGATTGAATGTTACCCTAACTTGTACTGTCGCTGATACACAATCAGGGAGATTTCCCGCCTCCTTCTCTCCCACCTCCTCATATTTTAGAAGTTACATTATTTCTACTTGGTCAGAAAATACACATAAAGTACATTCTTCCACTCACTTTTTTTTTGGCCACGCCACGCGGCTTGCGGGATCTTAGTTCCCCAGTTGGGGATTGAACCCAGGCCACAGCAGTGGAAGCGTGGAGTCTTAACCAGTGGATGGCCAGGGAAGTCCCACCACTCACTTTTTTTTTATGTTAGATCCAAGGTCAGGGCATTAAATGATCACACCATCCATCTTTTTTGCTGAAGTTCCTGTCATCTCTTGGTTGGATGAAGCTTCTGGTACATCCCTCATGTTGGGCTCAAAGGTACAGGATCCCTTTGAGGTAAGATCACAGTGTGAGTGGCTACACAACCCTTGGTTCACAGTTTCCTTTCTTGTCTTTTTTGAAACTTCTGCTCCATTGTCGCTTTGCTTGCTGTTGTGGATTTTGAGAAATTTGATGCTGGTCTAATTCTTCTGCTCCTGGAAAGTATTTGACCTTTTTGCCTGGGAACCTTGACCTTTTCTTTATCGTCAAAATCTCATAGTTTTTCTAGGCGGTCTCAGACTTGGTCATCGTGGCTTATGTTTTTCCTGGTACCTCGTGATCCCTTTCAAGATGTAGATTTAGGTCTTCTTTTATTTCCAGAAACTTTTCTTGGATTATAGTTTTAAGTCTTAGTTCTGTTCCATTGTTTTATTTTCTTCAGGAATTCCAGTTTTCCATACATTATCTCTTCCATTTTGATCACTTTCTCTCTAACACTTCTTACTTCTTCATTTTTAAATTCTCTTTGTATTTTCCTGCCCGCCTTATGAATTTCATTCAAATCTGTTCTTCCTTGTGCATCTTGTCATTCAGTCTTCATTTCTGATTGGTTATTGATTTTTCTTCTATGGTTTCCTGAGTTCCCTTATTTCTTCCTGCTTTTTGTTCATTTCTGTTCTGATTCAAGTTTTTTTTCCCTTTGTTTCCATATCTCCAAATACTTGCAGATATTTGATTCAGTTTGGAGTTACAGTTTCCTTCTATTTTGCTATTGGTTATTTTGGGAATTTTCATGAGCTGAATTGTTTGATCCCCATTTTCTCTCCCTTTGTGTAGTGGTTTTAGAGAGATGGTGAGCTCACCCCTGCATTTCTGTGTACAGAGGTATGGGTTGTTTTACAAGATTCCTAGCCCAAGAGGGACCTCTTGTGTCAATGTAAAGAAAAGCATAGTTTCGTTACCTGGTGGCTTTTGTTTGTGGAAGAGGGGCGTCAGTGGGGAAAGGATGTGTGATGTTTGATTTTTGGAAACTTTCTTTTGTCTCACAGGATCTTAAATTCCCCTTCTTGCTTCTTGTTTTGCAGGTAACTCAAGGTTCGGATGTTTTCTGTCTTATAGTTATGCCTAGGGCATGAGTTTTCTGTCGTTTTATTTGTTCTTTATTGATATTTTGAAGGAAATGTTAGAAGATTCAGATTTATGCTGCTGCTATTACTTCAACTATGTGGAATTTCCTCAATACATATTTTTGAATGAACAATAATAGCTGATGTTTACTAAGAGTTTATTGAATGTTCTAAGCATTTTACATGTGTTATCTCATCTAATCCTCACAGCAACACAGTGATTTAGGTACTATAACATCTCCATGACATAGCTAAATAAATTGGGGAACAGAGAAGTCAGACAGTTTTCCAGAGGTCGTAGAGCTAGTGCGTGCAGAGCCAAGCTTCTGACTCCAGAGCTTGTATTCTTAATCATCATACCACACACACACACACACACGCACACGCACACGCACACACACACGCACAATGACTGTCCTCAAGATATTGTTAAGTAAAAAGAAAGCAAGTTTTATTATAAAAGCAAACAATGGCTAAAACAAAACCTATATTCATGTATTTGTTTCTATATGTCCATATGAGAACGGAGAAATGTATGGAAGCCCACACACCAGACTAGGGGCCAGCAAACTTTTTCTGTGGAGGGCCATCTAGTAAATACTTTAGGCTTTTCAGGCCAGATGGCTTCTGTCGTAGCTATTCAGTTTTGCCCTGGAAGTGTGAAATTAGCCATAGACAAAATGTAAACAGATAAGGTGGCTGTGTTTCAGTGTATCTTCATTTACAAAAACAGGGAGCTGGCCGGACTTGGCCTGCAGGATGTGGTTTGCTTCTCTATTAACTTTGGCTACCAGATGGGGTATATGGAGATGAGGCAAAATGAGAGGGAAGGTGAATGGAGAAATAAAGTTGTGCCGAAGTGGAAAAAAGACACACTATAATATTAAAATAGAGATGCAGGATTAACTGTGACTATTCAAAACTTAAGTAAGCATATGGATGCATGAAAACGTAATTTGATTAAGCAATGGGGTTGTGGACATATTTTGTGTTAGATTTCTGTTGTTATTTTAATACTGCTGTGAAATTTAATGAACAGAAACATCATTTAAAATGGAGTCAGGAGGCCAGAAGGGGGAGCTCTCACATCCTGTCACTCCACGTCAGCTGCAGACCCAGCAGGAGAAGGTTACCGCTTACTACCCAGCAGGAGGAAGGAAGATTTTCTCCCCACCGGGCAACAGCTCAGCCAATGAAAAACCACTAAACTTCAAACTCCCAGTTTCCTCCAATGGACTCTGTTTAGAACAGCCCCTTCCAACTCCCCTTCTCCTCTATAAAAGAGTTTCCTCTGTTTGTTCTCCAGACTTGCCTGTGGTTCCCCATGGATTGCAGGTCCCAAATCACAATTCGTTGCTGTTCCCAAGTCAACTCATTTTGCTTGTAAAATAACTGGCTATTTTATTGTTTTAAGTCAACACTGCTTGTTCAGTGAGCAAATAAAAATAACTATTTGGCAACTTAAAATTTGGGATCGTTCATATAAAAATCTGGATTTCTGGGTAAATCTGTATGTTCTGATCTGAAAAAATGAATTATAAATAGTTAGTATTCATAATTAATTGAAAATTTCCACAACACATTTACTATTAATTGAAAAAAACCCAAGCCACAAGGTAATATGTTTAGTAAAATTCTATTTGTGTGAAAGAAACACACACATGTATCTGTTCATATGCACACGTACACACACATATACATATAAAATCCTCGGAAGGGTGAATGTTAAATCTGAGAGTGGTCACCTCTGGTGAGGATAGGGGCAGGACGAGGGCTTTTTACTTTTTGCTCTTACGTATTTCTCTACTGTTTGTATTTCAGTGAATGTATGTTGATTTTATACGTCAGACCCGAAACTGGAAACCTCTGTGTTGCTTTTATAAGTAAGCTAACCCCCTCCTTTCTTCTGTTTGCTCCTATTTCAAACTGACGATATTTGGGGTGTTTCTTCTAAGCATACTTCTATATATTTTTAGCTCAGATATTCCTTCTGAAGTCTGTAAACATGTCCAAAATGAGAGAGGGGAATGGGAATCGATTCTTTTACAGAAGAACAAAGTGGCTGCATAGTAGGGGAAACAATCGCCCCTGGGCTTTGTACCCAGGCCTTTGCATTCCTGGGTCCTCCGGGCTGGCTGTGGCCTGGGAGGGCCAGGGCAGACAGCTGTCAGGGTCAGAGGAACGTGGGGACTCCCGGGTAATGAGGATAGAGCATGCTGCCTGCCCCCGTGTAGCCCCCCCATTGGCACCAGGTTTCTGTCTCTCCCTGCTTGCTCTGGGCCTGCCCTGCCCGGCCCCGTTGGCTGAGTGTTTATCCAACAAGGTGTGGACGGCCCGCTGTGGGCAGTCTCGGGCCGGCACAATCAGCCTGGCTGTAGCTAGCCCTCCTCTCGGGGAGGCGAGCACTGCTCTGTTCCTTACCTAAAACCCACCCCACCCCCTCTCCAGCCCGAGCCGTCCAGCACCAGACCAGAGCCACAGCAGCTTCTGAGCCTCGGAGGAGTCATGGCTGGTACACACTGAGGTGGGCTGTGAGTGCAAACTCACACTCCACATTTGGGAGAATTAATATGAAACAAAGAAAAAGCAATGTAAGATATTTCAGTACTTTAAAAATATTGATTACATGTTGAAATGATAGTATGTTGGATATATTGCGTTAAATAAAAGTAGTTGTTTCTTTTTACTTTTTTAATGTGGCCACTGGAAAATTAAAAGTGACGTGTGGTTCACAGTTCTTGTGGAAAGTTGCTGCCCCCGCCGCGGCCTCTGCTTGACCTCTTCAGAGCAGTGACCACAGTCTGAAAACCATGATATTTATTTACTTATGTCTTTATAAAAATACTTATTTATTTATTTTGGGCTGCATCAGGTCTTAGTTGCGGTACGCGGGCTTCTCTCTAGTTGTGGCACACGGTCTCCAGAACACGTGGGCTCTGTAGTTGTGGCGCACGGGCTTAGTTGCCCCATAGCATGTGGGATCTTAGGTCCCCAACCAGGGATTGAGCCCATGTCCCCTGCACTGGAAGGTGGATTCTTAACCACTGGACCACCAGGGAAGTTCTGACTGTGATATTTATTTCTTTGCTTCTTTACTCTCCCCCAGAATGAATGAACATCTCGGGGTCAGAGACAGGGGTCGGGGCGCTTTTGACCCCAGCAGGCTGACTGCCTTGGAATGGGCCCTGCTGGCCGGAGTCCTGGGCAGTGGGTGCCGTCTTGGGTAAAGACAGCACAGTCTAGTAAAAGCCTTTCTCTCAAACCCCCAAATAAGCTCAGGTCTTACCTCGATCGTCCCCGAAGCCCCCAGGTCTCAGGCCCAGGCCTCCTCCCTTCACTGTTGAGTCAAGGCTATAGACACAAACCCTCCACGGTCAGCTCGGCCACGGCAGCTACACGGGGCCACGCTCTTGGCTGTGAAATGTCTTCCTTTCCATCACCTCCTCTGGCCTCACTGTGCCGCTGGTGCTGAACCTGCTCTCCAGAGGAAACGACTAAGGCTCGCAGAGTTTAAGACTTGCCCAGTGTCACACCACTGGACCCAGACGCCTGCTGCACCGCCAGTCGTGGGCTGGGGATGGTCACTGGTTTCCTGCCACTCGGGGGTGAGGGCTGCGCCGCCCCTGCAGGCAGGTCATGTGCAGGCTGCGCGGGAGAATGAAGCCCTCAGCACAGCCCTGCTGGGAAAGGGCAACTTGCAAGTGAAGAGCTGGGACGGGCGGGATGTGCTGGCTGGTCTGTCCTGCACCCTGGTGGTCCCGGCTCTGGGAGAGGCCACAGAAGTGATCCTTATGTGGCCTATCCACACCGCTGCCTCACATCACGCTCTCTATCCAGTCCAAACCTTCTAGAAGCTTAAAGAATCTTTTCACTGGATGGACCCAACACCTAGTATTTAGAAGGTCAGGCTGGGGCAGAAAGTCCTCTGATCACGCTACTGGATGGGGCAGGATTCAGTCCGAGAAGCCGAGACTTGAGAGTTACATACACCCACACGTACACACACCAGTACACATACCCACCACACACACACATATGTACACATACATACACAGGTGTGTGATTTGATTCGTTCCAGGGATGTGACCCCCATGAGACTGTGGGGCTCGCTGAGCGGCTTTTGCTTCCCGCCTGATGCTGGAGCTGAAGGACTGAGCTGATCACCTCAGCGGGGAGGGAGGGTCTGGCCGCCAACCCCACCCTGCCTGAGCCCTACAGCCTCAATTTTCTCACCTACATGGTGCAGATAGGAACTTGACCTCAGGGGTTCTCCGTGAGACCAGATGAGATCCCTGTGGGAGATGCCCGGCCGTTGGGGGGCAAGGCAGGTGCTGGCGAACACTGGTCTCTTTGTTCCTCGGTTGGCAGGACTGTTGCGTCCTTATTCGTTTTTGTCCCTCTGTGTCATTGGTTCCCAAAGCTGCTCTTCCTCAGAACCACCTCAGAATCTTTTAAAATACCTTTTTTTCCAGGTGCCCTCCAAGAGCTGGTGAAACAATGCCATGGGGGTTAGGGTTAGTGACTCTGGTGGTCAGTCAGGCTTGAGCGGCACCAGAGGGCGAGATCCCCTCGGCGCAGCAGTGGTCACCGTGAGCTGTTCGTTGGGAACACCTGTGAGCGCAAAGAAAGTGTTCCCCCGCCCCCCCGCAGGGGTGCTAATTTGACAGTGGGGTGGGGAAGTGGGCATCTATCATTGGGATTTTTTAAAGCACCCCTGGATGATTCTAGCGGGCAGCCAGCATCCAGAGCTGCTGTTCCCGACACACAGGAGTCGACTGGTCAGTACGATGGTTCTTCCAAGCAACACTGATCTCTGACCTTTTGGCGTGTTCCTCAACTGTGTGTCACAATTTATTTAGAAAAACTAAATAAATAAGCCCCTCAGGCTTACAAGTGATGGTGAGGGGTGGGTGGTAAGTACATCCATTCACAAATTACATAACCTTTCCCACATTCATCTGCTTACAGACTTACTGGGAGATAAATCGCTAGGCATTACCTGAGCCAGGATGGGGACGGGAATGGGCAAGGGAAACCAGACCACAGCTGACATTCCCGTGTCCTTCAGCATAAATTCACCCTGGGCTGAGTCCGTGTTCCGTCTGCACAGCTGCTCTTTCATTGCAGCTGGTGGATCACAAGCCGTCTGGAGCTGAGGGCTTTCCTGCAGCCGCCGCACTCGGGGGCTTCCTGCCCGAGGACGGGCTGAGGCTGGGGCTTCATGGGGCTGCTCCTCTCCAGGACGCCTGCTCTGCAGGGCTGACAGCCCACGTGCCACCGCCTCTGCCACGTACCCTGGGTATTTTCTGGGAGGATTATGAGGCTGAGCAAGGGGACACCCCGAGGGGAGGTTTTTCCACGTTACTCCAGCATAGCCCCCTCCCCAATTCTCCACCTCTGGGTGCCCAGAGCCACCCTGGTCCCATGGGTGAGAGCGGCTCTACTCTTGTCAGCATCCTTGACACTGAAACACATTTCTGCATCCCCAAGTGGGCCTCCCCGCAACCCGCTCTCAGGCAGGAGCCCTTGATGAGTGCAGGTCTGACGTCTTCGAGTGACATCGCTGTGACTCCCCTCCCTTCCGGAGAGTCCCCGGTCAGACTGTGCGCCTAGGAGTCGGCAGTCTCGCTCAGCTCCCGCTGCTGGCCAGTCCCCGAGTCCATCGACTTCTGCAAACCCCGGTGGTCATTGGAGGGCGCCGCTGGGTCTGTCCAAGGCCGAAGGCCGGGAGTCTCTGTCCTCAGGAATGTCCTGCTCTGGGGTCACTGCTGCGTCCTCACCCTGTTCTCATGGTTGCGAACAAGGACGGGAAATGCGACCACGGCCATCTGCTTCCTGTGCTAAGAGAAAGGAAGTCCCAAAGAAAACACCACGTTAAAGGAGCTGGGGCGGGATGCCCAGGACTGCCCACTGGGACAGGACTCCCGCAGCCCCTCGTCCAGCTCGCAGCTCAGCTGAGCCCAGAAGAGAAGGGAACACAGCATTCTGCCTGAGCTGTCTGCCAGCGCCAGGGCTGGGTGGGGACACAGAAGGGGTCCCTCTGCCCACTGGGTTCACTTGTTCCCTTCTCACGGGGGCCAGGGGGTGGGACATGGGCAGGGCACCTGGAAGGGAGCAGGGCGAGTGGGTCCACCCAATGCTGGAAGGAGAGACAGAAAGCCGGCCTCCAAAGGCCAAAGGGCAGGGCCCAGAGGAGCCCTCCCAACCCAAGGGACAGCAGCTCGGAGCTCAGAGCAGCCCCCCAGGGACAGCTCCGGGGTCAGAGCAGACTCCCCAGGGACAGCTCCGGGGTCAGAGCAGTGACCATGGCGTTCACCCCTGGCGTCGGTGGTGCACCAGCGCCTGGCAGCCGGCACCCAGCCAGCCTCCACGGGGATACTAGGAGATGGGCTCCGTGCTTCTGCAGTTTCTTCTCTTTGGAAGAGAGAACTGAGCACAGAGAGGCCGAGCCTCTTGCCAAGGTCCCTCAGCCAGGAAGAGGCCAGTTCAGCCTGGAGGCCCGGCAGGCATCTCACTCCTGTGAGGCAGACTCAAGGTCACCACGGGTGCATGGCCTCTGCAGGGCGAGGCCCCATCCACGTCACACTGGAAAAGCCGGGAAGCCGCAACAGCGTCTGAGCTGCAGGGCAGAGCCCTCACCTAGGGCCACCAGGCTCCGGAACTTTCCAGCATCAGGCTCTCCAGGAGGGCTCTCTGGGGGGCCGAGCGCCTGCACGAGCCCAGGGTGAAGGGCCTGCTCTGGGGGGTCCCGAGGCCTGAGCGCCGAGGCCCGGAGGCTGGCCCACCACCCGGGGCCCTCACGCGCCTGCTCTCGTCCAGAAGAAGGCACCTCACAGGGCCGCTGCCGTCGCGGCCGGGTGTCTGAGGAGCTGCCGGCTCCGCGGGCGTCCCCTCCTGCCTGACCAGTGCGGCTAGAGGCCCTTCACCAGCGCTGGGCCCGTTGGAAGCCCACTTCCTGACTCCTGAGAGCGGGGAGGCGGGGCAGGAGAGGGAGCGGGGAGGGCTGGGGTGAGGGACTCCGGCGAGGCCCCCAGACCTCCATATGGGGGGCCCTCAGCGTGGCGGGCAGGTGGGAGCCGCAGGCCGCGACAGCACGACCTCTGGAGGTGTGAGGCAGGCTCAGGGTCACCACAGGTGCATGCCCTCTGCAGGGCGGGGCCAGCCTGGGGGCGGGGTTTGCAGGGGGGCCGAGGACTGCCTCCGCCGACAGAGAAGGTCTGCACACAGGACCTGGTGCTTGGAGCTTGGCTGCCGCTGCCATGGGGCTCGTGGGGACACAGGCACCCGAGGAGCAGACGGGCCGAGTGCTGAGGAAGCCAGCAGGAGCGGGCGACCCTGCCTGGCCACCAGCTGTGCTCACGAGGGCCGCAGGCGGGGCCCAGGGCTGGGGAGCGGAGTCTTGGAGTTGTGAGCCGTGCTCCAGCCCTCCCCTGCCCACCGCGACCCACCCTGCACCCCGTCTGCCTGCAGGTCCCCCGGCCCTCCTCCCCCACCTCCACCACCCTGGCAAACACCTCCTTTAAATTCAGTTCAGGGCTGTTGCCCCCATCTGGGCCCCCACAGAGCCCTGTCTCAGCCCCTTGCGATGGGCTGAATTGGTGTCCCCCAAATCCACATGCTGAAGTCCTAACCCCATGACCTCAGAATGGGACTGTGCTTGGGGATGGGGTTTTTAGAGGCGATTAAGGTACATGAGGTCACGAGAGTGGCCCCAAGCCAATCTGACTGGTGCCCTTATACGAAGAGGAGGTCAGGACACAGACACGCACAGAGGACTGATTATAGGAATTGGGTCACGTGGTCCTGGAGGCCGAGGAGCCCCGCAACCTGCTCTCTGGAAGCGCGAGAACAGGAAAGTGGTGCGGTAAATTCCCTCTGAGTCCAAAGACCTGGGAACCAGGAGCCCGATGTCTGAGGGCAGGAGAGGATGGACAGCCCAGCTCCAGAAGGGAGAGAGAGCTTGTCCTTCCTGACTTTTTGTTCCATCTGGGCCTTGGATGGACTGGGTGATGGCCACTCACCTGTGGGGTGGTGACCTTCCTTTGTCAGGCCCGCCATTCAAATGTCAAGCTCTTCTGGAAACACTCTCAGAGAAACACCAGAAATCATGTTTTGCCAGCTACGTGGGCGTCCCTTTTAGCCCCGTCAATCTGACCCATGAAACTGACCGTCACAGCCTCCCACGGGGACGCAGCCCCGTGATACCTTCTGACCTCCAGAACCGTGAGATAATTCACGGGTGTGGTTTTAAGCCCCTGAGCTTGTGGTCATTTGTTTCGGCAGCCGTGGGGAACAGGGGCAGTGATCCAGATGGGTATGCCCTCCGCCAGCCTCCTGGGAAGGCGTAGACGCGCTGTGACAAGGCCTGGCTGTGACCGTCTGCTGACACCTCACGCTGGGCTTGGCCTGGGGACCCAGCTGGGTCTTGGCCGCCATCTAGCCAGTTCCAACCTCTGACTCAGGTGCCCTGGCGCCACTGCCCGCCTGGCCCGTGGCCCCCCGGGAAGGCGGCCGCTGTCGGTGGGAAGCCCCCAGCTGGGTCCTGGACCTGCCACCACCAGCTGTGTGACCTTGCGCAGAAGTGTCACTTCCATCGGATGGACTGTTGGGTGCCAGGACAGGGAGCTGGCTGGGCGGCGGGGAGGGGCGGTGTTTTGGGACCGGGTGCTCGGCAGGCACGTCAGGTCCCCGCCCACAGCTGGACCTGCCCGCTCAAGGCACCACTTGCTTCCTCCTGTGCCCTCGGGCAGGGGCAGGTTAAAGCCCCAATGAGGGGTCAGGGCTGTGCTTTCTGCTCCCCAGGGCGGGAATCAGGGGCCCAGCTGCACGCAGTGCGCCCGGAGCCCAGAGAAGAGGCTGTCGCCAAAGCAGGAGCCCAGGGCAGGCCCTTCAGCCAGTGGCTTCGGACTGAGCCCGACCTGGCTCCCTCCTGCTGCCAAGGGCCGTGAAGGAGGTCAGCTCCAGAGGTGCACGGTGGGGCGTCTGCGCACTCAGAGCTCTGGGGGCTTCAGGGCGGAGGGTTGAAGGGAATCCTGTGAATGCGGGTGATGGCGCCGTGTTTCTGCAGCGGGTGGGTGTGGCTAACGAGGCTTCTTGTGATGGTAAAGGACTCGTGTGGGGCGTCTCCCATGAGCTTGCACTCGCAGGTGGCACACAGGGGCGGGGCGTAAGGGTTGCCCTGACAACAGTAGCTTGCTGAGCGTTTACTCTCTGCCAGGCATGGGTACAAGCAGCCCCCTCGGCGGTTCAGTCAGTTCTCACTGCAGACCTACGGGGAGGGGTCTCCTACTTTCCCACTTGGCAGGTGAGGAAGCCCAGCTGCAGGCGAAGGGGCTCACCCGGGGCTGGAGCTGGAGGGTGTGGGCCTAACATTTGAACCCAGGCAGTGTGACCCCCGAGCTCGGCTCTTATCTGCTATGCTTTTGTAGGGACTGTGTGTGCAAACGTGTGTCCACGAGTGTGTGTGCGAGTGGGAGTACGTGTGAATACGTGCATATGCATGAGAGCGTGTGAGAATGCAAGAAACAGAGAAACCCAAAATAACTAGCTTCAAGATGGCAGAGGTTTATTTCCCTCCCAGGTAAAGGGGTCCTGAGCTAGGCAGTGCAAGGCTGGTGTAATGGGTCCAGGCCCCTTCCTCCATGCTGCCCTGCCATTCCCAGTATGCTGCCTCATGGTGCAAGGTGGCTGCTGTGCTCCAGCCATCATTCCAGCCACAGGAAGGAGGAAGGAGAAGAGAAAGATATGCTATCTCTACCTATGGGATTTTCCCCCCATCCTCAGCTAGGCCTTGATGTTTCCATTAGTAAGGAAAGGGGAGAATGGAAAGTGGGAGACTATTCTGCCTGCTGGGATACTTGACAGGCAGGATAGAGTTCTGGGCTTCCCAGCCCAGGGGATGTTGAGCTGGTGGGGATCAGGGGTCCTCTAAGCCTTGTTCTGTACTGCTCTGATGGGGAAACTGAGGCCCAGGCCCAGGCCTCCTCCTTCCCACTCCAGGGCTCTGTCCTGTCACCAGTCAAGAAGGCCAAGTGCCCAGCAGCAAATGACACCAGCCTAGCCAGAGCAGACACTGGGGAAGCCGAGGTTCTCCTACCCGGCCCCCTCCCACTGCTCCCCTCCTCTTCTCCTCAGGAGCCCAGAGGCCATGTCACCCCTCCCTGATACTGGTGGCCTGACCACCCCGTTCACTGCCCCTATGCCCCCGGCACCCACCAGGCTGAGTGGTCGGCTGCAAAGTCCCATCTCAACCACCCCTCCAGCCTCCCTCTCTTTTCTCTTCTTCTTCCAGCCCCTCATCAACTCCACCCTCAAACCCCAGCAGCCTCCCGGGGTGGAGGGCCCTTCCTCCTATGGGCCAAGGAAGCCTTCCTCCCAAAGTCTCCTCCCCCAGATGGGCTGCCCATCACATGGATGGGGGTGTTTTGTTGGTGGGAAGTTGGGGAGCAAGTTGGGGTGGTCTCCCCCCAGGCACATGGTGAGTGTTTTCTCTGCCAGGGGCGGGAGCTGGGTGGACCCATCCTGTGAGCAGCTGAGGCCTGGACCTAAGGCCCACGTGCTGGCCATCGTGCCACACACAGGCAGGGAGAGGAGGCCAGGGTGCTAGATGGGGACACTGAGGAAAGGTAGACGTGGCTGTGAGGAACCAGTGCTGGCCGGATCATTACAGACGCTTCCAGTTTATTCTCCAAAGCTGGGGTGGGGGCAGGGGAGGGGAAGGGAGGGGAAGACAGTGGGCAGAGTGCTGACCAGCCAGGGTATAAGCCGGGCTGGGGGTGGGGGTGGGGGTGGGGGTGGGACACCCCCCACACACACTCAGAACACCATTGCCTGAAGGCTGGCGAGGAGGCTGAACAGGAGGGCGGTGGCCACGGTTGAGGGTCTACCCTGGGGGCCACCTGCCCCGCTTCCCTGGGGGTCCTGCCAGGGCGGGATGTTGCACAGGCTGGCCTGGCAGCAGGATATGGTCGTCAGGGATCCATCCACCGTCCTGCTGATGGGTTGACATGTGTCTGCACACCACCCCGAGTAGGTGGTCCGGGGACCTGACTCTGGGTGGGAAGGGGGTGGTGGAGAAAGTGCGTCACACTGTAGGGACGAGGCCCCGCACAGACGTGGGAGACGGGCTCCTCCCGTCCGGCTGCCCCGGGGTGGCCTGCTCACCAGTATTCCAGTGGGAGATGATGGTTTTGCAGGTCTTGGGGAGGATGCAGCTCTGCATCTGTCTGCAGCTCTCATCCCGGTGCAGGGACTGGCAGGAGTAGCACCGCAGCTGCACTGGGAGGCCAGGCAGGCTCAGTCCCCAGCGTGCCCCGGCTCACCCAGCCCCCCACCTCCGGCCTCTTCACCTCCGAGGCCTTTTCCCAGCTCCTGTCCCACTCACGCATCCTCAGCTGACCCCCACGAACCCTGCGCCCCTGCCTCAGGACTGGCCCCTTTCCCTCCCCTAGCCCGGCCCCACCAGTGCCAGGCTGCTCATGTCTTTCTGAACAGGACTCCACACCAGGGCCTGTGACTCTCCGGTCTCCCCATCCCGGGCTCCGCTGTGCTGCTGTCCTGCCTGGTGAACTCTCTCTAACCTCTCTGCCGCGACACCACTGTTCCTCCCAGGAATGGCTCCTTCTCTAGGCCTCCCTACTCTGGACGGCAGTTGAGGGTCACAGTCAGGGTGAGAAGTGAGGGTGTGCTGAGTGTCAGGGGCCCCTCCTCACCCCTCCCCCCACGAGGGGAGGGACGCTCACAGGCGGAGGCCCTTGCCTGTCGTGTCCTCACCGTCAGCCTTGCGGACCCTGGCCCTCGGCAGTGCCCACGCATGTGTTGGAAAAGGGGGACAAGTGGCCCACCGTGGGGTCGGGGTGGGCATGTACCTGTGCCTCTGCTGCCTGCAGTCACGCTGGCCTCGTCGTCCTCCTCGTCGTCGTCCTCGTCATAGCCTTCAGGTCCAGCGTCCAAGTCATCATCCTCGACCTCCTGCATCCGCCCTCTGCCTGGCCGCGCAGGGACGCCTGTAAACCTCCACTACCCGGGCACAGAGGACACATGCTCGGGGTCCAGTGCCACGCCCCCACCCCTCGATCCATCAGCCCCCTTGCCAGTCCCTCTGTCCTCCCCGCCGCCTCCCAAGCTGGTGAGGTCACTGCCTGGGTCTCCGAGCCCCGGCCCTGCTTCCTTACCTGTGTGTTCCTTACCGGCAACACTAGGGGGTGTGTGCTGGCCCTTTACAGCAGCTGGCCCGTAGCCGTCAGGATGGCCTGTCCATTTCACAGAAGAGGAAACTGAGGCTGGGAGAGGAAAGGGCGCCCCAAAGCCTGCCTCTCTGAGCGGCTGAGCCCGGGGGTGGGTGGGGAGGGAGCCCGTGCCCCCAGGGCCTGGCTGGGCCGGGGCTGCAGGTTCAGGGACTCGTGGGAACCCACGACAGCCCCATCCACCTCCCTGTGGCCTCGGCCTCCAGCTGCATTCCCTCTTTCTTCCCAAGCCATGTCTTGCCCCCAGGCTGGGTGATCCTGGGGGTCCTGTGCGCCTGGACTATGCTGTCCCCCGCGCTGCAGCGTCTCCCCTCGCCCCGAGTACCTTGCTGCCCGCACAGCAGCAGAGCCAGCAGGACAGCCACCAGCACCTTCATCCTGCCGGAGCTGCCACGTCTGCTCACCCGGCTCCTCGCTGGGCCTCTGGATTTGTGGGAAGTGGGACAAAGGACATTGCCGGGGGCTTCCCGGAGGCCCTGGACCCCCCAGCTCCAGCCTCAAACAATGGGCCTCACACTGGCCCCCAGGCCAGGCACTGGGCCAGGGATGGTCATTTCCCTCCTTGACTCCAGGGGCTGGGTGGGGGAGAGGAAGTCGTTGTGGTTGGCCTTGGGGCGTCCCGTCCACCTGTGTGGCTCTGCCCTGGCCTTGAGGCCTCAGCCCAGTAGTGTGGGCCGGCCAGCCCACTGCCCCCCATCTGGACCCCAAGGACCCGGGCCCAGGCCACACAGCTCCAGGAGCCTGGCCTCACGGGCCCTCCAGCTGCAGACCACTGCCCAGGCACCTTCAGCCGTGAGTCGTCATCCACATTCCGGGGGCCTTGTTGAGAGGATTTCAAAGAAAAGCACAGCTGCAGTCCTCCCGCCGGGCCTGCCTGTCCCGCCAGCCCTGCGCTCGCCCACTGGCTGCCGGCTGCCCTCCCTCCCACCTCGGGGCTTCGTCCTGGCTGTTCCCTCTGCCTGGGATGCTGTTCCTGCCAACGTCCACGAGGCTGTCCCACCCGCACAGGCGCTACCTCTTCAGAGAAGCCTTCCCACCATCACCTCACACCCTATCCTCTGGAGGCCCCTGCCCTCCAGAGCTCCACGCCGACCATCCAGGACAGGGTGGGGGCCTCCTGGGGAGCCGCTGGGAGCCTGCCCGTGCTGCGCTGTGTGTGGGCCTGGGCTGCCCCACTCTCCCGTTCCTCCCCTGCGGGACGCAGACTGTGCACGGGGACTGCTGAGAAGCCCCTTCCTGGAGGCCACGGAAAGGAGGGGGCGGGGGCAGGAGGCTAGATTGGGGCCCGGAGCCAGGGACGCGAGCCCGCCCACTGTTTGCGTGGCCCACTCCCTGAATTTGCCCAGCCTGCGTTTCCCCAGTGGGTGGAATATTCTCAGGGACCACCTGCAGCAGAGGTTGAGAGCTGGCTCTGGGGTGAGGCCGCCTGAGCCTGAGCCCAGTCCCCTTTTCCCTGGTTCTGTGGACTTCAGTGCTCTCACAGTGGTCGTGGCCATCAAGAGCCAGTGCCCGCTGGCGTGTAGGACGGCTCCCGTCACAGTCCCCACAGGCCAGCTGGATGACATTTCTCTGAAGTGTCAGCCACCAGGTGTCATCATCCCTCCCCCATTCCTCTGGACCAGTGCACTCTCGCCTTCCAGTGGGCACTGGGCCGGCCTGGCCATCCTCAGCTTCTGCAGGAAGCTGCCCGGCCTCCGTTATCAGCTGCCCCCAGCCCTTCCCCCCCTGGAGGCTAAAATCACTCCCCAGCCAGGGTCTCCCTCAGTCTGGTGCTCACGGCCCTGCACCTGCCCTCTTCATTTCTCAGGCCTGTGTCCACGGCCACGCCACCCAGCTGCCCCCGCAGATCCGGCTTCCTCCTGCAGGTGCTTTGACCTGGGGCCACAGGAGCTGCTCCCAGGAAGGGCTCCACAGGGGTTCCCAGAACTGTTAGGGAGCAGGGAGGCTTCACCCACCGCCTGTCCCCCCAGACAGGCCCAGCTCCTCCTCGGCCGAGGTGCAAATAATACTAGCACATTTAATTCACTAAGTAAAATTAAATGTCATTTTACTTGTCCTCAACAACTCTAGGGCTGGGTAATGTTACCATCACTGCTTTACCAACAAGGAATTACTGCAGAGGTTCAGCCCCACGCCGACTGCCCCTCCCCCCTCCCCACCCACCCCTGCCCCAGGCTGCACCTCACCCCTCCTCCCCCACAGCGGGCGCTGCTCCCTCTGCCACATCCCAGCAAGGGGGCTGGGGGCTGGTCCCGCTCACGAGGACGCAGTCACATGGCCAGGCCTGGCCAAGGCTGGTGGCCCACAGGAGTGCACGAGGCCCCCAGCCCTCAGGTCAGAGTGATTGTGGGGCCCCCCTTCAACCCCCCAGACATTCTGGCTTCAGACACGCCTGCTGGTGGCGCTCTCTGACCCCAGGCTTCTGTGACAAGGGCCACCTCTGAAGCCCCCCGGGGTGGGGACATGGCTCCCTCAGACCCCAAGGGCCAGGGTTGAGGGCAGGTGGCCCTGTGGGCACCCGAGGCCCACTTTAGAGCCTCTGCCCTTCTACGTCAGGGCTTTCACCCTCAGCCTTGCCCACGCGCACCAGCGCTCTTCTTGGGCAGCCTGGGGGCACAGCTTCCTGCCTGCAGACCCTTGCCTGGTGTGGGCCCGGCCTTGCCTGCTCTGCCCTGCTCGGTCGGGCTGGCTCCCGTGAATGGCCCGTGGGCGCAGCGGGTGTGGGTTCCCCCTCCCAGGCCTGGCCTCCCTCTGGCCGAGTGAGTTGAGTGAGTCACCTTGTTCCTCCTGGCTGGCGGAGCACAGCTTTGTCCTCAGACCTTGCTGCCGGCCGTGGACGGGGCACACTGGCCGTCCACACCCCGTCCGGCCCTGGCGGAGGGGGAGGTGGTAGGGGAAGGACATGAGCCCTGATCTCTCTCTGGGGAGCGGTGTGGCCCCAGTCTGCGCTGTGAGCCCACACTCTGGGCCTCTGGGGTCACCACAGTGAACCGGACCCAGACCTGGGGAGGGATGGACAACGCTTCTGACTGAGGGGTGGAGGTTGGTGCTGTGGGTGCAGGAAGGGCATCTGCCCGGCCTGGCAGCGCACAGCCACGGGCCAGCGGGGCCTCTGAAGGCAGATGTGGGCTGCAGATGCGCCGGCCCTCCTGCCCCCCTCCCTGTTCCGGGCTCCTTCCCACCCTCTGTGCAGCCAGCCGTCTCCGCCTCTGGGAGCAGAGGGAGGGCCTTCCTTCTTAGATCAGAGTCCAGACCGTCCTCCCCGGTGGTCAGAGGGCCATGAGGGGTCTCTCGTGGGCTCTCTCTCTGCTTCTGATGGCCCCCCAGTGACTGGCCAGGCAGGCAGCTCCCAGGGACGGTGATAAGGCCCAGCCTCTTTCTTTCCTGAAATCCGTGACTGAGAAACAGGCACGTGCGGGTGGGCTGGCCGGAGGGAGCCGGCTCCAGGGGGGCGACTCCCCTGCGCCCCGGGACCCCGTGAGGAGACACATCAGGGTGTAAGGAGCCATCTGTTGATTCCAGGCCCCCATTCTCCATTTGTTCAAGCTGCCCCCGTCCCACCTCCACACGTCCACACCCCAGGTTGATTTCCTCTAACCCTTGGACACTCTTGGCCCATCCACATTAACCTCGGAGAGTCTCACCTCCCCTTGCCCCCCAAGCCCCACCACAGATCCCTGGTGTCCGGAGCCAGCTGCGGGGCTGCCTGTGGTACCCCCCGCAGCCCACGGTGCCTGTCAGCACGCCCTGCTCCTGCACCCTCAGCTTACCCGCCCCCCCCACTTCTATGAGAAGCCAGGCCTCTGGGGGCAAGGGCCCCGAGGTTGCCGCCCTGCCCACCCTGTGCCCAGCGTCACCCACCTCTGGATGGCCCCTCCTCCGGCCTCCCCATCCCCGGCCTCCTTCTCCTCCCCTGTATCTTCAGCTCCCCTCCCTTCTGTCTCCTGGTTCTTCCTCCCCCCCCCAATTTTTTTTAATTGGTAAAATACACATAATATAAAATTTGCCACGTTAACCATTTTTAAGTGTAGAGTTCAGTGGCATTAAGGACATTCACATTGTTGTCCATCTGCAAAACTGAAACTCTGTCCCCATTAAACACTCATTCCCCCTCCCCCTCCCCTGCGTAGAGTCCTCGAGGGTCATCCACGTTGTAGCTCCCGTCAGAATTTCCCCCCTTTTAAAGGCCGAATAATATTCTGTTGTATGTGGAGACCACATCGTGTTTATCCTCCATCTGCCCGGACTGCCGGGCCGCCACCGTGTGTTAGCCACTGCGAATAATGCCGCTGCGGACACGGGTGTGCAGACAGCTTTTCCAGTCCTTGCTTCCAATTCCTCGGGGTCTGTGCCCAGAAGTGGGATTGCTGGATTGCATGGTGATTCTGTGTTTAATTTTTGGACTGGTTTCTCTCCTTCTGCATGTAAACACACTCAAGTGTCTCTCACTAAGAAAATAAAAACAAGTCCCTGAAAAGCCACCCTTTTCCTTAATTCTCCACCCAAACTTCCTCCCATCTCCTTCCTTGTGCAGCTCTCGGACGGCGATGTGGGGACATCTCCACGTGCCAGGAGCTGCTCTCTCGCCCACGAGTGAGCACTCTAACACCACCACGGACCCCCGGCCTCCGCGCCGGCACGAGGGCCGGAGCACCCAGGCTTGGGCCGAGGCTGCTCTGGCCCCGCCCACCGTCGGCCTCGCCCACCCCTGCCCAGGGCTGCAGGCCTTGGTGTTGGCGCCCCCTGGGGAAAATGTGCTGGCGAGGGGCACATCCTGCACGGCATTTATTTCCCGGCAGTAGGGACCCACCTCCCCTGCGCTGAGCTGTTACTGCTGAAAGTAATTTTGCAGGGATTCTCTGCAGCCGGAGAAAGGGATGAAGAAGCTCTTTGTGTCCTGCATCGGGGAGCGGTTACGCGGGCTAGGCGGGGCTGCGTGGCAAGAGGGGGGATGGGGGGGCTTGGCACTCTGTGCCAAGACCTCACGTCTGCACTGCGCCCGCCCCGCGCTGCCCACCCCGCAAGCTCGGACCTAGGACGCCGGGAAGAAAGGAAAGCCGCTGATGGCTGAGCTCGGGACGGGGGTCTGCACTTGGCGGGGGGGGGGGGGCGTCACTTAAGTCAAACTTGGCGGCAGGGACGCGCCCCCGCGAGAAGCCAGGGCTGCGGCCCAGGGCGAGCAGGCGCCCCTCCCCGGGCCGTGGGCTGGGCCCTCCCGGCCGCAGCGCTTCTCCCGCACAGGGAGAGCAATGGGACCCGCGTCCCGGGACGTCCCACCTGGACTCCCGGCAGGTGTGGTGGCAGAACTTCAGGTATAAGGCTTTTGCCAGCAGTCCTGCTGGGGAAGGGGGTGGTGGGAGAGGGGCGAGGTGAGACCCCTGGGGGGAGTGGGGAGGAGGGGATGGGGGAGCCCATGGGGGGCCGTGTGGATGAGGAATCTGAGACTCAGGGATGGACGGACTGGCCGAGGCCCTGAGCTTGGGGGGGTCGAGGCAGGGAGTGCAGCTGGGGTGCAGGGCCCTGCCCACTGCCTGAGGAGCTCGCTGAGTGGGAGGCTGTGGCTCCAGGATCCGGTGGGGCGGGGATGGGGCAGGGGATTCTGGGTGATGGGGGCCGGGACACAGAGAGCCCCGGGGAAGGTGGAACTCAGGCAGCGAGCTGCTTGCTCCCAGGGAGCTGGGGGTCTTGTTGTGGAGCTGGGCCCTCTGAGCCGCAGGTGAGAGACTCCAGGGCCCAGACTTTGAAGCAGGACTGGGACGGGAGGGGTCAGTCCCCTTAGATCTGCAGGCCCAGGCGAGGTCCCGCCTCTGCTCTTATTTATTTATTTGTTTATTTTTGCGGTACGCGGGCCTCTCACTGTTGTGGCCTCTCCCGTTGCGGAGCACAGGCTCCGGACGCGCAGGCTCAGCGGCCATGGCTCACGGGCCCAGCCGCTCCGCGGCATGTGGGATCCTCCCGGACCGGGGCGCGAATCCGCGTGCCCTGCATCGGCAGGCGGCCTCCCAGCCACGGCGCCACCAGGGAAGCCCCGCCTCTGCTCTTGCTGGAGCCGCCTCCCTCCTGGACTGCCCTCCTCATTCCCCCAGCCTGGTGCCTGTTCTCATTCTGGGCTCACCAGGACCCCCAGGGAATTGGGGCTCTGGGATTCAAACCCAGGCTTGGCTCAAGACTCACATCTCAGTTTAGAGCAGGCACCGGGAGGGTGAAATGAGGAACCTCAGGTGAAGGCTAGCAGGTGCTGGTCCGGCCGCCCCACAGGTTTCCGTCTGGGCACGTTTGGGGAGGGGCGGTTGAGAAACCTGGCCCCCCCCAACTCTCTCCAGGCGCCTCCTGACCCTCCCTACGGTCCTGGCTCGTGAAACAAGAAGGAGGTTCAGAGGGGCTCCCAGCTCGAGCTGGGCAGGCCTCTCCACCTCTCTGCCTTGTTTCTGCACATGGGTGACGAGGTGGCCACAGCCTCTTTCCATCTGCCATTCAGATCGGATTAATGCACGCAAAACAGTTGACCCTGCACAGGAAGGTGCTGTCCTGCCACGGAGCAGGCCCGGCCTGGGTACAGGCACTGGTGAGCCCCTCAGACACTGGCTGGTCAGGAACGGACTCCTACCTGTCCCTCGTCTCCCTCCCTCAGAGCAGGGCAGCGGGGTCCACCTCCTTGTAAAGGCAGGAGTGGGCGGGCCTAGGGGAGGCACCTTGTCACGCCGCTCGGAACCTGTGCTCCCACCCTCTGCTTCTAGATCCTTCTCCAGAGCCCTGCCGAGGCCGACTGGGCAAACACGTTGCAGGGAAGAATGTGCTCAGGACCACTCTCAGAGCTGGAACCAGAGCTTGACCAAGCCCACTGGGGTCCGAGGAGACCCCACTCCAATCAAGCAGTAAGGTGGTGGCACCATGCACCCCTCAGGGCAAGGGGTGACCTCAAGGCAGAAAAGGGGCTTGTGCTGAGGACGGCAGTGACCACCCCTCCTCTGGGCTGGGGAACCAGTGCCCAACCCTTGGCGCTTCTCCACCCATCTGGGTGCAAGGGCAGCACCCACCACTGAAACTCCAAACCTCTTCCCTGTTGTGCTCCATGGTTCCCCCAGGGTCTTCAAAGGGGCAGCGGACGCTGGAGGGGGCTGCTTTGGCCAGAAGGCAGGCTCGGGGTGGGTATTCAGGACGCCCCTGGAACCCTTCGGGTCCTGATCCACGTTCTAACTTCACTTTGAGACTTGGTGGGTGTTGGCTGTTGTAAAGCAGAACCTGCGTGAGCAGCTGCCCCCCACCGTTGGCGCGCTCAGCCCCCAGAAGCAGGAAACCAGCTCCTTTCACCGAAACCCTGGCTCTCAGTCTGCAACACGAGTCAGAGATTTGGGACTTGCCATTCTCCTTCTTCAAGCGTCCAGTGCGTGGAGAGCAGCCACCACATCCGTGGTCCTTGGTTCCACGCGCCCCTCGTGGTGGTGCTGCCTCCGCGGCCCCAGCCTCGCCTTCAGTGGGCTCTTCATGCCAGGTGACCGCTCGGGATCACTGATGTTCTTCTTTGACCCTCGTGGACCCGTAGGCCGCTACAAGAGCCTAGGCCCTGCTTTAAGCCCGCTAGCCCTTTTGGTCTAGTGCTAGGATTCAGCACTCTCACTGTCATGGCCCTGGATTTGATCCCCAGTCAGGAAACTAAGATCCTACTTCAAGCCACTGTACCCTGCAGCCCCTCAAGATCAATAAGAGAAGCCATTTTAGGCCTAAGCTATTTTGTGATCTAAGTCTGGCCACAGTGCTTGCCCTTGACCAGGCCAGGGAAATAACTTAACCGTAACAGAGACAACAGATCAGTCACCAAGACTCCCAGTTCTGCTTCAAAGGCAAAGAATAGCCTGACGCACATTCTTGAGCCATATTACAGGGCTCGAAGCCCCTCGAACAATCAGCCACCAGACTAACTGGGCCAGAAAACTGATGGTGCTGACCTCTGCTGGCTGTCGTGACTTCAGTCAGCTCAGACCTGGCCTCTGCCGACCCAGGATGACTCTTGAATTCAGTGACTCAACAGCATGAGAGTTTTTGCATCTCTTCACTCTGTAATCAGTTTTTGGAATAACGCCCCTCAAGCTCACAAGGTGGCTGCTGCAGTTCCAGACATCACATACAAGCATGACAACCCAGAGAAGAAGGGGACCCATTTTTCATGCCATGATTTTGTTTGTTTTTAGTTATAACCAACAAAGAGAAAAATGCTCCAATCACAAATTCATGCTGATGAATTTTTACAAAGTGAAAATATCCATGTAATCAGCCTCTAGATCAGAAAACAGTTCACTAAGAGCACCTCAGGAGGCCCTGTCCTGTCCCCTTCAGTCACCCCCGAGGGTGAGCAGTATACTGACGTCTGATGTCGTGGATTAGTAGCGCCTGTTTGTATAATTGGAATCATACTCTTCCCTGTCTGGCTTCTTTTACTCAAGGAGGCCTCTGAGATTCATCTGTATTGCCCTGGCTGGATGTCATTTGCCTCTTTCAAGTGCTACACAGTCTTGTGTCACGTGAATATACCACAAGTTATTTATCTACCCTACAGTGGACGAGCTTTGGATAATTTTCCATTTTTGGCTGTTTCAAATAGTACTGCTTTGAACAGTCTTGTAGATGTCTCTTTGTTTCCTTCATGAAAAGAATTGTGATATAATTTACATACGGCTAAGTATATAAACTTTAAGTGTACAGATTGATGAAATTAGATATATATATATAACATACATGTAGCACATATATAATATATATACATAGATATGCAATGTAGCCACCACTCACATCAGGATACAGAGCATTCCAGAAACCCGGAAGGCTCCCTGTGCCCCTCCTGCCCGAATCTATCCCCTGAGGTTCCTCACAAATTGTTCCTTTTTAAACCCTGTATAAATGGCATCAGCTACGTTGTGTCCCACGTCTCCTATCCAGCCTTGCGCTCTGAATCACCCACACAGCTGTACGTACTGGCAGTCCATCCACTCCCATGTTTGTTGCTGTGCTGTGTTCCATTGTCCAGAAACACCAGGGTCGTTGCCTAGTCTAATGCTGGTGGCATTTGGCCAGTTGTGGCTTTTATGCAGGACACTGCTCTGGACATACTTTACACATGTTTTGGTGTAAATAAGCCCTCATTTCCATTGGGCAGGTACCAGAGGTGGAACATACGTACGATTAACTTCAGTCGGTATTGCCAAATGTCTTCCCAAAGTGTTTCCTCCAGTATTGCAAGACGGTTCCGGTTGCTCCACAACCTTGCCAACACTTGGTATTGTCAGTTTTTAAAAATTTTAGCCCTTCTGGTGCGTGTGTAGTGGAGCTTCATTGTGTTTTTAACTTTCTGGGTGTGGAAATTGATGAACGGATTCTAAAATTTGTGTGAGACCAACCATACATTAGAGGCCTCTCGACTCTCCGGTCTTGTCCTTCCTGCCCTGCGTCATTGCCAGAAGCTCTGCTTGTTTCCTCTCCCGCTACCAGTGGCCTCTCCCTTGACCAGAGCCAGATCCACAGGCTCCCGGCAGCCCCAAGACAGCGGGGGAGGTGGTGATGAATTTTCCGGTCGAGTCTACAGATTTCCCATCTCGGGAATTTTAGTCCCTCTGTCCTTATTGCTTCTCCAGGTTTCTAGTGTCTTAAAAGATGGTTTCTGTGATTTATCTGCCTTTTCTTGTCTTCAGTGGGAGCATGAACCTGCCACAAACGACTCTGTCCTCCTGAGAGCAGGGTCGGCCGAGTTTCTCCTTTATGGTGAGGGACCTTTTCCATAAACCCTCCCTTCAGACATCCTCTTTGGCCAGAATTGCTTTCTAAGCCTTTGACTCAACTAATTACCAACCGATGTTTCACCCCGCCTGGCTGACACTAGGAAGGATTTACCCTGGGTAGAGGTCACCTTCACAGAAAGGTGCGCACCTGGACAAAACTTGGATTCTGTCCAGGAAAAGGGTGGATGGACATTAGGGAAGCAATGGGGCCTAGTGGTGTTCACGGTCATTGTCCAATCAGAATGATGCTAGCCATGCACAACCTCCGCAGCTGGGTTTGCAGATATCTGAGGTGCAGATATGGACAAAGTGTCGGGGAGAAATCATCTGAGCATGTATGAAGCCTGACGTTTTCCTAAGATTTCTACCTGCATCCTCTCACTTAGCCCACGTGCTGACCGCATGCATCAGGGATCCCATCTTTACATGGGAAAACCAAGGGGAGCAGAGAATTGCCCAAGGTCACACAGCTGGTGAGCAGCACAGCTGGGACCCCGGTCCTTCTATGTCTGTTTTATAAGATGCAAAATTTCTTTTGATAGCGGGACCCAGCAGGATGACACCGGGAGAAAGAAAGGCAGAACTCTGTAACTTATAGTGTGGCCACACGGGTTGCACCCAGGCGCGGGGTGCTGCAGGCTGGGGCAGCGTGTGTGGTCTGTGGCTGGGGGTCAGCTGGACCACTGGGCTGTTCCTCACTGCCTGGTACCCGGCCGTGGGGCGGTTAGGGTGGGTGTACAGTGGCCTGGAGTGTGAGCGCTTTAAGGAAAGAGGTTGGGTGTGCACTTAAGTGGCTGCTCAAGAAGGGGAAATGACCGTCTCCAGCCAAGGCCTCAAGACCTGGTCAAGATAGTGCAGTCAAGACTATATTCGCTGACAACAATGATTGCTTTTGTAATAAGAAAAAAAACCCTCTAAAAGTAAAAAGATATACAAGCAAAACAAAACGAACCTGTATTACAGCAGAGCTGGGACCTGAACCCAGGTCCTTCTATCCCCAAACTCCCATTTCCCCCTGTGACCGGTCCCAGTATCCCCTTTTGGGACTCCTAGATCCGGACTAACTTAAAGGAAGACAAATCTAGTTAGTGGCACAAATTTGGGGAATTTAAAAAATCATTCTCATGCAGTCACTGAGCCATATAGGGACAGGGCCCAGCCCCTCACCACGTGCACATTATGGAAAATGCAAACATCTTACTATAAAAATGTCCAAATGTTCACAACAGTAGAGCCTTGTGATACTGTGATTGATAACAGGAAACATATTAGTCTTCACCTGGTCCTGGCACAAATCTCCCCAAACTCTTGGAATTTCCTAAGTGACCAGAGTCTTAAAGGTGTTTCTTGTCATATTAATGAGGTGACTTTTGGAAAGCCCCTCGGTTACCTAAGGAGGGGGCTGGTTGCCAGGAGAATCAACTTTGTGGTTAGAGGGTTCCAACTTTCAGTCCCACCCCCAGATGTCCGGGGAGGGGAGAGGGGCTGGAGGTTGAATCAATTGTCAATGGCCAATGATTTAATCAATCAGGGTCACAGCAATCAGGACAGTGTTGTTTCTGTTTTTGTTAGTCCTTTAGGGTCAGTCCTGTCAGTCCTGTAGGGTCTGCCCCGTCTATTGGGGGTTGTAGCGCTCATTAGGTGTTATATGCCTCTATTTGTGGTTCATCTGAGTCTGACGTTTGGTCATATTGGCCACAGGGCCTGGGGTCTGGGGTCCCTGGGGCTGGCCACGGATGAAACCTCCTGAGTGCATGTATGAGAACAGACCCCCTAAGGAGCGCCCAGGGCAGGGACACCCAGGAGTGTCCACATGGGGTCAACTCCCTGTGACTTGGGGTGTTTTTGTGTGAGGATGAGGCCAAGCGGCTCACCATTCCTTGCACTGGTCTGGTTGGATCCCGGGGTGGGGGGCAGCTGCCTGTCCCTCCCGGACGATCTGAGTGTGAGTGGGAGAGGAGCGCCCTGCTGTCTGCCCAGCCCAGGAGGCGTCCCCGGGGACTCGGAGCTCAGGATGGCCAGCCGGGGCTGGGGGAGGGGCACCTTCTTCTCTCACAGCGCCTATCGCACTCTGTACTGCTTTCCTGCAGCTGCTGCAACAAATCACTCTCTTGTGGCTTAAAACAACCAAGAGGTTCCATGGGAGGGCCCTTCCTGCCCCTTCCAGCTTCTGCGGGCTCCAGGTGTCCCTGGCTGTGGCCTCATCCCTGCGGTCTCTGCCTCCATCATGTGGTCTCTCTCTGTGTCTGTCCCTCTCCTCTATCTTATAAGGACACCAGACATTGGAGATGGGCCCTGCCTTCCAAATCCAGGACGGCCTCATCTCGAGATCCCTAACTGAGTCCCACCCTCAAAGACCCCTTCTCCAAACAGGGTCACCTTCACAGATTCTAGGGGTTGGGAGGTGGACACCTTTTCTGGGGCCACCATTTAGCGCCCAGCACTCAGCCTGTTGGCTTCTCCCCACTATTCTGGGGGTCCTGGGGGCCCAGAGGCTTTCTCTCTCCCCGAGTTCAGCAGCACTGCAGGAAGTGTTCGCTGTGTGAATGTCCCTGTCAACCCTAGGCTGGTCCTCTCCGTGAGGAGGGTGGCTGGGTCACAGCCACACCTACAATCTTGGACGGCTTGGAGGGATTCTGATGGCGTCGGCCAAAATACAAGGCAGAAAACCCTGCAGCACAGCTCAGGTGTTACCTGAACCTTGCCCCTCTCCTGCCAGGGCCTGACCCAGAGGCCAGTCCCCTGCTTCTGTGCGCTTTGGAACTCCAGATGCGCAGCAGCAGCCGGTGGGTGAAGAACGCAAGCCTCTGACGCTGTCCGTGGTCCTGACCACCTGAAGCGGCTCTGCTGTGGGGACAGCTGGCCAGCAATCATCCCGACCCTGAGGAGAGCATGAGATGGGCCACAGCCACATAGTCACCCCAGGCTGTGGGTACTTGTCAGAGGGTCTCTGGGCAGGGTGAGATCCTGGCGCCCCTCGCCAGCATCTGGGCATCTGGGCCAGGTCAGTCTGGGAGGAGGGAGGTCAAGGCCAGCGGTCACCAGCTCCGTGGGGGTGCTGTCCAGACTGAAAGGACCAGGGCCACACGTGGGCACATTCTGCTCTTTCTTCTGCTAATCATGACTGATTGTTATTCTTGTTTGCAAAAATCCTGGTAGGGTGACACCATCCCACGTGCACTGGGAGGAAGGCAGAGTAGCTCAGAAGCCGGGTTAGGGATCTCTGTCCCCCTGGCAACCAAGCCCAGCATGGGGAGAGCAGGGTCTTTGCTCTCTGAGGAGCAGGCCCAGAGCTGCATTCCCCAGCGTTGGCCCCAGACTCCTCGGACATGACTCTTTGGACATCTGGCTTCTGCCCCTGTCATGCCCAATCCAGTCCCTACTCACCTGCTGTCTTTTGTTGCATAACAAATTACCCCCAAACTTAGGGGCTTAAAACAACACCGTTCATGCTCTCGAAGTGTCTGTGGGTCAGGAACCCAGGTGCTGGGACCTCGGGCTCACATTCTCTCACGAGGTTGCTGTCGAGCTGTCGGCTGGGGCTGTGATCTCATCTGAGGGCTCAGCTGGGTGTGTGGGGGGGTCCACTTCCAAGCTCCCTTGGGTGGTTGTTCGCAGGCCTCGGTCCCTCTTTACAGGGTTGCCTTCGAACACGGCAGCCGGCTTCCCCCAGGGTGAGCAATCAGAGAGAGCGAGAGGCAGAGCCCGCATCAGAAGCCACGGTCTTAACAATCCAACCTCAGAAGTGACATCCTGTCACCTGTGCCACACTGTTTTCACTACAAGTGAGTCCAGCCATGCTCAAGGAGAGGGGATGATTCCCTGGCAGTCCGGTGGTTAAAACTCTGCGTTCTCAATGCTGAAGGCCCAGGTTTGATCCCTGGTTGTGGAACTAAGATCCCACAAGCTGTGCGGAGTGGCAAAAAAATAAAATAAAATAAAAAAGGGATGCACGAGGACAAGAATACCAGGGGGTCTCTGGGGGCTCTGGGAGCCTGCCCCACACACCACCTGTCCCAGATGTTGGGGTGGGCTGCCCTGCCTTAGGTCTGGCAGGGATCTTCCAAGTATCTGGACAGAACTTTGGACAGAACTAGAGATTCCTAGTCCAGGAGTAAGTTGGCTGTGATCAGCAGGGACCCCCTCCCCACCGCCCAAGTGCCACCCACATCCACCCTATACCTGCACAAGGAGTCAGAATCCAGCTGACCAAAAGAGATACAGGCTGGCCTCGCGGCAGGGCATCCAGGATGTCTGCCCTGCCCCCAGTCCCATGGGGAGGCTGTGTGTTAACTCTGAAATGCATGTGTCAGTTCTAACAAGGATGACTGGCTGTGGACTCTGCCCAGCCTCAAGCCTTGCCTGGCTCCAGAGCTTTTCGGACAAAATCCAGCCCTTTTCTCTGCTGTGGCCTGAGCCATCCCCACCGCCCCCCTCCCCTCCCCGCTCCCCCAACACTCCTGCTCGCTCTTACCTTGAAGCTTGCCAGCTCTCCTCCTCCACGCTCACCGGCTCCATCAGAGAGGACTTGCCCACACCCCCAGGGCTCTCCCTTTACCGCTCACCCCATTCTGTAGCCCCTGTCAAGCTGCCCAGCTGTCCCCTGCTTGCCTTCCCTCTCACTGGCACGCGCCTTGGGCCAGGTGCACGGTGAGCTCTCTCCCTGTGGGTCTCGTGTAACCCTCACACACTTCCACGTGGTTACTAGCAACACCCTCATTTTACAGACGCAGGAACTGAGGTTCACGGGGGCGGGGGGTGGGGCACGCAGCATACCTGAAGCCACACACCAGTGGGTGGTCCCGGGCTGTCTGCATAAATATTTGTTGGACGAACGAGGGCAGGACTGAAGGACCGACCCCAGCACTTGCAGGGTAGCTTTCGTTTACTCAGCACCCAGCAGAGACCGATTCCAGGCACAGGGGACAGCAGATGCAAAAGCACAGCACGACTAACGCCTGGTGGGACCGGAAGACGAGAGACAAAGCTGAGAAACTGGCCAGAGCAGGCAGCGGAGGACCTTGAACGCCCAGACCAGGATTTGGGACTCGCCCGCTTGAGTGTGGGCGTGGCTGAAGGCAGCAGTCCCTGGGGCTGCCGCTGCTGGTGGGGTCGTCCCGGGTGCTCCGGGGAGGAGAATAGCCTCGAACAATCGAGACCGTGATGGGGCTGGGGAGCGGAGGGCCCAAGGGCTGTGAACAGGGCCCTGTGCTAGCACCTGCCACCCGTTACTCCCTCCCTCCCTCTCTGCGTCTTTGTGCCGTGTCCTTTCCTTTCGCAGTAAACGTTCTTCTTCCGAGAAATTCCAAGGGGCTCTCAGCCAGCAGAGGGGGAAGGGATCCTGCCCACGCCTGGGGGGGGAGGTAGAGGTGGAGGGAGCGCCGGGAACGGGTGGAGGGAGCCCGAGCCGGAGAGGGCTGGCGCGCGCTGGCGAGCGGGGCGCCGGCTGGCCAGAGGGGCCCAGGACGGCCCGGGACGGTGACCCGGCGCTGGCCCTGAGCCCCAGACGCCTGAGTCCTTGAGTCTCCAGCCTCCCCCGCCCCCCCGCGCGGCCCCCGCCCCGGCTCCGCCCCGCCCCTCGCGCGGGGTCCGTGTCTGCGGCTGCGTTCCCCGAAAGACAAGGCTGCACCCGGCTTCCCTTCCACAGGGAGACCGAAGGGCACCTCTCCCCGCGCCGCCCGCGCTTCCCGGAGCCCCGGAGTCGCGACACCCCAGGGATGTGAGTGCGCCCCCGACCTGAGGCCCGCGCTCCACGCTTAGATCCGCGGTGAGAGCTGAGGCTCGCACGGGGAGACGAGGGGAGGAGGCTCCGCGCCGGGTTCCCGGTCCCCCCCGCCCGGGGTGGGGTGGGGGCGAGGCGCCCGCCCTTCCCCCCATTAGCAGGTACTGTCCACTCGCATCTTGTCCTGCCCTTTCCTCTCCGGACGCACCTATCGCTCCCCAGGGATAAGACGCGCCTCCCGACCCACCCTCCTACCCACAGGTGCGGAGCGTGGGGTGCGGGCCTTTCGAGCTGTCACCCTGCCGGAGAGGGCAGACCTATTTTCCCGGGGGGGGGGGGGATGCAGTGATGGTGGATGCTCTGGGGGATGGGCTGGGGGTGGGGCTTTGAGAGCTCCCGGACGACCCCTGGCCCTGGATTCCAGGGAGGAGGTTGCGTTAGGATGCCAGAAAAGGGGAGGGTCCTTCGAGCTGGGCCGGGACTTGGTCTCCTGATCGAGGCTTCTCCCTGCCAGGCCTGTGCCCCAGACGACCCCAGCCTGCAGCCCCCGCGCCTTCCTGAGGCCCGCCTGGAGCATGTTGCCTGCGGCCATGAAGGGCCTTGGCCTGGTGCTGCTGGCCGCTCTGCTGTGCTCTGGCCGCGGTGAGTCTGGGGGCGGCTGGCGGGGGTAGGCCAGGTCGCCTGAGAGCCCGTATGAGGCAGCTCCGGAGAGAACCAGGTGTGGGGCGGCCATCCTCTGACGATGCCCATCAGACACACACCCGCTCCGGAGCCCAGCGACCCCAGCCCAGCGCTCGCCTGTGTGGCCCCTGCTGGCGCTGCCCCAGCTCCAGCGGCGCGGGTCTCTCCTGGCTCCTGAGGGCAGGGGTCCTTTTCCTCCTGCGCCCGGGGCCAGCGGCTGCTCCCGCCTTAGTGCCGGCTTGCTTGGGTTCCATCTCTTCTCAGAGCCCCACCTGGCCTCCCATCAAGTCCTGTTTGGTTCTTCCTCCACCGGAACCAACTAGGTTCTGGGGGATGTGTGTGAGGGGGTAGGAGTGTGCAGGAGGGCACCATAGGTGTGATACTTGTGGCTGTGTGTGCACGCACCGTGCGTGTGTGGGGGGCTTGGGGGGGTGCATAGGGATTTCCGGAGTCCCAGTGGTGGCACCCTCACCCCACCCTGCCCAAAGGCACACAGGTCGTCCCAGCCTGTCCTCCGGGTGCTAGTTTGGCCTGGTCACTCCTGGTCAAGGAGTGCCGGCCTCCTACAGCTGCATGGTTCTCCTAGGACATGCAGCGAGGCAGGTGGGGAGGACGCAAGGGGCTGGCTGGCTTGGACCCCTGTCCCTCTGGTCATCCTCCTCTCTGTGCCCTGCCCAGCTCATGGCCTGTGGTGCCAGGACTGCACGCTGACCACCAACTCCAGTCATTGCACCGCGAAGCAGTGCCCGCCGGCAGACACGGTGTGCGCCAGCGTCCGGATCACAGATCCCGGCAGCAGTAAGTCAGGCTCCGGCCTGGGGTGGGGAGGGGCCGGCGGTGTCATCAGAGTCCCTCTGGCCTCGGACGAGAGCGTGGGTCTGGGGGCAGGGCACTGCCCTGCTGTGTGACAGTCAGCAGGTGCCTGACCCTCTCTGGCCCTTCTGTGGCCCTTTTCATGTAGCTGGGGACAGTGTGGGTGGATCAAAGCCTCAGTTCTGTTGTTCTGGGGTCCTGAACTGACCTGGAGGGTCCCTGGCTTGGGTCCTGGGCACCAGGCAGAAAGGGCCCTGTGGGGCTCGAATCCCAGGCTCCCCTCCCTCCTCCCCAGGCAGGAAGGATCATTCTGTGAACAAGATGTGTGCCTCGTCCTGTGACTTCGTGAAGCGGCACTTTTTCTCAGACTATCTGATGGGCTTCATTAACTCTGGGATCTTGAAAGTAGATGTGGACTGCTGTGAGAAGGATTTGTGCAACGGGGTGGCGCTGGCGGGGCGCAGCTCCTGGGCCCTGGTGGGGGGACTCCTGCTCGGCCTGGGGCCCACCCTCCTCTGGGCTGGGCCCTGAGGTCCCCTCCCTCCCGCAGAGCTTCTGAACTTGTCCCGCCAGACCTGAGCCTGTGGCTGCCCCCTCCCCAGCCTGGCCTGGCTGAAGCTGGGGGCAGCCTTGGCCTGTCCACAGTCTGTGGCCCCCGCCCCTCCCTGTCTCTCCACCAGCTCCAAGTCCCAGCCAGCAGGACATCTCCAGGAATCAGGCGTCCAGCAGGAGGCTGGGACCCTGGGCCTCGGAGGGGAAGCCAGGCTGAGCCAGGCCCCACCCGACAGCCTGGCTGTGAGGGCATCCTCTACGGAGAAGTAAAGTCACTTCTGAGTCCAGAGGCCCGGGCCTGAGTCTGGGTGGGGATTTTTTTTTTGGGGGGGGGTTCCTGGCAGAGAAAGGGCAGGGGGCGGGGGCAGGGAGGGCAGCGTTCGTCCCCTGGGGGCTGTGGTATGGAGCTGCCAGGGGACCGTGGGCCTGGTGAAGTTTGGGAACAGCCTGAGGGGCGGTGAGATGAGCAAAGTCACAGGGTGGGCCTGAGGGCGAGGCCTTGCAACGGTGTGTGCACACACCGGGGACGGGGCCGTGCCCAGACTCACACCTACGCCCGCAGAGGGCACACTCCTCACCCACACCACGCTCTCACGTCGTCACGTGCTCGTGCCCACAGGTGCCCCACATGCCCCCACTGACACGTTCGCGTCACAGCAGACCCTGAACCGGTGTGCCCCAGCGCAGGCAGCTCCGCACAGGTCCACGTGTGCGTGCGCACGGGAACATACAGACACGCCCGTGTGTAGGTCTCCAGCGCTCTCTCCCCGCTGGGTGGTGATCAGCTGCCCTGAGAGCTGTCGGGGCCCCTCAGGCTCACGCGCGGACCTCGAGGGCCCAGACCCAGAAGCAGGCACGCCCCCACCTCCACCCTGAGCTGGCGCCGCCGTGGGTAGGGTCTTGAGGGCCAGTCCCCTGACCAGGCGATGGTATGGCACAGATGGCCTGGGTGCTTCCCGTGGGAGGAGGCTGACCGTGGAGGTCAACCTGAGGCTGCTGCTGCTTTCCTGGCCCTTCCTGCTCCAGCAGGGAGCCCTCAGTTAGCCCCTGCACCCCTGAGTCCAGCCCAGCCTCCACACCCACTGGCCACGAGGCTCATCTTGTGGCCTAGGCTCACCACGGGCGCTCGGCCCCCACTCCAGGCTTTCTCGGCCAGTTCTTCTTCATCCCTCTGTGGCTGACCCAGCCCGAGGTCACTCCTGGGTCCTGGACTCCCTGGAATGAATGATACTTCCTCTCGGAGACGGCCTTGGCATTCCTCCCTGGGCTCCTCTTCCAGAGTGATGGAGAGCGGTCTGGAGGTCCTGGGCGAGTGAACCAGTGGGGAGAGTGGGGTCATTGGAGACTGGTATCAACTTCCTGCTGGTGGAAATGGCCGAGGGACTTGTCGGAGGGTGGTCTCCCACTCCGTTTTAAGTTTGCTCTGCTGCTCTGCGATGTACCCCCCCCGCCCCCCACCCAAACCTCAGTAAAGCGTGCTATCCACCGTGTGCGTCTGCTGCTTTTGGACCGTGGGACCGGGTGCTGCTGGCGGATGACCTGGAAGACCCGTGCGGAGAACCTTGGGGATTCGGAGGAGGCCGGGAGCCAGGAGATCGGGAGCAATGGGAGGCCTGGAGGTGTTGGGAGGATGTGGACGGGCCACCCCAGGGGCATGGGGTTCAAACCAACTTTTACGTCAGTCTTTGCTAAATTTGTTATTTGAGGGAAGTGTTAAAACACAAAAAGACGTGAAGTTCTCTCAGGTCTTTTTTTTTTTTTGCTGTACGCGGGCCTCTCAGTGTTGTGGCCTCTCCCGCTGCGGAGCACAGGCTCCGGACGCACAGGCTCAGCAGCCATGGCTCACGGGCCCAGCCGCTCCGCAGCATGTGGGATCTTCCTGGACCGGGGCACGGACCCGTGTCCCCTGCACTGGCAGGCGGACTCTCAACCACTGCGCCACCGGGGAAGCCCTCTCCCAGGTCTTTTAAGATACACGATTAGGATTGGACGGAGGGGCTTACGGCAGCATGGCCCAGATAACCCGGCCTCGACACCTCAGCTCCCGTTTCCAAGCAGCCAGAGCTGAATGGGTGCCCTGGCCTTCGCGAGCTGCTGCAGAAGGATCGAAGCCCACGGTCCGTGTGACGTGCTCGGCTCCTAGGCACACGCATAGCTCTGATAGGCCAGGGTGCCATGGCCTCCTTTTCTGAACCATTCATCAAGGACACTTTCCTGGGTCAGGGCGTCTAGACGGACCTTTCAGTGTCAGCTGCTGAGTATCTTTTGGACCAGGACTCATTCAGCTTCCCCTTGTCAGTGGGCGCGGAGGTGCCTTCAGTGGTTTTCATCAGCAGTCCTGCCGTGACCGTCCTGGTCCTCATATGGTTATGGGGTCAGGCAATTATCTGTCACATCGATTCTGAGACAGGGGCAGCTGAGCCAGAGAGGACATAGACTTAACAATGAAATAGGTGCTCAGAAAAGGCTGTGTTGGGCTTCCCTGATGGCGCAGTGGTTAAGAATCCGCATGCCAATGCAAGGGACACGGGTTTGAGCCCTGATCCAGGAAGATCCCACATGCCGCGGAGCAACTAAGCCCGTGCACCACAGCTACCGAGCCCGCGCGCCTAGAGCCCGTGAGCCACAACTACTGAGCCCATGTGCCACAACTACTGAAGCCCGCGCGCCTAGAACCCGTGCTCCGCAACAAGAGAAGCCACCGCAATAAAAAACCTGCGCCCCGCAGCGAAGAGTAGTCCCCGCTCACCGCAGCTAGAGAAAGCCCGCGCAGCAACGAAGACCCAATGCAGCCAAAAATAAATTTAAAAAAAAAGGCCGTGTCAAGTTGCAGTCACACCAGCTCTGTCCACATCACTCCCAGAGGGTGTTATTCAGCCTTAGGACTTCTTGCCAGTCTGGCCAGTAGAATCTTACTCTGAGGGCTACTTAAGAAGTGATTAATGAGGTTAGATGTCCCAAGTGTTTGTCAGCCACTTGCGTTTCTTCTGTGATTGTCCAATGGCATCCTTAGCCCATCCTTCTATTGTGGCGTTTGTCTTTCCTTATGATTTGCAAGACCCCTTTGTGTGTTACGGAAACAGTCTTTCCCGTGGTGTATGTTTTGCAAATATTTCCTTGCGTCTTTGTTTTTGGTGTGTCACCGTACATATGCATGTTCTCGAGTTTCATGTGGTCAAATCTAATTGTTCTTTTATGGTTTCTGGGTTTCAGGTCTTAGGAGAACGTCCTCCACCCTTATCTGAGGAAAACAGTTTCTGTATTTTCTTCTAATATTGTCACAGATTTGGCCACCACATTCAGCTATCCAGTCCACCTGGAGTTCATTATGTGGCAGAAGGCAGGGACCTCTTCCAAACACGTGGCCAGCTTTTCTCAATGCCATTTGTTAAACAGCCCGTCTTTCCCTGGTGACTTAAGCACCACCTTGATAACAGGAGGCATTTCTACACGTGTGTGTGTTTCAGGCCTGCTACCCTTGGGGACACCCTCCCTGCTTTGGGTCTCACCCAGCTGCTTGACTCCAGCCAAGTTTCAGCAGTTGATGAGGTGAGAGCCCGTCTTGCTCTTCTTTCAATTTTTTAAAAAAATTATTTATTTATTTATTTTTGGCTGTGTCGGGTCTTTGTTGCTGCGTGCGGGCTTTCTCTAGCTGCGGTGAGCGGGGGCTACTCTTCGCTGCGGTGCGCAGGCTTCTCATTGCAGTGGCGTCTCTTCTTGTGAAGCACGGGCTCTAGGCACACGGGCTTAAGTAGTTGCAGCACACAGGCTCAGTAGTTGTGGCGCACGGGCTTAGTTGCTCTGCGGCATGTGGGATCCTCTGGGACCAGGGATCGAACCCATGTCCCCTGCAATGGTAGGTGGATTCTCAACCACTGCACCACCAGGGAAGCCCTGCTTTTCTTTTTAAAAGACTCTTGCCACTTCTCACAGCTTTTTGTTACCTATGAATTTTAGAACCCACTTGTCTAGTTCCAGAACAACACTCTCAGGGTTTTGACTGGACTTTCACTCATTTGGGGACGAAGTTGGGGAAGGAAGAGGTCTTCCCTGTTGGAAGTTCCCACTCAGAACCTCCATGGATCTCACCATTTGCTTGGTCCCTCCATCCAAGTTCATCATTTTCTTCGTGTGGCTCTTGTATCTTCCTTGCTATATTTATTGCTAAGTAATCTATAGTTTCTGCGGTGTCGTAAGTGGGATTTGATCCCCTCCCCTTTTCATTCACGGTCACTTTTGGTGTGGTGAGCTGACATTTTCTTTGTGACGTTCGTTCCAGAAGTACCTGTCCCCACTAGGCCCCCATTTCAGTAGGATGACGAGGGAAGGGGTTGAGGGGTCCATAGGGGCTGTCAGATGGTTGGCCTCCATGTTTCCAAAATCCTCAACCCCTTGTGCCACGGGCTTCTCTGAGACAGATGTCAAGATGGAGCGAGTCTAAGGAGAAGCTCTTCAAAACACTTCCAGATGCGGTGTTGGAGGAAACTCCCGAAGGTGAAGAAGTGGTGCCCCTGGGCGGAGGGGCTCAGAAGGAGCAGAGGGTGGGGTGGGTCCCAGAGAGAAGCTCCTGAAGGGTGATGCCTCAGAGCGGGATGGGCGAGAGCGGCTGCAGGTGGGCCACAGAGAGCCCTACGCCTGCCAGTTGGGCGAGTGCTGGGACTGAAGCCTGGAGACAAGGTGGGGGGGATTTGTGCAGCCGTGTGCCTTGGTGGCTACGTGAGGACCAGATGGGCTGAGGGGTATTGTAGCAGATGCATCCGCCACTCCTGACTGGACACAGCCCTGGGAAAGAAGACGTGGCCAAGACAGTTGGGTCTCCACCACCTGGTAGAATGGATCTCAAGAGAGAAATTGTTACAGAAAGATTAAAGTTATGCCCCTTGTTTGCCTGAGATTGGGGCTGTGTTCACACACTTGAGTGTATCAGCAAGAGCCCACCTGAGTCTGAAGGGCCTCAGAAGGGACTCTGTTGGGAGGATGCGGGGAGCTACTCCTGGCGGCAGAGCTGGTGGGCCGGGCATTGCCCCTCGCCCCTATGGCGCTCTCTGGGGCTGTCGCCAGGATGCATCTCCCTGGCAGAACCAAAGTCATACAGCGACACCCTAGAGGCCTGGAGGCTGTAGAGTGAGGTTTCTGAATCCCAGAAAAGTGGGGTTCACAATGCAGGGACAATCAACTTGGTGCAGAGGGTGCTGGGATGACTTGGGGTAGCCACGTACAGCACTGCAGCTAGAGCAGGAAAGGCTCCTCATTTTCCAATGCGTATGTCCCTAAATTCTATTACCATCAGAATCCCTTAAATTTTCAAGGCGTACTATCAGATAATCTGCAATGAAGATCATTTTGACTGTGCTTTCCCCATATTTTTATTGCTTATTTCATTTTGGTTTCTATTGCTTTAGCTGGGACCTGCAAAGCACGGTTGAATAATGGCAGTGATCCAGGGCCTCTGTGTTAATGGAAGGTCTTTCCTGTTGTACCTTGAATTGATGTTTGCTTTTGGATTTGAAAGTCAGTCTTTATTCAGCTCAGATTCTTTTATTTATTTGTGTTTCAATTAGATTTTTTTATTAGGAATGGCTGATGAATTTAAAAGAAATACCCTTCACCACCTGCTGACGGAACCATGTTCCCTCATTTAATTAGTAGTTAACGCAGTGGGTTCTCTCGTTCCATGCCCTGATGGTGCTTGTGACACGAACAAACCCCAGTCGGTCACGGCGTAGTATTCTTTTAAACCATTGCCAGATTGCAATCGCCAACATTTGCATCGTGTGACAGTTGCGTCAGATTCAGGGTTGACATTTGTCACTGGTCTGCCTTTGAACCTCTTTGTCGGAGGTAAGCTCAGGATTTCGGCAGCCTCACAGAACACACAGGCCATTTCCCACCACCCACGCTCTGCAGCAGTCTGCTACTGGGGGTCTGTGGGGTTCATCTTCTCCAGCGCCCCCTCGCTGGAGCTGGGGGGCCTCTGGCGCTGGCCCGGGGGAGTTGCAGGATGGCCGGTGCTCTGAGCCCCTCCCTCACTCCCTGCCTGCTGGGCTGTCCCTCTCAGAGCATCTGTCCATCTCCTCCCCACTTGCACCTGATAGCGGTCTTATTATGCCCGCTGGACACCTAGGAAGCAGACTTGGAAGAGGTAACATGCTGACGTACCAAAACCTTCACTGGATCCACAGGAAATGCCTGGATTCAGGTGTCTCTTCTGGCACCTGCTTGCCGTGTGATTTTGGCCAAGTTCTGCTTCCCCTCTGAGCCTGTCTCTGTGTCTGTGAGGTGGGGACACACCCAGCTCACAGGGGGTTTGCACACGGAGGCGGGGCTGAGCCTAGAAGCCAGGCCTCTGGCCCCTTTTGTTCCAGCTGGCAGAATGCTAGTGGTGGAAGTGTGGGGACGTGGGAGGATGAGCACGCCCCTCGGTTCCCTCCTTAGGGCTTGAGACTTCCCCGACCGCTCCCCTGTTCCGTCCAAGCCCCTTCCAGACTTCAGGGCTCTTTGGCAAGGCCCTCCTGGTACACCTTCCCTGACGGCATCTCCCCACCCCCCCTCCTGGCCTGTTCTCCCAGTCCCCTGAGGATGCCCCTGATTCGGTTTCAATCTCATCTCTCTCCCACCCCTCCTGCCCCCTGCCTGTGTCTCCTCCTCCTTCCTCGGGTCCCAGGGCACAGCTGGCAGTGCAGCCCTGCACACGGCACGTGTTGGTAACTGTTGGTGAATAGCGATGAGCTGGACAGAATCCCCAGCTCCCCCTGCTTCTTCATGCTCTACAGCAGAGACTTTTATTTGTGATGTTTCCAGGTACCTCTTACCTTCACCCCACAGTGCAAAGGTCCAAAGGTCCTTGAGTTTTAGGTAGCTGGTGGGAGGAGAGTGGTAACTCCCCTCCCCCCTCCCCCCAGGCAGGAAAGGAAGCGAAGTAGGTGCAGGAACCCCCTCTCCAACCTGTGAGCTTCCCAGGCCGTGGCTCTGGGCACCAGTTCTGAAACCCCAGCAGAGTTCCTTCAGGTGAGGGTTCCAATGCGGACGCCCAGGCCCTGTGCACAGAAATCCCTATTCCAAGTGCCCCAGGAATGTGCCCCGCCTGCACCGCCACGATAAGCTAAGACAGGAGCTGAGGGCTTCATGTGCTTATCTATTCCTTGCACTCCTTTTGGGAGCCAGGTGCTAGGCTCTAGGCCTTGGGGATAGAGCCGGAAGCAAGATAAGTGAGATGGCCCGGGCCTGCCTCTGCGGAGGCTGTCAGGGGCGTCGGAGAGCGAGGCCCCAGCGCTTCCTTACCCTTCCTGGAGGGGCAGCATGGGGCCCCAGTCCCGGGATTAGGTGAGGGGCTCCTCCATAGCTAATACGTTCACGTCAGTAACACAGGTGAGAAATGTGCCCCTCCCCCGCCTCTCTGCCCAGCGCTCCTCTGGGTCCATTCAAGGTGTCTTTATGCAAATACAGGGTCCTCTTCTCCTTGTGTTTTCACACCTCTGATATGTCACCCCGAGGAGCCGTGCAGGTGTCTCCGGGGGAGAGGGAGCCCCACGTTCCTTCTCACAATGCACTGCGTCCCGGACAGACCCCAGCTCCGTGCCGTGCCCTCGGCCTCCACTCACGCCCGGGGAGGCTGCCCTTCGTCTGCTCCTGTCCCAATGCCATGATGTATCTCCAGCAAGTATCTCTGGGGAACCAACCCCAGGATTGGCCTTGCTGGGCCTTTGTCACTGACGGGTGTGGCCATCCTTCCTGCCTGAGGGATGGTACCAGCCCCACTCCCACCAGCTGGATCTGTAGTCGAGGGCAGAGTTCATACTTCCAGAGGGTCCTTCACTCATCCATTCTCTCTGCTGGTGGTTTGCGCATTTGTCCCCAAGACATACACAGAGGATGAGTCACAGTGAAGGGATCCGAGCGAGGAGAGGGAACCCCAGAGCTGGAGCTGGATCTTTCTCGATTCACCACCAGCCGAGGCCACCTTTGAGAGCTGGTAATTCTGCTGAATGAATGAGTAAAATAAAAAATGAGTGAATGAGGGATGAAGAGTGACAGTCGGATAAGTCAAGAATTGTGAATTGATGAGAAGAGGGCGTCTTGAATGTGGAGCGGCCGTGTGTGGCAGAGCGAGTCTCCCCTGGGGCTGCAGCCCCCAGGGTCAGCCTCCCTACCAGTCCCACTGCCCTGATGTCCCTGGGCTGAGAGGAAAACATGGGGGTCCCTGCTCCATCCCTCCAGAGCACAGGGGTCTCATCCCCTAACTTGGGAACCTGGGCTAGCATATGTCTCCAGCTAGGCAACAAGACAGACAGACTTCAAGATGGACAGAAAGACAGGCATTTGCCTTCCTGAGTTGATCCAGGGGAGGCCTCAAAGGGCAGGGCTGGTCCATCCGAGGGAACACAGCTGGGAAGAAGACTTCAAGACTAGCTAATCAGAAATCAAGTGGTTCTTTGTGACTGTCCCCCAGCGTTCCCTGCAGTGATCACCATGGTTACCATGCCTCCAAATCCCCCGAGTCCTTTTGCAGAGCCCTCCTGCTGAAGCCAAGCGTTCCATTTCTACTTTGCGGAGTTCTGCCAGGGCCAAGGAGAGTCCTCAGACCTGCAGAGACGCGCAGCAACCTCAGGGAGCCTGCACACAGGGGAGAGGTCCAGCTTCCGCAGTTACCAGGGAGACGCGGATCTCAGACGCAGCGTTGTAGCCCTCACATTAGCAGATGTTCAGTCCCTGAGGAAGCCCACGTGCACCGCCCAGTCTCCTGCTCCTCGAAGGTTGGAAACTCTCTAGAACAGCTGCCAGGAAAAACAGCCTGTCGTATTCTTGGAGTTGAATATTCTGCTTCCCATAACCAAGCCATCTCCTTCTGGCACGTCACCCGGCGAAACATCTCGATCGTGTGCCCCAGGAGAATGTGTATGGTCGCACTGCTCACAGGAGCAGGAATCCTGAAGCACCCCGAATGCCCACCAACAGGAGAGTGGGCTGATGAGGTGTGACGGGGTATTACACAGCGGCTGCTACAAATGAGCGAGTGTCACAGAACGACATGGGCCCCCGTTAGCAACGTGAGCTTGAGTAGATAAGTCCCAGTAGATCACAGAAAGCTGATATGCATACATACGTTACTTTATACTGTTGTTTTATATAGATGTGATAGAAAATATTGCTTTATAGGTAATAAAACTCTGTATCATCTATCATTTATCCATCTTTATCATCATCATTATTTTGTATCTAACTATCTATCTATCCCTCATCATCATTATCTATCTACTATCATCTATCTATCTATCTATCTATCAACATCCATCTGGACAGCATAAGAAGAGTCAACTCAAGATCCCAGAATCTGATGCTGCTGCCCTCGGATGGGGAGGTGGGGGCACATAGGGGGCCTTAGGGGATTGAGAAGGGTCCCACGGGGAGCAGTAAGGTATCATCAAAGTGTTAGTCTTCCTGTTGGTTGGTGAGTTCATGGAAGGTTGTTATATTATTAAGAAGAAAGGAACGAGGGCCATGTAAGGGACCAACGATGAGTGGGTACCACAGACCAAAGACCATGAGTAAAATTCGATTTTATGCACCTGAAGTATCAGAAATGCCCCCAAATGGGAGAACACAGAGCACCGCCCTCAACACTTGTGTTTGTGCCCTGCACCTCACTTTGAACGCGTGAACCAAAGAACAGCCACAGGAAGGCTCTTTCGGACGTGCCTGCTCTGGGCAGGAGGACGGCAGGGTCTGAGGGGCCCTGGGCCTGCAGAGGTTCAGGGGTAGACGCGGGGATGGGAGATGGGGCCCTGAACTGAGGCAGCAGGGACCACCGATATGAGGGCAGCTGGCCTCGGAGATGGGCTCTGGGGACATATATGCCCGAGTTCCCCCTGAGGTGATGCTTGCTGTAGGAGTTTCCAGGGGCTGCCGTAACAAAGCACCACAAATGAGGTGGCTTGAAGCAACAGAAATCCCCCCACAGTCCTGGAGGCCAGAATCTGAAATCAAGGTGTGCCAGGGCCGTGTTCCCTTTGAGGCTTTCAGGGAGGATCCTTCCTGCCTCTTCTAGCTTCTGGGGGGATCCTGGTTGTCATTGGCTTGTGGCCACATCACTCCCATCTCCCGCTCCCACATCTTCACATGGCCCTCCCTGTGTGCCCTTCCTCTGTTTCTTATAAAGACACTCTCATTAGATTTAGGATCTTCCCTAATCCAGTATGGGCCCGCCTCAATCTTTACCTTAACTGCACCTGCAAAGACCCTGTTTCCAAATTAGGTCACATTCTGAGGTTCCTCTGGGGGACCGCATGTGCCGGTTCTGAGCTGTGTCCTGTGCGCTCTGAGGCAACCCTCGACTTCACACCTGGAATCAGGCTGCGTCTGCTCCTGCTAATCCAGGGGGCTGTGCACCTGCCTGTGGGGACCAGGAGGATGGGCAGCGAGGAGAGGGCGGAGTAGCCGAGGGCTCTGGGGAACTGCAGAAAGTTCAGATTTCTGTGGCTGTGAAGCACTTGGTGGTTGAAGGGCACGTGTCCTGGAGACATGCCTGGCGTTGAAGCCACAAAGTGAGTTTTACACTGTCCTGTGTTTCTGTGATGCGGACGGAGCGGCCTTCGTACGGTGAGTCCAGCGGACTGCACCCGCGGGATGCTCCTTATTTGTGACACTGACGTGTGACGACTGTCCTGCTCTCCATCGTGTGCTCTCCGTCCTCCTACTGGGGTCCCATCAGAGAACTCAAACCAACGTTACTTATTGGTTGTAATAATTCTTGTTTTGTAAATTTAAAAGCCATCTCTATCACCCCCATAACTCTCAACCTCAAAGTTATCCCTAATCCCTTTCTTTCTCATAACCTTACTTTCAGCTGTGCCCAATCCCAGATATTCCCTCTTTTTTTTTTGCGGTACACGGGCCTCTCACTGTTGTGGCCTCTTCTGTTGCAGAGCACAGGCTCCGGTCACGCAGGCTCAGCAGCCATGGCTCACGGGCCCAGCTGCTCCGCGGCATGTGGGATCTTCCCGGACCGGGGCACGAACCCGTGTCCCCTGCATCGGCAGGCGGATTCTTAACCACTGCACACCAAGGAAGTCCTGGAAGCACTGAGTCTTAACCACTGGAACACCAGGGAGGTCCTGCACCATTTTAAGTTGACCAATTTTTAAAAATATAAGTTGTGTTTAAAAAGAAAACTTTATACATTACTACCATAAATGAAAAACATTGTTAAAACAAAAGCTAACCTTAAAAATACAGGCAGGGCTTCCCTGGGTTCACGGGTTCCTGCCCCGGTCCGGGAAGATCCCACATGCCGCGGAGCGGCTGGGCCCGTGAGCCATGGCCGCTGAGCCTGCACGTCCGGAGCCTGTGCTCCACGACGGGAAAGGCCACGACAGTGAGGGGCCCGCGTACGGCAAAAAAAAAAAAAAAAAAAAAAGATGAGCTAGAGAACTGGGGTGGAGAGCTCCGTTAGTCCTTGGGACCTCCCCTGCCAGCCCCTGCGTTGGGGCATCGAGCAGCTGAATGGTTGCTTTCTTCCTGATCGCTCAGTTTTCTTAATAGTTGCCCAAAGATGATCAAAACTTCCAGTGAGAAATGGCGTGTTTAGTTGGGAAGAGTCCCAGCTCCCGGCGCCGATGGTCAGTGTGTGCACAGGGTCCCTTCCAGCCCGGGCTCGGTGGGATGTGCTTGATTCCCCAAGGGTAGAGTGAACTCACTCCTGCACGCCCAGGGGAGGGAGTGCTGCCAGGACTCAGGCCAGCCTGTCCTCCAGCTTCATTACACTTTTATGCTCAGCCCCAATGATTTTTTGAAGATTTTATGTGTGTCAATGGGATCATTTAATTCTGTGTGATTTTCAAAGGCCATATACGCTTCTTTTCCTGTCCAATCAGTTTTCAAAGGTGGTCAACCTGGGTTTCAAATCAGCCTCCCCAGGTGTTTTCTCATCCTGGGGTCATGGTCAGTATCAGCCTGTTTTTTTTTTCTCATTTAATTCTATTAATACATTTATAAACACCTCGTTACACCATGCAACTCTGGCAGAGAGATGAAAATAACGTTTGTTACGTGACACTTAAAATGACAGCCTCATTTCCTTCCTTTGCAGCTGAAACGACCTTCATATACGTTCCCCACGATCCCAGTAGCTTGGTGCTGACGGGAGGCTGCGGTTCACCTCATTCCGCTCTGCTTCTGGCCTGTGGACATAACCGTGTCCCGGGTGGCAGCACAGGTATCTGCAGATTCGGGCTCCAGATGTCCTTACGTAACGCTGGCCGTTGACACCTGCCCGCCCACAGGTGGGAATGTTCAGCCCGCCGGTCCAGCGAGAGCGGAGTAGAGGTTCCTTTATACGTGGTTCTCGGGTCATCAGAGAACAACGGTAGAGCCCACACTGACCAGTGATGTCCAGTAAATACTCCCACCCAACCCTGCCTGGCCACTGACCTTTAAAGCCACAAGATGCCACGGAGACAAGAATGCCCAGAGCCCTCCCGGGTGGCGGGAGGCGGCCCTCCCCCGCGTTGCTGGCGGTGTGAGCTCTTAACTACGTCATTCAATGGCTCTTGTTGGCCTTCCAAGCTAATTTCCAGCCGAGGCCAGTCTCCTGGAAGGGATCTCCCTCTGGTGTCTCTACTGGGGACAGCAAGTCCTTTTCTTCATGATGCTGAGCCTTCAGGAACATTACTTCCGCCTGACTCAGTACCCCAAGACCAAATCCTAAAGTCCCCTGAACTTATGTCAGGGTAGGGCCAGTCCTATCCAGGCCAGTGCACCTGTTCCCGTCACTGAGTATGGGTGGGGTTAGTTCACTTTGGGAAGACATACTTCCAAAAATGTGGTGTGTCCCTGAGGGTAGACTCCCTATAGGCATTTTACCCTGACTTCCGCTCAGCCTGGCTGTGTCTGAGGCTCCTGTGAACCTCCCGGCTGGGCCTGCGGGAGGGGAGGGCGTGCGTGCTCTCAGGCGATTTAGTCACCCACGCTCTGAGTCCCCTCCCATCCACGCCTGTCACGTTTGGAGGAGCAGATGGAGCTCTGACACTCCAGGGAGGCAGCCACCTGCCCGCACCTCCCGCAGGCAGGGGCTCAGCAGACTCCCGAGGTTGTGCCGCTCGGCATTCCCCGGCCTGCGGCTTCATTGGCGTTATTTCCTGCAGGTCGTCGGGAAGTAAGCAGATGGCAAATGCAGCCGCGGATGGTGCACTGAACAGCTCCAGCCGGTGCCAGTTACCAGAGGACCGAGGGATGCTGTTTCACTTACGCGTTCAGACTGTCCAGGTGACGCTGTGAGGCAAGCGCATGAGTCAGCAGGAATCCCGGTCGGATTCCTGCCCTGTTGACCCGAGCAAGCGCGCAGCTTGGTGCCGTGAAGGGTTTTGCAGATATGGCGCTCACCCCAAGATGCACAGGTGTAGGTGAGCCCGCTGAGCCTCAGGCGCCCTGCAGAAGGGGACGTCAGGGAGACAGACACACGAGCACCACTCGGGAGAAGGAACGGGTCTCAAGGGACAGAGCAGGTCTGCTGACCCCCAACAAGGGAAAGGGGGCCTCAGCCCCACAAGGAAAAGAGTTCTGCCACCAATCTGATGAGGAAGAAGAGCCCAGCTCGGCTGATACCTTGATTTCAGTCTGTGAGCACTGAGCAGAGATCCCAGCCAAATCCACCCAATCTCTGATGCAGGAGACCCCTGGGGCACAGGACCTCTGGCCAAGGACTGTGAGGTGACCAAGCGGCCGAGCTGTGGCTGTTGGCAATGCGGTGATGGAAGCCGTTCTGAAGTCCCCAGGGTCCAGCTCCAGGGCTCTCCCAGGTGGGCTCCGGAGGAGCATATCAGGCAACCTTCGAGTCCCAGTCCTAGTTTTGATTTCGGCAAAGGCCCCCGCCTCTCCGGTCCCCGACGCAGACCCTCTAATGCTGCCTGAGCGCTGTGTGGTCTGGTTGAGAGAGCTGCCCGCCATGTCCCCTGAGAGTCCTGACGTCTGATTCTGCTTAGGGCCCTTTTCACATTCAGATTGTTTTCCCTGGTGACTTTGTGATCAGACATCACAGGATTCCTGGATGAGGAATGTGATTTTTCCCAAAACTCAGGCCACCCTACAAGCCTTGTGTTTAGCAGCTGCGTTGGTGCCAGTGGGCGCCTATCTTGGTTAGCGTGCATCTTGTCCCCACCACGCCTCGTGGCCCCCCAGGAGTCAGGTTGCATAAGTTCCTGAGATGAGGAAACCGCCTTTATCACAGCATCCCTCATGTCCCATCAATGGCATTAAGCAGGTGTGTCTCCCTGTTCATCGTGAAGCCCGTCATGTGTGGTTGTGAGCGGGTGGGGCAGCAGGCAGGGTAACCCCCACCCCCATCCCCTGCCCGTCACCCACTGCAGCACCTTAGTAGTTAAACCACCTGGAAGTGTTGCTCACAAAAGTTTGTAGCCCTGTGGAGATTGGTTGTCAACCCAAATAATCACTTCCGTTCACCGGCGTCTAGAATTAGTGATGGACTCACCCCTCCCACTGTGAAAGCGCCAATAAAGAGTCAGCAGACTTCTGCTGTTACTTCTCCCCAAAGCATCCTCCTCTTTCGTGGAACACCTGTGGGATTCCACGGTTACCTGGCACGGTCGTCGACCACAGCATGGCTTTCTGAGTAATCAGTGTTCTTAATTGAATTACTCTTCACCAGAGTGTGGCATCTGTTTAACTGGTCACAAGAGAAAAGACTTTCTGTTGACTAGAAAACTGGTCGGCTTCTTTCCGATTCTCCCAGCTCCTCTACAGGTCTAGCTTTTACCTACTAACAGCAGCCAGAGAATAGACTCTTCTTTCTAATGTCCCTCTGTCTGTCCCCTGGGCAGCTCCATGGGACCCGGGTCTATCTCCTCTGTTTGCCATTGGTAGGACCTGTTCTCTGTAGCTGCCTCAAGACTTGCACTGTTCTGTATCAAGGATGGGTTTTCAGGAATCCTGGCTCCCAGTGCCTTGGTTTTCCCACTCTTTTTTCTCGTCATCATAAAAAACCCAGTCCTACTCACAACACCAGCCAGAGGTAGCACAGGAGTTGGATTGTCCAGTTCACTGTGAGATGCAGGGCAGCACGAGTACCTAGCCATCCTCCCCGTGACGCCTCCCTCTCTGGGGTCCAGGTTGAGGAGTGCTTGGTGGTGTGTGAGGCTGACACCAACACTGGGTGTTTCCATTGTGAAACATTGCCCTTCAAACGCCAATAACCTCAGGGGAGAATCTGACACTTCCCAGGGCCGTGCCCCACAGATCTAGATGTGTTTATCATAAGCTGAGGCAGGCCAAGCTAAGGACACTCCTTTGTTTGCTGGTAAGAACACCAGGAGATCTGAGCAGCAAGTCCACAAGGACATTTGCCTGGTGGCTTCCTTTTCCTCTCTTTATATTTTTCTCCTTCTCCAAGGCATCCCGAGGGGAGGGAGGGAGGGTTGCAACCAGCTGTTAACCCTTCCTTTCCATGTATATACGAGTGTGTGTTACAATTATGCATGTGTGTGTGCATGTATGTGTGAATGTGTGTATATATTTGTATGTATATATGTGTATATTTATGTGAGTGTGTATATGTGTATGGGTGTATGCACGTGTGTAGGTGTGTGTATATGTGGGTATTCATGTGAGTGTGAGCATGTGTGTGTGTGTGTGTGTGTGTGTACACTCATTATAACTCCATACAAGGGTATAAAGGAAAATATGCTTGTAATGAATGAAGGGATAGGAAACCTGAACAGAGAAATAGAAACTATAACAGGATTGAAAGAATTAAAAAGAGAAAAATATTTGAACTAAAATTTCACAAGCTGGGCTTACCAGATGATCAGAAGTGACAGAAGAGTTAGTAACTTGAAGAGAAAACAATACATGTTAACCTATATGAAGAATACACAGAAAAAGATAGACAGGAAAAAAATGTACAAAGCCTCAAGGAACTGTGGAACAATATTAAAAAAGCTCACATAAATGTAATAGGAGTTCCTGAAAAAGAAGAAGAGAGAATTGTTTGAAGAAATAATGGTGAAAATTTTTCCGTATTTGATGTAAGGCATAAAATTACAGATTTAAGAATCTCAACAAATCCCAAGTAGTATAAATATGAAAAAACTACATTTAGGCACAACACAGTCAAACTGTTAACAACCAAAGATAAGAGAATTTTGAAAGCAGGCAGAGGAAAACACCCTTGACTAAGCAGAGAGACAACAACACAATTAACAGTTGACTTCCCATCAAAAAAAATTGAGGCTGGAAGACAGTGGAACAATATCTTTAAAGTGTTGAGGTAAAAATTGATTTTCCCAGAGTTCCGTATCCAGTGAAAGTATTCTTCAAGAAGGAAGGTGAAATAAATACTTTTTTGATACAATAAAAGTATGAGAATTCATTGCCAGCATATCTGCACTGCAAGAAATGAAAAGTTTAAACTATGAGCCTCTCGACAGAATAGTTTTATTGTTCTTTCATGTAAGTACAGAAGGATATAAACTTTGCCCAAACTATCACCCTTCACTGCATCCCAAACATTTTAGGGAGTGGTATTTTCCTCATTCGTCTGTTCTGGGTATTAAAAATATATATATTTCAGATGCTCTCTTTTTAAAGTTTGTGTTAATTTGAAATGTGTTTTTTAGAATTTTACATGTGTTAAAATTGTATGTATCTTTTTGCTATTCATTTCTAACTTAATTTTCCCTAAGTTGGAGACTATGATCCTGAGATATGAGATAAAGAAGACTTTTGAGAAATGATAAAATCTGGACACTGAACAAAACCAAAGCACTGGAAGATCTTGTTCAAGTCTCAGTTCCAACACCTGAGTGCCAGGGGCGGGGGTGTTTAACTACTGCCACAGAGAGAGTGCCTGAGGGAGCCCGTTGAGCTGTTAGTTTTATGGAACATGAACTTAATACAATGAACTGTCCTCTCTTATTTCAATGAATTGACAATAGCAAACTCTCCTACAACATGAGATATTGCACATGGGGCAGCCCTAAATTCTAGAGGATTTGGTCAACTTCTCAGGGCATGAAAAGTGGGCAAGGAATATTTTTGATGCCCCAATTATTTGCCATCTAATTCTAGTTCCACTCATATCCTCTGGTTGATTTGTACCTTTTCAGCAGGTGGCAGGGGAAAGTCAGAGACGGGCTGCCCATCGCGGCGTCTACCTGGGGAGGAACTAGAATAGGCCCTCTTTCCAGACTGAGCTTTACACAGAGAACTAAGCAGGGCCAGGAGGGGACGAAGACATCACAGATCTGAGAACAAGAGACTTGAAGAGTCTTAGAAGGAGGGGGAAAAAGAAAGTTGACAGGGGGACTTCCCTTGTGGTGCAGTGGTTAAGACTCTGGCTCCCAGTGCAGGGGGCCGGGGTTTGATCCCTGGTCCGGGAACTAGATCCCACATGCATGCCACAGCTAAGAGTTTGCATGCCACAACTAAGGAGCCCGCCTAAAAAAAAAGAAAAAGAAAGAAAGTTAACTGGTGTGTGACAATGAAACATGCAAACATGACTAGCCTAGAGATTTACATGCTTGATGGCGGTGGTGCAAATAGGGATCTGAGCTTCCTGGCACTCGAAGCGAAAAAGAAAGATAAGCACGTATGTAGCCATATATACAGACAGACAGGAAAACACCCCATGCCCTGCCAACATGTCCATAAACACAACATTTATAGACGAAAACCCAAAATACACACATTCAATCCCCTTTCGTGTACGTGTCTGTGCAGGACTTTCATGAACAACGCCCATGTGATGTTTTTACGTGCATGTGTGTTGCTTTCTGTAGTGGTTGCTACCTCTAAACCGGCTTCATGACCCACACAGCCTTTCTCAAACAGGGCTCCCTCCTGAGCCCCAGACCCCAGACAGTGCTTTCCGGCTATTTTCTTGGTTCTCTCAAGGACCGCACATGACTCGCCATGAGGGTGCCTCAGGATGCGAGCGGCACCTTCTGGGAAGCGGACAGACCAAGGCTGATGGGGCTCAGGTGTGCCTGGGGGACAAATGTGACCTGTGACCTTGCAGACGCCCCTGTAGCTCTGGGAACCAGCTCTTTCGTCTGTGAGAATCTTCCGCCTGGTGTAAAAGCCAGTTCTGGGCTCTGGCTGTGTCCTGCTGGGACTCAGCCGTGGAGACTTGGCCGGTGCCCAGATGTGGCCCTCGTGGTGGGGGAAGGGCTGCAGTGCCCAGGACCTTCTGCGCCGAGAGGGGTGGGGGGAGGTCTGGCCGCAGTGGATGGGGGAGGGGAGGGCCTCAGCACCTGCAGGAACAGGGACTGGAGAGCCACTCCCCTCCCCCGCACTCGTCTGTGACTCATCTGAAGCCAGAGCTTCACATGCGACACAGGAGGCCCCGGGAGGACAACCCGGACCGCGGGCACCAATAGATCTGGGGCCACCACACGAGGGTGACCGGGGGCTCCATCTGCTGGGAGGTAACCCGGGACACCCCGGGGCTGGGAGCAGCTGTGGTGTGAGGGAGTGGTCGCCACGCGCAGGACTCTCTGCTGGACCGAGAGGTGAATGTGAGAATAATTGGAGGAACGCGGGGTGGCGGCTCCACGGTCTCCAGCCCCTGGATCTCGAAAGGTTCTGACCTTTCCAAGAATCAGAGACACTTGGCCTCACAGATCATGCTTACACACACACACACATACACGCGTGTGCAATCACACAACCTCCTCGACAGAACTGGCAGACCACTCGCACTGCAACGCTGACCAGACAGTGCCCGGTGCCCTCTGACCTGTCCTATCCTGCTCTCCTGCACTGAACAAACAGCTGCGACTTCGGACCTGCCGCAGGCCATTTGCAAACACTGCTCCCCCCCTCAGGCTCCGGCTGGGCCGTGGGGACGGCCCACGGGGGAGAGCACCGGGACATCCGAGCAGCTGCTCTAAACCAGGGGCTACAGCAGTGAATGTGGGGTGCCCTTCACAATCATCACTCAAGATGAGCGATTCTGTTACGTTTACGAGGTAAACCGAGCCATCTTCTCTAGCTGTATATTTCCGTGCGTCAGCTGTCCCCAGAGCCCAGGTTGTTAGGACTCAGCCCCTGTGAGTGGGTGGGTGCCTGCTCGCCTCCCGCCGTGCAGCCGGAGCCCAAGATTCCAGCAGTGCCTCGTGGCGGACACTCGGCTCAAGTCGCCTCGTTGGGACAGCACCCAGGGCCCACGACGGGTCAGGACCGTGACCTGGGTGCTCTGAGGTCAGGGAGGCTTGGGGTGGGGTGTGGTTGGGGGTGGGGGAGGGACGAAGGGGCTTGGCTCAGAGCGCTCCAGCCAAGTGAGAGGCCCCCCTTCGCTGCTGTCACATCTTCACTGAGGGCTGTCCCACGGCTTTGTCACTCACGCCTTGTTTCCCCACCCCTCAAGGCCTCCTTCCTCGGCAATTTATTCAGTGTGCTTCAGTCCTCGCCCATCTCCACCCGACATCCACTCATCACTCAGTTCCTTGCTTGTTTTTGCTTTATCGATCCATGTTCCCATTGCCAGTCAGGCTTCCCTGGGGGACGTGAACTGCAGGGTCCGTGTGGGGACAACTGTCCCCACCCACCTCACTGGCACAGAAGGGACAGGGTTGGCACTTGTCGGGGAGAGGCCCTCTTGGAGTGGACCGCGGAATGCCGGGGCCAGGAGGACAGGTGGGCCTGGACCGGTTCTCAGACTTGCCAGGCTAGGCGGCAGTGAGTCTGCCCTTCCCCCATCGGGGACCCTCATCTCAGAGGGTAGGCCACAGAGAGGGAGGGGTCGGGGTGGGGACCATCATCGAGGCGCCCTGGATCCTGGGCGAGGGCAGGAAGGGAGGGTCCTCACGGCAGCACCTGGTGGAGGCCGAGCCCCAGGCTGACCAGGAGCCCAGTTCGCGGGGCCCGGGCGCTGGCTCTGGCAATCACGTTACCCAGGCTGCGAGGGCAGCACCCGGCCCCGCTGTGGCTGACGTTTTCCGCGGGCATCAGCTCCAACTCAGGAGGGTTGTTGATGATGCAGGAGCCCGTGCAGCTCTTGGTGATCAGCCTCTTTTCTTCCGAGCCTGAGCCTGCTCCCAGCCAGGCCTCTGGGCAGCGAGGAAGACCGGGCATCCCTGACGGCACACAGACTCCGTGGGTCCCCGGTCCTGAGCCTTCGGGGCAGCCCCTGCAGCCCCCATTCCCGCACGTGCTCTGGCAGCGGGTGCGTGCAGAGCTTAGGGGAGCAGGGGGTTTCCCCGCACCTGCAGGCACCTGGACCCAGGCTCGGCCCGCTCCTCACCTGTACATGATGGAGACGTTTAGATGCGTGTCTGCCTGGGCCTGTCTGCAGGTCTCCCTTCTGACAACCCACAAAGGGAAAGAAAATCACCAAACAGCCCCCTAGTAGGAGAAAGGGTCACTGGGTGTGGTGGGAGAGACCCAACTTCAGAAGGAGGCTTTCCAGCTGGAGCACAACTTAGAACCCCTGCGGAGGCCTGAGGGTCCATCTCCCAGGAATGCTGGGCAGGTTGGAGCAGGAAGCTGGGGCCTGAGGGCCCAGCAGCTCCCGGCATCATGCCCCCTCCTCCTGGGCTCACCCTGAGGGATCCTTGTCACCCCCAAACCCACCCCCCAGGACAGTAGAGATGGAAGGACAGGTGAGAGTGGACGGGAGGAACGTAGGCCGGGACCAGCCTCTCCAAGGGGCACGTGCTCCCTGGGCTCACTTCCTTCAGAGCAGAGGCAGGGAGAGGACCCCGAGGGGGAGCCGCAGGGAGGGTAGAGCAGTGGCAGCCCCCTGAGCCCAATGAAAGTGGAGAGGTCTCTGTGTGGCTCTGAAGGCCTCCTGGCCCCCTGACCTGAGGTCCCCTCCAGAGCACCGCCTCCTGAGGTCACTCAGGTCACTCCCTCCTTCATCCTGGGAGGTTCCCGTGAGCTTTACACGGAGGGAAGCAGCCACACGGGTCCCCGGAGGGGGAGACGCCCGACCCAGCTCACGGTGCAGAGCCCCCTTGGAGGGAGCAGCCCGGGGACCACCGGCCGGGCAGTGAGCTCAGCCTTGGACTCACCCACCTGGAAGACGACCTCGTAGGAGTGACAAAGCAAGTGCACGATCGGGGTGCACGCAGCTTTTATGCAGCGAGAGGTGGTGTCGACCTGCAAGCAGTAGTAGCAGCGCAGGCTGGGGTCTGGGGGGAGGGGGGGACAGAGCAGAGTTCGCTCAGGGCACACCCAGGGACAGGCACACCACCGCCCGCTGAAGCCCCTTGGTGACCATGGGCTCGCAGAGCCCCAAATGTCACCCCCCGCCCTCCCCAGACAAGTGCCTCCTGGGACCCAGGTCAGACACTCACACCTGCAGGCTGACGTCATCACCCGCACCTCCCTGCTGGCTCTGGGGAGCGTGCGCACGCACGTGCACACACACAGACACACACACAGACACACACACAGACACACACACACACACACACACGAGCAAACGCCCCACGCAGCCCTTCCCTCACTGAAGAACCCACCAGGCCTTCCCTTCTGCCACTGTTGGCCTCACCTCTATCTGCACACACCGGGGCCCACCGCAGGACGAGGAGGACCCCTCTCGTGGTGCGGTCAGTCAGGCCTGAGTGGGGGGAGGCAGAGAAAGAGCCTGACCCAGAGCGCCGCCCCCCAAACCTGGCCTGGGCACCTCTGACTCCCGCTCTCCTCCCCTCTCCCTCGGTCTCACACCCCGGTGCACACCCTTGATCCCGTTTGCACATGTCCTCCTAGCTTCTCTTGTCCTCTGTCCCGTGTGGGTTCTGAGCCCGGGACCCTCACCTGACCCCCCCTCCTACACCTTCCGAGTCAGAATCAACCCTGCTCTTGGGAAGGCTTCCTGGAGTTCTTAAGTCGGCAGCCCCTGAGGCCCAGGAAGGGGGAGGAAGTTGAGTCACAGCTGGGTGTTGGGGGAGAAGGGGGTGGGGACCTGGTCTCCCCACCTGTGGGTCCACGCACCTCGGCCAGCCTCAGACTGAGCTGGCAGCTCTGATGCAACTTTTTTGGTGTAACAGACCCCATGGAGCAGGGAGGGAGCTCCACACTGTGGAGGACATGGGGGAAGGCCTGTAGGGTCCACGTGGCTGAGGGGGAGACCCAGAAACCCTGCGCCTGAAAGAGGGCGGCCAAGGGATGGGGTGAGAAAGGGCAGTTCATCGTATTAAGTTCATGTTCCATAAAACAAATGGCCCAACCGGCTCCCTCAGGCACTCTCTCTGTGGCAGTAATTAAACACCCCTGCCCCTGGCACTCAGATGTTGGAACCGAGACTTGAACAAGACCTTCCAGTACTTTTAATTTGTTTAAAGTGTCCAGATTGTATCATTTCTTAAAACTCTTTATGTCATATCTCAGGACTGTATTCTCTGACTTAGATGCAATTAAGTTAGAAGTCAATAACAAAAAAGATAAATACAATCTTTTCACATGTAGAAATGAAGAAGAAACACATTTCAAATTAGCACAGTTTTTTTTTTAATCTGTTTATTTATTTATTTATTGGCTGCGTCAGGTCTTAGCTGCGGCACCCGGGATCTTCGTTGAGGCACGTGGGATTCGTCGTGGCGTGCCAATTTTCTGTTCTCTCGTTGAGGTGCGCGAGCTTGAGGGCTTAGTTGCCCCGAGACATGTGGGATCTTAGTTCCCCGACCAGGGATGAACCCGCGTCCCCTGCATTGGAAGGTGGATTCTTTACCACTGGACCACCAGGGAAGTCCCTAGCACAGTTTTTTAGAAGAGGATGTCTTAAATATTTTTTTAAAGACCCAGAATTGATGAATGAGGAAAATACTACTTCTCAAAATGTTTGGGATGCAGTGAAGGGTGATAGTTTGGGCAAAATTTATATCCTTCTCTTTGCAACTTTTTAAAGAATTATACTAAGTATAGAATTATACTAAGTATAGAATTATACTATACAACCCTTTACACAGATTTTCCAACTTTTAACATCACGCATAACCACAGTACAACGATCAAAATGACACAGTTAGCACTGATGCACAACTATTATCTAGTCCACAGGCCTCATGCGATTCTGCCCGGTGCCCCTCGCCCTCCTCCTGCCCACCGTCGACCCAGCCTCATGCCCCACCTGCTGGTCGTGTCTCCTGAGGTCCCTTTGATTTGGAGCAGGCCTCCGTCTTGATTTCTTTCAGGACCTCGACGCTTTTGAAGAGTGATGGCCAACTGTTTTGTAGAAAGTCTGTTCATTTGGGCTTGTTTATTCATGATTAAATTCAGCTGAAGCATTTTAGCAAAAATATGGTGGAAATGTGGTTGTGTCCTTCTCAACGCATCGTATGAGGAGGGCATGGGATGCTGACTCACTGGTGATGTTGGCTTTGGTCCCTTGTAACCAAGGTGGTACCTGCCAGGTGTTTGCCTTGTAGTGACACACACTCACACTGCAAGTCACACACATGCTCTCTGACACACGCATTCACTCTCTCTCTCACACACAGAGCCTGCTCTGGTGCCTAAGACACCCCCCAGGACCCCCATAGTCATGGCCAGGCCTTTTGGGAAGGACCATCAGAGACCCCACCCCAGGGCCGTGTCCCCACTGTGGACTCCTGACAGGAGCTCAAAGTTCAGGAGGGGCACTGATGGCTGCAGCCTCCGTCCCCTGCCAATCCTCTGGGTCAGGACCCTGTAGGCCCCCCTTTTCCAGATTGAGGAGCCCCACAAACAATGATTACTGTGGCTTTTCGCCAAATGGTGATTATGTATTTCCATCATTCTCTCTACATTGATTAGTTGGAATTCTACTGCATTTTACTTTCTTTCTCCTATCCACACTCTGGGATTACCTACTTATTAAAACGGTTCAGATTCCATTGAGAAGGAAATGTCATTTTATTGTATTTAAAAACCAAGATCTGGACCAATGTATGCTTATTCCTACTAGGATGTTTCGCGCAGATGGTATATATTCATGCTAATACCTCCCTAGTCATTGTATTTCCTACCTCCTCCCGCTCCCCGTACTTTTTGTTTCTCCCACACAGAGAATCCTGGCTTGTGACAACATCAATGGATTAAGCAGTTCGTTATGATAGGTCCAAGTGTGTATTTCTTTGGATTCTTCCTGTTTGGAATTCACTGGGCTTCTTGAGTCTATAGTTTTATGTCTTTGTTCAAAACTAGAAAGTTAGCAGAGTCATTATTTCTTCAAGCATTTTTCCTGTACTCCATTCTTTGTCCTCTCCTTCTAGGGCAACACTTACACAGATATTGAACTTTTTGGTATTTCCTCTAGGCTCCGTTCATTAAAAAAAAAAAATCTTTTATTTATGTTGTTCAGATTCTATGATGTATCCTCAAGTTGGGTCTTTCTTTTTTCATCTCCATTCTGCTATTGAGCCCAGTGGAAAGTATTTTATTTTTGTTATTGTAGTTTTCAGTTCTACAATTCCCATTTTGTGATTCTTTATATGTTTTACTTCCTTGCTGAGACTTATCTTTCCATTTATCCCAAGAGTGTTTGCCCTTAGTTCTTGGAGCGTTTTTAAAATAAGTGCTTTAAAGACTCTGTGTGATAATTCCTAGTTGAGGTCTTCCCTGATCTTCTGTACAAAGAGTAATTTTGGATTATATCCTGGATATTTTGAATTTTGCGTTATGAGAGGCTGAATCTTATTTCCATCTTACGGAGAATGTTAATCTTTTTGTCTTAGCAGGCAATCTACCTGGCTGGGTTTATGCTTCAAGTGAAGATCAACCTTATGTGGGTTGTGGCTTCTATGACAGTTTAGTTTTCAAAGGCTTCGCGGTGGACACAGTGGCCAATCTGATACCTTGGTGGAGGTCAGTCCCATAGATCAGTTCTTATAGTTTATGTTTCTCAGGGCCAACTCCATGTATGCACAGCTCAGAATGAGCCTGGGTTTTCATAAACGTCTTCATGGGATTTCTTTCCCAAGCTTCTCGCTCCCTGCGGTCTCTCTGGTCTCTCTAGTAACTTGCAGTTCCGCTTTTCAGTCATCTGGCAGAAAGCTGCAGCTTAGTTCTTCCATAGAGCTGCACAGTTCCCACGCCTACAACCACATCTGGGGCCATGAGGTGGGAAGATGTGGAGAGAAGAAGGTCAATGGGTTCTACCCCATCATCCTGGGATCACAGATCCTCTGACTGGAGGGGCCAGTTTCCTTCTCTCAGAACTTTAGGTACCTGCAGGCTCTGTTGGGAGCTGCTGAAGTTGCTGCCTTTCCCACTCATTAAGTGAGTCCAAGAGGGGTCCTAATGGACCTCTTCTGTCCATGTTCTGGTATTCACTTTCAGAATGTGGGCTGTTTTGGGAATTCTCTGGTGGTCCAGTGGTTAGTACCCGAGTGCTTTCACTGCCAGGGCCAGGTTCAACCCCTGGTCAGGGAGCTCAGATCCTGCAAGCTGTGCAGTGTGGTTAAAAAAAAAAAAAAATGTGGGCTGTCTTGAGTCAAGTCTAGAGAATACCAGAGGAAATGAAAAGGGGAAACTTACCACACATTTGGTGGTACTTCAAAGTTTTGTCTTATTCCCCAGTCTTTCTGCTACTATTTTCTGTTTGGAGTCCTCATATAGCTTCTCCGTGTGTTTCATTCTGGGTTTATAGCTGCATTCAGTGGGAGAGGTCTAGCCATCTCATTCTGAGCCAGGACTGGCCCTGACGGTGTAGCCCTCTACACTCTGCACAGCACACTCTACAGCAGGGGCTGCACCATCTTCCCTGTTTAATTTGAATTTCCTTCACAAGTGGAGGCAAACATATTTTCTTATGTTTAAGTGGTATTTCACATCATTTTTGTTAATGCTTTTCATGTATCACTCATGTTTGCTTTAGCCCTGTTCCCCCACCCTCAGTGTTTACAGAGTTATTTATATCCCCTGGGGAGTGTGTGTGTGGAAAATCTTTATATTTGTATAGAGTCAAATTAGTCTATCTTTTCTTTTCTTGCATTTGGATTTTTTTTTTTTTTTTTTTTTTTTGCGGTACGCGGGCCTCTCACTGTTGTGGCCTCTCCCGTTGCGGAGCACAGGCTCCGGACGCGCAGGCTCAGCGGCCATGGCTCATGGGTCCAGCCGCTCCGCGGCATGTGGGACCTTCCCGGACCGGGGCACAAACCCGTGTCCCCTGCATCGGCAGGCGGACTCTCAACCACTGCGCCACCAGGGAAGCCCTGGATTTTGAATTCTACATAGGAAAACGTTTTCCACACCCGGGTTATAAAGATATTCACGTGTGATTTCTCTGGGTGTTCGTATAGTTTTGGTTGTTTACTATTTACTTTATTCTAATGTATGATGTATGGATGCGTGTGTATAGATCCAATTTTGACTTTTTCTAAGTATTCATTTATTTGTTCACAAACCATTTATTTATTTATTTTTACTGGAGTAAAATTGCTTTACAATGTTCTGTTAGTTTCTGCTGTACAATGAAGTGAGTCAGCTATATGTATACCTATATCCCCTCCCTCTTGGACCTCCCTCCCACCCACCCCCATCCCATCTAGCTCGTCACAGAGCACCGAGCTGAGCTTCCTGTGCAGGTTCCCACTAGCTAGCTATTTTACACATGGTAGTGTATTTATGTCAAACCTAATCTCCCCGTTCGTCCCGCCCTCCCCTTCCCCCACCGTGTTCACATGTCCATCCTCTACATCTCCGTCTCTATACCTGCCCTACAAATAGGTTCATCTGCACCATTTTTCTAGATTCCACATATATGCGTTAAGATACGATATTTGTTTTTCTCTTTCTGTCTTACTTCACTCTGTATGACCGTCTCTACGTCTATCCACATCTCCACAAATGACCCAATTTCATTCCTTTTTATGGCTGAGTAATATTCCATTGTATATATGTACCACACCTGCTTTATCTATTCATCTATCGTTGGGCATTTAGGTCGTTGCCATGTCCTGGCTATTGTAAATAGTGCTGCAATGAATATTAGGGTACATGTGTCCTTTTGAATTATGGTTTTCGCAGGGTATATAGTGGGATTCCTGGGTCATATGGTAGTTCTATTTTTAGTTTTTTAAGGAACCTCCATACTGTTCTCCATAGTGGCTGTATCAATTTACATTCCCACCAACAGTGTAGGAGAGTTCCCTTTTCTCCACACCCTCTCCAGCATTTATTGTTTGTAGACTTTTTGATGATGGCCATTCTGACCGGGGTGAGGTGATACCTCATTTTGATTTGCATTTCTCTAATAATTAGTCATGTTAAGCATCTTTTCATGTGCTTCTTGGCCATCCATGTCCCTTCTTTGGTGAAATGTCTGTTTAGGTCTTCTGCCCACTTTTTAATTGCATTGTTTCTTTTTTTGATATTGAGCTCCATGAGCTGTGTGTATATTTTGGAGATTAATCCTTTGCCTGTTGCTTCATTTGCAAATATTTTCTCCCATTCTGAGGGTTGTCTTTTTGTCTTGTTTATGGTTTCCTTTGCTGTGCAAATGCTTTTAAGTTTAATTAGGTTCCATTTGTTTATTTTTAGTTTAAGTTTAATTATGTTGCATTTGGTTATTTTATTTTTTAAGTTTGTTTTTATTTCCATTACTCTAGAGGTGGGTCAAATAAGATCTTGCTGTGGTTTATGTCAAAGAGTGTTTTTCCTACGTTTTCCTCTAACTAAGACTTTTATAGCATCCAGTATTACATTTAGGTCTTTAATCCATTTGGTTCATCTTTGCTCCAGTGATTTGAGAATCCTCCTTTATCATACACTAAATTTCCATATGTTCTTGGATATATTTCTGGTCTTTCTATTCTACGTCACTTGATTGTCCATTCACATGACAATGACATGTTGCTTATTTATTTATTTATTTATGGCTGTGTTGGGTTTTCGTTGCTGCACGTGGGCTTTCTCTAGTTGCGGCGAGCAGGGGCTACTCTTGGTTGCGGTGCATGGGCTTCTTATTGTGGTGGCTTCTCTTGTTGCAGAGCATGGGCTCCAGGCACGTGGGCTTCAGTAATTGCAGCACATGGACTCAGTAGCTGTGGCATGCGGGCTCAGTGGTTGTTGCTCATGGGCTCTAGAGCGCTGGCTCAGGAGTTGTGGCACACAGGCTTAATTGCTCTGCGACATGTGGGATCTTCCTGGACCAGGGCTTGAACCTGTGACCCCTGCATTGGCAGGTGGATTCTTAACCACTCTGCCACCAGGGAAGCCCCTAAACTTTTTTTTAAATTATGTTTTAACCTGTGCTAGTACTTATTACTTCCACAACTTATTTTTTTCCTAACTGATCTTGAATGTTTTTGTTTACACGTCTTTCAACTTGCCCATTTAAGAAAAAAAAGTTATTTTTATGGTAATCACATTAAATTAAAAATCTTATAAATTAGAGAGAACTGACATTTATTTGTTTGTTTATTTAGGCTGTGCTGGGTCTTTGTTGCAGCATGCAGGCTTCTCTAGTTATGGTGTGAGGGCTTAGTTGCGGCACGTGGGATCTTAGTGCCCCGACCAGGGATCGAACCAGGCCCCCTGCATTGGCAGTGCAGAGTCTTCCACTGGGCCACCAGGGAAGTCCTGAGAGAACTGCCATTCTAATGATATTTGGAGTTGTCCAAGAACAAGGAGTGTCTTTACAATTGCTCGAGGCTACTGTTGCATCTCTTGGAAGTTGGTTGAATTTTCCTCCTTTAGATTTTGCATATTTTTAGTAAGATTTATATTTTTATTTTATTTTTTAAAATTTTATTTATTTATTTTTTGGCTGCACTGGGTCTTTGTTGCTACGCGCGGGCTTTCTCTAGTTGCGGCAAGCGGGGGCTACTCTTCGCTGCCGTGTGTGGGCTTCTCACTGCGGTGGCTTCTCTTGTTGTGGAGCACGGGCTGTAGGCGCCCAGGCTTCAGTAGTTGTGGCACACAAGCTTAGTTGCTCCGCGGCATGTGGGATCTTCCCGGACCAGGGCTTGAACTTGTGTTCCCTGCATTGGTAGGCGGATTCTTAACCACTGCACCACCAGGGAAGCCCAGTCAGATTTATTTTTAAGCATTAGCTCTCTATTCCACAATTGTAAATAAAAACTTCTCTTCCGCTATAGCCTCTAGGTGGCTATTGCTCATGTATAAAAAGGCTATTAATTTTTATTTTAGTTTCATATTCTACTACCTTATTGAATGATTTTATTGACTTTGCTAGTTTTATCATTGATCTTTTAGGGTTTTTGAAACATATTATTAAGTTAGTTACAGAGATTGTACTTTCCCCAGCTCTCATGCCTCTAGTTGTTTTCTCTTGCTTATTTTCATTTGCTTGTGTCTCAGATACAATGTTAGAAAGTACTGATCCTTTTGTTCAGCACCATCATAAGACCGCATCCAGCACTTCCTCATACAGTTAAGTTCCTGGCTTCAGGGCTGATACATGCACACAATCATGTTATTGTATAATATGCTATTGAATTTGGTTTGCTAATAGTTTGTTTTATTTAAGATTGTTGCACTGATCCACAGAATGCTGTCATTTGCTTTTTAGTATCATCGTCACGTTTAGCTGTCAGTGTTATGCTTCCTTTGTAAAAGGAACTTGGAAATTCTACTACTTGGGTCGAGTTTGGTAATCTGTATTTTTCACTAGGAAATACTTCATTGCATCTAAATCTTCAAACCTATCCCATCGAGGTATGCAATGACTCTCTTGTGATAGTTCAATCAACTTTCCTAAAGTGTGATTTACACCCAGTAAAAAGTACCCCTTTGAAGTGGACAGTTCGGTGAGTTTGACAAATGTAAACACTTATAGAACCACCAACACAGTCAAGACGTAGAGCATTTACCCTAACCCGGGAATGCCCTGCTACCTCCTCGTGTGGCCCACAAGGCTGCGTTCATTGTTCACATGTCCCTTTGCTAGAATTGTGTGCGAATGGGTGATTAGCGCTATGTGGCCCTTTCATCCATTTTTGTCATTTATTTGTATTTCCTCTTTACTCCCGCTTTCAATCTTGCCAATGTCACCATCTTGTTAGTCTGTTGACTTTGTAGATCTTCTCTATTTTATTTTGGTTTCCTATTTCACTAAATCACATTTTTGGCTTAATTTTGTTTTTTGGTTTTTTGGGGGGTTTAATTTATTTTTCTGTCTCCAGCTTCTAGATTTAAACACATGGTTTATTGATGTTTCAGCCCCTCTTCTTTTGTAACATAAGGATCTAACCTATCCATTTTCCTCACAGTGCCGTTTTCTTTTCAAAATAAACGTTTGTCCTGATTTTATTACTGTTCAGATCAAGGAATTTTAAAAATTCCTATTATAATTCCTTGTTCAACAGATGAACTAATCAAAATGTAATAATTTAGTTTAGAAATATTTGGGATTTAAAAGTTTATCTTCTCTGTTATAAATGTTTAATTTAAATGCTTATGGACAGAGAACATTGTCTATGGGGTAATTTATTGTTCAATAAAAAAGATAAAAATCTGGACATTTGGAACAAAATGAGAGGACCAGAATGCTCCGTTCAAGGTTGAGCAGACCTTGGGCGGGGGTACTTGTACCCTCGGGGGTGGGAGGGGTGGGGAACAGAACCTGCAGGAGAACACAGGCCGCTCTGGACTCTGCTGCGTGTGGAGTTCACACACGACCTGATTCACGACTCTGTACCACAGACGTGGCAGACTTGGGTCTCTTTTTTAGAGCAAGGGAAGTGGAAGCAGCATCTGGCATGCCCTCACAGCTGGCTTTCCCTTCTAGGTCTTCACAATCCCAACACACGCTGCCATTGGGCTGTCCTGCAGTGCCTCCTGAGTGCCCCGTCCTCACGTGGGCTGCCTGGGGAGACCCCAGGCTCCATCAGTGGAATCAGGACCCACAGCCGGACGAGGACAGGGAGCACGCAGCAGGCAGAACCAGTGAACAGAGGTCAAGGGATGGGGAAATTATGAAAGTTGACTCGCCAAATCCATTTGATAGCTGAAAGAGCTAAGGTAGGCACTTCCCTGGTGGCGCAGCAGTTGAGAGTCCGTCTGCCGATGCAGGGGACGCGGGTTCGTGCCCCGGTCCGGGAAGATCCCACATGCCGCGGAGCGGCTGGGCCCGTAAGCCATGGCCGCTGAGCCTGCGCGTCCGGAGCCTGTGCTCCGCAGCGGGAGAGGTCGCAGCAGTGAGAGGCCCGCGTACCGCCAAAAAAAAAAAAAAAAAAGAAAGAAAGAATCCGCCTGCCAATGCAGGGGACAGAGTTTCGATCCCTGGTCCAGGAAGATCCCACGTGCCGCGGAGCAACTAAGCCCGTGTGCCACAACTACGGAGCCTCCGTGCTGCAACTACTGAAGCCCGTGTGCCTAGAGCCCATGCTCTGCAACAAGAGAAGCCACCACAATCAAAAGCTGGTGCACCACAACGCAGAGTAGACCCCACTCACCACAACTAGAGAAAGCCCCCACACACCAACCAAGACCCAACACAGCCAAAAATAATAATGATAAATAAAATACACAACACAAAAAAATTTTTTTTAAAAAAGAGTTAAGGTAGTACAAACTAGGAGAATCAGAAACGCAAATAATTTTGAAGGAGGTAGGGTAGAAGAAAGGAAAGGCAAGGCGTGGCCAGGATGGAGACGGGATTGGATACATCTGAGTGTCAGCACGAAGCTGGAAGCCTGTCGGAGTGCAGGTTGTAGCCGGATCTGAGCTTCCCAACAGAGACTGTGAAAAAGAACCTGGTCCCCAAAGAAGCCACAGCAAAAATCCTGAAACTAATGATGGCCATAGCAGTGCCCGCACGTCGGCGGTCCTGAGGCCGGCTCAGACCAGCTTTGGGTTGCTCCGTGGCGGCCACGTGCTGCTCAGGGCCCTGGGGAATGGGGGAGGGCCGTGGTGCCCAGGAAGGATATGACCCGCCACCGTCTTAGGTCAGAGCGGCTTGGGGAAGCTGAATGGCTGAGGGCAGGCTCCATCTTCTTCTCACCTCACGTGCTCAGCCCTCATGAAGCATCTATTCCCTGCTCAAGAATACCTTTCTCATTCGGTTGTCAATCATCTTCATCTTTCCTTCACTCATTCTTTACTCATTTCTCCATTCATTCAGCAAAGTTTCTGATTTCTAGCCGAGAGGTTTCCCACAAGGGCCTACAATCCTGGGTCCCCTGTCCAGAGGAGGGACCAGGATGCCCGGCTCCAAAGGTGGTCATCTTCATGGAGAGGGAAGCAGAGAGCGGCTGGTACGGCAGTCATGGGCAGACAGGGTGTGGTGTTCCCTGACCCGGATCACACACACGTATTTCCTAGGAGAATGCAGCTTGGAGAGAAGACCGTGGCCCTACCGGGTGATTGTTTCCCCTCTGCACTGGCCTTGTGGACTGGCCTTGACTCGGGAAGTCAGAGATTCCTGATGCCTCAATGGGCCAGGAACCTCGTGTGGGGAGTCAGAAGCAGTAGCTGGTGACCAGCCTGCTTGGCCAGCCTAGGGGTTTAAATTCAGCATGAAAAGTCACAACTGCATTGAGGGGGAGTGAGGTCCCACTTCAAGCTGGGCCTTCTGGGCCTCTCATCCAGAGAGCTCCTGGCCACTCCGTCGGTCTCCTTGGCACAGAGTGGAGCCTAGCCCAGGACTGGGAATGCATGAAGGCCCCGGAGCATGAGGGGCGGCCAGGCCCATCTTGGTCCACGGGGGAAATCACCAGGAGTTGGAGATTGGGGTCAGGTGTGCAATGGGGGAGGCAGGTGTAAGGACCCAGAGCTGGGCAGACCCTGAGGGGCGTGCAGACCCTGGGCAGAGGGGTGTGCAGACCTTGGCGGGGGGAGGTGTGCAGACTCCGGGGTGGGGTAAGCCTGAGGAACCAGGACTGGGGGCCAGGTGTGTGGACCCAGCGTCCTCTGGGCTCTGGGGACCTGCTGCCTGCTGACGCTGCCCCCGCCCACAGATTCCTGGCTGCTGTCCTCTAGCTCTCTGCCTTCCAGGATGTCTCCCTGGATGTTCCCCTGGATGTCTCTATGAGCTTGTCATAAGTTCCACTTGTCCCAACCTGCTCCTCCCCTGTGCCCCTCTCCTGGGTGACCCTCCCCCAAGCCAGGCATGGGGCCATCCTGGGCACCTCCAGGCCTTCCATGAGCCCCTACTCTCTCCAGCACCCCTGTGCACCAAACATGGTTCCCATCCACCCCACCGCCCAGCATCTCTCCACCCCACTCTCCTAGGCGGGCACCACTGACCCCTGTCATGTGCCCCAGACTCCGAGCCTCCACCCCACCATTGGCCAGCTGGCCCTCCTGAGGACCCGACCCTGAGCCTGTGACTCCTGCTTGCCCAGTGCTGGTCCTGTCCCCAGCTTGGTTGGCTGTAGCCCAGAGGGACAGTTTTGTCCACCATTCCAACCATGGCCGGCGCACAACCACAGAGTCTGCTGAGAGCAGGCCAGAGGGCTGTAGTCTGGGCCCAATGGGTAGAGACGAGGAAGAAGCAAGAGGGGGTGTGGTCAAGCAACGATTTTATTGTCTCTGGAAGGAGTGAAGGTCGTGGTCCCACTGCAGGACTCTGCCTGGGCCAGGGACAGAGGTGGCGAGAACAGCGGGCGTGGGGGGGCTGAGACCACAGAGCCAGTCAGAGCCAGAGCCAGGGCTGAGCCACCCTCTGGCCTTGCCGGGCTCTTCTTGCCCAGCACAGGGACCTGGAGCTTCCGTTCAGAGCAGGGGCTGTTACCCCAAACTGAGAAATGCCCATCGCATGCCCCCATCCCTGACCCCACGGAGTGGGGCTACAGTCCCAGGCTGTGTGAGCGAAGGGCCCCTGCTGGGGACGGGAGAGGCGGCCGGGCCCAGGGCGAGGCGATGGCACTGCCTACCGTCTCAGGGGTGAATGTCCCACCCACGGTCTTGAGAGCGATGGGGGCAGGATAGAGGTGGGAGGACAGCGTGGGCTTTGGGGCTGAGGGCAAGGTGCTCACAGCAGGACCCAGAGGAGGCCAAGGCCCACCTGGAGCAGGAGCGCCCTTGGAAGCGCCCCAGGAGCCTCCCGCGGGGGCGGTGCCCTGTTGCAGAGAGATCTGGAACAGCAGTGCCTGGTGATCTTGCCGTGCACCCCGGGGCCCGACGACCATTCAGACTTCATGTTGGTGTTGGGACACCTGGGAGCACAGCGCCTGCTGAGCGAAATTCTCAGGCGAGATCCTGCAGAAAAGAGGAGACAGCGCTCAGGAAGAGAGGGGGAGCCTGGGGAGGGGTGCTTTCCCGCGGGCAGGGAAGGCCAGAACCAAACCTCGGGTCAGAGAACTGTTGGTCTTGGAACATCTACAGATACCTTCTCCTGATCCTTTCACAAGCCAGGCCCTGCACAGTGGGAGCACAGCTGCCCAGGGTCACCTTCAAGGTCACAGCAAAGGCAGGGTTCAGGACTGCTGGCCCTGGTCGGGGCTCTTCCCTGAAACCACACGTGGTCTGGAAACCCGGGTAGCCAGGGGCCTGGGAGTCCCGGGGAGACGGGGGAAGCAGAGCAGAGAGAGAAACGATGGTGACCAGAGGCCTTGCTGCACCCGGCCTGGGCTCCCGCCCACCCCTCCCTCCTTCACTTAGAGACGCGCAGAGACCTCTGAACGAAGCACCGGAGGGAACAGAACACTCAAAACAACCCAAACTACAGAAGAAAAGATACCCTCGGGTGGAGTCCACCTTCCTGTGTCCTGCTGTGCTGTGCTGTGTTGTGTGTGTTTTGCTGTATCTGTTGTGTGCATGGTACCTCACTACACTGAACCTTGTTGTATTGTATTATATGACAGCTGTATGCTTTGCATTACATCGTATCATAGGCTGCTCAGGGCGCTTGGTTTAGGATAACCGAAAAGAAGGAAAGAGACCAGCCAGCGTCCTCTGGAAGCCCCCAGGGCTCAGTCTTGAGCGGCTGCCTCCTTCTTCCCCTGCTCAGGACCGGGATCTGGCAAAGGTCGGCGCAGGCGAGGGGTCCCCTGAAGGGAGCCTTCCTCAGCTCCCCGCAGAGACCCCGAAGGATCCAGCGCAGAGCCCCCGACAGGCCCCTTCAGCGCTGGCCAGGGACTCACTCAGGGTGATGATCACCGTGTGGGAGACGCAGACCCGGTCGCCGGAGGCGCACGCGGCGGGCTTGCAAAACTCCCAGCTCGTGGCTTTGAAGCACTGGTAGCAGCTCAGGTTCTCACCTGTGGGGCAGCAGCAGGCCGCGGTGGAGCGCGCTGCGCACCTGCCCGGCGGCGCAAAGGGCTTCCGCTGCCTAGAGATGCGCCCGCTGCGCCCCGGAGCTCCCGCAGCCCCCCGCAGCCCAGAGGGCTGCCCTTACCTGGCTCTGTGGCTTCTTCAGCACAGCCCAAAGACACCAGCAGAGCCCACAGGACTGGAACCGGCACCCCCATGACGCCAGACGGCTCAGCCTGCAGGAGGGCGGGAGAGGGACGGTGGAGCAGAGACGGAGGCTTTGTGCGGACCTCCCCCCGTCGCACCGCCCATCCCCTCGGTCTCTCCGCCCTGGACCCTCCTCATTCGAGGCCTCTCAGACCCTGGTTCTCGCGTTGCCCCTCTCGCAGCCCGAGGACTCCTGAACCTTCCCTCCCCTGCTTCAGGGAGCGCGGCCCTCTGGGGAGGGTCAGCTGACGGAGGGCCGGCTGTGGAGGCCTGTCAGCCCCTGCTCGCAGCTCGGGCTCTTGGGAGGGTCTCCTGGAGTCCGTGAGGATGGCCGCTTCGTGCTGGAGCAGAAGGCGGGCAGGGAGCGCGTCTCCCCTGTGGGTGCATCCCCTCCGCCAGTCTCCACCCCGCGCCAGCTCTGCTGCATCCTTCTCTTCCTGTAACAACCCCCTGCGGAACAGGGCCCGGTTCACACCTTGGGGACACAGGACCACACTGAGTCCCTGCCTCGGAGGCTCAGGAGAGCTGAAACTTCCCGCAGGTGTGGTGGCAAGTGGTCTGGTGTTGGAGGTGGAGGAGGGCTTCAAGGGGGAGGAGGGATCATTGGGGCTGGAGAACAGGAGGCCGGTTGGGCAATCGGAGATGAAGTGCAGGGCCGTCCAGAGGGAAAGCATCAAGAGCCAGGCCCAGGGCAGGAAACAGGGCAATTAAGGGCAAGTGGGGGAGGGAGGGGAAAGGGGAGAAAGGGGAGGAGGGGAGGGGGGAGGAGGGGGAGGAGGGGGGGAGGAGGGGAGGGGGGAGGAGGGGAGGGGAGAAGGGGAGGAAGAGGAGGGGAGGGGGGAGGAGGGGAGGGGGGAGGAGGGGAGGGGGAGGAGGGGAGGAAGAGGAGGGGAGGGGGGAGGAGGGGGGGGAGGAGGGGAGGGGGAGGAGGGGAGGGGGAGGAGGGGAGGGGGAGGAGGGGAGGGGGAGGAGGGGAGGAAGAGGAGGGGAGGGGGGAGGAGGGGGGGGAGGAGGGGAGGGGGAGGAGGGGAGGGGGAGGAGGGGAGGGGGAGGAGGGGAGGGGGAGGAGGGGAGGGGGAGGAGGGGAGGGGGAGGAGGGGAGGAAGAGGAGGGGAGGGGGGAGGAGGGGGGGAGGAGGGGAGGGGGAGGAGGGGAGGGGGAGGAGGGGAGGGGGAGGAGGGGAGGAGGTTCCCAGGAACCTGTCCTCACCAGAACCAGTGTTAAAGAAAGAAACTTCCATGACGCTCGTAAAGCTCAGTGAGACTGAATCATCTCAGCGGGGCTCTCGAGACCGGCGCAGGGACCGCTGTGCCGGGGTTGTGCAGGGAGAGACTGGGGGCAACTCCAAATACAGCAGAGGCAGTGGGGATTTACAGCCAAGGAGCAGGTGTGGTCAATGGATGGAAAAACACTAAGAGGAGACCTCAGGGGTAGGGGGATTCTGGCTAAACAAACCTACCAGGATCTCCCTGAAGGCAGGGCAGGTGCTCAGTCCTCACCTGGGGGGTGGGAGGGGATGGAACCCCATCGGATACTGAGTTGTGGGAGGTTCTTATTAAAACCGGATTTTACAAGGAAGTGCCCAGATGGGCCCAGGAGAAGGTTTGGGAGCCTGACTAAAGTTTGGCCAAGCAAAGAATCTTTGTCACCAAACAACACGGCACAGATGAAGCAGCAGAGTCCACTGAGGGCAGGGGCGGTGGTCCGGAGTGGGACCCCGTCCCCTCTGGAGGCACCATCACCCCAGCCACAACCTCACCTGGAGACCGGGCAGGTCTAAGGGCCCTGCGTGAGTCCAGGTGTGGGCAGGAAAGGCTGCCCTCTTTTCTGACCCCCAGGGACCCCTGCCTCCCAAGGCTGCCCCCTAAAGGCAGCGCCCATGCCCAGGTGCCCGCCCCTGTGTGTCAAGTGGCTTCACAGTTTGTCACGCCATGTCCTGCCAGCATCTTTCCCCAGGTTCTTTCTTTGTTTTTCCTTCCTGCCTTTATTTCCTTGACCACACCCGTTTGAGCTCCTCTGAGGAGAAGGCAGGGTGTGGGCCCTGGATCTGGATGTGCAGTGGGTGACCCTGCCCCCAGGGGTCTCGCAGGAGGAGAGTGGGCCAAAGGATAAAAGGGACGACTAGCAGGCAAAGGGGGATTGGACGGGCTGCCTCTGGCCCCTGAGTGACTGCTGCCGGGCACCTCCACTCGCAGCCACTGGGCCTCTGGAGGCCTCGGCACCCCCTGCAGGCCCAGCTTCCTGTTGCCACAGGGAGAGGATGTGCTGGCTATGAATGAGGGTGTGCAGCTGGTTGGGGTCATTTCCCCTCCAGTCTACCCAGCGGCCCAACCAGCAGGACTGTCCCCCGCCCCCTCTTGCCTGGCACGTCCTAGGGACCATGCCTGGCCAGGTGCAGCCTCCGCCTTGCTGCTGGTGCACCCAGAGCCTCCCTTTATTGGGTGCCACTCCAGCCCTCCCTGCTGTCCAGCCTCTGCCCGGGCATGGGCCCGGCTTGGAGGTGGGCACAGAGGGGGTGGAACTGGAGATGCCTGGGGGGAGGATCTGGGCTTACGTCATACGTTTATTCATTTGTCATTTCATGCCGTAATGGAGTTGAATGTGAATCTGTGAAAAATTCGAAACCCCCAAATCGCATGGTGCTGTTGGATGTGGGTGTGACGAAGCAACCCGGTGGCATTTGTGACAGGTTAATAAGGTCACTCAAAAACTTATATGAAAATGCAAAGCAGTTAAAATGGCCAAAACAGTTTTTCAAAACTCATGAAACTATACTTAATATTCATAAATTTTACTTTTTACAAATAATACCTCAAAAAGCTGATTTAAAAGAAACTTTCTGCAAATGAAAATTCTAGATTTAGATGCTCTCACTGGTTAATTCTTCCAAACATTCAAAGAAAAGATAATATCAATCTTCCAAGCTTCTTTCAGAGGAAAGAAATGAACACTTCATAATTAATTTTAAGAAGTTAGCACAGTCTTGATTTCTTAACAAAAATGGATAAGGTATTACAAAAAGTGGACATTCCAGAGCAATAGCCCATGAAAATTAATGAAACATGTCCTAAACATAATATTGGAAAATCACCAATGGCCCACAAAAAGGAAAACATACTATATAATCCAATATATACAGAAAATTATTTGTTAAATTCAACGCAATTTGTGATTACAACTCTCTCAGCAAACTAAGAATAGAGGGGATCTTTCTAATCTGATAAAGGTCATTATAAAACCAGCTCTAACTTGCGTCATCTTTATGGTGAACTCTTGAACACTTCCCCCCTTGTTATCACCCCTTCTACTCACTCTGTCCTGGATAGAGAAACAAGGGGATCACCATTTTAGATGAGAGATCAGGGACTTCCTGGTGGTCCAGTGGCTAAGAATCCGCCTTCCAATGCAGGGTGCATGGATTCGATTTCTGGTCAGGGAACTAAGATCCCACATGCCGCAGGGCAACTAAGCCCGCGTGTGCAACTACAGAGCGCGCAAGCCACAACTAAAGAGAAGCCTGTGTGCCCCAGTGAAAAGATCCTGCACGCCGCAGCAAAGATCCCACGCAACTAAGACCCGACGCGGCCAAAAATATAAATAAATAAAGATTTTTTAAAAAGATGAGAAATCAACTTCTTATCATTTGGACATCATGGGATTTTGAGTTTCGAACATAATGTACAGAGCAAATATGGGAATTAATCCATGAATTTAGAAGGGTCATTGGCTATAAGATAAAAACCAATTGTATTTCTATAAATTTGCAATAATAAATTTGGAATCTTAAGTTTTAAAAACCCCACTGAATTCTGGCCCTAGGATCATTTCAGCTGCCTACATCCAACTCTATTTACTCTTTCTAGCAAGAAAAGGAATTCAGATCAACAGAGCAAGGGAACAAGACGCCACGCTCCTCATGACTTCAGCACGCATAGGAAATGGAGAGACCACAGATGTCATTTACTTTCATGTAGAAAAACGAACACAAACTTCTGGCAGAGCCGTCTTTGGACCTGGGGCACCTGCTGTGCAGCGTGGGTATCAGTGGAGAGAGCGGTTGGAAACGGGAGAAAGGAACCAAGGGTCTGAGAGTGATGGGCTGGACAAAAGCCATCCTCAGAAAGAGAAGGTCCAGCTCCCCTCGAGGGGATGCTGGGAGCCAGGCTGAGAGCTGCTGGCCAGCGGCCTGGCTTGAGAAGATGCAGGGATGCAGGAGCAGTGGGAGATGCATCCGTTCTTGGGGAGCAGACCAGTAGGAGGGGCGAAACCCCTGCAGGCTTGGTGGCCAATGGAAAGAAGGAAAGAAGAAGGGGAAATTAAGTGCGGCAGCAACCAGGGAGACTCCTGATGTCGGCAGGCACCCACCCCTCCCACCACCAGACCTCGGACGCAAGAACAGCTGCACTTCATCGCGAAGCCGGAAGAAGGCGGCCTCGCGCCAAGAGGCCGCGTCCTACTGCGCGCTCATCTGTGGGAAGACACTGCAGGGAGAAGAATTAAAACGAGAATAAAACTTTTCTCTTGAAAAATGTCCCAGAAAACGAACCAGGAAGCAGAATAAATCTCTCATGCCTGAGTCAAAACATTTGAAAATATGAAGGAACACCTTGCATCAGAAGTTCAGAACCTCAAAACAACAGTAGGCAATAAAAAGAAGACATGAGATGAAAAACGATGAAAGTGAGGAAACAAATGGAGGAAACCGTAAAGACCAGCTTAGAAATAAAGTCTCACAAAGTTCCAAGGGAGCAGGCATTTGAGATTGTTAAGTCGGAAGCTGTAGCAGAGGCACTGAAGCAGGGAGGCAGGCAAACAAGAGGACAAAGCGACCTAAAACCCGAACTAAAAGGGCTCACCTGTTCCTGGAAAAACGACCTAGAATGGTGAGCGCTAAGACTACACTAGTAGAAAATGCAAACGACACAGGGCTTCCCTGCTGGCACAGGGGTTGAGAATCTGCCTGCCAATGCAGGGGACACGGGATCGAGCCCTGGTCCGGGAAGATCCCACACGCCGCGGAGCAACTAAGCCCGCGCACCACAACTACTGAGCCTGTGCTCTAGAGCCCGCGTGCCACAACTACTGAAGCCCGCGCATCTAGAGCCCATGCTCTGCAACAAGAGAAGCCACCGTAATGAGAAGCCCACACACCGCAAGGAAGAACAGCCCCCACTCGCTGCAACTAGAGAAAGCCCCCGCATAGCAATGAAGACCCAACTCAGCCAAAAATAAATAAAATAAAAATGATATTTAAAAAATGTAAAAGATACAGAAGCGCCCCTTAGTGCCTACAACCCACAACGTATATGTAGGGGAAAAAAATAGGTTGGTATCAGACTTCTCAAGACGCTGTGAAGCAGAAATGATTAAACAAAACAAAACAAAACAAAAACAAAAAAAACACCCTCAAGTTTGGGGACTTCCCTGGTGGTCCAGTGGTTAAGACTCTGCACTCCCAATGCAAGGGGCCCGGGTTCAATCCCTGGTCAGGGAACTAGATCCCGCATGTCGCAACTAAAGATCCTGCATGCCGCAACTAAAAGATCCCACGTGCCACAACTAAGATCCAGTGCAGTCAAATAAATAAATAAATATTTAAAAAATAAAGAAAATAAAATTTGAACCAAGTATTTTATATATAGTCAAGAGTATAATCAAGCATCAGTGCTACAGAAAAAAGTTTTTAAAGCCCTAAACTTCGATTTTAGTAAAAAAGGAAAAGAAATGACAATACACGAATCAAATCCCCAATTCAAAAAAAGTGGTGGTGGGGGAACCAAAGTGAACAGAAGAAAGCACGGAGAAGAAAATCATAAGGCTAGAAGCAGAAGTAAATGGTGCGGAGAACAAGCCTAGATGTGATTAATAAAGCAAAAGCTTGGTTTTCTGAAAAGTTAAAAGAACTAGATGAGCAACTAACTAATCTAATCAATAAAAGAGGGACAGTACAAATGTACAAATAATACATACTAAGAGTGAAGTAATTATTGAAAGAGAAAAAATTTTAATGATAACAGACTATTTCCTATACCCTTCTACAAATACAGGACCTCAGATGAAGGGGATAACTACCTAGGAAAATACACTTAAGCAAAATTTATCCCAGTTGAGAGAGAAAGGTTAAAGAGATCAATTTCAGTAGAAAAGAAACATAATAAGAAACTACCCCAGCACAAACAACTAGGATCAGATGATTTCACACAAAAAATTCTACAAAATCTTCAAAGACCAGATTTTCCTAATGACACATAGATTGTTTGAGAACATAAAAGAGAAGACTTCCAAATTCTTTTAACGAAGCCAGTATAATATTGATAACCAACCTAATAAAAATTGTAAAAAGAGGGCTTCCCTGGTGGCGCAGTGGTTAAGAGTCCGCCTGCAAATGCAGGGGACACGGGTTCGTGGCCCGGTCCGGGAAGATCCCACATGCCATGGAGCAGCTAGGCCCGTGAGCCATGGAGCGGCTAGGTCCCTGAGCCATGGCCACTGAGCCTGTGCGTCCAGAGCCTGTGCTCCACAACGGGAGAGGCCACAACAGTGAGAGGCCCACTTACCGCAAAAAAAAAAAAAAAAAAAAAAAAAGAACAACAACAACAAAAAATTGTAAAAAGAAAGAAAATTACAGACTAACATCTCTTAGATATATCAGTGCAAAAATCTTAAAGAAATATTAACAAACATAATCCAACAGCACATTAAGAAAATAGTACAGTATGACAAAGTAGGATATATTCCTAGGATTCAGTGATAGTTAAATATCAGGGAATTTTTTAATGTAATTCATCTTATTAATAGATATGAAAATAAATGTCATAGGAGTAAATCTATAGACTTTGAAGTAAGTTTGAATAGATTAACTATCCTTTCTTAATTAAAAATATTCAAGAGAAATATAATCTCTTATAGTTGTCATCTTACAGGACTTCCCTGGTGGTCCAGTTGTTAAGAATCCGCCTTCCAATGCAGGGGACTTGGGTTCCATCCCTGGTCAGGGAACTAAGATCCCACATGCCGCAACTAAGACCCAACACAGCCAAAAATAAATAAACAAAAGAAAATGTAACTTTTTTAAAAAAAATAAATTTTATTCATTTTTTTTTGGCTGTGTTGCGTCTTCATTGCTGCTCACGGGCTTTCTCTAATTGTGGCGAGCGAGCGGGGGCTACTCTTTGTTGCAGTGCGTGGGCTTCTCATTGTGGTGGCTTTTCTTGTTGCGGAGCACGGGCTCCAGGCACATGGGCTTCAGTAGTTGCAGCACGCAGTCTCAGTAGTTGTGGCTCGCGGGCCCAGTAGCTGTGGCTTGCGGGCTCTAGAGCACAGGCTCAGTAGTTGCGGCACACGGGCTTGGTTGCTCCGCAGCATGTGGGATCTTCCCGGACCAGGGCTCGAACCCGTGTCCCCTGCATTGGCAGGCGGATTCTCAACCACTGTGCCATCAGGGAAGCCCTTTAACATGTATTTTTTTAAAAAAAGTTATCATCTTACATTAGAAAAAAAATACCCATCAAATAGTGATGGGAAAAGCATTCCCATCACTATTTGAAATTCAGTCAGAAGTATTCACTGATACAGTTAGAAAACAATAAACAATTACAGGCTTTAGAATGGAAAAAGAAGTAAAACCGTATCTATCATTTGTAGATGATACGGCAGTATACCTGGAAATCCTAGAGAATAAAGAATAAAAGTAACATATTTGGAAAACAATCAGTAACGAGTCAGGATGCAAAGTAAGCATATAAAATTCAGTAGCCATCAGAGGGCGTCCGGGATTTGCCAGGTTGAAGTAGACTGGCGGTCACATGCTCCCACTGGACCAAGAAGAAAAAAACAGGCAGGTTGCAGGTGTCGTAAGTAAACGTGTTGGGGAGCTGAGAGGGACAAGGACCAAGTGGACTGGCTTCCAGAGGTGGGGAAGTCCCCAGAGCTGAGCCGACGCTGCCAGCCTGCCCTGTCTTTTCTTCCTGGGGATTTGCCAACCACCAGCGGGAATGTATCCACAACCCAGGGAGGAGGGGCGAGCGCGCTCAGCTCCGGGAAAGCGAAACCTACGAAAAACCAGAATGCGCGCTGAGTCCCAGATGCAGGCGGCGGTACCCAGGGCGGGGCGTGTATAAGGAAGAGTGACGTCCGCGGCAGTCCCACGGCCCTGAGGAGCCAAGTTCCCACCCGAGGAAAGAGGCCTGCTCCAAACACACATTTGACCTTGCTCTGAAGAGACTTGCCAGAGTCTAAAGCGGCCGCAGGAGTTGGGAGTGGGAGGCTTCAAAGCAGGGTGCAAAGACGTGGAGGGCATCTGCCGCGCTTTCCAGGGCCAGGAGACACGCCTGCCCGAGTCTCCACCGGAAGCCTGGGAGGAGAGGGACAGGAGGGCGTATGAGTTTCCCAAAGCTGCGGTCCAGCCCAACCCAGCTCAACTTGTGATGGAGTTGACCTGGTGAATACCTCATGCACTTTGATCTGGTAAAAGAGGAACCGAGGGACCCGCTACTAGAGGTACGTGTGGCCTCTGGCTCTTATATATACAAGGCCCCAAGGTGACCGATAGCAACAGGGGAGAAAAGCCGTAGACACGGACCAGCGGACGATCCAGATAATGGAGTTAACAGAAAAGGACTTTAAAATAACGGTGACAAGTATGTTCAATAATAGACTTTAAAAACTGAGAGTTTTGACAGAGAATAGGACTTTATGAAACAAATTAAATAAATATTCTCTGTATGGGCGAGGATTCGCCAGAGAAGCAGAACCAATAGAATGTGTATAGAAACAAAAAGAGATTTGTTTTAAGGAAGTGGCTGCAGGGCCAAAATCTTCAGGATGGGCTGTGGGGGGTGGGGGCGGGGGGTGGAGAAGTCTTCCTGTACCCTTCTGGCTGGTCTAAGGGTGACACTGACATGAGACAGATTAACAGGAGAGAATCTCGCAGAAGTTTAACAACATGTCTACATGGGAGAGACCCAGGAAAACTGAGTAACTCACCAAAGGGGCCACAGCCCTCACCTTAAATGCCATCCTCAGCTAAAGACAAAACAGGTTGTTGAAGGTGGGGAGAGTCAGTTATGGCAGGTGACCAGGATTGTGACACGGATTTAAGGCATCGCCTTCTCCAGTGATGAGAGTTTCTAGAGATTTGGTCATCCCAAATGGAGATTTCCCTTATAAATGTAAATGTTTCGTACAAAAGGTCAACTCCTACTTGGTTGTCAGAACCCTTCCCATGTCTGCTCTTTCTCAGAAAATAACCAGCTGAAAACAATGCATGTGACAGAGAGACGTATCTTAGGGTGGCAAATTCTGTTTCCTTAGAGCCAGAAGGCCGGAGAGCTGGTGCTGCAGTTAAAGTCCAGAGACTGCTGCAGAATTCCCTCTTGCTTGGAGGAGCTCAGTCTTTTGTTCTATTCAGGCCTTCGGCTGATTAGGTGAGACCCACCCAGGTTATGGAGAGCAGTCGGCCTCACTCAAATGTCACCAATTTAAATGGCAAGCTCATGCAAAAGCATCCTCACAGAAACATCCAGAATGGTGTTTGACCACATATCGGAGTCCTGTGGCCCAGCCGAGTTAACACATACGATTAACCGTCGCATTCTGGAATTAAAAGACAAAACATCTGAAATTAAGAACTCGTTTGGATGAATGAGGAGCAGAAGACGATATGAACGTAGGTAGAGACAGGACAATATAAAATAGCCCAAGGGAAGCTTAGAGAGAATAAAAACAGTAGAAAAAAAATTATTCGGAGCATAAGGGCCTGTGAGACTCAGTCAAATGGTCTAACTTTACATGAGATTGGAGTACCACAGGGAAGAAAGAGGGAATAAATAAATACTTGAAGAGATAACATTGTTCAAAATCCATGAAAGATGATTCGCAGATCCATGGATCACAGAAAACTCTAAGCAGGATAAATGCAAAGCATGTCGTCCCAGCTAGCGACACTGCAATCCAAATGCTGAAAACCAGAAAACAATACCCTTAGCAGCCAGGGGAAAGAGACACAGTATCTACAAAGCAACAACAATTAAGAGCTAAAGCTGACTTTTCACAAAAAAGCCAGAAGAAAATGAAACTGTACCTTGAAAGCGATGAATGACAAAGTCTGGCAACCCTGAATTCTATGCCAACCAAAAATATTATTCAGAGATATAGAAAACAAAAGAGTTTGATTTATACACAAGTTGCAATAATTCATTGCCAGCAGACTCAAACCACAAGAAATAAAAAAGGAAACTCTTCAAGGTAAAGTGAAATGATTACAAATGGGAACATGGAACTCTAGGAAGAAGGGCAGAGAAGCAGGAGTGATAAGTCCGTGTAACTGAGCAGGACCCTCTGGGGTCTTCCTGGGACAGACCCTCCCCCCATATCCTCTGCTGTAGCTCGTCTCTGAAGTACCCAGATAACAGTGTCTGATGCACATTTCCTGAGCTGTTTTATGGATGCTAAAACCACCACCAAATGGAAGAAATAAGCTACTTGATGATCGTGAGCCCCAGACCTACAGGCACCTCGGGATTGATCATGTTAACCACCCTCTTACCTCACCGTCAGCCAATCAGAGAATTGTGCCCGAGCTGATCACAGACCCTGAGGCATACCTGGAGGCGCAATGTGAGGTCTTGGGGACAGTGTGCTAGCACTGGCCTGGGGTTCTGTTTTTATGGGGTCGAGGGTGGGGACCTAGGGTTTGGTGGGCTCACTCTTTATTAGTGACTTTAAAACAGAAGAGTGGGGATTTAAAGCATGGGTAGAGGAGAAACTAGAGCCCAGGATGGTGAGTTATAGAAACCAACTAAGAGCTCTAAAACAAAGGAGCCTGGGGGTGGGCGTGTCTGGCTCCTACCTAGTCCTGTGGCTGGCAATGTGTTTAATCTAGAGAGTCATTTGGGAGTGGATGCCTGGCAAGCAAAACTGAGGTCAGGCCCTTGCATTAGAAAAAGAGAAACCGGGACTTCCCTGGTGGTGCAGTGGTTAAGAATCCGCCTGCCGATGCAGGGTACACGGGTTCGAGCCCTGGGCGGGGAAGATCCCACATGCCACAGAGCAACTAAGCCCGCGCACCACGACTACTGAGCCTGTGCTCTGGAGCCCACGAGCCACAACTACTGAGCCCATGTGCCACAACTACTGAAGCCCGCGTGCCTAGAGCCCGTGCTCCGCCACAAGAGAAGCCACGGCGATGAGAAGCCCGCGCACCTCAACGAAGAGTAGCCCCTGCTCGCCGCAACTAGAGAAAGCCCGCGCGCAGCAATGAAGACCCAACGCGGCCAAAAATAAATAAATAAAATAAAATAAATTTATCAAAAAAAAAGAAACCAAGTGTCAGGGCTGCACTACATTAACCCAACTATGTTAGTTCTATGTTAAGTAAATGTTAAGTAAATGGACTTAACATTCCGAAGTAAAAGCAAAATTTTTTAGACTGGATACAAAAGAACACTAAACTGGTTACAACTCTGACTTTAAAAATCAGGACACAGAATAGCTGAAAAGAAAAAGGGTGGGAAAAACATCCTGCCGACAGTAATCCAAAGAAATCTCGTTCACCCTATTGATGCCACATAAAGTGTACTTTAAGGCAAGAAATATTACTAAAAGATATTTCATAGTGATAATGAAATGCCCAAGGTCGCGAGGCCCCTCCACAAGACCACCAGAGTCGAGAGTCAAAGCCAAACGGCAAGGGTCATTTATTGCAGGTTCGAACCTGGACCTCCGCGCACTCGTTGCCGGTGATGCTAAGAGGTCCTGGCGGAGTTTAGTACAGCTCTTTTATAGACCGGTACAAACATAGTCGCCGATTGGTTGACTTTTAAACAAAGACACTAGTCGCCGATTGGTTGACTTTTTTTTTTTTTTTTTTTTTTTTTTTTTTTGCTGTACATGGGCCTCTCACTGTTGTGGCCTGTCCCGCTGCGGAGCACAGGCTCCGGACGCGCAGGCTCAGCGGCCATGGCTCACGGGCCCAGCCGCTCCACGGCATGTGGGATCTTCCTGGACCGGGGCACGAACCCGTGTCCCCGGCATCGGCAAGCGGACTCTCAACCACTGTGCCACCAGGGAAGCCCCGATTGGTTGACTTTTAAACAGAGACACTAGTCGCCGTCTGATTGGTTGGACGGTTGCGGGGGGGGGGTCAGCAAGCGTAATTACAGAAGCGAGAGCGGCTGGTTAAGATTCGGTTTCCTGAGGTTTTGTTTCTCAATTGGAAATACTTAAGGCGGGGCCATGGTCGCAAAAAGAAATAGTGCAAACAGGAGGACTGATGCAACCCTAGCAGTGCTGCGGCCTCCACCAGCCCAACGGCAGGGCGGCGGGAGGCTGTGCGCCCAACTTCAGGCGGCGCTCCCAAATGTGGCAAGCCCAGCGCCGCGCCCTGGAATGGTCCTTTTTCGGCCCTTCTCCTCCGGAAAGAACAGAAAAGAAACTCCAGGAAAAGCACAAATTGAATGCAGGGCGTCAACTCAGTCCTATTCCCACCAAAGTAGAACATAGCCCCCTCAATAAAAAGTCAACATAACACAAAGATATGTCAATCCTACCTCTATACAACTAGTAACAGCTTCAAAATGTTTAAGCAAGATACGGCAGAAGTGAAAGTTGAGGCAAATTGACAGTGACACAAATATTTTACCATAAATCCTTTAAGTAACTGATAGTGTCGCAGGAAGGGGGACCCCTCCCAGGGCCCGAGAGCGTGCTCTTGTCTAATGCTCAGAAATGGACTGTCCGAGGAGACACACGTGCTGACAGAGCAAGAGACTTTATTGGGAAGGGGCGCCCAGGCAGAGAGCAGGAGAGTAAGGGACCCCAGGAGGACTGCTCTGCCACGTGGCTCGCAGTCTCGGGTTTTATGGTGATGGGGTTACTTTCTGGGTTGTCTCTGGCCAATTATCCTACTTGTGCCCACATTTGGTCTGACTCAGGGCCCTTCCCGGTGGGGCATGCATCTCTGAGTTAAGATGGATTCCAGTCGGAGGGTTTCTGGGAGGTTGGCAGGACGTTTTACGGGCTGACGTCTCCTCCCTCCTTTCGGCCCCTCCCAAATTCTCCTGGTGAGTTTTCTGCGGCAGCGTCCTGTTCCTTATTGGGGCCTCCTTTTGTGTGACAGCTCATGCAAGTAGTTATTATCATACCTGGCCAAGGCGGGCAGTTTCGGTCAATGGTTCCCTAACAATAGAACAAGCAAACAAGAATGTCACTTAGCATACGTGAATTTGCACAAGATTGCAAAAAATTAACATAATGGACATATATGGAACATCATACCAAACAAGTGAATCCGTATTTAAGTGCATGTAGAACACTTACCAAGTATGTCATATGCTCAATCGTGCAGTTGATCTAGGAAAACAAAATATATGACAGTTGGAGAGGAAGAAATCCAAACAAGAATGGCTAGTATTACAAGCACTGAAAATACCAAGAGCTGTGCAGGATGTGGACAGCTGGAGAGCTGACACTTTACCGGCCTCAGTATAAACTGGTACAGTCTGCTAAGGCTCCTGCTGCCACGTCAGCAGCCAAAGGATGTCGCAGCCATCGACCACCACCGGCCCCCCCACCCCTGGAAGGTGAGCCCTGAAGGAACGCAGGATGGAGACGAGGGGGATGCCCTCTGCCAAGCCCTCAGCTGCCACAGCTGCCGCACTTGTGCAACCCGAGGGGACTCATGACGGAAAAGAACGGGATACTGGCCGGAGAAGCTGAGATGCCTGTCAAAGGAATGATTTCAGTGAGCCCAGGCTCTTATATCTTCCCATTCACAGAAAAGCGCTACGTTCCTCAACTTGAGATGTCTGGTTTTCTTTAATTGACAGTAATCTTTTGGGAATTCCCTGGTGGCCCAGTGGTTAGGAGTCTGGCTTCCACTGTAGGGGGCATGGGTTTGATCCCTGGTCAGGGAATTAAGATCCTGCATGCTGTGCGGTGTGGCCAAAAATAAATAAATAAATAAAATCGGCCCTTAGAACAAAACAAACAAACAAAAAACTCCCATAGTCTTTTGATGCTCCGACTACCTGGTCTTTGTTGCAAAACTTCTGTATATCCTCACTGCTCCCTGACCTCTTCGGAGCAGAAACTCAGAGCTCTTCTGAGAGGCTGCCTCCCAGGCTTGAAGTTCTCAGAAAGGCCGCCAAATAAAACATGATTCTCAACTTTTAGGTGGTGCTTTTTTTTTTTTTCAGTCGACATTAAACATACACATACCCTGTGACCCAGCATTTCCACTCCCAGGTACATTCTCAAGAGAAAAAAAATCACCAAGATAAATGCCCACAAATGTTTAGAGCTGTATCATTCATGAGCATCAAACCTGTCAACAACCTTAACGCCCATTAAGGGCAGAATAAATACATAAATGCTGGCATGGGCACACAATAGAATACTACATGGAAATGAAAAAGAATCCTCTACTGCTACACTCAGCAACATAGGAATCTCACAAACAGAGTGATGAGTTTAAAAAGCAGCAGAGTTCATTTCCTGGCAGCTCCACACCAGCAGAGAGCCTGTGCTGCTGGGGGGACTTCAGAGGACTCGTGAGGCCACCAAAGACAGCTCCCTTCTGAGTCACGGAAAGTCAGTTGATCAGGAACTGTAACTGTATCTGTACAGTCCCTTCCCTTTTGCACTTTCTATGGTGAATACAAGTTACAGGTCTCACTCACACTCACAGAAAGATTTCAGAGAGGAGACACAGAGGTCAAGAAAGTAAAGTGAGGATTTACGAAGCGACAGCGCACTCTCATTGCGGGACCGGGCAGACTCACGTGAGTAGCTGTGCCGAGTTTCTTTGGCAAGTTGGTCATGTGGGGTGTAGAAGTGAAGGGGCGGAATATTCATTGGGGAGGGAGGGGTTTGGGGTCGTATTCCCTGATTTTCTTCCCAGCTCCACCTTCCCAAGAGGCGGAGGCATTTTTCCTTTATTTAGCCTTGATCGTTGTGTCAGGGCTTCCGTGCCTGATGGGTATTTCCTATCTGCGAGGCTAATTTTATTGTAATCAGAGTATAATGAGCAAAAGGTTACTTTTGGACTCTGGAGATTCCAGCCTCTTCTCATCTTTCTTTGTCTGTCTCCAGGGCACTTGTCACCCCAAAATGTGTGGTTTCCTATCAGTCCAGAGGTTCCTTTCTCTGTCTGTCCAAGGGCCACCGTTGTCTACAAGCTGTACGGTTTCCTGCCATCTGGCCCGTGCCCCGCCTCCTCTGCGCGTATCTAGCCACCTGCCTGCTGTAACACCATGGCCCACTACTCGCTTTGTACATGTAGATCTGGACTGTGTAAACTGTCAATAATACACCATCTGGCGTATAACCCTTTGTCTCAGAAACATGTAACCTTGCTTTGACCTTTAGCAGGTGGAAGAGTCCTCAGGGTTTTCTGAAAGGCTGTCTCCCGGCTTATAATTCTCAGGTTGGCGCCACTGAAATTCTCTTTCCTTAGAATGACTATTGATTAAGTTTCCGTAAACAGGAGGATCCTCATGGGTGGAGGCAGGGCTGGGGGCTTGCCCTCCTGTGGCCCGGGTCATCCCTGTCCTTCCCTGGCCTGTCTACCCTCCTGGGGACCACAGCGTCCCTCCCACAGGGACCACAGCTCTCACCAGGCCCCGGGGGGAGGAGGGCTGGGGCCTGAGGACAAGTAGACCACTGAGGAAACCGAGTCACAAATCTGAGATACCACTGGAGGGAGAGCGAGGCCACCTTCCCAGGGGAGCTTGGGTGCCAGCAAGTGAGGGGAGCTGGGAGGTCTGCTCCCCAGCAGGGGGCTCGGCAAGGAGAGCCTCGGGGTGCCCGACGCTGTGGTCCTGTCAGGACTGGCCTGGAGCCGGGAACTCCTCCATCCCCTTCTCTGACAGGCGCTCTTGGTGATCCTGGGGGAAGGGACGCAAATTACAAGGACCTGCAGGAAAGGCGGGGGTCACTGGGAGCCCGGGGTTGCGGGGTCTGACCCACACCGGCTCCAGACCCCAGGCTATGAGGGTGTCAGGCCCAGTGCAGCAGAAGCTGTGGGGAACGGGAACGGAGTGGCGGGTGAACCGGTGTCTGTGACACCCTCAGGATGGCAAGACTCTGCTCACTCCTCTGGGCAGAACCGGCCAAGAGCTGCCTCCCTGCCCCCAGCCCCACCCCAGGCATTAATGTGAGGAGGGAGCCAGATGCCCCTGGGTTCAGCAGGGTGAGAGCCACTGGAACTCACCCTCTGAGCCCCTCTCCTGCCCACCCCCAGCCCAGGCCTGGGGTGCTATCAGTGTCGCAAGTCCTGACCCTGGGAGAGAGAGAGAGAGAGAGAGAGAGAGAGAGAGAGAGAGAGAGAGAGAGAGAGAGAGAGAGTGTGTGTGTGTGTGTGTGTGTGTGTGTGTGTGTGTGTGTGTGTGACAGAGGGGTGGACGGGGCATCTTGTGAAAGCTGGGTCTGGGGGGCAGAGCTCAGGGACATCTCCTGGCTAATCCCAGACTCAGGTGACTGATCCTCTGGCTGCCTGTGTCTCCATAGGCTTCCCCAGTTCCCTGGGGGGGTCCTCAGACTGGGGGAGCTGTCAGCAGGGGAGCTGTCAGCAGAGGAGCTGAGGGTTGGGGGAGGGGCAAAGGGCGTGGTCCTGGGGGAGGGACGGGGGCTGGGGACCCTCAGCCTGGCGTCCCCTCTAGCCCTCAGGAGGAGGCCAGCTATTAGAAGAGGTGGACTTTCCTTCAATATTACAATGAAGCCCGGCGGGCTGTTCCAGGACAGTCTTCCTCGGCAAAGGCGGGATGGACGGACTGACAAGGCTGGGAAGCTTAGCGTGACCTGTAGGAAGACGACCTCCGCACGGGGTGGGGCTGGGGGCGTGGTGGGGAGGCTCCGCCCAGCCTGGGCCCACCCCCTCGGGCCCGCGGAGAGCCTCGCCCTGCTCTGGCCCGGAGGCTAAACGGAAGGGCTGAGGGCTGAGGGCAGACGCCCCCTCGAGCGGCCTCGGTGCTCCCGTCGGCGTGTGTCGCTCGCGGCCGCCAGGGGACGGCGCCTCGCCGGCTAACTCAGAGTCTCGGGCACCTAGAGCACCCCTCCTCCTGCACTTTCCACTCCGACCTTAAATGCTTGCCTTCCCAGGACTTCATCGTGTCACTCAGATTTCTCCAGGGAGCCGTCCTCCCAGAATGCACCCTCTGCTGAGGTTATTAACCTTCCATTCAAGGGGTCCCAGAAAGCACCCATGGGTGGGGCTCAGAGAGGGGAGGTCCAGCTGTACTGTGGCTCCGTCACCAGCCCTGGGGATGGTCTGGTGCCCGCACCTCCCACCCCACCGCCAACGGCACCGGACCGAGGGGAGCCCGGCAGGGGACCAGAGGAACTCTGAAAGCTCCGGCAGGGCAAACCCAGGCCGGGCCATGAGGTAGCCTTTGCGAGGGGCCCCCGCCAGCAGGTTGGGTCCTGGGTCACAGGAGGGCAGGAGCGGGGCAATGAAGGTGGTGCTAAGGACTGGGGAGGAGAGGGCCCCGGGCCCGGGCCATGGGCACCACAGGAGTGTTGTGGGAGAGGGCACACCCTGGGCAGGACTCCCCTCGTCCCGGAGGCCAGCTGGTCAGGCGGCAGACCGAGCAGCTTGGGAGGGGCAGGCGAGGGGGCAGGGGCCGGACCGGACGGAGCTGAATTTGCCTACAGAGAAACGGCAGGCATCACTCCGGCCCCTGCGCACTGAGACTAGAAAGCCCAGACTCCCGGCCAAAGTGTGCCCGGGCCAGACAGTTCTGCGCCTGGCACCTCCGTGCAGCCCGGGCAGATGCCAGTGGAAGCGAGAGTCCGGGCAGAGCCCGAGGAAAGCTTTCCTTTCCCTCCCCTCTGCCGCTTCGTTCCCCTTCCGGCCCTCTCCTGGGGGTTCCCCCCTCCCCCCCTCCCCCTCCCCCTCCCTCCCCCCTCCCCCCTCCCCCTCCCTCCCCTCCCCCCCCCCTCCCCCCTCCCTCCCCTCCCTCAGGCTGTAGGAAATGGAAACTCAGAGCCCTCCCTCCCTCCTCCCCTCCCTCCCCTCCCTCAGGCTGTAGGAAATGGAAACTCAGAGCCCTGGGCTCCTCCCCCGCTCAGCCCCACCCAGCCTCCCTCTGCTCTCGCACAGCCTGTGCCTTCCAGCCTCCCCCCACCCAGGGAGGGAAGCGCAGCCGCCCCTAGGAGGCCCAGCTGCTTCTGAACCCAGCCCTCAAGGGACTTCGCCCTGCCACCCGGAGCAGAGGAAATGCTGGGCATGCCCAGGGTCATAGACGCAGGAGGACAAGTGGCTTCAACCCTCTGAGCCCTGGTTTTCACTTCTGAAACCTGGCGGTAACCACATCCATCTCTCATTGTAGTTGTGGGAAGAGTATAACAGATCAACATCACCTGCAAAATAGTCAGTACACAGAGATGGAAGCTGAGGTCAGCATTAGCAGGAACAGAGCATTTGTTACATACCTGTCCTGCCACTGCCCCCCGCCCCCTGGCTCCCAGTGTCCCCAGAGTCAAATGCAAACTCCCGACTGTGATGGTCAAGTCCACCTGTGCATCTTCCTCTGGCCTGGCCCCGCTGAAACGACAGAACGCGTTTTGGTACTCAATAGAGCATAGGTTCTTCAGTGCAGAAAGAATTCAGCAAGAGGCAGTGACAGGTAAGGAAAAGGTTTATCAGTATAGGGCGCTTGTGAGAGATGCAAGCGGGCAGGCAAGGGAGCACCGTGATGAAAGCTGGGTGGGCTACATTTTTATAATGTAGAAAAAGTGAGGGGAAGACCACTTCTTCCTCATTCTTGAGTAGATGTCAAACTTCCATCATCAGCTCCTCCTCCACGTCAGGCAGGGAAGTTTTCTTGTCCCTACACGGTCAAGCCAGGGCTGTCATGGTGCTACGGAAATGGGCAAAAAGGTGGTAACATACACTAAACCGCGGTAAATCATCTCAGGTTTCAGTAGAACGTCACCTTTCCCTATATTTTTGTCTTTAGCGTGCGCAGAGGAGCACGTTCTAGGAATCATTACCTTACTGACCTCACTGGGCAGGATGTGGGTCTCGCTCCACCATTGTTTTGGGGCATGTCTTGTGCTTCTGTTGCATGGTTTTGTTGCTAGGCAAGCCTGCTTTCTTGCGTGATCATTAACTTACAGGGGTCTCCCATACTCCTTTCTTTACTTATGATCCCTTAGTGGGAGTAACTATTTAATCGCCTACTTTGTCCCTTCACTCTCTCCCTATCACCACCACTGCCCCACCCTGCTGGTCTCAGTCCTTTTAGCAAAGTTGCTTGTGATTTGTTTTGAGTGAACAACACAGTGGACGCATTCTATGTGGGGACTGTCAACAATAAACAAAGCAAACAAAATGCACAACGTGAAAGCAGGTGTTACCTGAACACTGGGCTCACCTCTTGGTAGGTGTGGAGCCAGAAGCCACAACCATTTGCCAAAGAGCAGAAGGAAGCATGTATTACGGGCAGCAAGTAAGGAGAACACCAGGGATCTCACCCAAAGCAGAGTCTCCCCAGCAGCGACACTGGGGAAGTTTTAAGCTAAGGGTACGTGCATATTCATGAAGCGGTTTGAGCAGAGGATTATTCAGTATAGAATTGGGGCAAAGGTTGACAGAGTCCAGGCTTGGGTTGACTGAAGTCAGAAGGGACATCACCCACTGCCTGGGTGGGGGCCTTAGTTCCTTACAGAACTCAAAGGTATATTGTGTATATCCCTCGAGGAGGAAGTAGTACTCTGCTGCATCACTGCACTATTGTTGGACTGCTTTTCCTCTGTTCCTGTATTCTTTTGTTCCCCTAAGATCACTGATCACAGAGACCTGTTCAAGGGCAAGCACTGCAGCCAGGCTTAGATCACAAAATGGCTTAGGCCAAAATGGCTTCTCTTATGTCAAGAAAGCCATTCCTGGTTCTTTCTCTGGGGACCCCCTAACCTATCTGCTTACACAGTTTCAGTTTTTTGCAGGGACTGTACTGAGGACTCTAGCCTGGGAGACAGCCTCTCAGTAGCTCCAGAGAGGTAGGGGAGCCAGTATATATATGAATTTTTTGATTGGGAAATACAGGTGTCAAGCATACCTCTTGGTAAAAGATTACTACATATCACAAAAGACAGACATCTCAAGTTAATGATTTTAGTGCTTTTCTATGTATGGGAAGATGCAAGAATCCGGGGTCATTGAAATTCTCCCTTAGATCCACATCTTAACACAGCCTGCTTCCTCCTGTTTTTCCCTATCATGAATTCGCCTCAGGGCACACTGCTGGTGGGCGACTGCAGTGGGTTGCAATTTAATCCTGGTGGAACTGGAACGGTGGGCAGCATTTTCGTTTTTTGGTTTTTTTTGGCTTCACCACACAGCAGACTAGGGGTTGAATCCATGCCCCCTGCGGTGGAAGCGCAGATTCCTAACCACTGGACCGCCAGGGAAGTCCCTGAACTTCAGAGGTAACCAGCATTCCTGGGGGACATGCTGATTTCATCCCCTTGAATTCTTTTTCTTGCTTTGGTTTTTCATGCTGGTCTGATCCACTCAATCCACTCACCATTTCTACCACCCCGTGAGTCTCAACCAGATGCTGTGATGTGCTTCTGGACCCTTCCATGAGATGTTGGCTGGGCCTGGGTCTCCTTCCCCTTGTCGTCCTGATTTCCTGGGGCAGACCGCTCCTCCCGTCCCTCGAGCTCTATCACCGCATTGGCGCTCAACCCCAAGTGCTGGCTGGCATCCCCCTTGGTGGCAATGACGCCTAGGATGCTGCATTCATGTGTGTCACAGGGCCCATCCTGTGCAGAGCTGCTCACCTGCTCCTGTGACCCGGGCCCGGGATATGGGCCACAACCCGAGCCCTCGCAGGGACCACTGTCCCGCCCTGCTGCACAGTGATGCTTGGAGCCTGGACCCAGGCACGTCAGAGCTTCTGGCCAGCCTGGACCCAGCCCTGCTGTGTTCCCTCCCACCACCCAGGAGACACGACAGCGCCCTGAAGGATAAACGTATCTCTCTGCAAGGCGCCCAGCTGCAGCCCTTGGTTCATTGCTCCTCGGCCACCAGCCCAATCAAAGAATCCCCTTGGCTTAGAACCCAGACACTCCCCCAGTGCAGACGCTGGGAACTCCCGGCCTAGCCACAGACCACAGCTGGGCTTGCCAGGGGAGTAGGCGTGTAGCAGCACCCCTGCCCTCCAGCCAGGGTCCAGGCCTTCTCCAGGGGAGTCCCCCCCAACTCCTCCCATAGGCCCTTGGGATGGACATCTCACTCACCCACTTACTGAGCTCCTGCCCCCCTTCCCCACCATGCTTTGTGTCCTCCTCAGCCTGACTGGCCCAGGTACCCCGTACCCAAGTCCCGGAACCCCGGTTGGGGGTGTCCCCTCCCCTCCCCTCCCGCCCAACCCCGTCCCTCCCTCTGTAGGGTCCTGCCTTCCACCCAGAAGCAGGCTGACCTCTGCTAGTTTCTCTGTCCAGTCCAGTCCTGTCCGGAGAATAAACTTCCCAACCCTGCCCGGCCGAGGGCAGCTAGCTGTGGTCTCCAGCGACCCCCTTCCTCACTGCCTCCCAGTGGGCCTCAGGGTGGGGCCCGATCGCAGGGGACCCTCAGACCCTCTACACCTGCGGCTCTGCATCTCTGCTGCCCCCTCCCCCTCAGTAGGACCCTGATGGAAGCGACAGTCTCAGGCTGTGGGCCACACCTACAGCAGGAAAGGGTGGGAACATCTGTTTATTTGAGGCACCAAAGCAGCAGGAGGGCTCCAGTGTGGCGGTGGAGGGAGGGGGCCCGAGAGCTGGATTTCGGGCTGGGAGCAGATTCCTGGGTCAGCAGCCTAGACCTGGGGACAGCGGAAGGCCTGTCTTCCTAAAGGCTGCCCTCGAAGTGAGTGAAATGAGGTGTGCAGAGATGCCAGGGGAAAGGGGCTCTGTGCTGGCGCTCGGGGCTGGGCTCCTGAGGCTTTACTCCCATCCTTCCCCCACACAGGCCGAGACCTGGCCACACGCTCACCCGTGCCCGGCAGGGCACACGAACCAGCGCCTGTCCACACAGCACATCTTCCGCACTGCGGGCCGACAGGGGCAGGCCTGGGATCAGGTGCCCCTCCCAGCATGGCCCTGGGACGTGGTTCTGACTCTGGGGCCCTCAGGCTCCGTTCCCAGGTTCCCCCTGGAAGGCTGACCGGGAAGTAAGGGTAGCCGGCAGGTGTGTGGGTGCAGAGGGCAGGCCTGCCTGTGGGGACCCAGGGCCTAGAGGGTGGGCTCTGCAGGGTGAGGAGTCTAGGGGAGGAGGCTTCGAGATCCTCTTGGGTCTGGGAGGAGCTGGGCTTTCCTTCCTTCCTGAGCTTTGGGAGTCTGGGCCGGGCACAGGGTCCCGGGGGTCAGGGGCCAAATCGCAGCAGAGCCGACAGCAGGCTGAGCAGGAGCCCGAGGCCCAGCACAGCGGCGCTGGCCCGCAGCCCGCCGTCGGCCGCACTCAAGTTGCACAGGAAGCTCTGGCAGCAGTGGGTGCCCACGGACGCCACGCCGAGATTGACGCTCTGGATGGGGCAGATCGGGGAGCAGCCCTTGTTCAGGGTGTAGCCAAAGTCCACCACGTTCCCTGCACAGGAAAACGAGGTTGTGAGTGGAGGGGCTGAGAGGCCAGGGCTGGGGTGGGGGAAGCCTAGCTGCGCTCACCGATGCCAGCGGATGCAGAGATGGTCACACAGTAGTTGTCTGTATCGGAGCAGACGGTGGGCTTCAGGCAGTACCAGTTGCTGTTTTCATTCACGCAAGAGAAGCACACCAGGGGGTGGACTGCAGAAGGAGGGATGCCTGTCTCATGCCCAGGAGTCTTCCCGCGTCCCCTCCCAGCCCGGACCCAGAGGCATGAGGACACCCCACCTTGTGTAGGCACTGACTGGCAACTGTGGTAGCCCGGGCCCGGGCTGGAGACCCAGGAGACAATGACACCAGACCCTGGCTCTGGAGGAGCCCCAGTGATGCCCCAAGTGTCCAGGCAGGGCTGAGGCTGCCAGTGGGGGCGGGGGTAGGAGGGACCGCGTCGCCGTGGGAGAGGAGCCTGTTAGGTGGCACAGAGTAGGTGACATGGGCACCACTCAGGAGAGAAAGGGGAGAGGGAGTCCAGGAGGAGGACACAGCCCGCTCAGAGGCCTGGGGCCCCGGGGCACCTCACCTTGCTCCACACCCAGGAGGGCAGCCAGCAGCACCGGCAGGAAGACCTTCATTCTGGAGGGGACTGGCGTCCCGGCTGGGGTCTCACGAAGCCAAAGAAGTCAGCCCTGCGCTAAAGAGACAGCTCGCTGGAGGGCGGGGCTCACGCCCCTCGCGCAGGGCCCTGGGGCAGGGCAGCGGCTTGCTCTTCCCAATGGGGTCAGGGACACTGGCCCTGGGGGCAGCCTGGTGTCCCCACTTCGTAGATGGGGGAGCTGCCAGCTCCCAGCAGCAGGGCCAGAGCACAGACGGTCTTTCTGCTCCACTCCCAACCTGCCCCTCACTCAGTGCAGACTCCCAGCTGAGGCCCTTCCCCAAGTCTGTAGCACTTGCTGCCTGGGGGGAAGGAACTCATTAAGGTTCTCAGAATCACCCAGAAAGGGAGGTCAAGGGAGTGGCCCCTGCCCACGGCCCGGGGGGGTGTGGATGAGATAGGCTGGGACCTGGGATCCTCTATTAGAGTGCTTGCACCTGGACAAACGTCCCCTAGAGCAACAAGATACAAAGAAACTATAAGTGACTAAAAATAACTGCGCCCACGCACCGCGGGGCAACAGGGTACAAGAAGCCACAAACTACATTTTTGAGGTGCTGGGAGCAAAAGCATGGTACTGCACATCATTCCTGCCCGGTACCCCGAAGGAGGGGACAGGCCACCTAAGCTGTGCCTCCTGCCTGACCCACAGATCCGCCCCGTTGTCACCCCATTTAAGGACTCAAGTAGCCCCTCTCGGGAGCTGCTGTTTTCGCTTCCTTGTGCTGCAGCTCGAGCCCCAGTAAAGCCTTGCCTGGAATTCTCGTCTGGCCTCTTAGCAATTTCTCGAGTCCAAGGGCCCTGGGGGGGGGGATGGCGACCAGTAATATTATATGACCTGCGTCCAGAACTTTCCAGGGGCCAGCTCTGTGCCTCACATGGGGCATGAGGCATATCTAGCTGAGTATCCACCTGGGCAGCTTCTGTGCTGGGGGAGGGGCGAGGGGCTCTCCCATTCTGTGTTATTTAACGCTGAAGACGATGACCCCATACGTATCTGCTACTCCCCCCCACCTTCATGGCTGGGGGAGGCTCAGGGAGCCCCAGCAGTGTGCCACCAGTCACCCCAGCGGGAACAGGCACAGGCTCTGGCAGGTGGCTGTGAGTCCCTGGGGGCTGTCCTGCACCAGGAGCCTCCCTTGGGCATAGGTCCTCGGCAGTGGATGGAGAAAGCACTTTGAAGCGACCAGCTGGGGTTCTGGTTCTCTGCTTTGCAGGAGGCACAGTGTGGGAGGAGCAGTCTGGTACCTTCTGCTGGGGACAGCCGTGGGCGGGCGGGGGAAGGGCTAGTCCCCAGGCACCGGGAGGAAGGAGAAAGCCAGGGAGAGAACAGATTTTGGGAGGGGCTGGCAGAAACCCTGAGAATGGGCTTCAGGTCTGGGCAGGGGCTGATGTCTTGGGGTTGGCAGCAGGAGCTGCAAACGTCCAAGAACAGCGCCGAGCCCAGTGGGGGCCTCTTCCAGGGTCCCGGCAGTTAGGGAGGAAGGAGCCTCGGTTTCCTCCTCCACAAAGTGAAGTTCCGGCGGGAGGAGCCCTGAGCTGTCCTGAAGGAAGCTCTGGGGCTCACCTCCGCGGTCACAGTCAGCATCCCCACCCTGCTGCCAGGCACCCCAACAAGTGCGCCCTGCTGGGCTGAGTCGGCACTGGATACTAACGTGTCCACATTAGTAGGGCCAGGCGGAAGGGAACCCGTGGGTTTGCGGGCAGGGCCATTCGGGACCCTGACTGTGCACTCTTCCCCCAGGCTCACGGGGCTGATGTCCGGGAGAGCCTGGCATTCAGTGACGCTGGGCCAGCAAGAGAGGTAGGAGCACGTCCTGGACCCCAGGGATGGAAGGGGCCTGGTGGCCCAGCGCAGGGGGCTGGGCTCCTAGGCACCTCATATCCTTGCGTAATCTATGCCAAACAAGGTGCTTTCACCTCTTCCCAAGGCAGGCTCCCGTCCCCATGGTGACCCACCAGGGCATTTAACTCTCTCCTTCCTGCCAGCGCGCCAAGATCCCAGCCCCTTCAAGTCAGGAAGGCTGGCCCTTCCCCAGTCCCCATGTGAGGGGTCAGGGAATGGGCCCTAGAGTTGGGCGATGGGGCCCCGGCGCCTGCGCAGCCCTTGGCTACCCAGCCCGGGAAGGCGCCCGGCTGCAGTCTCCGCCCGCTCCCGCCCTCGTCCTTTGGAAATACTGGAGAGGGCCGGGAGGCTGGGGGGCTGGGAGTGGAGGCGAGGCGCCCAGGGGCCGGGGCCGCTCGCAACCCCGACCCCCAGCCTCCCGCAGGCCTCTCCCGCCTCCCTGGCGCCCCGCTCGCCCGCTCCCCCTCCTCGCTGGGCAGGGCCCCGTCCCCGCGCCCCCGCCCGCCCGGCCCAGGCCCTCACTCACCGACGGCGGACGCAGGTCCCCGGCCCGGCCGCGCAGTCAAGTCTGCCCCCGAGCCCGAGCCCGTGGCAGCCCGCTCTTCCCGGCGGCCAGGCAACGCGCGAGCGCAGTGGGCGTGCGGGAGGCGGGACTTGGCGCCCAGGCCCCGCCCACCAGCCCCTCACCCCTGCGCAGGGCCCGTCGCAGCCGGTCCGTCTGGTCCGCTTGGGCGGGGATGTATTGCGACAGCCCGGCCCGGCTGGGCAGGGGTGGGGGAGGCCCCCAAATGGCCGGACACTTTTGAGGTGGAGCTCGGGGGAGGGGATGCGTCCGAGGAGGCCGAGGGGGCAGTACTCGGAACCCCTTCTGCAGAGTGGGATGGGGTCTGCGAAGAGGCCTTCAGCACGCCACGCCCGAGCCAGGTGACAGGACGAGGGTGAGAGGGTGGAGGAGGGGGCTTCCGGGGCAGTGATTGCGGGCCACAGTGCCGCCCAGCAGGAGATCCGGGCCGCACCAGCGTCGTGACCCTCAGCCCAGGAGAACTCAAGAGCCCCCTGGGTGCTCCCCTGCAGACGGGGCTGGGTGCAGGGCGCGTCATCACAAAGTCAGCCTGATATGACCCTCTCAGCGCGGAACCTAGCGGCCCCTGTTAGAGTGAAGCGGGCTGTCCTTAGTCTGACGCCAGCCAGTGCGTTTCCTGTGTTCTGTCTCCAGGTGCCATTAATTGCCTTTCAGCCAACGTTCACAGAGCACCCACTGTGTGCGGCCCTGCGTCCCCCACTCCGGGCTTGTGAGCTAGGCTCAGGGGTCAGGCTCTGCAGCACCCCAGGCCTTGCTCCTGCTTCTCCCTGGCGGGAATGGAAGAGCCTCGTAGCCTGCGGGAGCTGGGGGTGCCAAGGCCTGCCCGTGGGCGGGGGCTGCCAGGCAGAGCGCCCTTCCTGTACGTGTCACCGTCTGCTGGTTCCTTTCCCTTCGTGCAGAGTCCTCTCAGCGCCTGATGGGTCCCTGCGGATTCACACTTCTTACTTTCACAGCACATTTCTTGTTGGAGCTGTTTTTTGCACCTGACCTTTTCTTGCAGCCTTTCTGGGTGGCATCTGCTGGTGGCATCTGCGGTGACAGTGGGGGAGGGCCCCAGGAGAAGTGGCCTCTTAACTGTACAAGGGAGAGGGACTGAGGCAGGATGGCGGGTGGCCAGGATGGAGCAGGGTGGGAAGAGGGATCCTGTAACAGGAGACCAGTCCCATGGGCAAGGTAGGGGTACACTAGGCACCATGTGATTGTGCATTGATACGAGTGATTGTGTGATTGTCTGCTGAGTGGGTTTGTGTGTTCAGAGTTCTGGGTCGGGTCACCTTCTCCTGTGGTCTTCTCTGATGACCAGATGACAGGAGAGTGGGATAGATCAACTTGGACAGTCTTTGGGGGCTTTTTCCTTGGAGGCTGAAGGTGGGAGTCTGTGTGTCATGAGATGTCCCAGCTGAGGAGTGATGACATCCTCAGGGTTACACAGCCCTGGGGCCCAGGGACATGCAGTAGGCTGTGGCCTTTGGTTAGCCCCCTTCTGGGTGTCACCTCTGGGGAGCAGGAACTGCCTCACCTCCACCCCCTCCCCCTCAACATAATCTGAAAACTGTGGCCAGGAGGACGGCTGGTCCCCCCGAGCCTGTTGCTTGCTCTTAGCATACAGTCAGTCAGATTTGTCTGATGGGGGTGAGGGTGGGGTGTGTGTTGGGGGCGTGGCCAGATTAGCCTGCTGCACTCAGAAGGCCACGGCCTTGAACACATGGCAGCCCTGGGAGGTGTGACTTCCTGGTCTATATCCATGAGCTTGACATAGCCAGGCTCATCAGCCAGAGGCGTTTCCTGGGACCAAAGTGATGCCGGGGGGCTTTCCTAAAAGGCCCACCCACCCTTGGGGGGCCTACTCAGTCTCCCTCCTTCAACCTTGGGCTCCGGGAACTTGCCTCTCACCACTGGACACCTGCTGGAATGGCCAGGTGTGTGTCTCCCCACTTTCAGGTCTAGTCATTCTGCAGATACCTCTGCCTCTGTCTCTGCTTCCCTTCCTTCTGGCCTGCCTCACCCCCCCAGAGCTGCCCACGCCCCCTGTGACCCTGCTCCTTTCCACACAGACCTTAAAATCTGACCTTGTGCTGCCAGTCCCACGTGTCACAAATCCCAGGAGGCCCAAATGCCCGGGCCCTGCAGTGCACTCGGGGCTTGTGATGGGATGGGGCAGTTCAGGGGAAGCGTGGTGGGCAGGGGAGCAGACACACCGTGAGTCCAATGAGATATCTCTAACTAAGCCTCCCTATGCTGGGGAAGCAGGTCCGAACTTGCCAGGTGTGTCATCTCTGCCACCTGGGCTCGCATACACGTCCTTCTAGGGCAAACGTGACACAGGACCGCCAGCAGGGGAAGTTCGGTTACCTGGATCTCTCTGGCTGGGTGCCGCGTGAGGACAGTGGCCACCCACAGTGTGCCTGGGGCGGGAGCCGCTCGTCTTGTCATGGCCCAGAGTTCCGTAGCCACCGTGAGGTGGTGCCTTTGGGTCACTCTGGACCTCTCCTCTCCGAAGCACCTCAGACACGTGGCAGTGGGTGGGGCTTCTGGGCGAGCCTGGCTCAGAGCTGCAACATTCTCTCTAGCTCCCCTGGGCACGGAATCGCCCACCTCATAGGGTCTCAGGGGACCTGGCAGGCAATGACCTGGAGGGGCACAGGCACTCTGGGGCCCCGGGGGTGGACAGGAAGACGTGCTGGACACTTTGGCCAGGACCGGGGCATCCTGGCCAGCCACGTTGCTCCCTGCTCCATTTTACTGATTTTCCCTGCCTTGAGGTTGGGATTAGGTTTATACGGCCCCTCAGTATCCAGTGTTTTTAGTCTTTTAAAAAATATATATTTATTTATTTATTTGGCTGCTCCAGGTCTTAGTTGCGGCACATAGGACATTGCAGCATGCGGGATCTTTAGTTGTGGCATGTGGGGCCTAGTTCCCTGACCAGGGATTGAACCTGGGCCCCCTGCATTGGGAGCACAGAGTCTTAGCCACTGGGCCACCAGGGAAATCCCCAGCGCTTTTATTTATTTATTTATTTATTTTTTGCGGTACGCGGGCCTCTCACTGCTGTGGCCTCTCCCGCTGCAGAGCACAGGCTCCGGGCACGCAGGCTCAGCGGCCATGGCTCACGGGCCCAGCCGCTCCGCGGCATGTGGGATCCTCCCGCACCGGGGCACGAACCCGTGTCCCGTGCATTGGCAGGTGGACTTTCAACCACTGCGCCACCAGGGAAGCCCCCCAGCGCTTTTAGTCTTTTCTTCTCTGGGCCAGTTCCTGTCCGAGTATCTGCCCTCTGAGGCCTTCTTGTCCCCAAGCGTGACCTTTTACAGACAGAGTGTAATTTTCTCAGAATGTCCAGAAGGTGACCAGCCCCCGTGATCTGTCCTGATTTCTGGATTCTAACAGTCCACGGTTCTGACCAGGAGGAATTCTACCTAAAGTTGCCTGCACCCGTGTGTCTGGCTTTCTGGTGTGGTCATAACAGCGTTGGCTGGGACCTTGCCCCACGCACACCCAGGGCGGGGCTGGGCAGGTTGGGAAGGCCACAGGCTCCATCCCCACTCTCAGAGGGCGTGGTTGGAGTGAGGCCCCTGCAGTGGAGGCACATGGACCCCCCCCCCAAGTTCTGGCGCCCCTCCCAGCACTTCCCCAGGTCTCTGGTGAGAAATGGAATATTTCCTGCCATATCAGTAAACAAAGGATGTCACAGTCATCAGCGATTGCAGCCCTCCCACAGGAGGCGGTGAGCCCTGAGGAAACTCAGGATGTGAAAACACAGGATACGGGCCCCAGAGAGCTGTGGTGCATAAAGCAGTGATTTCAGTGAGCCCAGACTCTCGCATCTTCTCATACATAGAAAAGCGCTACATTCCTTAACTTGGGTTATCTGGTTTTCTTTAATTAACGGTAATCTTTCGACATTCAAACTACCTGCCCTGTGTTGCGAAACTTCTACATAACCTGGCTGCCCCCTGGCCTCCTCAGAGCAGTTCTCTCGGGGTTACTTGAGGTGCTGCCTCCCAGGCTTGAAGTCCTAAAATGTCCCGCCGAGTAAAACATAACTCAACTTTTAGGTTGTGACAAATGTTTTAAGTCCTCACTGGGGTCACTCTGTACACCCTCCGTGTTGCCCTGCTCCCTCTTCTAAGGCTGCCTGGAAAGCTCTGAGCTTGCCAAGTTCTTTGGGCTTTTTGCAAACTGCCGATTTCCAGGGCTGCTTGCTTTTCCGATCCAGTTTGCCTCACAGCTTCTTGGGCAGCCCCTGTCCTGAGCACTGCCCAATGGGTAGAGGTGGATGCAGCCTTGGCCAAGTGTCCTTCTGCATGGCCCCTCACTGGCCTGCTTGCTCCCAGGTCCCCATGCTAGCCAGGCTGGGCCAGGAAACCAGGGAACGACCCCTTTGGCCCGTCAATCCTTATCCCCCCTTTAGAAGTCACTAGGCCTCCCTCCTGCGTGCCCCTCCCTTCTCCCGACTGTCCTAAAGGAGGTCTGGGCACCCCTTGGGCCTGGAGTGCCCTCTGGTGCCAGGTGCTGGTGCCCCAGAGCCCTGCAAGGTTGGCAAGTGAGCCAGGAAGCGAAGAGGCCCAGGTCTTCCAGCACGAGACTGAGTAGCAACTGTGCTGGTGACCCAGCCCTCCACCCTCAGTCACACTTATCCCTCAAGGCTTTGTTCCAGCTGCCCCTTTAGTCCTGGGAGATATCAGACAGGTACAGGGCTCAGATGGGGGAAGCCTTCCATCTTGGTATGTGCCATGGGGTGGTGACACTCCCTCTAAAGAGAGAGAGCCTGGTGGGGGAGTGGGGGAGGGGAGCCCAGCAGGGCAGAGGCGTAAGGTGGCAGGTCCCCCCACCCCCCGGGATGTGTGTAAAATGTATCCGGGCTGTACTCCTAACTCATGATTCCTGGGGAACGTTCTCCTGGCAGAGACTACTGAGGTTTGGGTGACGCACACTTTGAATTATGGGGGGCACATTTGCTGCTGGATGGCCCCTAGTCCTGTCCTGGGTCTGCATCAGGCGTCACCGGGCGAGGAGGCGGTGTCCAAGCAGGGAGCCAGAAGCCACCGCCCTCGCGTCTGCAGAGGATGGGGGCTGACGGCGCCAAGGGGGAGCGGCGGCTGGGGTGCAGATGGGGCAATCGCCGCTCTCGGGCATTTTGGTTTCATCCTGCGAAGGGAGGGACATCCACCCGCGCCGGGTGTCAGCTGCTGTCTGCCTTTGCACGGTGCTCAGGCTCGGCCTACGGTGGCGGCAGGGCCCAGGGCGGGGCCTCGGGAGGCGGAACGTGCGTGTCCCTGTCCCTGGTGCTCGCCGGGGCCGGGCTGGCACGCGGCAGAACGCACGGGTCAGGGCGCCGCCCGCTTCCCCAGTCGGATCCACTGGCGTCATGCACCCCACCTCGCTCCCCCAGTCCCCAGTCCTGGCTCCCCGCCCCTCTCCAGCCAGTCCCCAGTCCCCGCCCCCCGTCCCCAGTCTCCTCCCCCGCCCCTCTCTATCCAGTCCCCAGTCCCCGCCCCTCGCGCGCCCCTCTCCCCTCGTTCGCCCTCTGGTGACCGGAGCGTGCAGTGCACCCTGCACAGGCTTCAAGGCCGCGGCCAGTTTCCCACGAAGCTGTTCGCTGTTCTCTGTTCTCCGTTCTCCCGGACACGGCGGATTCACTCACACGGTCCCGGGGACAGGCCGGCTTCATCCTTTCCCTGCCGCTGCTTTTATCTCAGAGGCCTCCAGGCGGCTAGTGCCCTGGGCCCTGGTCAGGTGCCCCTGTAGTTCTCCCCAGCTTGAGTCTTGATTTTACTCTCACAAGCATCTCTGCTTCAAGCTCCACAGGGTGTCCTGGGAGTGGGGAAGAGCCCCTCCGTGGGGACACTCTGATGTCCTGCCGAGGAGTGGGCTCCGGATGTCCAGGGGGGCGCTGGCACCAGGACCCTGCGGGCCCTCCCCGCAGCTCTGCCTGGCGGCCGCGTGGGCCGGCTCTGAGCTCTTCCAACAGAGCAGCCGGAAGGCCGGGCCTGGCCTCTGTGCCGCCTGAGGGGCAGCAATCAGCCATCTGTGGCCACTGGGAGCCCTGATGGCCGGAGGCTGGACGTGTCTCTCACACCCACCGTTGCTTCCCCAGCGTCACTCCCGACTCGGACTTCAGCGCAGTTCTCACGAGCCTCAGCCTGGCCAGCGGGTTGCCCATCAGAGGCTGCCTTTGGGCTGAGGCAGCGCGGCTCAAGTGCCCGTCCATGCCCTGTCGCTGTCCTAACTGGCTCCTTACTGGCTCCTCTGGGGGAGATGGGATGTGCTCTCTGTTCTTCTCGTCTCTTGCTGCTGTCATGAGACCTTTTGCACACCAGCTTGTTTGCAAAATTTCTATTAGGAAATGCAGAAAAGCCGGCCCTCAGCATCCCCCGGGAAGGAGGTGGTCAGCGGGTCGTCCTCAGCCCCGGGCCCTGGGCGATAAGCTGAGCTGGAGTGTGCCCCTCCCCGGGGCTGCCCGCGTCCCAAGAAGCACAAACCCACCTCCTCTCTGCTCCGCCCACCCCCTTTGCCCCGGGTCAAGGGCCCGCCCGTGTCTCCCTACATCCGCCTCACTACCCCTCACTACCCCGTGTCCATGACTCCTCCATGCAGGGGAGGGGAGATGAGGGGCGGGGAGGGGGGTGTCAGTTTGGGTGCTCTGAGAAGCAGACCCCCAGGGATAGAGAGAAGGGCAGGCTCTGGATGGAAGCCTGTGAAGGGCAAGGGAGGAGAGGCAGGGTCAGATGGGAGAACCTTCAGGACGTTGCAGGCCAGCCCTGTGGAAGGAGGGAGGGGAGAAGGCAGGGATGGAGGGGGGCCCCTGCCAGGAGATGGGGGCCCCTGGAAGAGCAGGTGGGTGTTGGCGGGGCCCCCGCTCAGCGCTGCCAGGAAGGCCTGGGCTCCTGGAAGCGCTCCTCACACAGGCTCTCTCTAGAAGGGACTTCCCTGGATACCAGGGAAGGGAAGGGGGAGAGGGAAATGTTTAAAAATGGGCTTTGTCCTGACAACATTTACACTACTGTATGTCTCATGGCTTTAGGGTCTGGCAAGAGAAGGGAGCGTTCACAGTTCCTGGCCCCCCAGAGCCAGGCCTCAGCCTGTGTTCCCAGAGAGAATTCTCCCTGGGCCCTGGGTGGGACTCAGGCTATGGGTGAGGACCAGCCTTGGTCAAGCACAGGGCATGTGGCTGGCACCCAGCCACAGTCCTCCTCCTACCTGGGGTGGTCCCAAGCCCCTCCCACCCCTCCAGGAGGCTCAGCCTGAGCGAGCACACACTTAAACGGTTGGGTTTTTTTAAAATACATTTATTTATTTAATTTATTTTTGGCTGCGTTGGGTCTTCGTTGCTGCGTGCGGGCTTTCTCTAATTGTGGCGAGCGGGGGCTACTCTTCGTCCCGGTGCGCGGGCTTCTCACTGCGGTGGCTTCTCTTCTTGCGGAGCACGGGGGGCTTTAGGTGCGTGGGCTTCAGTAGTTGTGGCTCGCGGGCTTAGTTGCTCCGCAGCATGTGGGATCTTCCCGGACCAGGGCTCGAACCCATGTCCCCTGCATTGGCAGGCGGATTCTTAACCACTGCGCCACCAGGGAAGCCCCTCTTACATGTTTTTGACCAACATCTGCCATGAGAAATATATTTCACAGTATGACCAACACATATAAATTCTTGCTGTGTGGAGGCACTAGGTATCTTTGATTCTGTCCATTTCTACCTTAGGGACAAAGCCCCTAGTTCATGACATTTATTTTTCAGATGGCTTATTAGAACTCTCTATAGGAAACAGAGTTACTTATGTAATGAAAGCATTGAGTTGAAGAAAGAAATGGAATGTAAAATGGAAATGAACTTGATTTGAGCCATATTAGACGGGAGCTTGGCCACCCTTTACCGATAGGCAGTGAGCAAAAGGGCAAACACAGATGCCGGCAGAGTCATCATTCATCCTGCACGTGAGGTGCACACATTAAAAGCAAGGCAAAAAGTTATTCTCCCTGGAGCAAGAAAGGAAGGAAGTTTCCTGCCTCTCCCTTCTTGGAGCAATCACTTTTGAAAACTGGTCGTGATGAATTCTCTCTCTTGAGAACTGAGCTAACTTGAGATGGAGTTAAATCCTTTTAAAAGGTGAATTTGGGATGAGCCACGTGTCAGTGCTGCAGTCTCCCGAGGACCAGTCACAGTAGGTAGATCTGGAGAACTGGGGTGCAGCAGAGGAGCTGTCCGCCTTCGTCATCTCTCAGCTTAGCGGACTGCCTGCGATGTGCATGGCGCTGTTTAATGCTGACTCAGTAACACAATTCACTGCAGAGGTTTTCTGGGTTAGCAGGAGATTTGTTTCTAATTCTACTTCCCAACGCCCCTGTTATCACCAGCGTAGTTAGGGCACTAACTTCAGTTCCTGGGGGTCCTGGTCCTTCAGGACCACCTCTGCACGCCCAGCTCCCTCCCCTGCAGCCCCTGTCCTGGCTGAGCTTGGCAGCCCCGTTCTGGGGGAGACTGCGCAGTCACAGTGGGGTCCCTGGTCCCCCTCCCTTCCCCAGTAGATGGAGGGTCCTGGGTGAGTGCTGTCTGGCTCGCAGTGGTTCCTTACCAGCTGGCCATCACTCTCTGAGGGAGGGGAGGCTGTGCACGGGTCAGCAGAGGCCAGGCCGTGTGGCCCTGAGAGCTGACTTCTGCAATGTCTCTGGGAATCGGCTCTCCCCTCATGGCACAGGATTCACCTCTTCCTCACTCAGAATCCCCCACTGCAGGAGTGGCCAGGGAAGTGGGGTGGAGGGATCTGCCCCAGACCCTCTTGTGCTGGGTGGGCAGGGGCGGCCCCTCCCCCACTGGGTCCCCAGCCCCCTGGCTTGCTTCCTTGGGGCCAAAGGAGCCACCCACCCGTCTTGGTGCCCCTCGCCTCTCCTCTGTTGCCCAGGCTGGGCCAGGCCAGAGTGGGGCGACATTCTGGGGAAAAGGAAACTGGAGGGCTGCCCTGGCCACGCTCTGGTGGGAGGCCCAGCCCTGCCTCTCCACTGAGCACGCCGCGTGCACACATGCCAACACCAGCCCTGTGCACACGACACCAACACCAAACACAGAGCACACGTGCAGGGACTTCCCTAGTGGTCCAGTGGATAAGACTCCGCGCTCTCAATGCAGGGGGCCCAGGTTTGATCGCTGGTTGGGGAACTAGATCCCGCATGCATGCCGCAACTAAGAAGCCCGTGTGCTGCAACGAAGATCCCGCGTGCTGCAACTAAGACCCGGCACAGCCAAAATAAATAGTAAATAAATAAATAAACAAATAAATGTTAAAAGAATTTAATTTAGAACACACGTGCACAGCGCACACAAGCACACATAGGCACACGCACACTGCTCCCTCTGGTACCCTGCATTCCGGGACGCTTCCCTCCGAGGGTGACCAGCGTCTGGGCCATGGAGGGAAGTGAGGTACCTGCCCCCCAACAGAAGAGCCAGAGGAGAGGGCCGGGGGCTCTTGTTCCTGGTTGGGCAGCAGGGCCAGTGGGACAGACAGACTCGAGTCAGTCAGCTTTCCCAAGGTGGCCACTGTGCAGGTCTGTGCCCATGGGCCTTGCAGATTCGATGTTCCCAGGAGGTGCTCTGGGGGGTGGGGGGTGAAGGGCTGGGACCTGGGACCTCAGTGTGTGTGGTGCCTGGAGGGTGTTTCTAGTTCACCGACTGGTGGGCAAACCTGTGAGCGTCAGCTGTCAAAAACGGGGATGGCTATGATTAACTAGGGCGTCTTAGAATGAGGCGAAGTGAAAGCCCTGGAATGTAAGCCATGGGCACTGGGAGGCCGGGAGTGGCCGGGGCCTCTAGGGGCGGTGTCGGGGTGAGAAGACCAGGGGACAGGGTGGAGGTGCGGTGCAGGACTGGGCTGTGGACCCAAGGGAAGGACTGATGGACGGCGGGGGACTCCAAAAGGGCCTGAGGGTCTGGCACTGGTGCTGAGTTCCTGTTTCTGATGGCAGTGCCATGGTTATGTAAGAAGTTAACATTTGGGGAAGATGAGGGAAGCAATTCTAGAAACGCTGCATTATTTTTGAAACATCTTTGTACGTGTGAGCTGATTTAAAAATGAAAAGTTAAAAATGTTTTAAAAGCAGCATGGAGTGGGCTTGGCGGGAGCTGAGTGATTTTGGGGGTTCTCGTAGGAGGCTGGTGGGGGGGCCCCGGCCTGCATCTCAGAGGAGGGGAGATGAACCGTGTTGGGACTTGGGTAGGGGCGTCACGGAGGAAACATTTCAGGTGGATCAAAGCTCAGACTGCAAGTGGAAAACTTAGAGGTCTTTAGAAGAAACGTAAGACCACCTCTTCATGTATTAACAGAAAACGTTTTTAAGTAATCCACCAATGCGTTCAAGAATACGAGCGGTGAAAAAAGCTTGCCTGTTATCATGATGCTGCAATCAGAAAGAAAAGAAAAGAGGTGGCAGGCTGAAAGAAGATGCTTGCAATAATTAGTAGCCACTCATCACAATGGAAGATTAAAAAGCCCAAGAAATTGCATGGCGGAGGAAGACGGGGCCTGGCTCCCGCCCCTCGGGACACGTGGGCCCCTTGCATCCTGCAGGGAGCGCTCAGTCCTCCCGCAAAGGGGCTTATACTCCCCTCGTGTGGTGAGACTGCTGGAGGCCATGGTGCCGGAGGCCTGGTCCCAGCACAGTGAATCAGCCTCCAGCTGCCATCTTCACTCCAGGCAGAGTGGTGGCTAGGAGGGAGGGGTGGTTCCTGTACTAGGAAAGCAAAGGTCATGGAATATCCCAGGAGACCAATGCCAGCAGTGAGTCCAGATAGGACAGAGGTACATGCGTGCGTGCGTGTGTGTGTGCAGGTATATGTGTGAATCTCCGCATGTGTGTGTATATGTGCGTGTGCCTGTGTATGGGCATCTGGTGTACGTGTGTTACCAAACTCAGGTCCGGCTGCTCACTGCTCGAAAATCATTACCTGGTCGTGGGTTACTTATTCTTCATTTCTACTTCGATCCACAGAAAGAACCAGCAGTTTAGCAAGGTATCGTGTGATCAAAACATTTGAAAAGTGTGCTTGTGCGAGAGATGAGTAGAGAATGGGGGACCCCGGTTTCAGGTCAGTGATAAGACAAAAGGGACCTCCTGCAGAGAGCTCTTTCCTGCCCAAAGCTGCTTACACTTGCGTGTGTGTGTGTGTGTGTGTGTGTGTGTGTGTGTGTCTGTAGGGGAAGAAGTGCTCTGAAGCCCCTTCCCAGGAGAGAACTTCTCTCCTGGATGGCCCCACCCTGGGGCCCCTTCTGCTCTGGTGGGCAGAGTTTTGTACGGGGGACCTGGGTCCTCAGCAGACTGTGCCTCTACCTCCCCAGGTGACCCACAGCAGGTGCCCAGACTTATCCCACCCCTCCTGTTAAGTACTTGCTGTCCAGAGAGGAGGTGGCTTCCAGAGGCTTCCTGGGGAGGGGTCTTATGACCTCCCTCTCTCTATGCTTTACTCAATCATGCCAATTCTGCCCCTTCCGACCTGCCCCGGCTGCACAGGGAGCAGGGAGGTGACGCTTGGTTCCTGAGCTCCTCACACCCTGCAAAACCACAGGCATGCACAGTGCAGGTGGGGCTCCTGGGTGGGCAGCCAGCACTGCCTGCCCTGCCTGTGCCAGAAATGTGTCCGGACCAGTGGCTTCCCTCATATCAGTGGCTTCCCTCATATCAGTGGCTTCCCTCATATCAGTGGCTTCCCTCATATCAGTGGCTTCCCTCATATCAGTGGCTTCCCTCATATATCAGTGGTCCTAGAAACACACAGCAAAGAAGGCTGATCTGGAAAAGCTAGATGCCACACCTGTTGTCATGTTAATCTACCAAGGACACCTCTGTAACTAGCTTGCCCAACCTTCATACGTGGAGGAATGGCCCTCTGACCTGGGAAGCACATGCCTGGTTCTCATACTGGTCTGTCTAATTCTATGCAGATGAGCAATTTTGTATCTGGTGGTTAATTAGACACAAGTTTGGTGGCAGAACCCAGCTCCTCTGAGAAGTATGATTGAGAACATGGAAATATAAGTGAGAAAACCACTCACCATAGTACAGTGTCTGTGATGGACATTCTTAGTCTTCAAATTACAGACCTGCTGAAACTGCTAGGTGGTGTTTTGGCGCGGGGGTCGGGGGGGCGGTGGGTGGTGGTGGTGGTCCAAGGAGCTCCGGTTCTTTATGTCTCAGTGCAGAAAGAATTCAGCGAGAGGCAAAGCGGTGGACAGAAGTGCTTTATTAGAATAGGATGCTTGTGAGGCTTACGAGCAGGCAGGCGAGCATTGTGCTGCCCTGAGTGCTCAGGGGCTTATATTTTTCTAATCAAAGGAAAAGAGGGGAGGAGGAGAAGACCACCTTCTTCCTTGTTCTTCGAGTCTTCCAACGTCAACTCCTCTTGCATGTCGAGTGGGGGAGGTTTTGACCCTACACGGTGCATCCGGGACTTTCATGGCACCGTGGAAAAACGATTTCAGGCCTCAGTATAATGAGGGCGTTTCATTTTGAAATGTCACCTTTCCCTAAATTACTGTGTTTGTGTGTGCAGAGAGCACGTCCTAGGGGTCATTAGCTTGTTGATATCGCTGCGCAGGATGTATGACTTATGTTTCCACTATTGTTTTATTGTCTTGAGGCATGACTTGCACTTTCATTGCATGGCTTTTTTGGTAAGCAAGTTAGCTTGGTGGTGTTGTTAGGCAGGCCTGTCTGGCTTTGATGCTCTGCCTTATGAGTCAAGCAAACCCACATTGTTTCAGGATTTTCTCATTACTTTCTCGAGTGATCATTAACTGACTGCGGTCTCCCAAAGCCACCCAAAATTTCCTCTCTACGTATGATGCCCTGGTGGGATTTTCGAGCTAGCTCTGATTATCCTTCTCTATCCCTATCACTGTGCTCTTTGGAATCACTGAAACAGACTCTTGGTATTTTGGAAAAACTACTTGCCCCTTTTGAAAACTATTTTAAGAACTCATCTTTGGGGTCAGGAGCATTTGCCAGACTGCTTTCTGTCCCCAGAGCAAGGGCAAATGGCGAACTCAAGGTTTTAATTCCCACAGATCGTATCATAGACGTTTACCGACGTTTTCATTAAGTATGGCTAAAATGCTGACGAAGATTCCCTCTGTAACAATTAATGAAGGATCACAAATGTGGGGGACTATATTGTATTTCCATAAACCAAAGTGCCCACCAACAGGGTACCTGTGACCAGAAGGTCTCCGGGCCTAACCCTCTGTGTCTGCAGACGTTGCCGTTGTCTTAGACGTGACTGATCTGGGTGGCGGGGGGGTGTCTCTGGGTCCTCATGGGGTGGGGCTCTGGCTGGGCACTGGACCCTCTGTGGCCTGGCTTTCTCACAGGTGCATTTCTCGGCAAGGGCTGTTCCCGGGGTTCTCGGGACTCACAACCTGGCCAATGGGAGAGTTTTTGGAAACATCTTTCTTAAAAGTGTCAGGGGATGACTGGAAGCTCCTTGTGGAGAAGGAATGTCCTTCCTGGGATGTCCCTCAGGCTCCGCTGCCTCTCCTCAGGGGCCACCAGGGGCTCTCCTGGGGGCTCCTCACCTGCCACACCCCAGGCACTCCCTACACAGATGGGTCTGCCCACATTGTCAACCCCCCCAGACCCCTCCTCCAACACCCTTACATTCGAGGTCCCTGGTTACCCCGCAGGCCAGAGGGGACAGCCCTTGCCCGCGGTCACCCAGGGGGACAGGACCGCGAGGTCAGGAGGAGGGAGACTGGCCCACCAGGCTGGGGGTGAGGGTACCTGTGTAGGCCCGCTGGAGGCCAGCAAGGTATGCATGGGGTCTTCAGACCCCTCTTCCCGAGAAGCAGCTCCTACCCCGTACACGCCCACCCCCGGACCCCCCATTGTGTGCCTGTGTGGGGTCACCGCCCACTCGAAGCCGGCTGCCCTGCTGAGGCTGGGGAGACGCGGGAAGGCAGGGTGCTGAGGGAGAGGCTTCTGGATTTCCAGGCCGCAGAGGCCCGGCCCAGCCCCACCCCCAGGCCCATCCCAGTGGGGACAGGCCCCCTCCCCAACCCGCTCAGGTCTGGGGATGGCCGCGCCATGTTCAGGGATGAGGTTGAGTCTCCCTTGTTTTCACCTCAGGGAGTGAAGGCGGGAGGAGTTTGGGCCACTCCCGCTCTGCTTGGCGCGGACGCGCAGGGGCGCACGGAGGAGGAAATGCTTCACGGGGAAGAGCGGGGACCCCCACCGCTGTGCAGAGCTGGCCCCTCCGGGACAGGCGCCGCTATTCCCAGTCCCCGGCCATCGGAGCTCGCCCGGCCCAGGGAACACGGGCTTGAAGCAAAGTCTCCCTTCGAGGGGGGGGGGTCACAGGGGACTCCACCCTCTCCCCGATGGAGCTGAAGAGCACGCAAAGCTCAGGAGGATGTGGAAAGCGTTTATTTTCGCTGTGAGTGGGACCCCGCCGGTCGGGCTGTGGCCTCCGCTCTCCTACAGGCCCCAGTCCAGCCAGCGCCCCGCGGTTTCTGCATCTGGAGTCAGTGGTTAATTGACGGCAACACGTCAGGCTTGCTGGCACAGCAGGGAGCTGGGCGCCTGGGGCTGGGTTGGCCGGGTGGGTGGGGCCCCTGCGTCGGGCCCTGCGAGGGGACGAGTCCCGGCACGCCTGTGTTTGCTGAGCACGCGCGGGTCTGAGCGCACACGTCTGCGCAGGCGTGCTGGGCTGGGACCGCCCTGCCGCCCCCGTGGAGCCGCGATCGCGAACGATGCCCCTCCCCATCAGAGTCCTCGCCTCAGGGGTGGTCACAGCAGGACCCAGAGGAAGGTAGGGCCCAGGCTGAGCAGGAGACCCGCGGCCAGGGCCCAGAAGCTGCGCCCCGTCGGGGCCACTCCATCACACAGGTCCTTTGCACAGCAGGTCACGCCCCGCACTTCAGACTTAGGGGTTATCGCACTTCAGACTTAGGGGTTATCGTCGCCGCCAGCACCGTATGGCTGTGGAAGGTATCTCGCAGGAAAGGGCACAGTCCGTGTAATACGACTCCACCTTCTCTGTGGGCACAGAAGGAGCCGTCTGGGGTGGGAGGCCCCCTCTGACCCTCCTGGGGTCGTCCCTCCTCACCCTCTCCCCAGACCCGCTGGGCTCTCCATTCCTCTGCTGGGAGGCTGTCCTGTTCCACCAGGCACCCCCCCACGCACCCCCGCGCCCTCCAGGAGGCTTCTGGGAGCTAGCCCCTCTCTCTACAGATGGGGACACTGAGGCAGGCCAGTGAGGGGCAGGGTTGTGCCCCATGTCACACTGATGTTGGCCCCCTGCCATTCCCAGAGCCCCCCCTCAACCCATCCGCACGCTCTGGGTGCTGGGAACTCACCACTGCCCATGGCTGTGGTCAGGTCGCCCCTCGAGCAGACAGCAGGACTCCAGCTGCATTGGGTGGGCTGCCACTGGCTGAGCTTGCCGGCATTGCTGATGCCATAACAGGTGTAGCGCCACAGGCTCAGGGCTGGGGCTGGGCAGGGACACAGGCCCAAGCTCAGAGGGCGGGAGGGCTGGGTTCAGACTCGCACACAACAGGACCACAGCTGTGTGGGAGCGTGGCCTCTGGACGGCTGCCTCTGGGCCCCTCTGAAAGAACCGTGGCCCCTTTCCACACTCAGGTTCTGGAAGGCAGACCCCTCACATGCTCACAAGCACAGCTGCTCACAGGGCATTGCTGCCCATGCCCTTGGGCCATGTCCCTCGGGTGTCCTGGCACTCACAAAGCTCCGAGCACAGCAGGAGGACCGGAAGGACGCGATGGAGGCCTTTGATGACGCCTGGAAACGGCACAGCTCCGTGGGCCCCTTTGCGGTGCCCCACGTCTAGGCTCCTGCCTCGCCTCCCTGGCTGACCCCCCAGCACACCTCCCTCCTGTGTCAACTCACCACTAGCTTCAGACTCCTTTCAGCCAGCCAGCATCTGGAGCCGCCTCCCTGGGTGTCCCACCCATAGGAATGCGGGGCTGGGCTCACCTGCCTCCACCTGCACCCACCTGTCAGACCTCATCCAGGACCTTGAGTCCCAGACCAGCAGGATGGGTGTCACCTGGGCCCTGGTGGGAAGGAGTGATTGGCAGACATCCAACCTCTTTCTTCCTCAGAAGCACTCGCTTTGGGTAAATCTCAGGAGGAAGGAAGCTGGGCGGCTCCCCCTTCCTCAGAACTGCAAAATTGAGACCTTTCAGAACCATCCATCTCCCGGGCCCCCAGCCCCGAGTCCCACAGGCCACCTCCAGTCCTCTGTGCATCCCCCACACGGCTACGGGGGAGCCTCCTCCTGGGGATTCCTTGTTCTCAGCTTCCCCGGTCACTTACTGTCTCCCCAGCAAGCCCCTTCCTGGCAGCTCGGCCGGCAGAAAGTCTGCTGTTGGTGCCCGCCTGATGAAGGATTTGGACCAGAAGGATCCTGCCCTTCCTGTGGGATAAAACGGACCTGTGAGGATGCCGCCGGGGGCTGCTCCCTGCACTGTGGGGGGGCCGTGTTTGTCCACCCGCCTCCTGAATTAGCTGTGCCCCCAAAGTCCTGCTGTCCCCACAGGCTCCATTTCCAGAGATCTCTCCGGGGCAGACCCTGCCTGTCCGTCCTGCTGCTGTCCTATTAGAAATGTTGGATGGGCAAGGCAAAGACTTGGAAGGAAGAAGTGTATTATACTCCGGGTCCCAGAGAGGGCGCTAAGGTGTGCGCGGGGGCCACAGAGGAGCATAGCCAGGGACCCCACAGAACAGGTGGGGAGCAGAGAGAGAAAGGACCTGTGGGCGGAGCCTTTCCCGGGGTCAAGGGTTAGGTTGTTCCAAAGCAAGCCAAGCAAGCAGGAAAAAGCAGGAAGCGAAGTCCCGGGCTGACCCGGTTATCGAGCTCCAGCTGCTTTTGAGTGTGAGCTCAGATCAGGACAGTGAGACAGGCGTTAAACGCTGGAGCAAGAACTCACGACGGAGGATATGTTTTTCCTTTCGGTTCTATTGAGGCATAATTGGACATTCGGCACTGGGAAGGTTTAAGGTGTGCCGCATGACGATGTGACGTACACACATCATGAAATGATGACCACAGCACATCTAGTGACATCCATCATCGCATGTGGATGAAAAACAGGAATAGAAACACATTTTTTCCTGTGATGAGAACTCAGGATTCACTCTCCTGACAAGTTTCATATATAACCCGCAGCAGAGTTCATTCTATTTACCATGTTGTACATTACATCCCTAGTACTTCTTTATCTTGTGACTGGAAGTTTGTACATTTCGACCACCTCCATCCAATTCCCCCTCCCTTCACCCTGCCTCTGGTAACCAGAAACCTCTTCTCTTTTTCTATGAATTTGTATTTGAAGTATAATTGACCTATAACACTAGGTTAGTTCCCATTATACAACGTAGTGATTTGATATTGCCATACATTTCGAAATGATCACCATAGTAAGTCTAGTTACCATCTGTCACCATTCAAAGGAATTATATAATTACTGACTATTCCCCACAGTGTACATTCCATCTCCATCACTTAGTTATTTGATGAGTGGAAGTTTGGCCCTCTTAATCTCCCTCATCTATTTCTCTCCTCCCCTCAACCCCTCCCCTCTGGCGACCACCTGTCTGTTCTCTGTATCTGTGACTCTGTTTCTGTTTAGTTATATTTGTTCATTTGTTTTGTTTTTTTAGATTCCACATATAAGTGAAACCACACAGTATTTGTCTTTGGCTTATTTCACTTAGCAAAATACCCTCTAGGTCCATCCATTTTGTCATGAATGGCAAGATTTCATTCTTTTTTATGGCTGAGTAATACTCCATTGTGTATATACCACATCTTCTTTATTCACTCATCTATTGATGAGGGCTTAGGTTGCTTCCATAACTTGACTACTGTGATTAATGCTGCAATGAACACTGGGGATACATGTTACTTTTCTAATTACTGTTTTCCTTTTCTTTGGATAAATACCCAGGAGTGGAATCACTGGATCATGTGGTAGTTCTTTTTTTTTTTTTTTTTGTCATTAAAAAAAAATTGGAGTATAATTGCTTTACAATGTTGTGTTAGTTTCTGCTGTAGAATGAAGTGAATCAGCTGTATGTATACGTATCTCCCCTCCCTCTTGAGCCCCCCTCCCACCCCGCATCCCCCCACCCAGGTCATCACAGAGCACTGAACTGAGTTCCCTGTGTTATACAGCAACTTCCCACTAGCGATCTATTTTACACATGGTAGTGTATATATGTCAGGGCTACTCTCAATTCATCCCATCTTCCCCTTCACATGGTAGTTCTATTTTTAGTATTTTGATGAATCTTTATACTGTTTTCATAATGGCTACAACAGTTAACATTCTCACAAATGGTGCATGAGGGTTCCCCTTTCTCCACACCCTCACCAGCACTTGTTATTTGTTGTCTTTTTGGTAATAGCCATTGTGACAGGTGTGAGGTGACATCTCATTGTGGTTTTGATTTACATTTCCCTGATGAGCGATGTTGAGTATCTTTTCATGTGCCTGTTGGCCATATGTATGTCTTGGGGAAAATATCTATTCAGGTTCTCTGCCCATTTTTTTTTTTTTTTTTTTTTTTTGCGGTATGCGGGCCTCTCACTACTGTGGCCTCTCCCGTTGCGGAGCACAGGCTCTGGACACGCAGGCTCAGCGGCCATGGCTCACGGGCCCAGCCGCTCCGCGGCATGTGGGATCTTCCCGGACCGGGGCATGAACCCATGTCCCCTGTATCGGCAGGCGGACTCTCAACCACTGCGCCACCAGGGAAGCCCTGCTGACTACTTTTTACGTTATGTTTTTGAACTGTAAAATGAACTAGACCCTGAATTCTACCAGTCTGTTTCCTCAAAATTTGGCTACATCTCTCCAAACTAAAATTTCCTACTTTTCTCCCACCCTTCTGATTTGCAGTCATTAAGAACTAAAACTGCCCTTTTTCTAAAGCCATGCAAACTAAAGATGGACAACTTTACATAAACTTCCGAGAAATCACCACAACAGCTCACATATAGACAATCTTTGTGCCTCTTGCCACGTGGGCCACTCAGAAAGATCACTCGAGCCATTCCAGCCGCAAACCAGGAAAAGCTGTCAAGTTGCCACTGCCTGCCCTTAAACCACGTGAAGAACACTTCAGATATGATACGAAGAGCTCTTCTAGACTGGCCGCCCTCAGAACTCAGACAGTGTTTATAATTTGCTCCCATCATTCACCGTTATTTTCCCTTAGTTTCCATGGCAATGCCTTATTAAATGCCTGACTTCTCCTACAATGTAGGCCTAACTTAAGACCCCACCTGCGCCACCACCTCCCAAAAGGAGACACAACTACTTAAGTGATCTCTTTTCAAGACTAAGAGCTTAATTCAATGAAATAACGGGGTGACCTACCACCTCAGCTTTAATGTGTGAAAATTCCAGGCAGGGTTCAGGAGCGCACTGATAGGGCTCGACGCAGGCTGCCCCAAAATATGCCAACGCCACATACTGACTATACTACAAAGCTATAGTAATCAAGACAGTATGGTACTGGCACAAAAACAGAAATATAGATCAATGGAACAGGATAGAAAGCCCAGAGATAAACCCACGCACATATGGTCACCTTATCTTTGATAAAGGAGGCAGGAATGTACAGTGGAGAAAGGACAGCCTCTTCAATAAGTGGTGCTGGGAAAACTGGACAGGTACATGTAAAAGTATGAGATTAGATCACTCCCTAACACCATACACAAAAATAAGCTCAAAATGGATTAAAGACCTAAATGTAAGGCCAGAAACTATCAAACTCTTAGAGGAAAACATAGGCAGAACACTCTATGACATAAATCACAGCAAGATCCTTTTTGACCCACCTCCTAGAGAAATGGAAATAAAAATAAACAAATGGGACCTAATGAAATTTAAAAGATTTTGCAAAGCAAAGGAAACTACAAACAAGACAAAAAGACAACCCTCAGAATGGGAGAAAACATTTGCAAATGAAGCAACGGACAAAGGATTAATCTCCAAAATACATAAACAGCTCATGCAGCTCAATATTAAAAAACAACCCAATCCAAAAATGGGCAGAAGACCTAAATAGACATTTCTCCAAAGAAGACATACAGATGGCCAACAAATACATGAAAGAATGCTCAACATCATTAATCATTAGAGAAATGCAAATCAAAACTACAATGAGATATCATCTCACACCAGTCAGAATGGCCATCATCAAAAAATCTAGAAACAATAAATGCTGGAGAGGGTGTGGAGAAAAGGGAACACTCTTGCACTGCTGGTGGGAATGTGAATTGGTACAGCCACTATGGAGAACAGTATGGAGGTTCCTTAAAAAACTACAAATAGAGTTACCATATGACCCAGCAATCCCACTACTGGGCATATACCCTGAGAAAACCATAATTCAAAAAGCGTCATGTACCAAAATGTTCATTGCAGCTCTATTTACAATAGCCAGGACATGGAAACAACCTAAGTGTCCATCATTGGATGAATGGATAAAGAAGATGTGGCACATGTATACAATGGAATATTACTCAGCCATAAAAAGAAACGAAACTGAGCTATTTGTAATGAGGTGGATGGACCTAGAGTCTGTCATACAGAGTGAAGTAAGTCAGAAAGAGAAAGACAAATACTGTATGCTAACACATATATATGGAATTTAAGAAAAAGAAAATGCCATGAAGAACCTAGGGGTAAGACAGGAATAAAGACACAGACCTACTAGAGAATGGACTTGAGGATATGGGGAGGGGGAAGGGTAAGCTGTGACAAAGTGAGAGAGTGGCATGGACATATATAACTACCAAACGTAAAATAGATAGCTAGTGGGAAGCAGCCGCATAGCACAGGGAGATCAGCTCGGTGCTTTGTGACCACCTAGAGGGGTGGGATAGGGAGCGTGGGAGGGAGGGAGACGCAAGAGGGAAGAGATATGGGAACATATATATATGTACAACTGATTCACTTTGTTATAAAGCAGAAACTAACACACCATTGTAAAGCAATTATACTCCAATAAAGATGTAAAAAAAATAAAATAAAATAAAGAAAAATAAAGTTACTTGAGAAACACCCAGTACCAGAAGAACGCTCTGACCCTACGTTGTCCCACTGAACGCAAGAAGCAAGAGTCCCACGGGAAGGTATCCCCGCTATGTGGGGAGGATTGGAGGGCACCCTTATCGCCAAAGATGGGGGGATTTTGAGTCTGAGAAAGGGCATAAAAAAACTTTGTTACTTCTTCATTAATATGATACCCCAAGCAAAAATCCCTCTGTTATATCAAATCTTCTCAAATAACACATTCTTTGCCTAAACAGGTATGTAGACAGGCATCTCTGGCCACTTCTTAGGTCCTATACCTGTGGGGCCTCCGCACCTACAAAATTAAATTGCTTTCTTTTCCTTCTGTTAATCCTTCTCACATCAACTAGATCAGACCAGCCAGAGGAGCCTAAGAGGGCAGAGGAAGTCTTTTCCTCCCCTACAACATCCACAAAGAGAATCAAAGGGACACCCTAAAACAGAAAAACAAAACACCTGAAAGTGAAAAACTCACTGGATGGGCTTAACAGCCAACCAGATGCAGGAAAAACAGAACGATAGAAAACCTGAAGACAGGTGTACAGAAAATATCCAAACTGACACCCAGAGAAAGAAAAACAAAGCAACGCACCGACCTGGGAAGAGGGGACGCGCAGGTCAGAGTCCAATATCTGGCCTCCGTGTAACCGGAGTCCTAGAAGGAGAGGCGGAGAGATGGACAGAGCCGATCTCTGAAGGGAGAACGGCGGAGACGACAATTTTTCAGGATGAGCTTGGGCCATCGGCCCACAACCCAGAAAGTTCAGTGTGGCAGGTCCAAAGAAAAACTCACACAAGGAAAACCAATCTCAAACGTACGACAGCTGAACCGTGGAAAGTGATTTTTAGTAAGTGAAAATCTGAACATCTGCCAGAGGAAAGCCAGGCCGTACCTTTAGGCAGCCACACCCCAGCCATGTCTGCTCTTCCCACAAAACCAGGAGAAACGGAAAACCTCACGGACAATCACTTCCAAAAGCTGTAGAAAGAAGACACCGGTCACCAAGACTTCTCTTCTAAGGAAGGGAAAATCCGCTCCAAACGTGAAGTTAAATGAATATGGCTCGACACAAAAACAGTTCGGCTGTCGCCTTACCAGCAGATCCCACTACAAGGCATGTTTAATGCACATCGCATTTAGAAATAAAACATTTGACAACAAGAGCCCCACGCAGAGGGGGTAACAGAAGTGAGGTGCGGAAACAGCTCCATTGGCATCAGCCAGTGTAGACTTCAAGGCAAAGAGTAGCGCGAGAGTTAAAGGCAGATGGAGATTTCACATCCATAGGGATTTGGGGAACTCACTCAGTACCTTTCCTGACTACAGTGGCGTTAAGCAGAAACCAGTCGCTTCACGTGTTTGGACATTAAGAACAATTCCAACTCATAAAGCCTCACACCCCATCGCTCCCAGGAGAAAACAAAAAAGATTTGGGGCAGCACAATGATTAAAGTATTCCAAAACAAACCAGACCGAAACAGCCTCAAGGCCTGGCAGGAAAGGCAGCGAGGCCAAGCACACAGCAGCGAGGCGGAGAGGCTGAAGCCCGAGGATCTTATTTTCCATCTCAAAAGCCGGGAAAGTGACAGGAAATCCAACCCAGAACAAAGGGGCTGAAAAAAGACACAACGGAAGCTGGGATGGGGAGGGGCCGCTTCGTGGGAGGTTGGAGGTGCCTGTACCCAGGGGAGGGGCGGCTAGGGGGGTAGGCAAAGACCAGACACCCCATGGGCGGGCATGCTTTGGGGTTCGGATGGCTGACTGGCGTCCGCGGGATCCCGGAACCTTGCTCGAGGGGGTAGGGCCGAACCTCAGGACCGGCAAAAGCTGACCTGAGGCCGAGTCCGAGCCTGCTACACGGCGCCCACCGCCCGTGACCTGCCCAACCTTCTAGAACCTTCAACGCTCCCCGTGTCCTGCCCGGACCCTCTGGAACCTTCCCCGCCCCTGCCATCCCCGTGTCCTGCCCAGACCTTTTGGAACCTTCCCAGCCTGCGTTCTGCTCAGACCTTCAGACCCTCCCTGTGGCCACCTTTCCTGCCCAGACTTAGGGGACATTTTCCGCCCACCCGGCTTGCTCGGCCTCAGCACAGGAGGAAGTCTGCAGAGGGGGCTGCCAGGCTGGGCGGTCTGGGAGGCACCAGGACTTCAGCGCAACTACCGGAGCCCGCGGTGCCGGCGCCTCAGGGCGCAGCCACCTCTGCAGTTCCTCGGGGCAGGGCGTCGGCTTTGGGCCGACCTGTGTGTCCAGCATCCTGCGGCGGAATGCGTAAGGACGGGGAAAGCTGGTACACGGCAGAGCCCCGACAGCCCCAAGGGCAGACCAGGAGAGGCCGGGAGGGGCCGCAGGGCGGAGGAACAGGCAGCAGGAGGCTGGCCAGCGCGGCCCGGGCCGCTGCGTCTCCTCGGCCCAAGGACAGCTCTTACACCATCTGGGGCTGAGGCACGTCGTACATCTCAGCCTGACGAGGGGCCTTGGCGGTTCTGACTCATTGTCCCAGCCGAATATTCCCCGAGGAAGGGTCAGGAGCAGGGAACGGATTGAAGTAGAATGACCAGTAACATCAGGTCGTCAGCCGCCCTGCTAACCCCACACATACCCTCCGTCCTGCCCCCAGAGCCTGCGCTGCGGTGGCCTCGCCGCCTCACCCCCATGTCAGGGTCAGGGCGCTGGGGCCCCTCTGGTACACCGGGCGGGACGGGGGGCCTGGGAGTGACAGAAGCTCCGGGCGTCAGCAGCCTGTTGAGGAAATGGGAACGGCGACAGCGCTACCCCGCTCACGAGAAGGCTGCCAGGCATGGGTGAGACGAGTCAGGGCCCCAAACCGTGGACCCCCTCTTAGGGGTGGCTCCGGCTGCGTGCTTGCTGGCCAGGGTCCCTGGGGGGGGGCCACAACCACACCCCCGTCATAGACTGCCCACGCCGGGAGCACAGGTTCCGGGGGGAAAGGAGGCTGCGGGCCCCGAGCACAGGCCCCGTGGGGGGAGGCGGGGACCTTTCACCCTCCTGCCTGAGGAGGGCCTTGCAGTCCACCCCCCCAGTGACCCCGTCTTCTAGGTGCTCTCTGCTCCTCAGTGGGACCAGCAAGCCCAGACAGACAGGGCCTCGGCCACATTAGTGCCCTGGCAGTCCCAGTGCCACCGCCAGTGGTGTCTTTGCATCCCCCTCTCTGCCCCCATGAGACTGGGAGACTCCCTTGCTGGCTCCTGCCTCCACTCCCTGGACCCAGCACAGGGCCTGGGGAAGAGTGGACGAAACACATGCGGCCTCAAGAAACTAGAGCAAAGCCCTCGGCACTGCTCCCACTCTGGTCCTTGTAGAAAAGGGATGAAAATACCCAAGGTCCCCTTTCATCCCTTGCTAAGATAAGGCACCTATCCATCTTGCTTCTTTCCCTCACTGGATGGGGAGGGAGGCCTCTTTCCCTCAGCCCCACCCCATCGGGTCCCTGCTCCAGACCCTGTCCCTGCTCTCTACAGCCACCCCCGAGCAGACCTGCGTCACTGCCGGACTCGGCGCCCATCTGTCTCTTTCCTCCCCCGCTGGAGGCCTCCAGCCCTGACCGCTGGTCTGGCCCAGGGACACTTTCTCCTCTGACGTGATCCAGTCGGCCGGTCCAGCGAGCCCGGGGAGATAAAAGGATGGGGCTGAAGGGGGCGGGGGCGCAGCAGGATGGCGCTGTGGGCAAAGGCCAGAGTGTGGATGGCAGGGCCCTGGCTGTCCCTGCACAGGGCACGCACACTGGGCACCAGAGCCACTCCGACCCCCAAGGCGGTGCTGCCCTTCGAAGCCGTGCCCCGGTGTCCCGGCCACAAGTGGATGCGGGTGCTTCAGATCTGGAAGGAGCAGGGCTCTGAGAACATACACCTGGACATGCATCAGACCTTCCAGGAGCTGGGGCCCATTTTCAGGTAAAGCTCTCCCTGCCCACCTCGGTGAGAGCACCCTAACTTTCTGTCCCTACTGGCAACTGAGTCCCTGCTAGGCGCAGGGGCGCCTGGGGAGTGGGGGTGAGGGGCAGGGAGGGGAATCAGCGGGGCAGGTCTGTGCCTTTGCTGCGGCAGACTGCAGCCTTCTTGAGCACGGGGCCGTGCATGGCTCGTGGCTGGGAGCACAGAACGCAGACCCCAGAGGAGGGGAGGCTTCAGTGAGGCGGTGGGAGGGACGACCCGCTCCGGGCCAGCGGCGGACTGGTTCTGCTGAGTGGGGCCCCGGGGAGGACACGGCGCCATGGCAGGGCTGGGAGCTTTGTCCCACAGGTATGACGTGGGAGGGAGACACATGGTGTTTGTGATGCTGCCCGAGGACGTGGAGCGGCTGCAGCAGGTGGAGAGCCCTCACCCCCGGCGGATGTTCCTGGAGCCCTGGCTGGCCTACCGACAGGATCGTGGCCTCACGTGCGGCGTGTTCTTGCTGTGCGGGCGAGTGGGGATGCGCACGGAGGGGGCGGGCAGCCTGGGTGCAGAGAGGAGGCCAGCCAGGGAAGACCCCGAAGCACGCCTGCCCGGGAACCATCCGGGTGGGTGGAGAGAGGGTGACCACTGGCTCCAGATGCAGATCGTGCCCATCCCCTGGGGGTCGTGTGTGCCCTGGGGCGGGGGAGGGGAGCCCGGCCCCTTCCTGCAGGGTCAGAGGAAGAAGGATGATGCCTGCCGTCGACGAGCCCCGCACCTGCACAGGCCTCCGAGGCGCTTGCGTGTGGGTTGGACTTCTCCCCTCGTCCAGGTCAGGGCCCCCCTGGAGGCCCTGCAGGAAGCGGCCCGTCGGCACCGGGCTCTGCGTGGGTGTGTCAGGAGAGACACGACTTGACTCCTGCCGCACTGCAGCAGGAGGCTCTGCGGGGGGGGGGCGGGGCTGGCACAGAGGCAGCATCGCAGGAGCCGGGAGATGAAGGTCTCCAGGGGCCTTGTCCACTCTGGGGTGTGGCGAGAGCAAAGCTGGGCCAGGCCTGCCTGGGGGCTCAGCCCCCTTCCTCACAGCAAAAGCCTCAGCCCCAGAGAGGGCCCGGGGGGCAGACGGGTGTGCCAGGCGCGGGGCCTGCCAGTTTGCACGAACCCCCGCAGCAGGCTCAGGCAGAGGCCCCCGTCTCCCCTGGGCGAAGCGCACGAGGCTGCCCCGAGGAAGAGCTGCCGCCGAGGCCCAAACGCGGGCAGCCGGCCCCCTAGGAGCCAGCAGGCGGCCCCCGCCTCGCCCGCTTCCCTCTGGGGAAAGGAAGGTGGGGTACAGGGCCGCGGCCCCCTAGGAGCCAACAGGCGGCTCCCCGCCTCGCCCGCTTCCCTCTGGGGAAGGGAAGGTGGGGTACAGGGCCGCGGCCAGCTGCTGACTCTGGACGCCCTGATGCCCCGCTCCCTGCTCGACAGAAACGGACCCCAGTGGCGTTTGGACCGACTGCGGCTGAACCCAGACGTGCTGTCGCTGCAGGCTGTGCAGAAGTACACGCCCTTGGTGGATCGGGTGGCCAGGGATTTCTCCCGGGCCCTGAAGGCGAGGGTGGTGCAGAATGCCCGAGGGAGTCTGACCCTGGACATCAGGCCCAGCATCTTCCACTACGCCATCGAAGGTGTGGGCTCGCCGCCACCGGAGCGGGCTGGGGCGGGGTCAGGGAGGGCCGGGGGCAGGTGGTCGTGAGGCCCTGCGCTGCCTCGGGCTCAGGAACCCCCTCCTCCCCGCAGCCAGCCACTTAGTCCTTTACGGAGAGCAGCTGGGTCTCTTTGCCCAGCACCCGAATCCTGACAGCCTGAACTTTATCCACGCTCTGGAGGCCATGTTCAAGTCCACCGTGCAGCTCATGTTCGTGCCCAGGAGCCTGTCTCGCTGGACGAGCGCCAGCGTGTGGAACGAGCACTTTGAGGCCTGGGACTACATCTTCCAGTACGGTGAGGGCGGGGGGTCAGGCAGTGCTGCGGCCAGGGACCCCAGGGCCCCTCCACGCACCACAGTCTGGGGAGAACGGAGGCCACAGGAGGGACCTGTGGCTTCTTCATGGTCCCCAAGAGAGCTGGCAGTGAGGCTGGACTGGGCTGTTCCGAGAATGGGGGTAGGACACGGAGACCTGGGGTTATTGAGGGCTGAAGGGTAGGAGGATGACAAAAAAAAGTGCTTCCCAGCACCAGACCCAGGGCCTCTGTCTCTGTGTGTCCCGCAGCCAACAGAGCCATCCGGAGAATATATCAGGAGCTGGCCCTCGGCCACCCGTGGCACTACAGCGGCATCGTGGCGGAGCTGCTGATGCGTGCGGACATGACCCTGGACACCATCAAGGCCAACTCTATCGACCTCACTGCTGGGAGCGTGGACACGGTCAGGCCAGCGCCCAGCCCTTCCCATGGAACAGGGAGCCCTCCTGCCTCCAGGCTGCCCCCTCCCATGGCAAACGTCTCCTCCAAGCCCCTCCCCAGTCTACGGCTCCAGCTTCCCAACTGAGAAGGGGGAGCACGGGAGCCAGGCCTCAAAGGCAGGAGTCTGTGGTTACTCTCGTGGGAAGCCACGCTCCAGGCAGAGTGCAGAGTGGACGAGGCCCAGGGACATGCAGCAGCAGAGACCCCGGGGACCGTCTAGGTCCTGGGGCGGGGGGGTGGGGGGAAGGGCCGAGGCGCGGCTGGAGGCCCACACAGGGGACCTTTCCCAGGGACAGAGTACCTTTGGCTCTCACTCAAGATCCTTTGGCAGTGACAGACTGATGGGAGGGACAGCAAGGGGCTCCAGTGTGTGGGCGGGACAGCAGGTGGCTGGCAACACAGCACAGTGGGCAGGGTGGGCCCCGGGGTGTGAGCGCAGCCGAAGCTGCCTGTCTCTGGACCGAACCTGCATCTGCCAGCACCTCTGAGCGCCTGCTGGGCACCCAGGATCCTGAGCAGAGGCACAGGCCCCTGGGGCAGACACTCCCTGAGCAGGGGCTGTGATGCCACCACAAGGTGAGAGAGCCCAGGGCAGGGCCTGTGCCTCAGGGGGTAGCTCTGGGAAGGCTTCCTGGAGAAGGAGGCCTTTGCGCTGGGTGTGGAAGGACCACACAGAAGTTAGACAGGCCAAGAAGAGGAGGCTGGGAGGGCAGCAGGCCAGGGCCTGCAAGAGCGGACAGCAAGGAAGGCTGTGAGGCTGAGCGGGGGGAACAGGGCACGTGGGCAGAGGGGGGCAGACAGGGTCAGGGCCCCTGTCAGGAGGGGCTTTGGGCACCGGGCCTGTATCCAAGGCTAGAGGGAGCCAGTGTAGGGAGTGTCTCGCTCAGACTCCTGCTCCCTCTCGGGCCACAGGGCAGAGCGCGGACTAAAGCTGACGGAGCAACAGGGAGCCGTATCTGCATATCAGGAGATGCCGGGGCGCGCTGCCTTGGGGACGGCATTTAGGAGATATTCAGCCTCCCAGATCGCAGGCTGGGCTGGTGGACACCTCTCCCTGCACATGGAGATGATCCAGGAGGAGGAAGCAGTTGGGGCCCGGGGTGGCTGGTTCATGTCAGGACCCCGTGTTCGGACCTGCCTGTGGCTGGCCAGGGAGGTGACCCACGGGGAGCGGATGGCCCGGGGCTCCGGAACCCTCCCCGCTGAATAGATGGCAAGAGTGGGCACCTCCTGGGCCCAGAGGAGGGTGCGAGCCAGGCTCTGAAGCGGCTGCAGGAGGCCCGGGTCTTCTCTGAGGTTGGGGACACCCTCCCCGAGGGATTCAGGGGAAGCAGACAGGTGGCCTCAGGATCTTGACGGTCAGCTCTCTGGGCTTTGTCATCTCCGGGCACGCAGGTCCCCTGCCCCAGGGGACGGCGGCCATCTTTCTGGGAGGGGCGCCCTGGGGGTGGAGGGGCGCAGCCTGTGCCCGGGTCTGAGCCCTGGCCCCGTGGCTCCCGCAGACGGCCTTCCCCTTGTTGATGACTCTCTTTGAACTGGCTCGGAACCCGGAAGTGCAGCAGGCCCTGCGCCAGGAGAGCCTGGTGGCCAAGGCCAGGGTCTCAGAAAATCCCCAGAGGGTGACCACGGAGCTGCCCCTGCTGCGGGCGGCCCTCAAGGAGACCTTGAGGTAGGCGCGCTAGACCTGGGCTCCCCCCCGCAGCCCTGGCCCCGCCGTCGGGACAGCCCGCTCGGCGCGGCTTGCAGGCAGATCCTGGGGCTGCTGGTCAGCAGCTTGGCCCAAGGCTACATCCCCCTGCGCCTCCTCTTCCTCTCCCTAAAGGGATGGGGGTGCTTCTTCCTCTGGGGTCCCACCTCAGTGTCCCGGGACCGTCGTCGGTCGTGTCCTCATTGGCCCGGAGCTGCTCAGGCCGGGGCAGCTTTGGCTGACTCAGGAGAGGCAAGGAAGCAGCTCCTCAGGATTCGGGCTTCCCAGGGCCAGGAGCGGCTGTGAGGGCGCTGGGGGAGCTGCCCTCGGGCCGTGGGCGCTGGGCTAGGGAGGCTGCAGAAGGGAAGCGAGGGCCCTGTCGCAGCTGAGGACCCTGTTGGCCGCCCCTGTGCACAGGCTGTACCCCGTGGGTGTCTTCTTGGAGCGACAGGTGAGCTCAGACTTGGTGCTGCAGAACTACCACATCCCGGCCGGGGTGAGTGAGGCCGCAGGGCTCCCCTGCCAGACACCCCGCCCTCTGACCTTCACCCGCAGGGCATCTGACCCTGCCCCTCCCCACCTGTCTGCAGACATTGGTGAAGGTGCTACTGTACTCCCTGGGTCGAAACCCCGCCATGTTCAGCAGGCCCGAGCGCTATGAGCCCCAGCGCTGGCTGGACAGCCGAGCCTCTGGTACCAGGTTCCCACACCTGGCCTTTGGCTTTGGCGTGCGCCAGTGCCTGGGGCGGCGCCTGGCAGAGGTGGAGATGCTGCTTCTGCTGCACCACGTGAGTGGGCCTGGGCGGGGCCGGGGCGGGCAGCCTCGTCGGGAACCTCAGGCTTCTGCTCCTGGGGCACCCGCCCTCAGGGCCCTGGAAGGCAGCGGAGGCCGGCCAGGCAGAACCCACGCCTCTGTCCTAGGTGCTGAAAAACTTCCTGGTGGAGACGCTGGTGCAAGAGGACGTAAAGATGATCTACCGCTTCGTGTTGATGCCCTCTACCCTCCCCCTCCTCACCTTCCGGGCCATCAGCTAGTCACGTCGCCACTCGGTCGGGCTAGTCACACCACAAGCTCCCTCTGCCTGACCCCAGGCCACCCCTCTTTTCTCCCATGGGCCCTGCTTCCTGAGCCACACCACAGTCCAGGCAGCGCGTTGCACAAATGGAACAGCCCAGCCCTCCGAGGGTCAGGGCTTGCCAGCCTGTGCAGCAAGGCCCGAGCAGAGCTGGAGATGAAACTTGGTCGCAGGTCCTGGCCATGTGCCCGGTCCCACGAGGGCCCTGTCCTGCAAGGAGTACCGTCTGAGGGCCTTGGAGCCCCTGTTGCCCCAGCTCCAGGCTCCCTGTGTGTCCATCCAAGCAAAGGGGCCTCAGACACCGCCCTTTGCCGCCCTGTCCAGTCTCTATGCCCTCTGTGCTAAACTCTGCCCCCACGCAAGAGATGACAACTTGGGCGTCCCCTGTCCTGCTCGGTACCATTTCCAATGCCGTCCCTTTTGTCTGCAGTGCTCTGGCGTGGACTTGCCCTTCAAGCTGGGTCGCTAGCTGTCCATCTACCTGCTCCACTCAGCCCGCAGGGGCTCCTCCTGGCAGTGCCAGCCCTCTGGGATTGTGGCTGAAGTGCCCAGCCGAGGGCCTGCATAGGCAGGTCAGCAGTCATGTTTACTAGAAGGGTAGCTACCAAAGAGCCAACTTGGACATCTGGGTCAATGGTATGCATCGGACAGCAGGAGGCATGTTGACCGCCTCCGGCAGGAGTTCGGGGGCCACAGAGAAGCCTCTAGAGGAGGGCGTGGGGCCATCTCGTGCTCCCTTTAGGGGAGCCGGTCTGGAGGGCCCCACTGCCCTCGTGCAGTGCCCCGTGCCCCAGAGCGGAGCAGCCACCCTAACCTCATGGGTGGGAGAGGCTTTGAACAACTGAGAGCCAGCCGGGGTCCCCTAGTTGGCAGGAGCGTGTCTGTCCCATGCCACCTGGGGTCAGGTGACACCCCCAGGAGGAAAGGGGGCCCAGAGGCAAGAGGGGGTGCTGGGGCCTCTCCACTCTCCCTCCCTCCCCACTCCCACCTCGTCTGGTGAGAAGCAGGTCCTCAGTCCCGGCGAGGCAGTAGGGCAGGAGGAGTTGTGTTTCTGGCTGCGCCGGCCCTGCTGGCACTGAGCCACCCCGATGGCATCTGTTCGGTGCCAAGATCCCTGGAGGAGAACAAGGGCTGCACACCCCTCGCCACTCCACTCCACCCACGGCGGAAGAGGCCTGCTGCCACCAGTGGGTCTTCGCTGTGGAGGGGGACTTGGAGAATCATGGAGAAGAGAGGACGTTCCAGACTCTGTGGTCGCACAGGCACAAGCTGGAGCCCTGGCTTTCCCACGTGGGCCCAGCCCTCAATCCCTCCGAGGCGCAAGCTTTTCCTCTGGGAATTCTGTATAATTACCATTGCAGCAGGCCTCAAGGGCCCACAGGGAGACCGGCGCTCGGAAAGTACCCGGCTTTCTGGCTCGACCGGCACTGAATAAACACAGATTTCTCTTCCCACTGCTCAGGAGTTGTCTCCTTGTTTGTGGCCCTGCTCTGTGGTGAGTGGACGGTGTGTGATGGCAGGAATGGAATGAAAACCTCGTTACCCTGGGGTCAAGGTGTGTCATTCTGCGAAGCTTGGCACGTGTGTTTGCTTGAGCTTCACGGCAGCCCTGAGAGGCACCCACTGTGCTCGTCCCCATTTTGCAGGCGAGGAAACTGAGTTCATTCACCTGCTAGAGTCTCACAGCGCATCCTTGGCAGGGGTACCACTGAAGCCAGGATGCCAATCCCATCTCTAAGGCCCTCAGCGCAGCTCCTTCCCGTTGAAGGGCCTTGGCTTGGGAGTGATCGTGCACATCCTGGAGACAATCTCCAGTTTAAAGCATCTCTGGATGCTTTCAAGATTGTCTCTTGGTTTTCCGTGTTTCTCCGTTTTCCCGTATCAAGCCTACGTAGGAGTCTCTTTTTCCTCATCCTGCTTGGAATTTCCCATGCCTTTCCAGTGTGAGTGTCCATCTGGCTCTTTCTAAAAGTCTTCCAGGTTATCTCAACAGTCTACTGTGTAATCGCCATAATTCTTATGCCTCTTCACATCTTTCAAGGTAGAAATAGTATTGCCTTTAAGAAGCCCGATGCCAAGACCTGGAACATCTTCCATGTTCCATGTGCCGCTGGGGCCTGGTTTGAGGCTGTGTCCTCCAGGTGCCCAAGGGTTATCACTTTCCCAGGGCCACTCTTTGTATTAATTACACAGCCTGGGGTTTCCTCTGAGGCACGAGTAACATAAATCCTAACCCACCGTGGGGGCCTGTTCTCAGTTCTCAGCGGGAGCGCATATCGCCCTCCATCCCAGCCTCAGGAAGCTAGGCCTCTTCCTCGCCTCCCCACGGTGTTAGGCGGCAGGTTTCCAGGCTGCATCTTCAGCGTTGTTGTAGTGTTTTCAAATCTTGCCTTTCCGTGGGGTTCTGATTGCAATTTCTAATCTTACTCGTGTCCTAGGCCTCTCGTCCTTTCCCCCCACTAACTGGGGCCACCGGATCACTAGACTTGGTGTCTTGTGCCCAGCCCTCCCCTGGTGGCTGCTGTGTACTGGCTTCTGTGCTCCCTCCTCCCTGGCCCAGGTCCCTCCTTGTTTCAGGATCCTGAAGAGGTCCTGTCCTTTCTGCCAGCCCAGAAATGCACTTTTGACATGTTTTTGGTTCTGTAGAGCTACCGGAGTGGGAGGATTTTCAGAGCATCAGCTCCGTCCCTTTGCTCGAACCTGAAGACCTTCAGTGGCACATTTAAATAGGCAGTCGGTGGCTGCCCCGGGGGGAGGACTGGGCATCCCCATAATTGTCAATCAAATCTCTGCAAAATGGTTTTCAGCTTTCTTGTGGAAAGAGTTGCCTGCCTTGCAGGAGAGGTCCTAGAATTACTGGTTGGTGGTTGTATGCGCTTGGTAGAATGTGGGACAATGGTAGGATTGCTAGCCAAAGTTTAAAATGGCTGTACCCGCTTTCATTCACCACCCTCTACGTGTCAGGCACTGTGCTATATGGTAGCGACAAAGACAAGTCCTTGACCTCAGTGGGATTATATCCTATGAGTCTAAACTACAGAAATGGATACTTATTTCAATAATTTTCATAATGTCAAAAATGGACGCAATGTAATTTTCTTTCAGTAAAAGGATTGCTAACTTTCGATGTGTCTGTTCATTAGAAGCCTAACCATCAGTGAAATGAAAAAGTGAGGTCCGTGTGCGAGCATTTGTATAGGATGATAGTCACCATGTGTTAACTAAAAAGGTAAGTCCCAGCGTTACACTAGGATGTGGACGGGCTCACACATTCTCGCAGATACACCCACAGCCCCAGACAGACACACAACCATAGTATAAACCTGTATTCTACTGTATTTTAAGCAGCACATTAACAGTGAGGAGAAGTATCAGAAAGCCTCTGGAAATCAAAGGCAAGCGTCCAATAGATGTGTCGTGACAACACCATTAGATGTCAGAAAGCATCAGAACAATATACTCGCGGTGTGTAGGGAAATGGCCATCCACAGCGGATTTAAATCAGCTCAACGTCCATTCAAGAATACTGGTTAAATGAAACATTTTAAAGAAAAGGCGAGTGACAAAAGCAGTTCGCTAGTCACAGACCTTCACCGAAAGAGCTACCCAGAATTTGCTTCAACAGAAGGAACGTGGACCCTAGAGAGAAGATGTGGGATTTAAAGTGGGAGTGCGAGCACAGAAGCTGATACAACGCATGGCTACATTCGATTAATCACTGACTGTGGAGAGGCCCAAGGGCACAGATCCTGTGAGCCCTGCAGGACTCAGCACTGAGGTACTTAGAGCATTTCCGGAGACGCTTCCCTGCTGTGATGTGTGCTCTTCCTCAGCTTTCGGAACCAGCCCCTCTGAACCCCCAGCATGTGCCGAGGCCCTTTATCTCCATCTCCGGACGCTCCCGGACAGGTCCAGGTGCCCTCAGCCTCGGGCTTCCCTGCTGGGAAGACTCAGGAGCCCCAGTCGCCTTTTTAGCGACAGTCGTGTGAGCTGGGAAAGCGGTGGGACTCCTGCTTCTGCAGGTTGCTCCCAAATCTGCAACGACACTAAAGGGATAATGACAGCACAGTCACACTAGTGCGGCTTTAACGTATCAACCACTGGCAATCTGGAGCACTTATGCGTTACCTGATCCACATTTTGTATCCGTCCCATCCAGATGCGGCTGTGAGTGAGGGGCTGTCACCATCCTATCTTGTCCGTCAGAAAATGGGAGCCCATAGAACAAGGGTCTTTGTCCCAGGATTCAGGGCTAATCCGCGGGTCGGTGGGGATTGGAACCCTCATCCCTGTGACTGCAGGGCCTGAGCTCCACCTGGGCTCGCCCAAAACGCCAGGCAGGGGAGAGGACTCCTGCCTGGGGAGGCGGGGTCAGAGGTCAGGGAGCAAGAGGAGAAACAGTCCTGGGGAAGCTGACCCCAGAGAGACAGGCTGAAGGACTCCAGGCCCCAGCTGGGACGGACTCTGCAATTCGCTGGGGAAGAGGCCGAGTGTCCAGCGTTCCGTCAGTGCCTCAGTAGCTGAAATAAGAAGCATCCAGGCCCCCCAGGTCCCCAGCAAAGGGGCTGCTGCCAACGGGACTAACACCCCTCCCCAAAGGCTGCCACCAGCTAGCACCCACCGAGCTGATTCTAAAATTCACATGGAATGCAAGGAACCTATGTAGCCAATGTAATCCTAAAACAGAAGGACAAGGTAGGAGGACTCAAGCTCCCCGACTGCTAACCCTACTGCAAAGCCACAGCCGTCAAGGCGGGGCGGCGCTGGTACAAGGGCAGACAGGCCGACGGGGAGAGCTGAGTGCTCACACATGAAGTGGTACGTCTGTGGGCACTTGACGGTTTACAAAGGTACCAAGACCCTCCGCCGGGGAGCATATATTTTCAAGGAATGATGTTGGGACAACTTTATAGCCACGTGGGAGAACATGAAATTGGACCTTTACCTCGCTCGGACCTTACACAAAAACCAGCTCAAATGCACCAGAGACCTAATCATATGAGCTAACACTGTAAAAACCTTCGACGAAAATATAAAGGTAATTCTTCATGATCCTGGTTTTGGCAAAATATTCTCAAATATGACAGCAAGGGCATGAGCGCCAAAAGAAAAGCTAGATAATTTGGGCTTCATCAAAGTTAAAAATGTTTGGTCTTCAAAGGACACTTCCAAGAGAGTGAAAAGACAAGCCACAGAATGGGAGAAAGTATTTGCAAATCATATGTCTGATAAGATACTTGTTTTCTGAATGTATAAAGAACACTCAAAACTCTGTCATAAGAAGACAATCCACAGGACTTCCCTGGTGGTCCAGTGGTTAAGACTCTGTGCTTCCACAGCAGGGGCCGAGGGTTCGATCCCTGGTCAGGGAGCTAAGATCCCACATGCTGCTCGGTGGGGTAAAAAAAAAAAAAAAAAAAGACAACCAAATTTAAAGTTGGGCAAGTCATTTGAATGGACATTTCTCCAAGGAAGATGCACTCACAAATGACCAACACACACATGAAAAGGTGCTCAACCTCATGAGCCGTCAGGGAAACACAAATCAAACCACAGAGGGGGGCTACTGCATACCCACTGGGATGGCTAGAATAAAAAAATCAGAAAATAACAAGTGCCGGTGAGGGTGTGGAGAAACCAGAACCCTCATGCACTGCTGGTGGGGCTGTGAAATGGTGCAGCCACTGTGGGAATAGCCTGATAATTGTTCCAATGGTTAGAGAGTGATCGTAGGACCCAACAACTCCACTACTAGGCATACACCCAAGAGAAGTAAAAACCTATGTCCACATAAAAGATGTTCACATGTATGGTAGCAGCATTACCCATAATGACCAAAGGTGGAAACAAGCCAAATGTCTTTCAGCTGCTAAATGGATAAACAAAATGAGGCATAGCCACACAGTGGAATATTATTTAGTCAGGAAGAGGAAGCACTGCAACACACCACAGTGTGGGTGAACCGTGAAAGCTCTAAGGCAAGCTGAAGAAGCCAATCACAATCGACGCCGGGTTATATGATTCCATTCACAGAAAATGTCCAGAACAGGGAAGTCTATAGGGACAGAAAGTACATTTATGGTTGCCTAGTGACGGGGGGTTGAGCCTGGGTAGTGTAAAGGGATAATCACGAGTAGGTATGGGATTTCTTTTCAAAGTGAGGTAAATATTCTAAAATGGACTATGGTCATGGTTGACATAGCTATGAATATACTAATAATTATTGAATTCTATACATGAGTGAATGGCATGGTATGTGAATTACATCTCAGTAAAGCTATCTAAACAAACAAACAAACGAGGTAACAACACATGTTACAACAGGGATGAAGCTTCAAATATTATGCCCAGTGAAAGAAGCCAGACACAAAAGGCCATATATTGTACGATACCTTTTGTGTGAAATATCAAGAGTGATGGGTGATTTCACGTGTCAGCTTAGCTAAGCGATGGCATTCAGTTCACTGGCCAAACACCAATCTCAATGTTGCTCTGAAGATATTTTTAAATGCGATTAGCTTTCTCATCAGGAGACTTTGGGTACAGCCGATTATCCCCCATAACGCGGGTGGGCCTCATCCAATCCATGGAAGGCCTTAAGAGCAAAGACCCAGATTCCCCAAGTAGAAGAAATTCTCCTTGAGAGACTGCCTCTGTGCATGGCTGTATGTTCTTCACTCTCATAGTTGCATACCTGCCATTGATGAATATAAACCACAGTTTACTGTTGATGGACATTAGGGCCGTTTCTGGTTGCAACTACCCCAGGTGGTGCTGCAGTGAATATTCCAGTCCTTGTCTTGAGGTGGGGCATTGTGAGTGTTTCAGGAGCTCCGTACCCAGAAGTGGTAATGCCGGGTCTTTGACGTGCTTAAGTACAGCTTTGGCAGGGCTGTTGAAGAGATTTCCACAGAGTGTACCTATTTATACTCCACGGGGTCCCGCACACTTCAAAATCTCGCCAACACATGGTGTGGTCGTCTTTGAACGTTTAGTCATTCCCGTTGGGGTCATCGTATTGTGTTTTCACGTTGGATTTCCACCAAGAGGAATCGTGTTCAATAACTTTTCTTATACTTATTACCCATACACATTTCCTATCTGGTAAACTGGCTTTATGCCTTTTGCTCAAATTTCTATTGGATGATCTGCTATTTTAGTTACTGATTGGTAGGAAGAAGCTCATTCTATATTCGGAATACGAGTCGTTTAGCAGATATGTGTTTGAAGTGCTTTCTCCTCATCTATGGAGCGCATTTTCACTGTCTTATCAGTACCTTCTCAGGGGCAGACGTTGTGAATTTTTACATAATGCCAGTTATCATTTTTTTCTTATGTGACCAGCAGAATTTTGTTCAGTTTTGAAAATTCTTAATTTTCCAAAGGACATAAAGATAGCCATCTACATTTTCCGCTGTAAAAACTTCATTTTTGAGTATTTATGGAGATCCACAAACGTCCTGAACCTGCTTCTTTTGCGTGGTGTGAATACTGTGTACGTTATCTTGTGTATCCACCACTCGTCAAGGCAATCAAGATTCTATCCCCACTCCAGGGCAGGGTCAGCTTCGTCAGAAAGCCCATAACTGGATATATGTGCTTTCTGACTTTGCTTTTCTCCTCTGTTGGTCTATTTTTCAATCCTGAGCGCAATCCCACACTGTCTTCATAAATGAGACGATATAAATGCCCTTGGTAGTTGACAGTGCAAGTCCTCCAGCGTTTCTCTTCTCCCACTAGCTTGCCTTGGCTATTCCTAGCCCTTTCCATTTCCATAAACACTTGAACATTTGGAATCAACTTCACGCGCACACACACACACACACACACCACCTGCTGAGACTCTGACTGCAATTTCATTGAATTTGTAGATTAATCTTTACTCTATTGGGACTCACCATCAATAAGCTTGGTGTATCCTTCTATTGCTTTAAGACTTTAACTTCAATAGAATCTCTGGTTCATAGGGTTTTTGAAAAATATTAAGGACATTTCGGCCTCCCTCTCTCATTGTGTTATGGTTAACAGTGTTTTCCAAGTTTTTGTCGTCATCAGAAATCTCACATTTATCACAGGGAGCCTACTCATAACAGCCCCTTATTTTCTTTATAAGGTCTATGAGGGCTGATTGATGCCTCCCTTTCGATTTCTGATATTGGCAATGAGAATTTTATTTTTCTTCTTTGTGATCTCCTTCTGTGTTACCAATGCCCTGAATCCTTCCAAAATACCAGCCTTGGTTTTGTGGATTTACCTCGTGTTCATTCTGCTCTCCTCTTTATACTTCCTTCCTCATTTCTCTGAGTGGATCATCTCTTCTTTTTCTAACATCTTGAATGGAAGCTGAGGAAACTTTCACCCTGTTCTCTCTTCTGCTAGATGCCTGTGATGTGATATATTTTGCACTAAGCACTTTTTCAGCTGCTTTCCCCGCACTCTCAACTTGTCATAACTTCATAATCATTTAGACCTTACTATTTCCCAATTCCTGTTGGGGCTTGTCTTCTGTGTAATTGGTTTAGAAGTGCCCTGAATAATTAGTAAGCAGTTGGGGATTTCCTGGCTCTCTTTTGACTAATCATTTCTAGCCTAATTTCACTGAAGTACAGAAGGAACTCTAAGTAACGTCAATCATTTGAGATTTGTTGATGCTGGGTTACGTCATGGCATGAACTCAAGTTTGTAGAGTCACATGCGACCCTGTAAAAAGCTTTATGTGGTCATCTCTGGGTCTGTTGTTATGTATACTGATTTTTCCTAGTTTGTTAATGAGGCTGCTCAGAACTTCTATAGCACAGGTTGGCAAACAGGAGTGTGTGGGACAAACCCTGTCCACCAACCGTGTCTGTAATTAAAGCTTGGTTGGAACACAGGGACGATCATATGTTTACTTAGCCTGTATGGCTGCTTCCACCCGCACAAAGACAATGTTTTGTAGTAGTGACAGAGGCTAGAAGGTCTACAAAGCTGAAAACATTTGCTGTCTGCTCCTTTCAGGAAAAGATTATTGATCCAGGTCTATCGCTGTGATGTTTTTTTCTCCTTGCTCCAGCATCTAGAAGCTATGGAGAGGGACGTGTTGATGATAACTAAATATAGGATAATGGAGTTGTCTACAGTACCTAAATTCCACCAAGGTATCTTCTGTACGTATTTTGAGCCCGTGTTAGGGGTGCGTATGGATTTTGATTGTAATGTCTTTCTGCTATTTTGTCCCTTCGCCTCTACACAACATGGCTCTTCACATAAGTAACGCTCTTGTCTTAATATTTACTCAGCCCGTGTGTGTGTATAAGAGGGTCCTTTGGGGGGCAATCAAATTGTATACCATTTTCTATATTTCATTTTCAATCTTTTCATGTCCTTGTTTTAAAGCATGTCTCTAATAAAGAGCATTTTTTTGTTTACCCCAAAAGTCTTGAGTTCCTAATTGTAGTCATTTAAATAATAATGTAATTAATGATATGTTTGTTTAAACATTTCATTTCCATTGAACGTTTACTTTGAGATAATTGTGTATTCAAATGCACTTGCAGGAAATACAGAAAGATCCTGCGAGTGCTTTACTCAGTTACTTGTTAATATCTCGCAAAATATAGTACAGTATTACGACTAATAGGGTAGTTCCATTCACAATAGTGAGGAAGAAGATTGGTTTCATCACTGCAATTTCCCTTATATGGACTCACGAACCTCTTTTCCACCCATATCTGGAGACAGTGGCCCCTGCAATACTAATTTCATGTCCATTTATAAAAGTTTGTCACCTGTATAACGGCATATAAAAGAAACAGTGTGTATGTAACCTTGGGAGATTGTCTTTTTTCACTGAGCATAAGTCCCTGAATATTCATTTAAGTCAGCGCATGTGTCACATTTTTCTCTCTTTCCTGCTGAGTATCTCCCAGGTGAGAAAGTTACATGGCTTGTTTACCCACTGCAGGACATCTGGGGTGTCTTGTCGTGGGATATTACAAATAAAGCTGTCATATACAGCCATGCATGTTTTCTATGGACACGTTTCAGTTTGTCTGGGGAAAACAGAGAAGTAAATTTGGGGATCTTCTGGTAGTTGCTTGTTTAGCGTTTAAAGCAACTACCACCCTGTCCTGCTCGTTGGCTGCACCATTCTTCTGGGTCACCAGCAATGTGTGAACGATCTGGTTTCTTTGCATCCTGCCCAGCATTTGGTGTGGTCCCTCTGGAGACCTCCATGCCACACCCGTCCTGCCCAGAACTTCTGGAACCATCTCCCCCGTCCGTGTCCTCCGAGACCTTCGGGCACCAGCCCGTCGCCAGGCGCTCTGAGGGAACCGCCTCTGGGGACGCGCTTCCGCCCCGAGGCCAGGCCAAACCTTCTAGAGGCCGCGCAAAGCCTGACGGGAGACGCCCTTCAGTACTTCCGGGGTGAGGTCTGCGCTCTGAGCCTGACCAGCCTCTCCTCACTCACCTGCGGCGGCTGCGCTCTCTACGGCCTTTGGGAGCCCGTCTTGAGGTCGTGTCCCTGAAGGTTCCATAAGGTCTGGGCAGGACGCAGGGATGTGGGGGAAGGTTTCAGAAGGTCCGGGCAGAACGCGGGCTGGGAGGGGGGAGGGGAAGGTTCCAGAAGGTCCGGTCAGGACATGGGCCGGGAGCTGGGAGGGGAAGGTTCCAGAAGGTCCGGGCAGAACGCGGGCTGGGAGTGGGGAGGGGAAGGTTTCAGAAAGTCTGGGGAGAATGTGGGCTGGGAGGGGGGGGAGGGGAAGTTTCCAGAAGGTCCGGGCAGGACACAGGGATGGGGCAGATTCCAGAAGATCTGGGTAGGAGATGGGGGGGAGGGGGATGGATGGGGGGGAGGGGGATGGATGGGGGGGCAGGGGGGATGACGGATGGGGGGGCGGGAAGGTGCCAAAAGGTCTGGGCAGGACGCAGGGTGGTGGGGGCAGTGCTGCAGGCTTGGACTGGGTCTTAGGTCAGTGTCTGAAGATCCTAGGGTTTGGCCCTGCCCTCCTGGAGCAGGGGTCGCAGATCCACTACCACCACCCATCCGTTCTGACCACACGGCATCCCTCCCCTGGGGTCCCATGGCCTCTCCTACCCACCTAGCAGCCCTTCCTGTGGGTGTTCCTTTCACCACCCCCTGTGCCATATAATATATGATGATATATGGCATATATTATCACCTTTCTGGGTACGGATGGCCCACTGAACCCACACAGCATCTTCACCACTGAAATCCCTGTCCCACCCGGACCCCACCTAGCATCCCCTCCCCTGAGTCCCAAGGCTCCCGGACTCATATACCCGTGCCTTGTAGATTCCAGGTTTATTTAAATTAAGCCCCTAGGAGGATCAGGTATTTCCTGCTAAAAGCAATTCACAGATGTGACACCCTGTTATCTTTCTGTTAGCCGACACCCTCAGTGGAGGACCAGCACAGAGATTTGACCAGGTCATCATTTTCCTTCCCAAACTAGTGGCCCCAACAGAGAGGAAAAATGAGTTTACAGGCTGCTACTGAACTTTGCCTTCTACAACTTTTTGTAACCTCTGGAGCTAAAATTGTGGGTGGGGGTGCTCAAAATAATCCAGGGTCCAGAGTAATCCCCAGGATCTTTTTTCCAGAGATCTCTTCAGGTGATTTCTTTCCAGGTGGCAGTGAATAAGGTTACTTATCACACATTTCCTTGAGGGAAGTCATGCACGTGGTATTATCAGTGTCGCTACTTGCTGATTCTCGGACTGAAACCCACCACACTGGATTTTCACAAATGCTGGCAAATTCAAACTCCTCTGTGGCAAAACCATAAATGTATGATGAGTTTCATTTCCAAAGAATACACCTTTTGCCTGAATTGGGAGAAGAGGGCCTTAGCTAAGTTGTCCTCGATACATCAGTTCTCCCATCGGCCGTTTTTCTTCTCGCACAGTCTTTGCCTATCAGGGACAACGGGAGTGGTGCGAAAGGCCACCTATTTTAATTCTCATTCATTTAATGATATTCTTATTCCTTTTTCTATCCCCATAGCTTGTAAGACTGTGATTAGCAATCCTAAAACATTCTAAATACCACCCCCAGCCCATTTAACTCTGCAAAGCCTTAGATTCCTACACTCAGGGTTATGCAACCAAATTCTGGACCTTCAGTCTTTAGCTGAGGAGGCGAATTCAGCCTCTTGTTGAAATATTTTCTGCTCTGTGTCATGATTCTCATAATGGATTGAATCTGGGCTAAATCACGTACAGCCCATTTTTTTTTATTAAAAATAATTTTTTTTGCCCACGCCACTCATCTCACGAGATCTTAGTTCCCCGACCAGGGGTCGAACCGGGCCCGTGGCTGTGAATGCATGGAGTCCTAACCACTGGACCGCCAAGGAATTTTCTGTAGAGCACATTTTTAATCCCTGGCACTTTATATGAATTATTTGAAACAGTAAAGTTGAAAGAATTTACAGCAAATACAAGGATACCCACCACCTAAAGTCCACCCTTAACATTTGACTAGTTTTTCCACATATCCATCCATCTCTCCGACCATGCTTTAGTTCATCTTATCTTTTGATTCATTTCCAGAGGAGCTACAGGCATCAGCGTTCTTTCCCTACAAACTGTAGCAGTTTTGCCCTGCATGATTCATGCTTTATGTGTCTTATCTAAAAATTCTTTGACTAACCCAAGATTGAAAAAATTGTTCCTGTTTCCTTCTAGAAGTCTTCTAGCTTTGTATTTAGATAAGTTTTATAGCTTATAGTTATACCTGTGATCCATTTCCAATGGATTTTTGTATATGATGTGAGGTAAGGGGAAAGTCACGTTTATGTTTTTGCTTTTCTTTTTTACAAGTTCTTTTCATTTGGGGGCATATCTTTTGCATTTGGTTGCTCAAAGGTCCCAGCACCATTTGTCACAGAGGTGGCCCTTTCTTCATTGCATTATCTTGCTTGGCACTTTTGTCTAAAATCGATCATTCACACATGGGTAGGTCTGTTTCTTGACTCTTTAGTCCGTTCTGTTGATCGTATGTCTAAGCTTTCTGCAGCTGCAGCCTCACACTGTCTTGGTTACTGTAGCTTTTTTCTAACTACCATTCAAAATCCAGAACCATAAAAGAAAAGATGGTGATAAAGCTCCTCTCCTGACCAAACTCCAGCCAGGCTCCTCTGGGCCTTTTATCAACTAAGCCTCAAGCTTGGCCTGTAAGGACTAGAGCAAACACTAAGGTCGCTTCTAACAGCTGAAGGCCGCATCCCTAGGGTGACTCAAATCCCCCCACCCCTGCCTTAAAGTACCCACCTGAAGAACTGTGTTCCGGCGGCCACCTGAAGATGGGCCCCTTCTCCCAGCCTCCGTGGGAGGGCGGGAGCTTAACTTAGATAAGTGCCAGTTAGCAAACCCAAGTGGGTTTCACAGGGACCAACCGTGCCTTCCTGCTTCTGTAATTTTCACCTCCCTGACTCCACTGAGCCCCTCTCGCCACCTCCGTACTCCCTCACTCTCCCTTTGAGATGCCCAGTCACCCCTGTGCAAATCCAAGTGGAGTTCCCTTCACACAGACTCTTTTCCCCACTGAGATAGAATGTTCCTGATCAAAATCCATCCTTACCACTTTAACTAGTGTCTGACTTTGTTTATCTTTGACCATGAAAAGCAAGCACTTCTGCTTGGCAAAAATACCAAGACCTGTATCAGATAGGAAAAAAGTTTTTTTGACTTTTTATGGCAGACAGTGGACTACTGTCACAGTGCATTTAGACAACAGACTTGAATAGAGAGCACAGAAAAAGGAATACACATATCTACCTGAATGCAAAAACTTGCTCAACGTCACTCATAATTAAAGAAATGCAAATTCATGCTACGGGATACTATTTTTATCTACTGGATTGGTGAAAACCCAAAGGGTGGATAAGAATGCATTCTTTTTTACGATACTGTGGGAACGGGCACTCACACTTCTCAGAGATGGGAGGAGAAAACTGATGTAGCTGCTGGGCAAGTGCATCTAGATTGCAAATACATTGAACCTGAGACTGTCAGTCGAATTTCTGGGAAACCGTCCTTCCGGTGTACCTGCACTCGTAAGAAATAACATTACGGACAACTGCAGCTCTATTTGTAGTACGACACGCTGTAAGCAACACAAAGGCTCATCGAAGGAGGCTCTGTAAATACACTCTCTTACATCCAGGCCGTGGATGCTCCGCCACTGTAAAAAAACAGAATTCCTGCGAAGGTGCTGCCAGTGCTAACAAAGGCACGTCTGCAGGAGAGGGCTGCGGGAAGAACGCAGGCGGGGAACGGCCACGCGCCACGCCGCTCTGGGGCCACGACGTGGGAGAAACCACAACGCGATCCCGTGCGGCCCGGGAAGCGACAGGGTGCGAGCACCAGGGGTACCTGGAGCAGCCTCTCCCCTAGCGCCAGGCGCCGGGTGCGCGTGCGCGGCCCGCCCTCAGGGGGCAGGGTCTTGTGGAGTGGGAGGGGCGGTGGGTGTCCGCTCCCTCCGCGGGAGGGCCCTGCCGCCCGCAGACGCATGGCCGATGTCTCGCCTCCTTGACCCGCCACCCGCCAGATAGCAGGGCGAATGTGGGTGTGGAGCTTGGGGAACATTCCAGAAGGAGCAGGAGAGGGGAGCCCGGAAGGGAGCGGGCAGGAGTGCACGGGGCGCGTGAGGCCTGCAGGCTTGGTGAGAGGAGAGCTGGCCTCGGCATCCGGGGTGGCAAGGCCAGCCTGGGATGGGCTGGGTGCTGCAGGGGTACCCGCGCCTTCCTGTGCCCTGGGGTCAGGATGCATGGTGATGCCCTGGCCACAGATGGAGAGGGAGATGAAGATGGAGGAGGAAGGCCTGTGGTGCTGGGTGGGAGGGTGCCCCATGAGGGCTCCTGAGAGCAGGAGTTCAGATCCGCGGTGGGGGAAACCTGGTGCAGCCTTCAGGGAGCAGTAGCGGGCACACCTGCCGAGCAGGTTTGCTGGGGCGTGGGCGAATGAATGCAGAGTTCCAGGGAGTGCTGACGTCCCTGGGGATAAAGGGGACTTAGTGGCGGTGACAGGCCACCCAGCACCGAGAGGCCACACCTGGCCCCAGGCCCATGGGTGAGGAGGAGAGGGTCTGCCCCGGTGTCCAGCGGGGAAGGGCTCCAAATGCTGGTGGACACACAGGGGCCAGATCTAAGCGCGGAGCCACAGGGCTGAGCACGTGGCCTGCTCGCTTCTCACGTTCAGGGCCGGACGTCCTCGGAGATGACCGTCCTCCTTGTCTGGCTGCTGCTCATGAGCCTGCCACGGGTGGAGACCAACGTCACCGTGTCTGTAAGGCAAAGTAAGTTCCAGGCCCTCGGCCTCCTGGGCTGGGAGGAGGCGGTGGGCCGGAACGCCTGTGCGGACTCGGGGGTGGCCATCCCCGTTTGGGTGCCGCCCTGGCCCCAGGTGGGTTTGGACAGTTGCAACACAGAGGACTCAGTGGGCAAAAGACCGTGAAGAGGGTGGTCAGCTCCTGGATGCCTAGTGGGGGAGCCTCTTGATGTGGAGCCCCCCGAGAGCAGGTCCAGAAGGCTGGCTTTATTCCCCAGCACCCAGCTCTCCCTGCCACAGCCCTGCCTTCCTGGGGGAGGTCAGGCTGGAGGCCAAGCCTGGCGCAGCCATCGCTGGGCCTTCTAGGGCTGCCTTTGAGAACAGAGAGCTGCAGGAGCGTGACCAGCTTCTCCCCCAGCAGCAAGTCCCGCCGTGACGCAGAGCTGACAGTGGGCCGCCGCTCCGGGGTCTCGGGAGGGGAAGGTGGGGCCGGGTGCTGAAGGAGGTGGGGCGGGCCAGGAAGCGGGATGGAAAGGGTGTGTGAGAGCAGACTCCAAAGCTGTGGCGTTTCTTTTTCTAGAGAAGTCAGAGGTGAGACGACAGTGTTGTGTGTGGATGGGGCACATCCCTGAGGCTGGGCGGGGTGGGGGGAGGTGAGCCTTGGGTGTTGCCATACGACAGTGAGAGCTTGCGTGTCTCTGGGACGAGTGTTTGTGCGTGTCGGGTTCGTGTGGTGGGTCTTGGTGTGGAGGTGTGAGAGAGACACACCCTGTGTGTGGATGAGGGAAGCCCAGAGAGCAGAGAAGGAGCTCCGGGCATGGGGCGGGCTGTGGGGAGCTGGGAAGACAGCGGGACCCCAGGCTGTTCTCATTTGGAGGAAGGAGAGGATGGGGGGTGTTGGTCTGACAGGACCTGAGAGCTGCCACATTCCATTTTCTTTTTATTCCTCATTTCAGACGTACTGAGGTGTCACGTTTGCGAGAAGGAGAACAGTTTCGATTGTGAAAGACCAACAAACTGTAGCCGGGGCGTCTCGTATTGTAGTACTGTGGCCGTGAGTAAGTATCTCAGTTAGTACTGGGCTTCCACGGGCAGGTCAGTGGGATACTTTCAGGATTCAGGGTCTGTCTAGTTTTCCTCAGTAGAGAATAACTAATATGAAAGCTACCCTTTTTTTAAATTTGAAGAGCAAAGTCCTGTGAAGCCAGGAGGGCAGGTGGACCATGGAGGAGACCCAGCTAAGTCACAGCAGGGCCGACGTAGGGCAACACGCATTGCCCGCTGGTCAGGGTGAAGTACTGAAGTGCAGGAAGAAAGTAACAGAGACTTCTTTTCATTCACTTCTAAGTGAAAAATTAAGCTTTAAGGACTTCAGATGTCCCACCAAGAGTAGCTTTTACAAGAGATGTACATAATTAGGGGCATGGGCTTAAAATATGTTCTGAAAGGAGTGTGCATACTTTAAAACGACTGGACGCCACTGCTGGGTCATCTGTAATTCGCCCGAGGACTTCTGGCCGCATGAGGAGCTCTCTCCCGAGGGCGAGTCTGAGGGCCCCGGCGTGACCCAGCAGTGGCTTCGTCAGGGCTGGAGAATTCACTTCCCGTTCGTCAGTCGCTTCTGGAGGCTTCCATGTTCCAGGAAGTGTGCGGGGTGCTGAGTGGGTCGAGGTGTAAGCCCCACTGAGGCCTCACGTGGACCTGATAACTTAGTGTGGAAAGATGAGATGAGGTGAAGTCGGAAGACGGGCCCCGTCACCCAGCGCTGAGCTGTGCCCTTGCGGCAGGCTCCCTGGCACAGCGCTCACACCCAGGCCCTGGGCAGCGGCCCCTCGGGGGGCAGCTCCGAGCTCCGGGCACTGGCTGGGATGGCCGGGAGCCCCTTGCTCTCGTGTGTCTGTCCGTGGTCACAAAGGCCTGAGCGGCCCTGCGTTTGAGAACTTGAGGCCTAAGGAGCCTGTACGTTCCCAAACGGAGACTGCCAGGCCCAGGTTCCCGGTGCGCGCGGACAGGCCAAGGCTGGGGGCATCCGATGCCACACCCCACTCCCAGGAGCAAATCTGAACACAAAGACCTGATCCTCTTCCTCTGTGGTGATGGCTCCCGACTCCCCATCAGGTGCCCTCTCTGAGCGGGGCTTCTGAGAGGCGCCACCGGAAGGGTCAGGGTCGGGCAGATTTCAGACAGAAATGGTGTTGGTGTCGTTTCCAATTCACGTGACTCCTTTCTGTCTCTGTCCTTATTTCCCATTAGGAACATTTCCACGGTTCTTCTATGTTTCCAAGCAGTGCGTAAAGTATTGTGGGACAATCAGTCCACCTCCACAGATGTCCAAGTCGTTCGTGCTCATAAAGCCCACGCCCTTCCTGTTCGTGGCGTGCTGTAAGCAGGACCTGTGCAACAACCAGAAACCAGTCATCAAAGAAAACATAGAAGATAGATACAAAGAGGAGGGCGTCGGCAGCAGGCAGGGCCGCAGGGGCAGCAGTGCGGGGCTGGTGACTTTCCTGACACTGGCCTCTGGGCTCCTGGGCCTCAGGCTGCCATGATGAAGCCGACTGGCTGCAGACGGTTGGAACCTGTTGCATTAAACTTGTTTTCCGTTGATTAGCTCACTGGTGGTCTGACTTTCCAGGGACCTCGAAATGGGGAAGGAGTGGGGAGATCGAATCTGTCTGGCTCTAGCCGGCAGGTCGGCAGGTCAAATTAGAGCAAGGCCAAACCTTCCCCACAGCGATTTCGTCTACAAGTTGTTTCTCTCTGAAATCAAGACTTGTAAGTCTGTTTATTGCTGACAACCACTCTTGACTCCCCTTCACCTTGGAGGGCCTCAGTATTGTTGGAAGCGAGGGCCTGAGGCCCACCCATGAAGAGTAGTGCTCAGATGCTTCTGACCTTTGGGGGGGCCCAGGGTCAGTGGGGGAGACACAATGATTTGGGCGTAAGACATCCCTGAAGCGAAAGAAATACTGCTCAGCGTGGGGAGTGGGACATCGTCCTGGGGACAGCCCTCTTCTGACGGGGGAGGCCCCATGGCTGCTCTCCGTCAGCTCTGGCTACCAGCTTCCAGGAGACAGAAGACAAGGAATTCTGCTGAATAAGCATGCACTTCACCCACCACCTGGCACAGGTGGGTGGACTCACAAATTCTTTCACATGCATTTGTCCAGCATCTGAAACTTGAGCAGGTAGACAGCAGCAGGGTCAGCCTTTTCTCGGTTTTCAGTTGAGATGCAGCTGTCCAAAGACAGCTGAAAAGTCAGTCACAGTTGCGCACAAAACAAAGGCTTTCTCCCCCGTGGCGTTGACTCGGTGTTAGGATGGGGGCAGCGCCATCTGCAGCTCACCTTCCTACCCCGTCTGCCCACACTCCAGCCCGCCCCGACCTGGTCTGACTCAGGGAGACTGCTGGTGGGGGCAGCCTGGGAACCTTCCAAAGAGTCTCGGTGGCCGCAGAAGGAGGCACTGTGGGGCAGGCAGGGAGGAGGGCCCTCTCTGTCACATCTGGACCCTCTAAACCAGAGGTCTAGGTGGGCCAGAAGCTCCCTGAGGCTTGGCCAGCAACTCCAGGACTGAAGATTTCCAGCCTCTGTTAGGCTCCTACTGCGCGCATGTCCCTTTTCCAAGCACAGGCTTTGCGCTCACACCCTGCTACTCATGCCGGGGTCCAGGAATGGCATCCCCCAGCTACTCCCGACTCAAATCCTAGGATAGGAGCTTGTGGAGCATCCCTTTTGTTAGGGCAGGCAAGAGAGGCAAGAGGTCAACTACGTGAGAGTTACCATGGCACCTGAAACTGGAGTCTCTTCACCAGGAGGACGGTTAGGTGCAGTGTAAGATAACCGGGAAGTCAAGACGTGTGAATATGGAGAATCCCTAAATTTGGACCTGGTGGGTCTTTGGTGATTTGATGAGGATCGCTTTCAATGGCAGATGATGGGAGATACCAGCGTATTGCAGGATGAGGAGTTCAGGTGAACTGGGAAACGTGTTGTCACCAGTGTGATAGATACTCTTTCCAGAAGTCACTGTGGAAGGAAGGAGCTGTAAGAGGCTAGAGTTTAGAAAAAACAGATCAAGGGTCAACATCGGTGCCACATTAAGAGTGTAAAGACTTGGGAGCCTTTATCTGCGAAGAGTGGGGAGCCAGTCGGCGGAGGACAGAAGCAGGAGGCAGGGGCCCAGCTGGTGCAGGCAGAACGGAACGGGATCCAGAGCAGAGGCCGCAGCCTCGGCAGGGAGAGCGGACGCTTCTCCCGTGAGCCAGCAGAGCGACGGGCAGGAGTGCACAGAGAGCGCGCATGTGGGAAGGGGCCGGGAAGTTGAAAGGATGCACTCCCCACAGTCACGCTTGCTCCGTGAGCAGCAGACGGGGTATCTGCTGAAGAGAGTGAGCAAACAGACGGGGTGGGCATGATGGCAGCTTGGGACCGTCCCTGCAGGCTGCAGAGACAGGAGGTCGTGGCTGAGACCGTGCAGAGGCCCAGAGGAGCTTGCTGGCAAGAGGACGCAGGAGCGGTCGAGGCACAGGAGCCAGCCGACATGGTGGAGGCTCTCTGAAGCCTGCTGTGAGCTAATCCCCTGAGTCACCAGGGCAAGAGGGAACTGCACATGGTTTCAGGAGAGCAACTGAGTGACGACCTGTCGAAACTTGGCCGGATAGAGAAGGAGGTCCAGCCAAGGTGAGTAGGCCCAGGCCAGGCCTGCAAGGCCATGTAGAGGCAGAGGGCAGAGTGTTGGCTAGAACTGAGGGAAGAGCGTGAAGGGAAGCGCCTACAGTCACCCGGACCCCTCAGAACTCCATGCAGAGTACGAGAAAGCTCACGTGCTGGGGAAGGACGCGTGATTCCGCAAGTGGCGTTGCTAAGGTGGGCCACCGTGTTCCTTAAGAGCCGGTGTGGGGCTTCCCTGGTGGTGCAGTGGTTGGGGGTCTGCCTGCCGATTCGGGGGACGTGGGTTCGTGCCCCGGTCCGGGAAGATCCCACATGCCGCGGAGCGGCTGGGCCCGTGAGCCATGGCCGCTGAGCCTGCGCGTCCAGAGCCTGTGCTCCGCAGCGGGAGAGGCCACAGCTGTGAGAGGCCCGCGTACCGCAAAAAAAAAAAAAAAAAAAAAAAAAAAAAGCCGGTGTGGTGCAAGTGACAGAAAACCCCAAACCATGGTGACCTCAGCAAGGGCAGAAAGTATTTCCTTCTGGCTCACGTACACGAAGCGCAGCGCTCAGCAGCCCAGAGCGGCGCGGCATGGCGGGGAAGCACGCTCCGCCTTGCCGAGCGCTGCTGCAGCTCGGGGCACACGCTTCGGGGAGGGGAGTGTGTGGGCCGCAAAAGCAGCATCTCTTTCAAAGTGACAAGTTCTCCAAAATATATATGCATGCCCAAGTTGTCACCTGTACGTAGGCTTTAAAAACCAAGAAAACTGAGAATTTGAGGGTCCACTTTGAGTATAGGAAGCAGTCTTCTAGGGAGAACAGGTATCTCAGGTGCTCTGAGCTGTCGGTCCCTTGGACGGTTGGACTCAACGGGCCATGTGAAGACACACAGAGGAGCTAGGGACTGTAGCCTTCAAACGTTGCCCCTCAACCACAGCAAAGGCCCCCCCCCGTCCTGATACATATGCAGCAAATCACAAGGTGCTGGACACAGGGTCGCCAAAGCCTGTGTGCACCTCTGAACAAGCATGTCCACCTTCTGAAACGTCATCCTCTGTCTCAAGCACTTGGAACGCTCCTACCAACTCACTCCCTTCATAGGCCAAGCGCAGAACCGATACTACCACAAAACAAAAACAGTACAAGAAAGGAACACTAGAGGTCCACGTAACTGTGAACTAAAAACAAAAACTGGCTAATCGGCTGTATTAAAATAATAACAGGTTATGACCAAGTACAATTTGCTCCAGAAACGTTAAGAATGAGTCAGCCTTAGAAAAAGATGTCAACCAAGGAGATAAAGGATAATAACCAGAGGATCATCAACGTTCACTTATATGATTTTTTAAAAATCCTGGATCACTAGGAACTGGAAAAAATGTCAGTAACTTACTAAAAGTCACCCACCAGAAACCTAAAACAAACACCATACTTAGTGGTGAAGTATTCCAAATGCTCCCACGTAACCCAAGAACGTAACGTGCACACACACTGTCCCGGCTACAGTCAGATGCTCAAGTGGAGGCTTAGACATGTCACAAAGGAAGGAGAATAAAGGAAGAGCTATAGAAATGCTTTCCCCCAGCAACAGGTCTAACCGGGCAGCTAAAAACCCTCCTATTACAAAACACTTAAAAATGTTGCATGAAAAAACATTCTAAATACTTTTCAACTGTATGCCAAGCTAATGTGAACACTTCAGAAGAGGAAGAAAGGAAAGAAGAGAGGGAGGGAGGGCGAAAGGGAGGCAGGGAGAAAGGAAGGAAGGGGAAAAAAAGAAAAAAAGAAAAGAAAAGGAAACAATCTTGACAATATATGGACAGCAAGTAGTGAAGCTGGCAGCTGCCTTCAGGATACTTGCTTCTTTCCAGTCACCTAGAGCCACAGGTTGGGTGGCAGACAAGGCACTGGTCTCCATAAGAGAGGAAGTGAAGGTAAAAAAACATAAATGAGGAGCTTCAGAAGGGATATGCCCTAAATTAAATACTAAACTAGAAAAAAAGATACTCTCTGCACAAGGAAGCTTGTCTGTGTCAGTATTGGCTCTACGTGGAGAAAAACATATGAAGAGAAGTTATTCCTGAGAATTAGAAACTCTCATATGACCTTGCGGCTTGTATTTCCACTACTGGTTTATTCCAATCAACCTCAAGCCACAAAATAAATGTTAAGTGGCAATGATGGGTTTCACCCTGTAGATACCTAGAAGAACAAAGGAAAATCCTCTCTGAAGGAATATCTGCTCAACTCAGAAGTCAGAGTCCCAAAGGTATTATCTCAATAAATATCTGCTAAAAAATAAAAAATCACAAAAGACACAAGAAAACAAGAAACAATGAGTAAGCAGAAGTAGACCACCAAAGGTTTCAAACATTGGAAATCATAGATATATAATAAAAAATTAATTTGCTTTAAGAAATAAAAGAGCATAGAAAACATGAGGAAAGAACGAGATACCATCAAAAAATATTAGGCAAAAAAATAAAGGAAACTGCTGGAAGCGAATGATGTAATCTTTGAATATAAAAACTTAAGGGAGATGGTGGTGGGATGAATTGGGAGATTGACATGTATACACTAATATGTATCAAATAGATAACTAATAAGAACGTGCTGCATAAAAAAATAAAATTCAAAAATAAAGACTTAAGGGAGAAATTAAATAACAGATTACACATAGATGAAGAGAGAACAATAAACTGGAATTTGAGCTGAACATATTATTCCACTGCAACCTAGAGATTAAAAGAAATGGAAAACACAGAGAAGAAACTAGAAGACATGAAGAACAGAAGGAGAGAGGCTAATACAGAAATAAGCAGAATCCCAGAAGAAGAGAACACAGAAAATGGAGTACAGACAATGTTCAAAGAAAAGAGCAATGGATGATTTTCCAAAAGTGATGAAAGACATGAATACTCAGGTCAAGCAATCACAACAGACCTGTACTGAGACACACTCAGAGTAAAATGTCCAGATTTCAAACCAAGAGAAAATCCTAAAAGCTGCCAGAGAGAAAAGACACGTCTCGGAGGCAACAGCAGTTACACCCTATGCAGACCTCAGCTCAACATGGGAGACAGAGGACAAGGCAGTGATCTTGGACTCACAGCCTACACAACTGTGAGAAATAAGTGTCTGCTGTTTAAGCCCCCCTGTCTACAATGTTTTGTTGTAGCAGCCCGAGCAGACTAAGACATGTGGATAAAGCAAAACAAACACTGACTAGAGAGCACAAAAATAATAATTTCTTATTTGGGAGATTAAAGAAAATAAGACAACGTGGGATACAAACAGCATGAAAAGACAGGAGGAACGTGCTTAACGATGAAGTGTTCTCTGGTTTCTACGTGGTTCACAGAGAGGTTAGAGATGCCATAGGCATAAAGGGTCAATGCCAAAGGGTCATAGAAATAGCGTTTGTTACCTTCTGCATAGGTACAGAAAAAAGAAGTCATAATTGAGAAAAAAACGGATAGAAAAAATTAAAAGTACTACATAACTGATGATAGAAATACATCTGCCTGCCTTAGCAACCACAATAAATAAAATTACCAGCTCAGAGACAGATTATTAGATTGAAGTTTTTGTTTTCATCCAGAAAAACACTCAAAACAAAAGACCACAGAAAAATTCATCATAAAGGACGGAAGAGGGCTCCCCTGGTGGCGCAGTGGTTGAGAGTCCACCTGCCAGTGCAGGGGACACGGGTTCGTGCCCTGGTCCGGGAGGATCCCACATGCCGCGGAGTGGCTAGGTCCGTGAGCTATGGCCGCTGAGCCTGCATGTCTGGAGCCTGTGCTCCACAACGGGAGAGGCCACAACAGTGAGAGGCCCGCGTACTGTAAGAAAAAAAAAAAAAAGATGGAAGAAGATATCATGGACTTATACTATTAATGTTAGACAAATAGACTTTAAGGCAAAAATCACTAAGAGACGTAAATGACAAAATATTCAACTCACCGGAAAAAAATTTTTTTTAACAACTTAAAACTTATGTGTATCTATCTAACAGAAGTGCTCCAAAATACATAAAAAGTGCTAGAACAACAAGGAGAAATGGACAAAACCAGCAACACTGTGGAATGTTTAAACACACCTCTCCCAACAACTGACAGACCTGAGGGCAGAAGTTTAGTAAAAACACTGAACAACACAGCTAACATATCTTGTACCCTGCACCCAACAATTACAACATAGGCACTCTGCTCAAAAACAAGACACCATGATGAAAATCTTCAAGTACTTTAAATTGGACAGTTAACAAAGTCTACAGAAAACAAAACAATACGCAACAAAACACTGGGATAAAGCTAGAGCAGCTTCCAGGGGAAAACTGATAAGCATTTTAAAACTCAAACGCTTATAACAGAAAAGAAGAACATCGGAAAATTAATGAATTAGACATTCCATTTCAAAAGTTAGAAATCTGTAATGAGAAATAATGAAGTGGCAGAAATTAATGAAATAAAACTCTAGGGTATAATAGAAAGGACCAAGAGTTGGGTTAGCAGCATTTGAGACAAAACCAAAGAGAGAGATTTTAGTAATCGAGAAGAGTAGTAGGTAGAAAACATCAGACTAAACACAGTACCACTTTTAAAGGACTAGAAAACAGCAAAGAGATTGCTATCTGGGACATGGTGAAGGGTCTAACATAATTGAATGCAGATGTAAATATGGACCCCATTTCTTAACCAACCCTTTGCCATATAACTCTGCAGTCCCTTCAACCAAAGGCTGGATTTATTTCCTTGACCTTGACTTGGGGCTCAATCTTGTAACTTGCCAGGGGCTGCTTTCTTATGCCGCTATCACCATCATGAGAGAAAATGCTCATTAGTGCCCTTGTAGCAGGAGGATGAGAAACACAGGTGGCTGAACATCTCAGCTGACCCCAGATCTGCAGTGAGAAGCACTGAACCCAGCCTACCCTCAGATGCATGGATGATAATATCAATGCTTTAACTCTGAGAGCTGCGTAGCCACTTGATATGCAGCAGCAGCAGCAGCTGACTGAGACAATGTGGATCCACTAAGAAGAAAAGAAAGAGAATGGGTCAGACACAACATTTCATCAAGATACAGGAGCTAATACGATTCCAAAACTGATTAAAGATATCATCCCACAGGTTTAAGAAATCCTTAAGGAACTGAAGCAGGATCAAGAAAAATCATACCCACACACATCACAGTACAACTGCTGAACACCAAGGATAAAGAGAAAATCTTAAGAGCAGCCAGAGAAAATAGCCACCACACTTAAAGGGGCAACATCAAGACTAACAACTGAGTTCCAAAAGAGAAAATAATCAGTGAAAGACAGGAGACAATGGAATGACATCGTCAAACCACTGGCAGAAAATAACTAACAATCTAGAAGTTAATACAAAGCACAAATATCCTTCAAAATTCAAAGGTAACAGGGACTTCCCTGGTGGTCCAGTGGCTAAGACTGCGCTTCCAATGCAGGGGGTGCAGGTTCAATCCCTGGTGGTGTAACTAAGATGCCACACGCCTCACAGCACAGCCAGAAAACAAAAAAACAAAAAAACAAAAAAACCCTAAATAAATAAATAAAAAGAAAGATCAAAGGTAACAAATTCAGAGAAAAAAAATCTCAGAGAACTTACCCCCAGCGAACCACACTCAAAAAAATTATAAGAGGTAGAAGAAAAATGATCTCAAACATAAGCACAGAAATGCACAGAAAGAAGGGAAGAAAAGGGTGAATGTGAGACAATGTAAATGAATATCATTATCTGAAGCAATAACAACGAGGTCTTGGGGTTTCACTACATAGGGTTAAAGAATTACATAGCATATTTAACCCAACGATATCTATAGTGTAAAGAGTTGCCTGCGACAGGAGTGGCACAGGTGGCAGCGAGATACACGGAGCCAGAGGCGGTAAACATGGAAATGGACAACCGTGGCTACGTTCCAAAAAAACTTTACTTATGACAGGCGAAACCTGAATTTCATATATTTCACAAAAGTTGCTTCCCCCCGCTCCCCCCACCCCCACCGTTTAAGCGTACAAAAGATGTTCTCGGCTCCCAGGTGCAACTAAAAACAAGCAGCCGGACTGCTCTCAGGCTGCAGTCGGCCAACCACTGCATCAGGGAACCACTAACACCTAGAATCGCCATCAAGTGGAGCCCACGGAGCGGTCACAGAGACCCCCGCCAAGAGATCTCTTTTTCTTTGAAAAAATAGTAAAACTGATAAATCCCTAGAAAGAATGATTATGACTAAGAGAAGACACAAATTATCAATATCAGGAATGAAAAGGATGACATATCTACAGGTCCTATAACCATTAAAAAGATATGGAAAAAGATACCATCTAGGGCTAAGCAAAGAGTTCTTAGAGTTGATACCAAAAGCACAATCCGTGAAAGGAAAAGTTGATAAAGTGGCTTCATCAAAATTAAAACCTTATGCCCTGCTGAAGACTGATAAGAAGACGAAAAGACAGACTACAGACTGGGGGAAAATATTTGCAAGGCACGTATCCAGCAAAGTGTCATCTAAAATTCTAAGGAACTCTCAAAACTCAACAATTAAAAAGAAGAAAATCCGATTAGAAAATGGGCCAGGGGACTTCCCTGGTGGTCCAGTGGTAAGGAATCCGCCTTCCAATGCAGGGGATGCGGGTTCGATCCCTAGTCAGGGAATTAAGATCCCACATGCCTCGGAGCAACTAAGCCTGCAGGCCGCAGCTACTGAGCTCGCGTGCCTCAACTAGAGAGAAGTCTGTGCACCGCAATGAAAGATCCTGCATGCCTCTACGAAGATCCCGTGTGCCACCACTAAGACCTGATGCAGCCAAAAACATAAAATAAATAAATAAATAAAATATTAAAAAAAGAAAGAAAATGGGTCAGAACGTACGAACAGACATTTCACCAATAAGCAGAGGTAGGTGGCAAATACGCACATGAAAAGATTTTCACCAGCATTAGCCTTTATGAAAATGCAAATTAAAGTCACAATGAGATATCACTATACACCTATCAAAGTGCTAAAGTAAAGATAGTGACCTCACCATATGCTGATGAGGAGGCATAGAAACAGGGCCATCCACACATTGCTGGTGAGAATGTGAAGTTATATCACCACAGGGGCAAACAGCGCGAGAGCTTTTCATAAAACTCAGCATGCAACTACCATATGACCTAGCGATTGCCCTCTTGAGTGTGTATTCCAGAGAAATGAAGATGTATGTTCACAAGAAAACCCCGTGGATAAACGTGTATAGCAGCTTCATTTAAAAGTGCCAAAAACTGGAAACAACCGAGATGTCCTTCAATGGGCAAGTGGTTAAACCAGCTGTGGTCCATCCATGTCATGGAATATTTCTCAGCAATAAAAAGCAACAAAGTATTGCAACAGGCAACAACCTGGATGAATCTGAAGGGAATTGTGCTGAGTGAGAAAAGCAACCAGTCTCCCCCTACCTACTACGGGGATCCATCCGCATAATGACGCAGGCTTTCTCAAACCATCCAGAAGCCCAGGACCTCTTATGGGGAAGCCTCTTGGTAGAATCCCCTGAGGGTGAGAAGGCAGCCGAGTCTATGCAGCCGGTGATCAATAAACGAATGAACAGTGTGTGGCGAGCTGTTGTCCTAAGCTCGGTCTGCACAGATCCACCCAGTGAGAAGGGCACTCACACCTTCTCCATCCTACAGGTGACAAAATGAAGGCTCAGTTGAACACGTTTCAAGCTTGCCACGGGGTAAAGCCCCAAGGCAAGCCAAGTGAGAGACCTTCCTCCTCTTTGGGACACTTTATGGAAGGAAATTGGTTAGATCAGCCCTGATCCATGGGCTCTGATGGCTCCCCACTGGGACGTTTCTTATCTTGTTAGGTCTTTGGGAAGCATATGCAGGGTTTCGGAAGCAGCGGCAGAACGCACAAGGGCTGGGATGCAAGGCTCTGTGGCAAGGCTGCCTCCCCACAAACTGTCAGCGCCTCTGGCCGGCAAATAGTGAAAGACGGGGCTGTGCTGGCCCCGCAGGGTCACCGGGACGAGTGGAACTAGAGAGACATGTTTGATTTGCCAGCGAAAGAGCCGCTGATGCAGCGGTAGCGTTGGCTTGTGTGGAGCTGGGGATGTGGGAAGCGGGAGGAAGGTTCTGTGACCAGGGCGGCAGGTTCCCCACCTGCCAACACTGCCCTTCCCCCGGGGCTGCTTCCACGCCCGTAGCCGCCTAGTGCGTGAAGCGTTGCCCCGTGTGATAGAGGAACCGATTTTACGTTGTTTAATTTGAATTTAGATAGTCATACTCGGCTCCAGGTGATGTCAGAACACGATCCGTCGTAATAGATCTTGAATGTCTATGTCTTGCTGTTCCTTGTATTTTTAAAACTGAATCAAGAAAATACATTCCTCACGTCCTAACAGTTGCAACAGCGAGTTAAGTGCACAGCTCTTCCTGCTCTATGTGATCTCAGCAGCCTCAGTGTGGTCTGGGGGGCGCACCTGGCTCAGCTTCCACTTGGGAAGGTTTCTGCGGACTCAGCAGCCCAGGGAGATCCAGCCGCAGTTTCCAGGACCCTCGGCCGTGGGCAGGTCTACTGTCCAGGTGTTTGCAGCCTCCCTGGGAGCCCCACAACCCCTGAGATAATCGTTAGCATCATGGCCGTAGCTGCTGGCGGTTGATCAGCTGTGTGCCAGGCGCCGAAGGCACTAAGTTCCAGGCCTCCCAGGAGCAGCCCTGAGACAAGGGCTGGAGAGCAGGTGGCTTATTCCGGAGGTGAAGGCTCATCTCCAGGGGAGACGGGGAAGGGAGGCCAGCAACCAGCTGCCACTGCAGATGGCCCCCTGGGGCTCTCTGACGCCCATGTAGAACCCTCACCTCAGAATCGTCCCACCTGGGCGAGGAAGTGCGGGTACCGTCTCCCAGTTGTCAGTGCTGGGGCCTCAGGGACTGAGGGGGGTATCGACTCCCTACCTTGCTGGGGGGAAATGGGATCCAGGCCAGGAAGTGCAGCGCCGGTGCTGGGAACGGGGCACAGGCGCGGCCAGGCCTACGGCGGTCTCTGGTATGTGCCTTCCAGGGTTGGCCATGCGGGGGCTCATGGTAAAGCCGAGAGTGAAGCAGGCGGCTTGCCTAAGCTCTCGCTGCTGGAGGCCAGAGGCTACAGTCAGGTGTCTGAACTACCGGCCCGCCGCCCCTGCCTGAGGACCTCCCAGAAAGGTCTTCTCCGCTCCCTGGGACTGTGGCAAGCATGTGCAGAGACCATTCCCTTCACTCTTCTCACGCCCAGGGCCCCCTTCCAATCCAGCCAAGGCCAGCGTGAGCCAGTGCTGGACACAGCGCCCAGCACGAGGAGGTACATAAGTGTCTGTGGATGAGTGAATAAATGAAAAGATCAGTGCGTAGGGGCCTCACTGTCTCCAGCTCGCCCAGTCCTCCCCTACCTGTCTCCCGTTTGCAGACTGAGGACATCTGCCAGGGTCCTGGGGGCCAAGATGCCAAGGCCCAGCCTGCCCACTGACCAGGCCTCTGCAGCAGAACCAGCAAGGTGGTGCTGCCCTCGGGGCGTTCCAGCCTCCAGGAGGCCAGCTGACTTCCCCAGGCCCCGCACGGTCCTGCAGGAGCCGCCTGCCCTACAGCGACACAGGTCCTCCAGGTGGCAGGCTCCAAGCTGGGCACTGCAGGCATGGGAAGGCAGAGGGGACCCAGTGGTGGTATAAACAGCGTGGCCTGGGTCCCTGCCCGCAGACCAGCAACCCGGCTTTTACCTCACCAGCCAAGAGGGCACCTGAACTTTGGAGATCGAGAACCTCAGGGCAGCATTGGGGACACAAGGTTCTCCTTCAAAACCATCCCTGCTGGCATCCTCCAAGCTGGGGAAAGATGGGCGGCAATCCCGTGCCCACTCAGCCACTTCAGTGTCTGTTCAAGACCCTTCCCCACCTGGCAAGGGGCACGAACTCGAGGTCTGAACCTGGCAGAGAAAGCTCCACTGCCCCGAGCAAGCGTGGCCTCCACTGTCCCCTGCTTCCTCGTCCAGGTGGGAAGTGTGGCCCTGGAGCCACCCTGCTCCAGCCCCTACCGGTGGCCTCGCTCTCTGGAGCCCTAGGAGGGAAACAGGAGCAGACAGAGCTCTCCACAGCGCAGGGAGGGGGAGGGAGTGTGCTCTGGGCCAGGCCCAAGTTGCCCATTCGAGGCATCTTCCAGTCCTGGGCTGGAGCGAGGTTTGAAAGAGCCCTGAGGGGCGCGTGGTCTCGGCTATGGGAGGGGGTTGCTAACCTAAAACAGTATGACAGTCAGTTATTTTACCAGCAAAATGTGTTTGTTCTGGAATAGCAAAGGATTGCAATTTGGGATTTGCAAAGAATGCAACTGTGGTGAACTATATGCATGTCTGGTAAAGCAAAGAAGAGGAGACTCTTTTGCAGAGGAGAAGGGGAGTTGGAGTTATAAACAGAGTCCATTGGAGGAAACTGGGAGTTGACGGAGTGGTAGCTTTTCATTGGCTGGGCTGTTGTCGGGCGGGGAGAAAAATCTTCCTTCCTCCTGCTGGTCTTGGTGTCACTTCTTGCCAGAGATGCAAGGTAGGTCTCTTCCTGTTGGGATCTGTATTGACCTTGAGGGGTAGGTGCATGAGATCGCCCTCTTCTGGCATCCCAACTCCATTTTAGTGACTTTCCCTTTATTAATATTCACAGGGTGCTGGTGGTGAAATGGGCTCAGGTCCACACCTACCCTCTGTGCCCAGCTTCTGGCAGCAAGGCTGCCCGCCACACTCCCACTTTGCCAGCAGAGGGTGCTAGAGGGAGATGGACACTGGAGGGCAGGAGCTGTGCCTGTGACACGGCTGTCCCTTGGCACCGCATTAAACAGGATAATGGCTCTGCCCAGGGTGTGCCGAAGTTTCCATGACGTTTTGCTGGAACAGAACCCAAGGGCACCATCTCAGAGAGGGAGCCTCTCCCATGCAGACATCCCCTGAGATGGTGTACCTGTTCACCTTGGCCCCTGCTCTGGCTGGTGAGCTCCTATTCACCCTTCCTGGCCCATCTCTAGTGCCCCTCACTGGGGAGCTGGCAGTGCCCCCCCCACTCCGTGGCTCAGCCCCAACCTGCAAGGAGGGCGTGCCGGGCTGTCCCAGGTGAGCCCTGCTGGCCGCTGGCTGCGGGGACTCCCTTGTTTATCCAGTTTCCCACCTTCTCGCTCCTGGAGAACACCAGCTGCCCATGATCAGGAGCACGGGCGTCCCTGCATCCTGGCTCCTTGCTGCCCAGACCAGCCCAAAGAGGAGCAGCCCTCGCACCTGGGGACCCAGAGTGAATTATCCCCATCCTCCACGTCTCTCTCTGTCCCTCCTCTGAAGGAGCCAGGGAGGCTCAAGGAGGGGCTAGCTGGGACACTCCCGGGCCAGGTGGACACTCAGAGACCCCCACCCCGAGACTGGGGCCCTTCAGGATGGGTAGGGAGGTGCTGGTGTTCTCCCTGCTGCAGGGAAACAGAAGGCTGCGGTGCGGGGGTAGGGGCCAGGCTCTGCGTGAGCGGGAAGGGAAGGAAGAGGGGAGACTGGCCGAGGGCAGGGGCCAGAGCAACTCAGCACAGCGAGCTTTCTCCTCAGGACACTCAGAGTCCCGCCAGCCTGAGCTCTGGTGGCCGCTTAAGCCCCTTCTGAGGCGCCCTGTGCCCGTGAGCACAGCAGCCTTTCTGTCCTTCCCCAACACTCTGGGCTTCGGTCCTAAGACTAGAACAGCATCCATTCCTTATGGCCAGGAGTAAGGCTCAGCATGTGACCAACGCCCAGGCTCAGAGTGGGACCAGGGCCAGGGCTCAGCATGTGACCAGGGTCAGGGCTCAGAGTATGACGAGGGTCAGGGCTCAGAGTGTGACCAGGGCCAGGGCTCAGAGTGTGACCAGGGCCAGGGCTCAGAGTATGACGAGGGTCAGGGCTCAGAGTGGGACCAGGGTCAGGGCTCAGAGTGTGACCAGTGTCAGGGCTCAGTGTGTGACCAAGGGCCAGGGCTCAGAATGTGACCAGGGTCAGGGCTCAGAGTATGACCAGGGTCAGGGCTCAGAGTGTGACCAGGGTCAGGACTCAGAGTATGACCAGGGCCAGGGCTCAGAGTGTGACCAGGGTCAGGACTCAGAGTATGACCAGGGCCAGGGCTCAGAGTGTGACCAGGGTCAGGACTCAGAGTATGACCAGGGCCAGGGCTCAGAGTGTGACCAGGGTCAGGACTCAGAGTATGACCAGGGCCAGGGCTCAGAGTGGGACCAGGGCCAGGGCTCAGAGTGGGACCAGGCTCAGGGCTCAGAGTGGGACCAGGCTCAGGGCTCTGGAGCCCCCTTGGTGAAATAGGCATAGGAACACCCCTTTTCCAGACCTGCCTGACAGCGTGGGGCCTGAGTTCACATCCTGGGTCCCCACCACTCTGTCCCCAGCACAGGGCGGGAGGAAGGGTCAGACGCAGGGAGGGGAGGGAGGAAGGGGGAGGCAGGAACAGGACTCAGCCTCTTGTTTACGTGGCGGTCCTGGGTTCATAACTGGGGTCAAGGACTTTTCCTAGAGGGGGGGATGGAGGTCCTCTGGGCAGGTGTCCAGTCCAGGGCCTCACTGGGATCTTAGTTTCCTCGCCTGCCCTGCACACCTGTGGGGCAGGGAGCTCCATGTCTCCTCTCAGCTGCTCTGGGGAGTGGAGGCCAATGCCAGGCTGAGGAGGCCATGTGCTAACTGTGACCTGGGCTGGGAGCCTGGGCCTTAATTGGAGAACGTCCAGCTTGTAAAAGAGTGAGTTTCAAATGCCTGGTTAGTTTAATGAGGTGCGCCTCCCCCACGCCCCCAACCCCTGGGCAGGCTGGTACTTGGGACGCATTTCTCTGCCCATCCCCAGGCCAGGGCAGCCTCTGCCCTCCTGCCCTCCTCGTGCGGAGGATCCCCCCCTTCCCTGAGAGCACCTCTGCAGATAGCTGGGCCCTCTCAGGCCCCTGCCCCACAGGACTGCAGAATCTTTGTTGCAAACGGCCCTTTGAGAGTCCTTATGTTCAGTATTTCCCACATTGCCCTATTAGGGGAAGAAAATCTCTTACAGATCCCCAGGGATATAGACCTCAGTCTGAGAAACGCGGTGCCCCCTGGGAGAAATCCAGCGGACTTTGCTTGTGGGAGGGTTTTGGGAACCCACCCCCTTGCCTATAGCTCTGCACTGGCTCCTCCTCTTCTTCCAAGCCCCGCCCCTCGTCGCCCCTACTTCAAATGCAGCCCACCTTCTCCAGGCTGCGCACAGGGCTCCGGTGTGTTACCCGACAGATCACTGAATGCGGGTCCCCCAACCCCTCACATTCAGCCCCTCGTCCCTGCACCCCAGGACCAAGGGGTTACAGAGTAGAAATCAGCAACGCCCGGGGCAGGGGGAGCCCAGAGCCCCAGGAGCTCTCTCCCTCCCACAGACTGTCTGCTGCACCCACAGACCCAAGGCCTGGCTTCCGCCTGCTGGCCTCTGAGCTGGGTCTAGGGCCGGCCCACTGCCTGGTGCTGCAAACAAAAGGCTCATGGCCCCAGTCTGGGCTCCATCGTGCCCTTCCCAGCCACATGCCCCTCGAAGCAAGATCATAGAACTTCCTCAGGCCTGGGCTGAGGGCTGAGGTGGAGTCTGGAAAGTCACCCAGGCTTCACAGTCCAGTCTGTATCTCAGGACAGCTCCAGGCAAGGCTGGGCTTCAGGCCAGGGAAGCCAGGGGCTGCTGGGCAAGGCCTGGCTGCTGCCATGGCCCGTGGCCGCAGGAGGTCACCAAGTTCAGAGGGATGAAGGAGTGGACGGAGTCGAATGGAGTGAATGGTGTGGACGGTGTGGACGGAGTGGGTGGTGTGGATGGATGAATGGTGTGGACGGAGTGGGCAGTGTGGACGGAGTGGGTGGTGTGGATGGTGTGGATGGAGGGGGTGGTGTGGACACCAGGATTGCTTGTTCAGTGTCCGTCCCATCTCGGTATACAGATGTGCACAGTTTTAGGGGAAGTGATCAGAACTTTGTTTCCTTACCCACCCTTACCTTTTGGGGCCTGGGGTAAATGGAGAGCCAAAAGTATGACAGTTCTAAAAGAGGCTTTAAAAAGCTAAAATAAAATACCATCGAAACAAACTGGACGGGGACTTTCCTGGCGGTCCAGTGCTTAAGACTCTGTGCTTCCAATGCAGGGGGAGCAGTTTCAATCCGTGGTCGGGAACTAAGATCCCACGTGCCACATGGCGCGGAAAAAACAAAAACCCAAACAAACAAACAAAATCTGGACCGTCTAGTGCGAGTCTAGGTTCCCGGCTCCGAGACCTGAGCTGCCCTGCACTGCAAGGCTGGCCCTGCGTGCGTGTGGCCCCAGCCTGTGCGTCAGCTCCACCTCCCACCCCCACCAACAGCTGCCCTGTGCCACACCTGGGCCTGAGGATGGGCACCCGGAAGCTCAGCCCGTCCTCTGCAGGTGGGTGAAGCAGCAGTCCCCCCACAGGGGTCCTGGGAAAGGGTACAGGCTCCAGGCGGGCGCCTCTAGGACACAGGCCAGGGCGGGGGTCTGACGGTGTTCTAGACAGAGGTGATTCTGCCGGGGAGGGGAAGGTGGAGAGAGGGCCGTGGGCACAGGCCAGGCTTGGGCGAGGGCGGGCCTGGAGGTATGTGTGGGTCCACCCTGGAGGCGGATGTGAGGGCAGAGTTACTCAGAGAGCCCTGTGGCCCAGTCAGAGTTGCATCCGGAAGGGTGGCTATAGTTACTGGGGAGGGGCTGGTAGCCGCCAGGAGAGAGGCTGCGCCCTGGGAGGGGATGGAGTAGAGACACCAGGAGATGTGAGCTCCCACCCCAAGACACTAAGTGGGGGCAGCCCCGTGCGAGTAGGCCATTTGCTGCATCCCCCAGGGCACCTTTGTCACCCACAGTCCCTCAAGCCTGGCCTGGAGGCCTGATGGGCAGCAGAGCAGCTCCCAGTGGGACGCCACTGGCTCCGCTTGTCCCTGGTCAGTTGGGCCCACACACCAGCACCCTAGGAGCTCACTGGAAATGCAGGCTTAGGTCCCACCCGGGGCTCCAAGTCAGAAGCAGCATTTTGCCAGAGCCCAGGTGATCTGTGTGCAACGGATTGACAGGCCCGTCCAAAGCCAGCTTTCAGCCTGTGGTCCCTCAGTTTCCCCATTAAAATGCCTCCCTGCCGGCCCTGGCCCAAGAGAGAGGCCCAGAGGAGATGGCTATGCCTACTCAGAAGAGCTCTGGGGGAGCCGTGTCCCCCCAGACCCCAGGGCAGAGCTGTGACCCCCAGACCAGACCTCAGGGCAGGGCCCTGTCCTTAAGACTCCCAGAGCGGGTCCCCATGCCCGTGCTGCCTTCCTTCTTCCCAGCCCAACCTGGGGCCTCACGATAACTGCAGAGACAGGGAGGCCGAAGGCTCAGCACAGAGGGACAGGCAGAGAGAGGATTAGCAGACCTTCTGAGAGCCCCTGGGGGGCAGGGCAAGGGGAGGCCCGGGAGGCATGAGTCAGGCTGGCCTGGCTGGCCCAAGCTCACCTCTAGCTAAATTCCTAGGTCTGCCTGACCAGGAAGCCGGCCGTATAAAGGCCCCCGGTGTCGGCTGTGGGGGACACAGGCGGTGTCCTGTGTTCCCAGTCCTAGCTGGCAGATGCCCCACGATGAGGCCACTCCTGGTGTTTCTGCTTCCGGCTGTGCTGTGCACTGACCTGGGTAAGGGACGCTGACCTGGGTGGGAGGTGCCGGGTAGGGCTGGCTGCGGTCTGAGGGTCTGCGGCATCAGCCTGATGGGGGGCTGCAGGGATTGGGGGGAGAGGCCCTCGTGGCTGCTCCCTGACCAGCCAGACACGGAGACCTTGGTGTCCCTTTGGGCACAGTTTCTGGCATATCTGCCTCCTGTGGGGCGAAGGACCCTGGCGAGCGGTCCGAGGCGGCAGAGCTCTGGACCAGGCAGGGGGACCTTGGTTCCGGTGAGGGTAACCAATTGTCCTGCTTTCCTGGGATTTCTGGGAGGTGGGACTGTGGTGCTAAAACCAGGGAAAGGAATTGGTCACCCCCCTTCAGTCCCAGTTCTGCCCCTACCTGATGACCTGGTTTTATGACCTTGAACACCAGCGCCTGATGCTTTTAAGGTCACCGGAAATGGGGCCTGAGGAGTGGGTGGTACAGCCCGTGATTATCAGCTGAATAATTATCATCCGGGGATAATTAGCCCCATCTGTGGCTTCCCTTGAGGGTGGCTGGGGGATGAGGGTTGAGGTGGAGCCGCCAGCTGTCGGGGAAGGCCCGGGGGGCGGGGGGGGGGGTAGAGGGCAGAGGGGAAGGAGCCACCTTGGGGATCAGTCCCAGATTGGGGGAGCTGGAAAGATAGGTGGAGGGGACTTTCGGGCAAGGGTGTGAGGCTGGTTCCGTGGACCGGGCAGTGGGCAGGGTCGCTTCTCAAAAGAGAGCCTGGTGCAGAGGTGAGTAGTGGGAAGAGAGAGCCGGTGCTGGGGAGGCGCCCCACGCCTGTGCCCCGGGTCCAGCTGTGGGAGCAGGGCAGGGGGCAGGCGGGCTTGGGACGCCTCTGTCCTCCAGGGCTCAGCGCTCCTGGGAGGCTGACACCGGGATAGCACAGGGACCTAAGGAGCATTAACCCATTCATGCTCAGCACGGCCCAAGGACGTAGGGACTATCTGGACCCCTGTGGGGGAAACTGAGGCACAATAAGGTTCTTGGTCAAGGGAAGCTAGGAGTCTCTCCCCACCCCACCAGCGCCCAGGACTTAGTTGCACACAGAGGATTAGGAGCGGCCGGGGGTCACCCTGAGACACAGAGGCCTATTCTTCTTGGGGAGTTCCAGAAGCCTGACCTGGGAGGTACGGCCTCCGAGCCCGGGGCGGGGGCTCTGGAGGTCTGAGCTTGACCTCCTGCTTGCCTGTGGTCCAGCCACAAGCGCCCCAACCCTCCCCATAGGCGGAAATAGATTTGACCTCAGTTGACCCATGTGGGCAAGGACACCCCACGGGGCACCCCGCCCGGGTCCCCCACAGCCCCCTACCCCGAGCCCTGGCAGAGAGGCGCCCTTTCCTACAGCGCAGCCCACGTAAGGGGCTCCTCGCTTTCCCACCTGCCCACTCGCCCTGTCACAGCTCCTGGGTCCTCGCAGCCTGGTCCCCGCCGGCCTGGCCTCCGCCAGGCTGCACCTTCTGCCCGAGGGTTCTTTCCCCAGATGACAAGTAAAAATCTGTTCATCTGTCCAGGCCCAGCTCCAGGGCCACCCACTCCAGGGAGCCTTCCCAGACGGCCCCCACTCTCTGTCAAGACCGTGGTCCCTCTCGGCCAAGTGCGCACAGAGTGTCTGTTGCACACTCCACGCCAGCACACTCGGGGTTACGCGCTGCACCTCGGGCGGCCACCCTTGGACGGTCTTTGGGGCCTCCAGGACAGGAGCCTTGTCCCGGTCTCCCTGTCGGTGGGACCTAGGGCCGGCTGCTCAGCATTCAGGGGTGAGCCAGGACCGGCCCTTTTGCTGCAGACTCCCCATCGATCGGCCTGGGGTGGGGTGCACCAGCAGGCCCCAGGCATTGAGGGGCAAGGCCTTTCCTTCCTGTTAGTAAACAACACTTAACACCTACTGTGTGCAGGCAGCAGTCCTGAGCCTGGAGCCCCATCCTGTAGGTAAGGACACTGCGGCCCAGAGAGGGACGGGGCAGTGAGGAAGAGGACCCAGGTCGTCTCTGTCCCGGGGGAGCCTGCAGACCTCCACCCACCGCCTCTGCCCGCACTCCTGCTGCCAGACTGGCGCTCACACACACAGGGCCAGTGGAGCACAGCAGTCCCTGCCCCTCGGCGTGTCCCAGGGGACCAGGAAGAGGGGGGCGCTCAGTCTAGCCCCAGGCCCGGGCCCCCAGGCTGCCCACCCCAGTGGCCGCCCGAGCCCCCAGCCCAGACTGACCACGGGTCTGCTTCCTTTCCTCCCAGCCCAGGCCCTACAGTGCTGCGGCCTCGAGCCCTGCGAGCCTCTGGTGGAGTGCCCCGCCCAACAAGTACTGTGTGATTATGCGCCCTGGTAAGTACCCACGCCCCGCCCTGACGCCCTGCACGCCCTGCACGCCTGCACACCCCGCTGGCCTCTCCTCGGCCCACCCAGACCCTCGGGGGACACCACGCCCTCCAGCAGGAATCCCCGCACCTCGGGGCTGTAGGGGGCAGGGACTACCCATCCTTGTTTGTAATACTCACGTGTCCATACAAGGGTCGGTTAAGAGAAACTCCTTCAGCAGCCCAACAACACCGTCACAGCAAGGCCCCAGCATGGGCTTCCCTGTTTGAGTGAGTCCATGTAAAATACTTGGGAGGGAGGGAGCAGGCGGTCCACGGATTCTGCAAGATGTGGGCACGCAAGGAGGGTGATGGCTGGGACGCCTGGCCTCGGTCGGCAGCCCGGCGGGGGTGCCTCTCCCGGGCTCCCCACCTCACATCATGGGTGGCAGGACCCCTGACCTGGGCACCTCGCACTGTGCTGGGACCCCGGCCTGCCCTGCCCAACCACACCCAGACCCTGCCTTCTCCAGGCTCCCCTCACACCCCCAGGGCAGGCCCCTCCTTCCTCCAATCTTCAGGTCTGAGCAGCCGCGAGCTGAGCTGAACCGGGGCCCAAGCTCTCGAGTAGGGCCTGCTGGTGACAGTGACAGGCAGGGTCAGGGTCCCTCCAGCCGCCTCGCTCTCCCACCTTCCTGTCCACTGGTCAGCCAGAGCATTTATGCATCACAGACCCACGGGGCCTCCTTCCTTCCTGCCTCCGGGGCTCAGGGTGCTGAAATCGGGGAGGGACGGAGCCTCTGGAAGGCCACTGGCGCCCCTGCCAGCCCCTGCCAGGTGAAGTCAGACCTTTCCCATGGTACCCTGGCTGCCCACGGGTGGGGGGGGGCATCGGTACTGGGAGGTGGCCCTACCTCCCCCAGAGGCGACCCCACAGGGTGCTGAGAGAGAAGGAATAGAGCTGCAGGGCTGCTCTGAGCTGTCTGAGGCGTGGGGTCTGGTGAGTTTGCTCGTCCTCGGTCTTGGGGGCCCCGCTGTGCCTTGGAGGGGCAGACGGCGCTTTATGGGGGGGTCCTCAGCAAGGCACATGCTCAGGTGGGGACGCAGCACTTCCCTCTTCTCTAAGAAGCCAACTTCTGTCCCAAACCCCCTGGGCCAGAGAGGCAGAAACATGCTTTCAGCAAATCCCACGCTGGGGGCTGACACGGCACCCCCCGGGTAGCCCCTCGGGGCCTCAGTGTACCCCGGCAGGGGTGCTCAGCTCTGTGTCCACCCCTGCCCATCCTACATCCCCGATCAGGGCACGCCAGGCGCCCGGAGCTCTGAGTCTCCGCCCAGGGCCCAAGGCCCCCGGCTCTCCAGAGGTTTTGCTCCTCCACACGTCTGCCCAGGGCCCTTCCTCAGGAGCCCGTCTACCTGCCCCAGAGGGAGGAAGGCCCTTCCTGTTCCCGGCAGCCACCTCTCTGGCCCCAGAGCCTGTGTGCCCAGCCACTGTTGGTCCCCTGCTCCTGTGACAGGGCAGTGGTGGCCGTTCCGTCGGGGAGCACAGCAGTCCCGAGAAGTGCAGGGCAGCAGAGGTTTCAAGCCAGTGGGAGGGGGCCTGCCCTCCTGTGGGACTCCTGCCCGCTGTCTGCACCTTGGGCTATGTCTGGGGGACAAGATAGGCTGAGGGTGCCCTGCCTTGCAATAAGGGTGTCAGGATTCCCTTGGGGGCCCTCCCAGCCCCCAGCACAGCCAGGCCCAGAGGCCCAGGAAGAGGTGTTTATGGGGCACGTATGGGGCAGCCATCCCAGCAGGAAAGGTGGAGCTCAGGGTTGGACCCCTCCACCCAGCCTTAGAAGCTTGGGGCTTCTTCTCTTAAGGAAAGTGGAAATTTCCTTTCTTGCCTCTCTTCTCTGACCAACCTTCCCTCTGGGGCAGGCCCCACCCCTACAAGTCCCAACGGAGAGCCACGTTGGACGCCACATGACGACTCATGGCCACCTCCTCCAAGAGCTTCTGTGTTCAGAAGTAGGGGTGGGGCAAGGGGGCTGTTTCCAGATGAAGGCACTCACTCTCCCTCACTACAGATGAGCAAACTGAGGCACGAAGAGCCTTCCGGACCCTTTCCCGGCCCCCCAGCTCCTGGTGGGGGAGTGGTGGTCTGCACCCAAGCCTGAGTTCTCTCTATGCCCACCTACAGGTGCGCCCCAGTCATTAAATCAACAGACACTCAGAGGTCACGTGGACACAGACACCATGGTGACACAGCAGACCTGGGGGCCGTAGCCCGCAAACCGACAAGCAAAGGTGGGCCCGCAAGTTCTGACGGGGACTTGGGAGGAGGTCGGGTGCTGCAGGGCTCACTGGCCTCTCAGAGGGCGAGGTTGTGGCTGTGATCCTGACCACAGGCGGGCAGCCGGACGGCAGGTGCAAAGGCCCGGAGGTAGGGAAGGGCTGGAGGGACTTCAAGAGGACCCCCGGCGGGAAGACTGAGGGTGGGCACCTGACGAGCCAGCAGAGCAGGGCTCTCGGGCAGCGGGGCAGGGAGGCTGGCTCTGACCCTGGAGCCCCCGCTTCTGCTGCTGGTTTAGGGAGGAGCATTTAGGGGGCGCGGGGGTGGGGCCGTCTGTGGAAGGCTCAGGCTTCGACCTGTTATTTCTGAAATCCCTGAGGGAGGGTGGGGTGGGAGTGCAGGGAGGCAGCTGGAGCTCAGAGGGCTTGGGAGCAGGGGTGACTCTGCAGTCTTCTGGGCTAGAAGCCCAGACCGCCAGCCAGCAGGGGTCCTGGAGCACCAGGCCCTCCGTGTGCCCTGGGCTTCGCAGTCAGAGCTGCTTCCTCTGTTCTGGGCACATCCCTGGGGGCTCCTGGGCCTCTGTGAGTCACCTTTCCTCCAGCCAGGGAGGCTGCCCCTGCTCCCTTCTTACATAACATCCAAAGTTATGACGGCACAAACCCTCTGATCCCCTGAGCCCCTGGGATTGTAGTCATGAGCTCCTGGCAGGCCCAGACTGGGACCCACCTCCCTGCCCCAGGGCTGTACCCACACCCAGAGAGGGCTGCAACAATATGCAAACTCCTGGACCAGGACTGGTGCCAGAGCCGGGTCCCTGAGGCCACCAAGCTGAGCAGAAAGCGTTGGAGCTGGGCTGTTCCAGACCCCAAGCTCAACAGCCGCCTGAAGCCTGGAGGAGCAGACGCCCGGCCCCGTGAGGACAGAGTGCCACTAGCTCCCAGGCCACATGGCTGCTGCAGACGCCGCCCTGCTGGCTCCCATCGCCCTGTGCCTGGGAACCGTGTCTGCAAAATGCAGGGTCTGCAGAGAGGCTGTCCACGTCTGAAATCGGGGTCTCACTGCAGACTGAAGACTTCCCCGACACATAGTCCCAATTCCAGAGTTTCATCAGCTGTTTCCAAAAAACCTTTTTGTTAAATTCTAGGTTGTCCTGGCCATATTTTAGTGGGGCTTAAAGAGTGGCAGCACCCAAAAAGGGGTCATTTCCTGTTCCCAAGGGGCAGGGGACAAAGTGACAGGGGTGGAGGGTTGCCAAGGAAAGGAATTTCCACTGCCCTGTGTAAGAGGTACTAGTGCCAAAGACGGACAGATACGGAGCGCATGATTTATATTAGATATTTATTCCCCTCTTAAGGGTTAGGATCAGTGATGTCCTCCCAAAGCCCTTCTCCTCCCCAGTTAACATAATCTTAAATAAAAAGGGAGTGTCTGCATGTCAGGTGTTGCAAGTTCCAGAGCTGCCTGCCAACCACCTGCAGACCTAAGGCTCTCAGAGTCCCACCAGGTTTCATTCCGTGGTCTTTGAGAATTACTGTTTTCTCTTGTCAGGGGTAGGTGTGTGTATAAATGAGGAAGGGAAGAGGAGAGAGGAGAGAGGAGATAGAGAAACATCACTGTAATTATTTCCTAGAGGACATGTAAGTGGAATGAGTAGATGGGTAGATGGTGGATGGTTGAATGGATGGATGGACAGATGGATAGATTGATAGACGGATGGAAGATGGATGAATGCGTGGATAAAAGGAAGGGTGGATACATGGATGGATAGGTAGATGAGTGGATATACGGATGGGGAGGGTGGATGGATGGATAATGGATGGGTGGATGGACACATGGATAGATGGATGGATGGCTGCATGCGTGCATGATGGATAGATGAGTGGATGGGTGGGTAGGTGTTGGGAGCAAGTGAGGACAGAGAAGTGAGGGTGGAAAGTGAGAAGGGCCCTGTGGTCACTACCCCAGAACCTATACCCATGCCTTCACGGAAGGACGCAGCTCACACCTGAGGGCTTCGCCCTCATCACCCAGATCCCCAAGTCCCAGTGTCCTCTCAGAGACACAGCCAGAGAAGCTGACGGTCAGGGCCCGTGTGGGGCTCCGTGGAGAGGTGCCCAGTGCTGGCCCTAGGAGCTGCTGTGAGCAGGGCTCCCGTGAGGCCTCTCTCAGGGGGATTGGTCTCCCTTGGCCCTAGGGCTCCTGCCCAGCCACTCCTGGCAGCAGGCTGTGCTTCCAGGCAGGGAAGGGCTGCCCATGGGCAGCAGGCTGTGCTTCCAGGCAGGGAAACGCTGCCCATGTAGCTACTCCCTGGATTTTCCGTCTGGCCGAGCAGGAAAGAGGGGCCCCGCATGTGTGAGAGGCCAGCGCAGAGGGGCAGAGCCGGCCTTGGACCCCAGCCCCCGGCCCAGCCCAAGGATATTAACTGCACCCAGAAGCCTCGCCCAGCGATGGGGAGAAGGTGTCTCTGGAGCAGGGCAGCTGGTGGCCAGGGCCCCAGGGGATGATCTAGGATGGATGGGGCCACGCCAGGCCCTGGGCAGTTGGTGAGAGAGACCTACATCTAGGCCCGCGGCCCTGGGTGTAAGGGCAACTCTCCTGCACCAGGAAGGATGAGTGGAGAGGCCAGGGTGAGGGTCAGAGCCCCATGCTGGGGGGCCAGGCCCAGCTCTGGCTCCCACTCACTGACTGGGTGACCCTGGGCAAGGCCCTGCCCTCTGTATGTCAGCTGAGGGAGGCCCCGTATGCTGCAGGTGTGTGACTTACAGGAACAGAGCAAGCCCAAGGGAAACCCTGCATCACTCCGCTGCCTGACTCAGGGGAAGTCACCTCACTCCAGCTGGGGAAGGAGAGAGAGACAGAAAGGGAGCATGACCCCCAAGGCCATGCACGGCCCCTGAGCCAGACCCTGGCTGCCTTGCCGGGATGCCCTTCCCCACTCCACCCCGGGGAGAGCCCCCCTGGGTCCCTCGGCCTCCCTGATAATCATGCTCACGTGGGGTACACACAGAGCATCACGTGTCCACCCCCTCGACGTCTCCCCAGCTAGTCAGGGGGCCCTGAAGCCTGGACCTGTCTCTCCTCGTTCAGTCTCCATTGCACCCTCTGTGCCTGGTACGTGCTGAGTCCTTCTAAAACTCTGTTGAAGGAATGAAGGAGGGGGTAAATGGGGTGCCTCGAGGTGGAGGGAGGTTTGGGGGTATGGCCGGGGCTGGGGCTGCCCTTATGGTGGCCTGAGCTGAAGAAGCCTGTCCTGGCCTGAGGTTTGGAGGGCAGGCCTGGGGGCCTTTTGGAAGGCCTGGAGTGCCTGCTGTGCCACGCTGGGCCAGGCGCTTCCCTCTCTGGGCCACACTCTGCTCGTGGCCCTGCCCCTCTCTGGGCCACACTCCTGCTCGTGGCCCTGCCCCTCTCCCATGCCCCACACTCCTGCTCTGTGTAACCCCAGTGGCCCTGCCCCTCTCCCATGCCCCACACTCCTGCTCTGTGTAACCCCAGTGGCCCTGCCCCTCTCCCATGCCCCACACTCCTGCTCTGTGTAACCCCAGTGGCCCTGCCCCTCTCCCATGCCCCACACTCCTGCTCTGTGTAACCCCAGTGGCCCTGCCCCTCTCCCATGCCCCACACTCCTGCTCTGTGTAACCCCAGTGGCCCTGCCCCTCTCCCATGCCCCACACTCCTGCTCTGTGTAACCCCAGTGGCCCTGCCCCTCTCCCATGCCCCACACTCCTGCTCTGTGTAACCCCAGTGGCCCTGCCCCTCTCCCATGCCCCACACTCCTGCTCTGTGTAACCCCAGTGGCCCTGCCCCTCTCCCATGCCCCACACTCCTGCTCTGTGTAACCCCAGTGGCCCTGCCCCTCTCCCATGCCCCACACTCCTGCTCTGTGTAACCCCAGTGGCCCTGCCCCTCTCCCATGCCCCACACTCCTGCTCTGTGTAACCCCAGTGGCCCTGCCCCTCTCCCATGCCCCACACTCCTGCTCTGTGTAACCCCAGTGGCCCTGCCCCTCTCCCATGCCCCACACTCCTGCTCTGTGTAACCCCAGTGGCCCTGCCCCTCTCCCATGCCCCACACTCCTGCTCTGTGTAACCCCAGTGGCCCTGCCCCTCTCCCATGCCCAGGCTGAGACGAGGGGGAGCGGGCAGGAAGGCAAGGTGCAGGGAGAGGGCCCGGGCAGGAGAACCTCAGCTGCAGGCAGAGGCCTGGGCTTGTCCTGGCGTCTGGCTTCCTGGCCAGCTGAGTTCAGGGAGCAGGCAGGGCTGGGGGTGGGTGTAGGGGGTAGTATTCCCTCCAAGGCCTCTCCTGGGCGTCACGCCTGCTGGTACAGTCAGGTCTAGGGACCCAGGCTGATAGGAGGGCTCGGGTTCTGGAAAGCAGCTGCTCTCTCCAGCATGTGAGGGCGGAGGGAAGGAGGGGTCAGTGGTGACAGAAACAAGCCAGTCTCTGCCCCACTCCTGGATGACCTGGCGCCAGCCCGGCCCTCTCTGGCCCTTATTTCCTCACTGGTGAAAGGGGTTGGTAGGGGACGAGCTTCAGGGCTCCTCTCTCCCCTGAACCCGGCCTCTAAGACCGTGGTGGCCAGAGCACTGCCTGCAGGAAGCCCTCCCCGACTGCACCGTCCTGGTAACTCCCAGTTCTCTGAGAGCCCCAGTCATGGAATCACCCACTTTCTCCCACAAGTAAAGTGTATCTGGGGTTGATGTTTCTGCTAGGAAGCCCCAGGAGAGGCAGCTCGCGTCCTCGTGGGCAGCCCTGCTGGGGCAAAGGCCTCCTTCCCACAGAACAGGACCAGCTGCTGCCTCTGCTCCAGTGTCTAGCCCTGCCACCAGGGCACACAGCCACGTAAAAGCCTGAGGTGCCTCACGGAGGTGGATCGGGGGTACAGGGCCCCCTCCAGCCCCACATGCAGGGACCCCGCTGCCCAGCTCCCTCACGCCCAGACCTCCACTCCCAGCTGGCCCGACATCCCTGGATCCTGCAGCACCACCGGGCCCGACAGGAAATCCAATCCGCCAGACCTATTTTTCCAGCAGCTTCCATGACCCTTGGCCAAGTAGTCACCACTCCCCACCTGCCATCTGCCACCCCTCGCTAGTTGCCACCCTGTCACTGAGCCCTGTGCCCTGCTTCCCAGGGCCTCCTGGGCACCCTCCTTCCACTCCGAGGGAGGCCTCAGAGCTCAGGGTGACTTTCCCTCTCTGGATCAGGGCCCAGGGACCCCCACGTCACCTGCCTTGTCAATCCAGACCCCAGCTGCCTTAAACAAGCCCCAGGGACCAGCCAGTAGGCCAGGCAGCCTTTGCGGGCTCAGGTGGCTGATGCGGGGTTGCCTCGGGGGCTCCTGCCTGCCCCCCCCCCGTGCCCCCCAGGATCCTGGAAGGCACCGCAGCACCACCCCTCCACCATCGTGCAGGTCTTGCAGGTCCAGTGACTGCTTCAGGCTGGGCACACCTCTTTGGACCCCCAGCATCACGATATGCACCCCCGACTCGGCAGGGAGGAGGTGAGGCCCAGCTCAGAAGCCAGCTTGCCTGGGGGCCTGCCAGGAGGAAAGGCCAGGGGTCTGTAGCCCAGACCTGACCGTCCTGAGCCTCTGCTCCAAAGAGCCTTAGGCTGGCCCAGATCCCCACAGCAGGCGCTGCCCCACCAGACCCTCAGGGGGATGTCCACCGGCAGGTTCGGCTGCTGGCAGCGGCCCAGGGCCGACCTCCATCGGTGCCCCGGCCCCACTCAGCGTCATCACAGCCTGCCTCTGCGGGTCCCACCCGCACCTCCTAGCAGGGTCTGCCGGGCACATTGGAGAAGTAGTGGGGTCCCAGGGCCAGCAAGCAGACAGGGAAACCTGTGGGGAGAGGGACAAGGGAAGGGGGAGCCTACGCGCAGAGGCCCGAGTCCTTCCTGTGAGCAGTGCTGGAGGGGGAAGGTGCGGCGGGATCTGCCCGGCAGCCCCCAGCCGAACCCCGCACCGGGAGGGGCCCTAGGCCTGGCCTGGAAGAGCACACTGCCTTTCAGGACCAAAGCAGACACGGAGAGCAATTGTCACAAGGCAGGACACAGGCAGCTGCTGGAGGAGGGCCGGGCTGGAACATGGCGGAGGGAGCACTTGGCGAGGAGGGGGCCTGGGCCTGGAAAGATGGGAGGCAGGGGCGGTGGAGACGACGGGGGGTTGAGTCTTTGCCTCCACACCACCCCCTCCCCAGCATCCAGCCCCTGCCCCTCCTCCGAAGCCCCAGGCCCCGCTGGACTTCACATCCCTCACCCAGTTGGTGCTCACCTCTCCACAGGCACATCTGGCATCCACGTCCCTGCCCCGAGAGCTCCTTTCTCCTTCTCCCGAGGTCCAGACATCTTAGTGAACACTTCACTTCCCTAGGGTCTTTTCCCCAGGACCCCTGGGGGTCAACCTAGCAACCCAGAGCCCCCGGGAGCCCAAGAAGGCAGGGCCTGAACCTCCTCCTGCACCACGCCCCTCGGCCCCGAGCACAGCACTGGGCACCCCCAGGGCAACCACACAGGCTTGGGACTCTGTGACCTTATCTGAGGGTGGAAGTCAGAGACAAAGCGGAAGGTCAAAGACAAAGTAACCAGAGCTGGGCAGAGGACAGAGAAGAGGCAGGCTGCAGAGCCAGCTGAGGCCTCTGTCCACAGCCCAGAGAAGGGCAGGCGGTGGGGGGTGGTGGGGGGTGGTGGTGGAGCGCGGGCAGAGATCCCTCCAGCTGGCAGGGCAGGGGTGTGCCTCGCTGGAGGGCGTGGGCCAGGCCGGAAGGGGCATGTCCCCGCCCCTCCCTCCCACCAGCACCGGTCCCAGCTATAAGGCCTCCGGAGAGGAGGGGCTCCCACTGCCCCGGGAACACCCGAGATGAAGACAGCCCTGCTGTTCCTTGTTGCCCTGGCTGTGGCTTCTGGGCCAGGTGAGGGGCTGGCTGGGGGCTGGGGGCAGTGGGGAGCCGGACCCTGGAAGCCTGGAGTTGCTCACCTCTAGGCACGGAGAACCTTGGGGTTGTGAACCCTAGAACAAAGCGAACCCCGCATCTTAATTTTGTGGGATCACAGACTTAACAATATTTCAGAATCAGAAAATCAACCCCAAGAATCAGACGTTCTAAGAGGGAGCGATGCTGGGAGTTGTCTTCAGATGCCTCTCCTGGGGAAAGACAGATACTCAGGGTTCAGCCCCTGATCCCCCTCTCCAGGGCCCAGGGCCCTCCTGGGTCACCCTTCCCCCTCCCCCCCGCAGGCTCAGCATGGCCAACCTGACAGCCTCCGGGACCCCAACGCAGCCTCAGGTCCTCACCGTGGGCTCCCCACCAGGAGACAGCCCCCAGGGTGGGGACTGCAGCCAGGTCCTGTGAGCCACTATTAGCAAATCCCAGAGCCTCTGATGCCCCTGGGGAAGGGTTTTCAGTGCGCCCCATACTGGCCACCTCCTCACTGGTCCTCTAGGGATGCCCGGCACTGGACAGCTCCTCCGGGTGGGCTGCCAGGGCCCCAGCAGACAGGGACTGTCACCTCCTGCCTCCTGAGGCTGTGTGCAAGACCTGAACCCTGGCGGGGCCCAGGGGCCTCAGAGGCAACTGGCCTAGGGCAGGGGTGACAGAGGGCTCTGTCCAGGAGTCTCTTCTGGCAATAAACCCAGGCATCCCTGTCTCCCTGGGAGGTCTCCCCGGGGCCTGCTGAAACCCCTACACCCTCGTCCCCAGCCCAGGCTCTCCAGTGTCACGTATGCACAAGCTCCACCAACTGTGAGAAACCTCAGAGCTGCTCAGTCAACTCCAACTTCTGCAAGACGGTGACCAAGGGTGAGCGATCTGGGGGAGGGGAAAGGGGCCCCTGCAGGACACTCCAGGGCTCTGTCCCGGTGCCCCAGGGCTTGGAGGATCATCCCTGGGGAGGATGGTGGGAGTGATCTCGGTGACTGACCGGTCACGGTGGCGATGGAAGCTGGGAACTGGTACTTGGGAGGCCCTGGAGGTCGGAGGTGGTGCCTGGCCTGACCTCGCCCGCCCGTCCCCAGTGGAGCCCCTATCTGGGAACCTGGTGGAGAAGGACTGCGCGGAGTCGTGCACGCCCACGCACAACCTGCAGGGCCAAGTCAGCAGAGGGGCCTCGGCCACCCTGTGCTGCACGGGCGACCTGTGCAACGAGAGTCTGCAGAGCGCTGCGCCCGCCCGCGCCCTGCTCACCAGCGCCCCCCTCGGCCTGGCGCTGACCCTGGGCCTCCACGCCCTCACCTGGGCCGCCAGCCTGTGACCCTCGGGACCGGGGCCCCACCCCCTCCTCTCCCTGGCCAGGATGGGGGCTCAGACACCCTGGCTGGGGGCTCCCCTGGAAGGTCTAGGGCAGGGCGGTGGTGCGGCACGAAGAGCTGCTGGCTTGGAGCCGCCCCTCCCCCAGCACAAGAGGACGCCCCTCCCTGAGCAGCGAGGGGAGGAGGGGGGACAGGAGGCATTCGGCTCCCTTCAGGCTTCATATTCGTTCTGTTTGGTTTCCGTTTATTTTTCTACCCAAAGCCCTGCACCGGAATAAATGGTTGCAAACCAGCGTGGTCATGTCTGTGCTAGTTCCGGGAGTAGAGGAGGTGGGGAGGAGCCATCCACACACACCGGCCCCCGAGTCCCAGGGTTTGTCACCCAGGGCCAGTCTCGGCAGCGTGCATGATGCCTGGAGGGGCACCATCACCCTTCACCCCCGGAGGGGACACGACCCTCCCCAGACACCTCCTCTGCAGCCCCAGACAAGGAGGGCCCTCCTGGGGGAGGCCTGAGTAGGCGCGCTGGCAGAAGTTTGTCAGTGGAGCAGTGATGCGAGGCCGTAGCTCTTCACCAGGCAGCCACCAGCCTGCCTGAGACCACGCGGTGGAACCCCTCCCTGCAGGGCCGCCCCGCCCACCCTGCCAGCCCTTCCCCCACCTCTCACGGCCAAGCCCCGCCTGCCCAGGCTCGCCCGGGTCCCACCTTGTCCTACCAGGTGACCTTGAGCAACACCCTCTGCCCGCGGCAGGTCTCTCCCGCTCCGCGCTCCCGTGGGCTGAGATCCGACCGTAGCTCCTGCTGCGACGGGAATATTCCGAGGACCAGCGCGCCCCCCCCGGTGGCCACCAGGGAGCCGGGCCTTGGGAGGAGTTGCCAAGGGGGCATGCCTCTCCCCTCCCTCAGAGCCCACTCTGTGCCCTCGGCACCCGGCACCCGGGGCAGGGAGTGGAAAGGCCGGATCAGACACACGGGCCACTGCGGTCGGACAGACGGGCGGGGACGCACAGGGCGCGGACCATCCCGAGTCCTCGGGATATCCCACAGCAGGCCGGCCGTGTGGCTGGGATTTGAATCAAGAGGTGGGGGGTCAGGGACATCCGCCTCCGGAGAGGGGAGGGTGATCTGAGCTGGGCCAGCTGGAGCCAGGGAGGAGAGTGCCTCCTGGTGCCAAACTCCGGAGAAGACCCTTCACCCCCCACCTGGAAGCCAGGGGTGCGGTCAGCAAACTTGCGGGGGCAGAAGGAGGAGGAGGCTGCCACACGGGGTCAGGGAAGGCTCCGCAGAGCTGCCATCCCTGAAGAGACACCGAGGCCACCTGGGGCCCAGGTTAGAAATCCCCGCCAGGTGGAAGAAGTTAACTACATGATGACCAGGCTGTAGCCATGACATAAGCTGCCACAATTCTGAGAACTGGCCTCAAAGAAATGGGAACAAACCAACCCTGGAAACAAAGATTAACTGTACTTAAAACAATCAAGATGACGCTGATCAGACCACTGATAGCCAATTTCAAGATGACTGTCAGTTGATTGATTTTCTCTATTGATTTTCTTCTTCTATTTCCTTGGTTTTTTGGCTCTTATTTTTATCATTTCCTTTATTTTGCTTACGTGCGGTTTGATTTACTCTTGTTCTAGTTTCTGAAGGTGGGATCATAGGCCATTATGTCGAGAACTTTATTTTTTCTCATACAAGTGTTAGTGCCAAAATTTTCCTTCTAAACACTGCTTTAGCTGCATCCACTAACTTTGATATATTGTGTTTTCATTTTCATTCAGTTAGAAATACTTTCTAATTTCCTTTAAAATTTTTCCTTTAGCCCACCGGTTATTTAGAAATGTGTTGCCCAGTTTCTAAATATTTGGTGATCTTATTTTTCTGTTCTTGATTTAATTCCATTGTAGCCCAAGAAAATAATTTGTAGGATTTCAATCCCAGTAAATTTGTTGAGATTTATTTTACGGCCCACAATAGGTCTATCTTGATTAATATTCTGTGTGTCCTTGAAAAGAACGGGCTCTCCTTCTGTACTTATCAAGCAGGTCACATGGGCTGGTAGTGTTGTTCAAGTCTCCTTTATCGTTATTCATTTTCCGTTGACTTCTATGAGCTCTTAAGAAAGGAGTGTTGGGCTTCCCTGGTGGCGCAGTGGTTAAAAATCCACCTGCCAATGCAGGGGACACGGGTTCGAGCCCTGGTCCGGGAAGATCCCACATGCTGCGGAGCAACTAAGCCCATGCGCCGCAACTACTGAGCCTGCGTGCCTAGAGCCCATGCTCCGCAACAAGAGAAGCCACTGCAACGAGAAGCCCGCGCATTGCAACGAAGAGTAGCCCCCCACTCACCATAACTAGAGAAAGCCCGCGTGCAGCAACGAAGACCCAATGCAGCCAAAAAAAAAAAAAAATTCTCTAAGAAAGGAGTGTTGAAATCTCTGGCTGGAGTCATGAATTTTCTTTTTCTCCTTTTTGTTCTCTCAGGTTTTTTGGCTTTGTGTGTTTTGAAACTCAGTTGTTAGGTGCATAAACATTTAGGATTGCTATGTCCCCTTAATGAACCGATCCTTTTATCATTATGTAACGTCCTTCTTTATTCCTGGCTATATCTTTTGCTCTAAAATCCACTTTGTCTGACGTGAGTGTGGTCACTCCTGCTTTCTTTTAATTACTGTGAGCCTGGTGTCTCTTCCTCCGTGCTTTGCCTTTTAACCTACATGTGATCTTACATGTACAGTGGACTTCTTGAGCGCAGCAGAGACATGGCTCTTTCTCGTTTTATTTAATCTGACCACCTCTGCTTCCTAGTTGGGGTGTTTGGACCTTTCAGTGTGATTAGAGGTGTCATGGGTTTAAGTCTCTCACCCCGCCTTCTGTCTTCTCTCTGTCCCACTTGTTCTTTTTCCTTTCCCCTCTTTTTCTGCATTCTTGTCAATGACCAGATTACTCTCTGTGATTCCATTTTATCTCTTTTGTTACTTTATTAAGTAGAGCTCTTTGATTTTTCTTTTTTTGCTCTTTCTTTACTTTTTTTTTTTTTAGTTCTAGAAAAGAATTCTTTTTGCCTTTGCATGTCGGAAAATATCTTTATTTCCCCTTCACTTTTCAGAGATGTTTTGGGGGGGCATATAATTCCAAGTTGTTTGTTTTGTTTTTTGGTATTTCAAATATTGCTTCACTGTGTTGGCTTGTACTGTTTCTGACAAGAAATCTGCTGGAGTCCTTCTTTTCTTGTGCATCACACAATGTCTGCTTTTAGTGGTTTCTCTTTATCACTGTTTTTTTAAAAATTTTTATTTTATTTATTTTTGGCTGCGTTGGGTCTTTGTCGCTGTGTGCAGGCTTTCTCTGGTTACAGTGAGCGGGGGCTACTCTTCGTTGCGGTGCATGGGCTTCTCATTGCAGTAGCTTCTCTAATTGCGGAGCACAAGCTCTAGGAGCATGGGCTCGGTAGTTGTGGCTTGCGGGCTGGGCTCTAGAGCGCAGGCTTAGCGGCTGTGGAGCACAGGCCCAGTTGCTCCACGGCATGTGGAATCTTCCCGGACCAGGGCTCGAACCTGTGTCCCCTGCACTGGCAGGCAGATTCTTAACCACTGCGCCACCAAGGAAGCCCCTATCACTGGTTTTAAGCAATTGATCACGATGTGTTTTGGTATAGTTTTCTTCAATTTCTTGTGCTTGAGGTTCATTGAATTTCTGGGTTCCATGAGTTTATAGTTTCCCTGAGGGGAATTCAGGATAGAGGAAAACTGGATACTTGCCCTAAATAGCTAAGATGCACATCAAAGGAATAATTTCAATGAGCCCAGACTCTTGCATCTTCCCGAACAGAGAAAAGCACTAAAATCATTAACTTGCGATGTCTACTTTTTGTGACTAGCAGTGATCTTTTGATGTTCGAGTACATTTGTTTGTTTGTTTGTTTTTTCCCAGCAAGAACTCCTATATGTCCCGGCTCCTCCCTTACCTCTTTGGACCAGTTCCTCAGAGCTGAGAGGCTGGCTCCTGGGCTATAGTCCTCAGTAGGGTCCCCAAATAAAATATTAACTCAAGACTTTTAGGTTGTGAGGGTTTGTATTTTTTTCGGTTGACACAAGGTTTCTCCTCCAGCCCTGTGTGAGCTCTGGGAACCCTTGTGCCTGCTCCTTCCACATCTTGGGGTTGGTTCCTCAAATGTGTGCACTGATGGGCCCTCAGCTGAAGACACACGCACCCTCTGCTGACCTCCCCAGCCCTGTGGGTTGGAGAGGGGACAGTTCTCTCCTCTCTGCCCTGTGAGATCCAGCTGCTTTGGCTTCCCTGAACTCTCCTCTCCTCAGTCAGAGAGTCCTGGGCTCTGTCTGGGTTTCCCCTCCCTGCTCTGTGGCCTGCAGCTCCTTTGTCTCCCCCACCTCCAGGGTCACGGCCCCTGCTACCTGCTGTGCGACCTCGGAGAACCGTGGCTTCATTTATTTTGCCCCATTTTTCAGTTGTTTAAAGGCAGGAGGAAAATCCAGTTGCTGTTAATTCATCATGATCTGATGCTGGAGCCCACAGCATATGCCCCAGTGGAGTGTGAGCTTCATGACCGCGTGAATATTGGGGAATGTTTGCCCGTTTTATCTCCAACTCCTGGCACCCTGAGGCATCTCAGGGACTATTTGGCAAATAGGGTGACCAACCATCCCAGTCTGTCCAGGGAGAGTGCCCACTTCGCTCTGGAGGCTCAGGGCCTAGGGTCCCCAAAGTGGTTCAACTCTTTTAAAGAAAAATAAAATTGAGGGTCAAAGAAAATGTTGCATTTTTTTCCCTCACATTAGAAAAAAAAAAAAATTTAGGGCCCATGAAAATCTTAAATTTTGCCTTAAACGTTATTATTACCGTGGAAGGGGGTCCATGAAACAATGGGCTTCTTTCAAGGCTTGCTTTTACGCTTTGTTAGGAGGGACCTGGTGTGGGGACCGAGGCCCAGAGATGCTAGGTAACTTGCCGAGGTCACACAGCAGGTAAAGCGTGTCCACGTGGGGACCCAGAAGCCGGATCCAGAAATCAGCACCTCCCCACCCCCCCACCCCTGGCACTCGCTGCAGCTCCGCTAACATCCCTGTACAACTGGGCTAAAGGAAGAAGGGGCACGGGCTGCTGCTGGGGTGCGGGGCTGACTAGCAGCACGGGGAGTGAGTGGGCGAAGGGCGGCGGGCGGAAGCAGGGAGAGGGAGGGAGGGGCAGAAGATTCCCTCCCCATGCCCCATCGCGAGGTGCACGTGCGTCTGAGGGTAGCGCGTGTGTCACTGCGGGGGCCTAGGTCTGGGCGCGGTTGGTCCTCCGCTGGGGGCGGGGGTCCCGGTCCCCGCGGGAAGGACGAACTCGCGGGCGGGGTGGGGCGGGGCGGGGGCGGGGCCTGCGGTGAGGTCACGCGCCATGGACGGCTCTGCCGCGGGGCGGCGGCGCGGCGTGGGCGCTGCGGGGCTCAAGGACGGACGCACTGTCAGACCCGGGCTCGCAGGGCCGGCGAGGGGTGAGTCCTAGGCGCAACGGGGGCTCATGGTGGTGAAGGTCATGGTTGAGGGTCCCCGACAGCCGCCCGAACTTGGGACCGCAGTCTTGGGGGCGGGGCTCTCCGGGAGGGGGCGGGAGGAGCTGGAGCCGCAGGCCCGGCCTTGCTCAGACCTTCGACATCCCGAGGTGCACGCCTGGAAAATGGGTCATGGAAGATGGATTTGTTGTTCTCGGGAACGGGAGGGTCTAATTTAGTTCCCCGAGGCGGGGACCCGGGGCTGGACTATCCGCGCGGGGAGGGGAGTCGTGCTCCAGACACCCCCCAGACCCTTTCCGAGAGAGTGGGCATCTCTGCTCCAAACAGCAGATCCGGACTGGGAAGTTGTTGTCTTGCCCAAGTGCCCTCCTGGAGTGCATTCAAAGCACATTCCCCCACAGGCTGGACAGAGTCCGCTGCCGATCGGGGAAGCCCTGTGCCTACCCCCACCCCACCCCCCACCCCCCCGTCGGCCGTCCCCTCGTGTCTAGGCAGCCCTTGGCAGGGGAGGAAGTGGCTCTGCCTAAAGAGGCCGCTGAGGCCCCTCCAGACCCGGCGCTGGGCCCCTGCGCAAGGCCTGAGCTCTGCAGTACTGACTCAAAACCCCAGGCAGGGCTCTGGAGGTCTTCCGGGAGAGGGGCCCCTAGCTGGGCCCTGAAAGTGTCAGGAAGTGGGGGGGCCCACGTGGGGACACGCCAGGGGCAAAGGGTAGGGGTAGCAGTGAGGATAGACCCACCCCTGGGGCCCCAGGGCCCTGGGTGGGAGAGGGCTGGGTACCAAGCTCCTGGGCCCCTGCATCAACCATCCCCGGTAGACTGTCGGTTTGGCCTGGCGTTCAAGGCCCCTCCAGACTTCTGGCCTCCCCTTGGCCCCCCACCCCTGCTTCCTTCTCATCTCATTCGTGTCTCCTCCTCCAGGAAGTCTTCCCTGACTCCCAGGCTGAGTTGGGGGACTCCTCTGCACAAACCTGTGGTCCCTCAGGCCCTGCTGTGACCACCTGTCCTCATCCCCCTCTGTGCAGGGCTATAGCGCCTCCAGTCGACCAGGAGCTCCCAGAGGGCAGGGGGTTGTCCCACCCTCTCTGTGCCCTGCCCCAGCCCTGGCCTGAGTTGAATCGAAGACCAGCTGCTCTCCACTTCCCTGATCCCACTCTGCCCTCTCACCTCCGGCCATGGTGCCCCTGTTCGCCCTGTTCCTGGTGGCCTTGGTGGGCCTACCTGTGGGTAAGATGGATGGAGAACAGAGGGATGGACAGACCCACCTTTGGGGGCAGGCAGGCTGGAGGGGGTGGGGGCGGAAATCCCAGTGACCGCCTCTCCTCCCAGCTCTTCTGACCTGGGGAAGCTGACGGGACCAGGGGGCTGATGGGCTGGAGGAGGGGGCCTCTTGCTGTTCTCTGACCCCAATCTCCCTCCGGCCCCCGCCCCCGGCCCCCAGCCCAGGCTCTGGACTGCCACGTGTGCGCCTACAATGGCGAGAACTGCTTCAACCCCATGCGCTGCCCGGCCATGGTCACCTACTGCATGACCACGCGCACTTGTGAGTTGCTGGGATGCCCCTCACAGCCCCACCTGTGGAGCACGGTGGCGGGTGGGGGAGTGTGAGGGAGCTGAGGAGGGAGGCTCCCACCTGCCCCAGGATCCTTTTTGGGAGCTCCTGGCTTAGGGGAACCTGGCCGAATGGCCCTGCATGCTGGGGTTGGCCCCCTCAGGGTCCTGGCCCACCTCCCCCTCCCTCTGCAGACTACACCCCGACCAGGATGAAGGTGAGCAAGTCGTGCGTGCCCAGCTGCTTTGAGACCGTGTACGATGGCTACTCCAAGCACGCGTCCACCACTTCCTGCTGCCAGTACGACCTCTGTAACGGCGCTGGCCTTGCAGCCCCTGCAACCCTGGCCCTTGTACTCCTGGCCACCCTCTGGGGTCTGCTCTAAAGCCCCGTCCCGCCCTCCACAGACTCACTCAAGGGCAAAGTGCTGAGCAGCACGGTCCCACCCTCTCCCCCTGCGCACTCCCTCTTTGCCCTCCCCAGACACCCCCCCCCCCCAGCCACATCCAGGAATGTCTGCAAGAGGACTCTTGACCTCCCCCAGCTACCCGGGGGTCTGCTTCCAGGTCATGACCTGTTGTTTTCAGAAGGCCGATGTGGGACCACACCTCCCAAGGCATCTGGCTTTGACGGGGCAGCTCAGCCCCCTCCTCTGTCCAAGGATGGGGGTGTGGGCACGGTGTGCTGTTTATGGGGGATCTTCAGTTGGCCGGTGAACACTGACGTGAAGGGGACCTCTGCGTCTGCCCTGTAAGTGTGCTGGAGGGGGAGGGGAGATTAGGGACCCAGGGGGTGGGGAACAGTCCTAGGAAGAAGGCTCTCCAGGGTCCTAGGAGGGCTGCCCAGGGCAGGTGTGGCATGGCAGGCCGATCGGGGAAGGCCTGTGCCCCCCGCCCCCCGTCGGCCGTCCCCTCGTGTCTAGGCAGCCCTTGGCAGAGGAGGAAGTGGTTCAGCCTAAAGAGGCCCGTGAGGCCCCTCCAGACCCGGCGCTGGGCCCCTGCGCAAGGCCTGAGCCTGGAGAGGCCAGGCTATATTTGGTCGAGCTTGAGAGCTGATCCCAGGACTATTTTAGGCCAGGAGGGAAGGGAGCAGAGCGGTAGCCACCCGAAGCCTGGCCTTCAGCCCTAAGCAGGCCCTGGCGGAGTGCGCCTTTTTACGGGGGGCGGGGGTTTGGGGCGGCGAACTTCGCCGGGGCGCCGAGGATTCGCCGGGGCGCCGAGAATTCGCCGGGGCGGGGGCGGGGGCGGTGCATCCTTGAACCGGAGCGGGGCGCCCTCTGGTGGACGCTTGGGGCCGCGCCGGGCAGGGGTGGGCTCGGTCCGCCGGAGGGGAGGGGAAGGGAAGGCAGGGTCCGGGGAAGGAGGGGACTGTGGTCGGGAAAAGAGGGGAGGGGAGAGGGAGAGGGGAGGTCCGGGGGAGGAGGGGAGGACGGGTTGGGAAAGAAGGATGCAAAGGGCCGCGCTCCCTCCCCGCGCAGCCGGGATCCCCTCGCCCCTCGCAGCGGCTTGACTGCTATCCGGGCGGCAGCAGGATCCCGACTGAACGAGTGCTGGGTGCGCCGGCCTTGGTCCCAAAGGGTTTCGCGGGCTCCTCGACCTCTGACTCTGCCCACGGGGAGGGCGGGAGCTCCGCTCCGGCTGGAGCGCTCCAGCCTCAGCTCAGGGAGTGGCTCTCAGGTGCCCCCAGTCAAGCTGGGCCTTGGGACCCCCAGAGACCCAAGAAAGGGCATCATTTAAAAGGCACCCACCCTGGGCTTCCCTGGTGGCGCAGTGGTTGATAGTCCGCCTGCCGATGCAGGGGACGCGGGTTCGTGTCCCGGTCCGGGAAGATCCCACATGCCGCGGAGCGGCTGGGCCCGTGAGCCATGGTCGCTGAGCCTGCGCGTCCGGAGCCTGTGCTCTGCAACGCGAGAGGCCACAGCTGTGAGAGGCCCGCGTACCGCAAAAAAAAAAAAAAAAGGCACCCACCCTAGGTGAGCCCCGCCCTCGGCCAGCTCGGGGAAGCCCGGTCTGCCCAGCATCTGCTGTTCTGGATCCGGGTGGCCCGGGGAGCCGGGCCCTCCTTCCAGTGAGGCCAGTCGATGTGCAACGTTGTGCCCGGGGTCACACGGTGCCTGAGGCCTCCTCAGCTGACCAGTGCCCCCAGCTCCAGTGTCTGGGGAGGGGCCAAGGAGCCCCTTCAGGTTGGCAAGGCCCAAGTGTGCAGGATGGTGGCAGGTGCCCACGTGGGGGGTTGTCCCTGGAACTCAGAAGCCCTTGGCCCCTAAGCATGGCCCCTGTCAGGGGGACCTGTGCTGGAAATTCCCTCTTGAGAGCTTCCCTCTGGGACCGCCTGACCTCAGGGGATCCAGTCCTTAGGCAGGCCTGGGTCAGGCTTCCTGGAGGGCCAATAAGCAGAAGCAGAAGGGCCAATATCCAGACAGCCGTCCAGGTGGCCCCTCCCCCTGATGCCCAGTGTGGTGTGAGCCCCTCCTTGGGGGAGGCTGGGGGGAAGCCAGACCCCACCCCCAGCTCCTCCACCTAAAGACTCCCAGGAGTGGTCCATCTCAGGGAAGTGACCACACTCCCCGCAGAGTTGGCTGCGGGGCCACCGCAGCTCCAGATGCTTTCTGGGAGGGAGGGCAGCCCTGGGCAGACTGCCCTCCTGACTCAGCAGGAGAGGCCTGGGAAGCACCGTCACTGCCCTGCTTGTGCAAGCACTCTGTCCTGGGTCCGGTGGCTCCTCGGCTAGACCGGGTCCTCCCTCCCTCCCTCCCTCCTGTCCTGGCGGGGATGGAGTAGAGCCCTGCCTGGCCCCCTGTGGGCTCTGGGGTCACTGAGAGCAGGGATCCAGCGCTGGGTGTGCTTGGTGTTGGGGGAGCTTCTCACACCTGCCTCTTGCCTCCATCTGTCCAACCCTCCTCCACCCTGACCTGGTCCCATCCCAATAGCCATGGCACTGCCCCCAGCACCGGGGACCATGCTGCCCATCCCACCTCCACAGACTGGGTTCTGCCTGGCCCGGCTGTGGTCGAAACTCAGCACAGACACACCTAACGTGTTATGCTCACGCCCTGGCTGGGCCCCCTAGTGGGAAGCGCGTGGCACTGCAAAATCAGGAGACTGCACCAGTAGTACCCTTGGAAATCAAACAAGTCATCTTGTCCCAACTGACTGTCCATGAGGCTAGTGACTAACATCTGCCCGTTTCCCTGCAGTTGTGGCTCTAAGCACTGCAAGACAACCCTGCAAGGTAGGAGCCGTTATCATGCCCCTTTCACAGATGAGGAAACTGAGGCACAGAGAGGTGAAGTAGTTGCCCAAGCCAGGTAGGACTTCTTGTCCCCCGCCCCCACTGCACCCCTGCCCCACCCTGCAGTCGCTTCTCCCATCAGCTGGGAGAGGAAGGGGAAGCTGAGAAGGTGGGTTTATAAATTTAAGAGGACATTAGCATGTGAAATCATTGTAACAGCTTAGGGTCAGGAAAGGAGAAAATCAGCACCAGGAGGTTTGAGAAGCCATGAAAGACAGAGTCAGGGCATCCAGCCCTGTGTCTGGGTGCTGGGCCAGGGGTGGAATAGCACAGAGGAGGGCAGAGGGGTGCCAGGCACTCCGAGCTTGCCTGGCCCAGACCCCTTCCCCACCTGTGTCGGGATCGTGGGTCAGCAGGCGGAGAGGCCCAGGCTCTTCCCCGCGGTCTTCGCAGCGTTTCAGATCTGGAAGCAGCCTGCCTGTCTCAGGAGCGGCTGCTTGACTGTGTGGCGGCACCTGCGTGGACTCCTGTGCCGTCCATCTGCCTGGAACACAGCTGCGGCCCCGGTGCAGACGGACGTGCAGAGGGGAGGCTGGACAGCTGCTTCTCACCTCCCTTTGTAACATCTGATTTGTGGTGATGAACGTGTATTTTTTTCATGATTCTGAACCTCTGAGAAAGGTGAAAAGAAAGTGAGAGCTCTCTTTCATCTCTCCCCCTCCCCCAAGTTTTGTTGGATCCTATCCCTCGGGCTGATCTGGACCTCGTCGTTCACACCTCTGAGCCTCTGTTGTCTTGCCGATAAAATGGGGACAGTAGCGCCCACCAGGCTGCCCAGTGGGGCCAGTAACTGCCCAGTCTGGGGCCTGGCACACAGGAGGCACCGGGTGGACAGATGGATGAACGGACGGACAGACGGATGGATGGTGCCCTTTCCGTCCACTTCCTGACCCTACCCAGCATGGGCATCGACTTCAGGCCATGGCCCCCCTCCCTCACACGGCCTCCCAGAGAGGTCTCCTTTGCACCTCCTCGAGCTAGTGAATAAACGGATGAATATGTGTGTCGATTTTCTGTCCCACCAGCCACCCCTCCTGTGCTCACCTCTACCCTGTGGGCTGGTGTGCTGGTCCTGCTGGCTCTGTCTGTCCTAGACTCCCGCCCACCCTGGGTCGCCCAGTCTTGCCAGTCTTGACCTCGGAACCAGCCCTGGCCCAGGGCAGGGGGTGACCCATGGGAGGGGAGGGAGCCAGGCAGGAGAGGCAGGAGGACTCCCAAGGTTCACGGGAGCGGCCCCAGTTCTGGTTCCCTGGGAGCGAGGCAGACCTACCACCTCACCCAGCGGCCCCCTGGGGAAGGCTGATGGGGCTGGTAGGGGAGGTAGGACCCCAGGAACTCACCCACCACCCAGCTTTCTAGCTCCTGGCACCGGCTCTTCCTTTCTGCCTGGGAGTGGGGTCTGAGACCGACTACCCACAGGGGCCCACCAGATAGAGGGATGGACAAAAGCCACGCGGGCTGCCAGGGCAGACAACGGCCTCTGGGCCAGCAGGGCTGGCCCCCTTCAGACAGCCCCCCACGCTGCCCCCACGGTGCACCTCCTGTTCTGGCAGAATGGCTTGGCTGGCGCATCGCCCCCACAAAGTCTGGCTCCTGCTCTCAGGAGGGTCCTTCTGGGCTCTCACCCATCATGGGGTCTCTCAATACCAAGGGCCTTTCTGCTCCCCGCCCCCCAGCACTGGGCAAACACCCACAGGCCTCGGGCCCTGCGATACAGTCACGATCACGACCGGGGTCCCTCGTCACTCCCGGGGGGTAGGCAGTGCAGAGCCCCCACTTCTGGAGGGAGGCCCGTTCGACAGCCGGGAAAGCTGAGGACCGTGCTTTGTGGCACTTCCGACGGCAGCTGCTCCGCTAACTCACCGCAGGGGGCCGTGCTGGTGAAGCTCTGGTTGCGGTGGGCCCTAAGCTTTGTTTGCATGTTTAGGGCCAGGGCCGGGCCCCCAGGCCTGAGCCAGACCCTCATTCCTGTTCACCCGGGAGGCCAGAGGCTGTGTGCTGAGGGTTCATCGTGTGTCACGCCACCTCACGTGATCCCCAATCGTATCATTTGAGGACCAGGAAAGAGGTTTATGGAATTAAACGAGGCTCTCCGGAGGCCACACAGCCATCGAGCCTGGGGACCAGGCTGGACCCCCGTGCTGCCCAGGCCCCAGTCCAGTTCCTCGGCTGCGCTGGCCTCTGGGGCGGGGCAGAGCAGCAGCTGGTATAAGACGGCAGCCCGGGCGCCCTGGGAGCCAGGCCTCCCCCAGGAGGACATGAGGCTGCTCCTTGGGTTCCTGCTGGCCGCTGCCTTGAACTTGGAGCTGGGTGAGTCCAGGGGTCACGGTCACCTTCTTTCCAGCTCTCCCCGCTTGCTCTAAGCCTGCCCCTCCGATCTAGGCCACCACTGAGCTGTGACTCCCACCTTGGGAGTCTCTCTGGGGAGAGCCAGGCTCAGAGGGGCATAGCCTGACCCAGGCGTCCAGCAAGTCAGGAGCAGGGCAGGGAGAGAACCCACTGGCCTCAGCCCAGAAGAGGGCCTGAGAGAGGGGACCAGGTCCACCCAGGCGGGGGGCTGACCCTCCGCCCCCAGGGGCCCCCATCAGGGGGTTTGGGGGTGATGGCCAAAGGGTAGGGGTTTCTTTTTGAGACAATGAAAGTATTCAAAAACTGACTTTGATGGTTGCACATATCTCTAAATATGCCAAAAACATTTCACACGGGTGAACTGCATGGTATGTGAAATATACCCAATAAAGCTGTTAGAAAAAAAAGAAAAAACATTTTAGGAAAAACAAGACTCAAAATTCAGATTGAGGAAGATTCATGATGACATAAAAATCTAAAAAGAAATGCGTGAAAAATGCCATAAAACTAAAAGAAGACAAGGTGGGAAACATTTGCTATATGTGAAAAAGAGGTGGATTCCTTTCCTATATAAAGAAAACTACAAATCCACAGGAAGGGGCAAGGATGTGAGTAGCACGTTCAAAGAAGACGACATTCAACCACACGTCCAATCAGAGAGGAGCAAAATGAAGGAAGTAGCATTTTAAATCCTTGAGCAAAATAATGGCAGGACAATGACGCCAAGGCGGCAGGGACACGGCCCGCTGTGCACCCCCGCGGGAATCGCGCAGCCTCTTGGAGGTGCCGTCTGGGAAGCTGTAAGATGCCCCTGGAGTGTTGTTGAGTGCAGGCTCCCGAGAGGTCACCCAAACACCTGGGATGGGAGGGACGTGGGGTAAGAAGCCCTAACCACTGGACCAGGGGGGCCCTGCCCGTGAGGGAGGGCACAGTGCTCGAGGGACTGATCTGGCCCCCGTGTGTGTGTCCCATTGCCCGTGGCTAAAGGCCGTGAAGACTCTGCAGTGGAGGACGCTCACAGCAGTGTTTTGAGCACAGACTGAGCAGCTGAGTGCCCTCTAGGACAGAGAATAATCCATGAGGGCGTCCCACTGGGTGCTGCAGAGAGAAGAAACAGGCAGCAGCCCCAGGAGCCCTTCACACCGTCTGTGCACGTTCTTCACATCTCAGAAACATGGGTTTAAGGGCGCTCAGTCTGCTCTGCCGGACACAAGAGGGGCACAGGTAAGTGGAAACCCAGGGAGGGAAACCCCTTGGCCTACTTGGGGATCCACAGAGCCTGCTCTGAGGAGACAACCCCACAGGCAGGCTGGGTAGGAGGCCACGCCAGGCAGACGGAGCAGCGGAGCCCTGGCCCTGGTCACAGGCTAAGCCCGGACCCTGGTCCCACGCTGAGCCCTGAGCCTGGTCCCACGCTGAGCCCGGACCCTGGTCCCACTCTGAGCCCTGATGCTGGTCCCACTCTGAGCCCTGACCCTGGTCCCACGCTGAGTCCTGACCCTGGTCACAGGCTGTGCCCTGATGCTGGTCCCACTCTGAGCCCTGACCCTGGTCACAGGCTGAGCCCTGATGCTGGTCCCACTCTGAGCCCTGAGCCTGGTCCCACTCTGAGCCCGGACCCTGGTCCCATTCTGAGCCCTGACGCTGGTTCCACTCTGAGCCCTGACCCTGGTCCCACGCTGAGCCCGGACCCTGGTCACAGGCTGAGCCCTGACGCTGGTCCCACTCTGAGCCTGGACCCTGGTCCCACGCTGAGCCCTGACCCTGGTCCAACGTTGAGCCCTGAGCCTGGTCCCACGCTGAGCCCTGATGCTGGTCCCACTCTGAGCCCGGACCCTGGTCCCACGCTGAGCCCTGATCCTGGTCCCACTCTGAGCCTGGACCCTGGTCCCACGCTGAGCCCTGACCCTGGTCCCACGCTGAGCCCGGACCCTGGTCCCACGCTGAGCCCTGAGCCTGGTCCCACGTTGAGCCCTGAGCCTGGTCCCACGCTGAGCCCTGAGCCTGGTCCCACGCTGAGCCCTGAGCCTGGCCGCACGCTGATCTCTGATCCGGAGGCTCCTGGAGAAACAGAAGGAAGGATGTAGACCTCCTAGCAGGGAGGCATCGTAAGCAGAGCAGCCCAGACGCTGGCTGGGGCACACTTCTCCTCACCCTAAGTAGGTAGCAACTTGGCAGAAAGGTTCAGCCTGTGTCTCCCCAGCAGGGGTCACGCAGAAACTCTAGGAGGAGCTAATGCCCAAGGGCCAGGTACATTACGGAAGGAAAGAGCAGGTGGGGGCCCTGGGTCTGAGGACAGGAAGGCGGTGGGCTGGGCCAGCCACAGCAGAGGAGGAAGCTCGGCTGTGCGAGGTGGTGTCTGCGCCGCCAGGATTAGCTGCGCCCAGCATCAAGCCTGGCGGCCTGGTGAAGAGTAGAATCAGACAGGCCGGGCTGCTGTCTTGGCATTTGCCCAGGCCTCCCTGGATGACCGGCCTGTCAGCGCCTGCTAGAGCCTCCCATCCTGCATGCTACATCCAGCCATTAGCACCGGGTACCGTCGCTGGCTGTAGTGAGGAAAATAGGATCCAGCAGGCAGAGTGTCTGACACGTTCTGGGTGTTAAGGAAGGCTAGGTGTCCCCCGACCCAGTGCCCAGGGGGGCATAGGCCCTCCCAGTCTCGGGGTCAAAGACCAGACGCCAAATGGAGCTGATGCCCGGAGGCTAGAAAAGGCCGTGGGGTGAGGCGGGGTGAGGCGGGCGGTCCCAGGACAGAATTTCACCAGCGAGAGGCAGGGGTGGGGAGGGCAACCCTGGTGCAGGAAGGGTGGGAGCGGAGTCTGGAGGGGAGTGAGATCTGGAGCCTTTGGTAGAAGATGGAGGGTCTGACGAGGCTGCAGCAGAGCCCCGAGTGCATCTGTGCACAGCCCTGTCAACAACCCGCCCCTACCCTCCAGCGAGTGTTCCGGCAGCAGGGGGCCTGGAGGAGGGGGTGACAGGGTCACAGGGGAGGCACACCTGGCGAGGCTGAAGCGCAGGCCGCCCTGGGGCGGGGAGGGGGAGCAGTGCCTGGAGCCGCTTGAATCTAGGGCCCAAATCCACATCTCCCCCATCTGAGCCCGGGCAAGGGCCTGCCTGTCAACTTCGTGACCTGCAGTTGGGCCAGGGGAGCCCTGCCTGAGGGGCAGCCCCCTGGGCCCTGATCCAGGTGTGCCTGCCCCTCCAGGGGATGCCAGGATTAGCATCCCCAGGTGACCCTGCCCCTTCCCCTCCCACCCTCCAGGGCCTTCCTGTTGGCCCAGCACTTGCCCTGTCTTTGTCCCCTTAAGCCTGTGGGCACGTTTTGGCTGGCTGTCCTGGCGGCCATCTCCCCATCACTACGTCCCACGTGACCACCTCAAAGAAGCTGGGTGCTGGGGCCTGGAGCGCCCTGGGAGGATTCGAACGCGGAACCACTAGACCAGGAATCCACCCTGGAGAAAGGAGTGGGGACCCCAGGCCAGACAGGTGCCTGACAGAGGCAGGAGTCAGGGTGCAGGAGAGCCCTCACCCTCTGCTGCTCCCTTCCAGGTAGCCTGGGGGTCTTCCCCAGGTGCAGGGATGTCTCGGGTTGGGGTGGGGGGAGAAGGTAGAGAGCCCACCGAGGGAGTTGCAGAGGCGGGTGAGGATCCCCAGTCCTGAGAGGGGGGTCATGAGGGTGCGAGAGGCAGAGGAAGGAGGAAGGGGCAGGCAGGGGCGGCGGAGGACCACAGAGGAGCGGGTGTCCAGGTGGAGGCGGGTGGCCCCAGTGGGCGGGGGCGGGTCTCCGTACCTCTGCCGCCCGCGGGAAAACCAATCCGGCTGAGCAGTCTGGTGGCTGCAGTGGGTGTTCACCATCCCTGCGGGGCAGGCCCGGGCCGCGTGCTGCAGGGATGAGACTCAGGGGACACGGCTGCCGCCGCCGCCTGTGAGCTTGGAGAGGGGTGCGGGGCCGCCAGAGGGGGCAGTGCCTGGGGGGTTGGGGGGACGGAGGGAGAGGAAGAAAGCAGGGAGGCAGAGGAGATGTGGTGTGTGAAGGGAGAGGTGGGAGTGGGGTGGGCCAGGCACGGAGGGGCTCTGGGGCAGATGGGGCGCCTGCGACCTGGGCCAGGTGTGGCGGGGAGGGGCCTCTTCCCAGGGCTGAGACTGGCAGGGGGGTTTGTGGCCAAGGCCCTGGGTGCCCACTGGAGAACAGCCCTTCGTCAGCACGGGGCTCCAGAGCAGGGCTTTCCGCTGGGGCGGGCGGGCAGGGTCAGAACCATGCTCCCGGCTCCCGGGCCACGGTGCGGGGGCAGGTCTCAGGAGGGGCCTTGCGGACACCAGGGAGGCCCTGGGGGTTGGGGGAGCAGGAGGTGGAGAAGAGGGAAGCAAACCAGACATAGTGGGAGACTCGGGGTCTGAGAGACATCCCGGGCCCTTGGGGGCCCACACCCAACCAGAAAGGGAGCTGGGTTGGGTGGGCCCCAGCCAGATGGCTCTGCCCATTTCCCAGAGGGGAAAACTGAGGTCATCCCGAGAGACACAGCAAGAGTCAGCGGGGGTGGAGGGGCCTCACTGTGCACACGGGCGGCCCGGGCTGCCATGGTAGGGGTCGGGCACGGGGGCTGGAGGAAAGAGCAGCAGCCTGTGTGCCCTAAGCGCCCCCGCCCCCCCCCAGCCTGCGCCCTGACCGGCCTGGCTCTCACTGCACCGCGGCTCTTCTCCCCTCCCTGTTAAGCTTCCACCAGCGGGCACACCGGGCCCAGCCCGGCCCAGCCTGCACGCCACATACTCCCTCGCTTGATCCCTGATCCCCTCTGCAGCCCTTCGGGTCCTGCATTTTGTTGAGGACGCCAGGGGTGACCCACCTGCCCCTGCCAGGCCCTTTACTGCAGGGGCCCCAGCGCCTCCGTCTCCCTGCGCCTCCCCAGCGCTCCCGAAGCTGCTTCATCCCTGCCTGGCCGTGGCCCCGCCAGGGGCATAAGCGGCCTCGGGACTCGGGCACCCCAGCTCCAAGCTCTTGAATCTTCCCTGAGTTTTGGTCGGTGGCGACTGGACCCTGGCTGGAGCTGTCCCCCTCAAACCTGGGCCTTCTGGTCAGAGGGCTTGGGAGGTCCGGGGCCTGCCTGACCCAACCCTCTCCACTCCTTCCCCAGTGTTGGCCTTGCAATGCTACACCTGTCCTGAGCCCACCAGCGTGTCCAGCTGAGTCACCACCACGACCTGCAATGCCCACAGAACCATGTGCAAGGCCACGCTCTGCTCCCTGGAGATGGGGCAGTGGGGCCGGGTAGGGCGGGGCCGGGGTCCCAGGGTCAGAGGTGCCGCCAGGCCAGGCAGCCCGTGGGCAGAGAGCAGTCGCCACCTTTGTCAATTCCAGAAAAGGCTTTGGGTCCAAGCAGCCGGGCTCCCTCCCTCCCTCCCTCCCTCATTCCTCCCTGTCCTTCCTGCAATGGGGACCATCTTCACCTGGCTGGGGAGCTGCTGGGGGAGGAGCGGCCTCATCCCGCGGGGCATCTGGAGCAAATCACCATGAGTGCTGTGCAACGGTGGTGGACGTGAGGAGGGGCTGGGTCACGGAGGGACTGAGACGGGGGTGGTGAGACACACACACACACACACACACACACACACGCGCGCGCGCGCACACACACACACACACACACACACGCACACAGCCCTACAGGCAAACACGGGAAGGCTGCGTGCCCTTCCTGGCCACTACCCCGCTGCTGCCCCGGCAGCACCCTCCCTGCCAGCCGCCACCTCCGAGGTCTTCCGCCTCCTTCAAAGCCGGGCACAGGCCCTTTCCAGGCAGCCTCCCCGACAGCACACAGGGTCTCCCGACCTGGAGCCCAGACCAGCCTGCTTCTCGGCACGCCCACCCCACCACTGCTTCACGTCCACCTCCGCTGTGACCTTCACGGGCAGCTTCACAGCTGCCCTCTGGGTCGATGACCCTCTGCCTGGTTTACCCATAAAAGAAGGGGGTCAGGGGGCTTCCCTGGTGGCACAGTAGTTGAGAGTCCGCCTGCTGATGCAGGGGACACGGGTTCGAGCCCCGGTCCGGGAGGATCCCACATGCCGCGGAGCGGCTGGGCCCGTGAGCCATGGCCGCTGAGCCTGCGTGTCCGGAGCCTGTGCTCCGCAGTGGGAGAGGCCACAACAGTGAGAGGCCCGCGTACCGCAAAAAAAAAAAAAAAAAAAAAAGAAGGGGGTCAGGGTGGCTCAAGAGCAGACCTGGTTGCACGGGAGATTGGGGGGCGGGGACCCACTCAGTCTACGAGGCTTCAGACCAGCCCCGCCCCGGCTCCTCTCACCAAGTCCTTAGTGCAGACCAAGCCCCAGGGGAGGGCCGCCCTGCTGCTGTCTGTGCCACACCTGCCCTGCGTGACTTGCCGGTCTGACTTGCATTAACCACAGTCTCTCCCTTTGCAAACAACGCCCCCGCTCTGTTTCCTTGCGACCATCTCTCAGTCCACGTGGCCAGGTCACTTCTGCCCTCACAACTGCCCAGGGTCCCTAGTCTCATCATACAGACAGAAATCCAGTCCAGAGGGATGAGAGAGTCACCCCAAGGCCACACGTGGAGACGGCAGCAAAGCTCAGACCCAGGCCTCCCGGTTGCCAGCCCTGAGCTCCTCCCAGCATGCCATTCTGCCCTGAGACTGGGGGTAACTTCCTACCCTGCAGCCAGCCCCCCTCCACCGTCCACACAGCATACACCATTTCATCCACCACCTACCCATCCACTTGTTCTTTCATCCACCCCCTTTCCCACCAGCCAGCCCCCCACACATGCAGCGCCCATCCACTCATTCCTCCCTCCACCCGTCCACTCTCTCAAACGTCATCTATCCACCCATCTGTCTTTTCAACCATCCATCCATGCATCCTTCCGTCTATCCATCCACTCACCCACCCACCCATCCATCCATCCACACAACCACTCACTGAGCCCTCAGAGGACAGAGAAACCAGAGAGGCTGGGATACCAGAAAGGACCCTGGGTGAGAAGCACCTGGACTGGGCCATATAGCACAGGGGAGATTGGAGGCTATGATGGGAGACCAGAGAGGCCGCTCAGTGAGAAGCAGAGCACAGGCAAAGGCGCGGAAATGGGAAAGTGTGCGGTGGAGGTGGGCAGTGGAGAAGATCCAGGAGCCTGGGGGTGTGGGCAGAGCCCTCTTGTCTGGGGTCTAGAACCAGGAGGCTCAGGCTTGGTCTAAAGGCCATTCGTGGGGACGGGGTTGGCAGTGATGAGGCGGCTGGTCCGGGCACCACCCTCGTCAGCCCAAAGGCGGCCTGGTTGCCCCACACCCACCCCCTCACCAGGCACTCACCTCCTCTGCACCTGGCCTGACACCCCACCTCCGGCCTCTGCTCTGGTGGGTCCCTGGGTCAGGTATACACCAGGTAGAGGACATCTGGGAGTACAGGAGATGGACCTTGGCCTGGTTGGGTTTGAGATGGACATCAGTCCAGGCCAGAGCCCGGCAAACAGGCCTACAGTTCCCGTGTGGCAGGAACGGGCCAGGCTGCAGGGAGGGGCCAGGGCAGGCTCCAGCGCTGCGAGGTGCTGCCCCCTCAGGGCCTGTGAGTGCATTGGCAGCCACGCATCCTCCTGCCAGCTGCCTCCCAGTTCTGCCCTGTGCCACCCAGATGGGGGCCCAAGGGCTGGCTATAAACCCCAACCGGAGGCCAGCACAGGCTGCCGCCCTCCCGGCTCCTGAGCACAAGGAATGGCCTTTCCCAGGGCCCTGCTGCCGCCGCTGCTCACCTCAGCCTCGACCGTGAGCTTGGGCGAGTGCGGCTGGCTGGCGAGGGGCCCGGTCTCTGGTTCTCGCTTGGCCCACCTCCTCAGTGGGGAGGGGCCATCGGGGGGCTTTGAGGGGAAGGCTTCCTTAGGTCCCCCACTGGGCTCACCTTCCCTCACCCTAAACGAGCCTCCTGGTCCTGAGCCTGGCTTCACCCAGGACAGGGGTCACAGCCCGCTCTCCAGGAAGGCAAACCAAAGCTCGGGTAGAGGCTCGCGGTGCTCAGGTCTGCGCTGGTGGCCTGGGCCGGAAGGGGCTCAGCAGGGCGAGCCGCTCGCCCAGGGAGGGACAGAAGATGCTCGAGGTGCACCCGTGGGGAATGGCCCAGGGCCTGCACCATCCCTGGCCTCTTCTCCAGCCCCTCCTCCTGTGTCCAGAATGGCCCAGGGCCTGCACCATCCCTGGCCTCTCCTCCAGCCCCTCCTCCTGTGTCCAGAATGGGTCTCAAGGCCGGATGATGAGGGTCTGTCCCTATCCCTCTCCCAGGCGAGGCCTTAAGGTGCTTCACCTGTGAGCAGCCCACGGCCCTTCCTTTGTGCGAGACCATTACTAACTGCAACCCGGAGGACACAGCGTGCAGGACCTCGCAGCCGATGGTGGGGTCAGGTGAGGCCGGGGGCCCGCAGGCTGGCTCTGTGGGGCTGCACCAGCCTCGGGCTCCCAGCTCCCATCTCAGGGCCACACTGCGGACCCCAACAGGGTAACTTCCCAGGGCAGCCGTTAGCTTAGGGGTCTCAGGGGAGCACGGGAAGAGGCAGGAAGGGCAAGGTCAAGTGCATGGAGGCTGGGGCGGCTGAAGAAGGCGCTGGGCGGCAGGGCGCAGGCTCTGATGCCTGCCCTCCCCGGCGGAGTTCCGCTTCAACCACAGCCCCGGGGTGACCAGTTCCTGCTCTAGCTCCTGCGAGGCCGCTGACCCAGACAGCATTGGGGCTGCCCACCCCAGCTACTGCTGCTCCCATGACCTCTGTAATTCTATGGGCGTTGCCAGGCTCAGTGCTGGGGCCCTGGCCCCTCGGGGGCCATAATCCTGGGTCATCTCCTTTCCTGAAGAGCCTGGCACTGCTGGCGGTCAGCGCTGCCGGCACGCCCCCATGGCCCAAGCTCACTGGGCTCAGGCTACTCGTGGGATCCTAGGGGAGAGAACAGTTTCAGGGCACTCTCTGCCCTCCTCCTCCACCAAACTTGTAGAAAATAAGGTGAGGCTGGAGACGACCTCTTTTCTTCTGGACGCTGAGAGCCCACAGACCGCCTTCAGGCAGCTGGGCTTGGAACCAGGCGTGTTCTGGCCCCTGAGCCTCATTCTCCCCCAGGGCCATTTTGACCCATTTCACAGATGGGAAAACAGAGGCTTAGGGGGAGAAATGCATCCTGGGCCAGCCTTCCTGCATGTCAGACCAGGCAGGACCCATTCCTCAGCCCAAGGAAAATCTGACCCCGCTCCCAGAAGTCCCTGATACCCTGTAGGCGTCTCCCCCGCCCCCACCCCCAGGATGGGGAGGAAACTGGGGTTGCAATCCAGTTTTCTCCACGGGCGAGTATGCCTGTCCAGCCCAGGGCTGCCGCAGCAGCAAGGGGAGGCTGGGGAAGCGGGCCTGTGGAGCTCAGCCTGCCTACCCAGGCTGGGTCTTCCCGAGTGCGTAGGAGTGGGGCGCACCGGGGCCTGCTGCCACCCATACATCTCCACGGGCCTCAGTCACCTCCTGAGACAACGGGCCTACTACACCCTGGGCCCTGGGGACAGCTGAGATTAGAGGAGGCTGTGTGCACGGAACACGAAGACCATGCCAGCTCACCCCTGGCCCCCAGGGCCAGCTCGGGGGTCCAGGCCGTGTTGCGCCCGCAGCACTCCCAGTGGCCTGGCCTGTCTGCCCAAGGGTGGGCAGCAGAGCGTCTTCGGAGGCTGACCACCCCCCAGGAGCCCAGGGTCCTTAGGTCCCAGGAGGGCCTGTCTCAGGCTCCTGCCCCTCCCTCACGTGGCTCCCAGCTGTCCCTGGTGGTCACTTGCTCCAGCCCCGTTATAGGGAGGCGGAGGCGGGAGCCAGAGGGAGCCCAGGGTGTCTCTGCCCACCGTGCCATCGGGCCTCTGGGCTGGGTACTTTCCACGCTCTGCATTGCGGCCAGACTTCTAGACAGCACCTAATGGACCCTGCACTTGGAGGGACCCTCACCCCAAGGAGTGGGAGGCTGAGTCACTCCCACCTCAGCCTCACCAGAGGAGCAACAGGGAGGGTACCTCTGGGCTCTTTAGGGGTGCAGAGCAGGTGAGCAGGTGGGTGGCAGCAGGCACCTGTGGGGCCTCCGCCCTGCGCCGACATGGCCGGCAGATGGCACGCGCCCCTCGGACCCCTCCCCTGGGCACCCAGGGCATGCATCTGCCAACACCTCCACCGGGAGCTCAGTGAGGTGGTCTGAGCCCAAAGGGGCCCACCAAGTCTCTGCCCAGCCCGTGGGCCCGCACCCGCCACGGGAGATGGGGAGGCCGCGGTAGAGGGGCCTCAGGAGTGGCCAGAGGGTGCCCGGCAGCTGCTCACACCATCTGCGGGCACGTGGGGCCTCAGAGGCAAGAAGCTGGTGCCAGACCGTGCCCACGCCCCACCTCCAGTCATGGGAAGCTGGTGGGTCACAGAGAACTGCAAAGGGAGGGGAGATGCCCACCAAGGGTTACCAAGGGCTGCCCAACCCTCCACCCCTGCCCACTGGCAAGGGAAAGGAGCAAGGGTCCCTCTTCCATTACGTTAAAATCGAGAAAAGGAGAGATGAGGGTGTGGAACGCCACCACTGCCCCACCAGGAGCTCCGGTGCCCCTCCTGCCCCCGCCCCGAGTGTCCTGCAGGCAGGTGGCAGGCGGGGGGGTCCTGGGGGCCAGATACCCCACAGACAACACAGGGTTGCGGGGTGCTGGCGCGGACTTCCCTGTAGCCATCGGCCTGTGGGAGGTGGGGAGCATGGCCCAGAGGAGGACCAGTGCCCGGCCCGCGTGCGGGCTGAAACAGTCACTTGAATTTCTCAACAAAAGCGGCCAGTCCACGGGATCAGAGTGGGACTCGCCCCAAGAGCCAGGCTGCAGATACACTTCCAAAGCCCCAGCCCTGGCCCCAGTCCCTCTAGTCAACAAGGACCCTCCTCCCCTCTGCTGTTGGCCTGTCCTCCAAATGTGGACCGAGAGCCTCCCCTCCCCCTGCCCAGCTGGGGTGCATCTCCCTGAAGTGGACACAGAAGTCCCCATGCCCCTGGGGCAGCCACATGCAACCCAGATGCCCTTGACCATCCTGAACACCCCTTCTCTCTCTTTCTGACACACACACACACACACACACACACACACACACACACAGTGCCAAGTGGGTCAGACCACGCCCAGGCACCCCCATCCTGTCTCCGCAGCCCCCCGTCCTGCTCCAGGGCCCCAGCCAGCCACTTGGGACCACTGGCTGGACCTGCCCAGGCTCAGATCATCCGCGCGCACCATTTCCTATCTGTGGTCCCACCCCGGAACTTGTCCTGTCTGGCAACGCTCAGCTCAGACACCTAATACGATCCCCCGACCTCTCAGGACCTGTGCAAACACCTCTTACACAAAGAGAAACAGACATTCTGTGTGGGTGCCCAACTGCCCCCCACGTGGCCACTGGCTCCAGACAGGCATGAGGCACGGCCCATCAGTCCCCAAGGCCCTCAGGCTGCCCGGAAAGGTGGACAGGGCCGAGGCCCCAGCCGACCACCCTGGCAGCAAACCGCTGACCTGCTCCCCGCCTCTTCAGCCCCACTGTCCCATCGCTGAATGCCTCTTGCAAACCCAGCTGCTTCCAACTGCCCTTCTTTCCCAGGTCCCAGTGCTGGGCCCTCCTGGGCAGGTGGTCAGAGCACGGACACCACCCACACCTCCATCACTCACCTGCCTTACATCCCAGGGGTCCCACTCCCTGCCCTCTTGGAGCAGGCCTGCAGAACAGCCCCTATGCTCCCCCTGGCCCCCACGCATCAAGGCCCACTGACCTCCGAGCCCCCTGGCCCCCACACCCTGCCCAGTGACCCCAGGAGCCTGGGGGCCCAGACCCAGACTCTGGGGCATGACCTCCCAAGTCCCTGTGGAAAACTGCAGATGAGGAGAGGACCAGGGCCGGAGGGGCTTGGGGCAGCTCCTTTCTGGCCTCGACCCCATGTTCTGTGGAATGTGGACAGCATCCCAGCCTGCCAGCGTGGTCCCCAAGCTCACCCAACAAGCCCGACAGACCCCCACGCCAGAAAACACCCCTGAGGGACCAGGGCTTCGGAAATGAGGACTCCCCAGCAAGCTCACGTTTAAGACCCTTTACTCCTGGGCTTTCTTTAAATAAAACAGAAATACTGCAGTGTTCCCACGGTGGCTAAGGCAGGTGACACTGTGGGGACACATGAGGGGTGTGGCTGTGCTCCTGGCTCCAGCTGGCAGCGGGTCGTGGACTGGGTGGCAAGGGGGCAGTCCTGGGCCCCAGCTGCTCTGGCCTGCCCCGTGGGCCGGAGGGGGCAGCTGCAGGGGCACAGGGGAGCAGGCACCCTGCCCTGGGCAGCCCCCCACACGGGAAAGCAGCAATCCCACACCCAGAGCCCTGACCTCTGTCCCCAGCCAGCCGGGGTGAAGGGTGAAGGGTGAAGATGGGTGAGGGCACCCAGGCAGAATCCCACACCCCAATCCCTCCTCAGCAGCAGGCCCCAGCTAGGACACCCCCAGCTACGACACCCCCAGTTCACCACCTGCACTGGAGCCCCTGTGCCATCGGACCTGCACTGGCCCCAGCACACGCTCCAGGGCCACAAGCCTCTGCTGCAGGACCCGCTCCCATCCCAGGAGCCCGGTGGCCAGGCCTCCCTCCTGAGTGCCCTTGGGTCAGCCTGCCTGACCCCTGGTCTGCCAGACTCTGCCCTGGGCCTCCCCTTCCCTCACTCGCAGCCAGAGGGATCTGCCTTGCAATGCCGCTCCGATCCTTCCCAGCTCCTTGCCGTGCCCGCCCCAGCCCTGCCTCCAAGACTGCTTGGGCCTCACCCCCACGGCAGCTCGGACTCCAAGCTCCGGTGCTCAGGGCAACTCCAGCCAGTCCCCTGCTCCAGGCGCTCTCCCCCAACTAGACACACGGACACGGGGCTGCACCTGCTGGGTGGGCCACCCCCAAATCCCGCTGCCTGCATGCCAAGGGCCCTGGGCCTCCCAGTTTGCCCATCGTCATCATCCTGAGCGCATCGGAGCTGGTCTGGGTGCCTGTGTCACCCGCACCCCGTGCTCCGCGTGGGATGGGGTGGAGAGGGGCATCAATAATGGGGGCGGGGGAGGGCCCTGGGCGTGCGAAGGGGGCTGGGCCGGTCACAAGGCCACTCCAGCTCAGAGAAGAGCCCAGCCCGGCCAGCCCGTTCGGCGCTCTCTGCCTCCTGGCAGGCGGGGAAGGGTGGGCAGCTGCCCCGAGGTCAAGGCTGGTGGGCAGGGCGGGTAGGCTGTGGCGCTCACTGGTCCTTGACAACACTGCCGAGCCCGCTCTCAGCCCGGAGCAGCTGGCTGCTGGCCTCGTTGTAGGCGATCCAGTGTTGCAGGTCGGCTGGCAGCTCAGGGGGCTCCACCTGCAGGGGAAGACGAGGGTGAGACTCCCACGGGCCGCCCGCTGCCATGGGGACCAGCAGGGCCGGGGGGGGGGGGGCGGGGGGGCGGGGACAGCCAGGCTGCTGTCTTCACACGTCTGGACCTCGGCTCACACCGTCCCCCCGCCCCAGCCCCTCCCAGGCGTCCGCAGTGCGGGTTCCTCCCCAACCCAGCTCTCGGGGCACCACGCCCCTCATCAGGCCTGTCTCCCCCACTGGGTGGCAACTGAGCCCTCTGCACATTCCCAGATCTGGGGCAAAAACCTCTGAAGCCAGCTGGTTGGGGGGGGCGACGGGAGACCCAGAGCGGCCAGAGGCAGGGCAGGGGATGGAGGGGCAGGAGCGGCGTCAGAGCGGCTCTGCCGGGAGAGCCCAGGACAGGGCCATGCCTGAGGCCCCCTCTCAGCGCGCCAACAGGAGCCGGACGCCACCTCGCAGCTCAGCACCGCGCTCCTACGCCCTCCTGCTCAGCCACACCAGCCGCCTCCCTGCAAACTCGGCCACCATTTTGTGACGGGGCAAGGGGCTGGGCCAGGCTGGAGGGGTCCGAGGACTTGCGGGCCTCTCAGGAATGAGGGGGAAAGCCCGCCCACCTCAGGGCGTCAGGGAGGCTGGGCAGAGGTGCTCAGAGTCGGGTCACAGGGTAAGTCTGGGCAGAGCCAGGCTTGGCTCCCGGAAGCATCCTCCTCCCGGCCCAGCTGGAATCACCAGGTCCAGACTTGGCTGTAGCCCAGCTCTCCCTGCAAGGCCGTGCTGCCCCAACCAGCCTTTCAGCATGCAGATCTCTGGGCACTGGGCCCAGCCTGTCCTACACTAAACCCAGGACTGCACTCGGGACCCTCCTGACCCACAGGCTCAGGCCAGGTGACTCCTGGCCATCTGTGGCCGAGTGTCCTCGCCATGCCATGGTGTGGGCGCCCCCTGCCTCTCATGTAGGTCTCACCCATCAGCCCCCGCCTGACCACCCTCCCCTGCAGGACAGTGGCCCTGGCTCCCTCTCCTCCACCTTCTGCTCGCAGCTCTCAGCCCGTCGATTTAAAGCCTCGATGGCCATCCCCTCCCAGCCTCCTGACGCATGAAGGGACATGCAGAGCACCTCTGTGGGTGCGGGGTGGGAGGCATCCAGGCCCTTTGGGGGCGTCCCTGACTCAAAGAGACAGAAAACCAGGGGACTGGGCCTGTGGCCCACTGTGCAGCCTCAAGCAGTTCGCATTGCCCCTCTGAGCCTCAGTTTCCCCACCTCCGATATAAAGGAAAGGCTAGCCTCTCGTGACTAACGTGCGGCTGTGTCCCTCCTCTGCTCCTGTCCAGGGCCAGAGAGGGCAGCACCCTGCCTGAGGGCACCTAGGGGCCCAGCGGGCCCTGGCTTTGGCATGGAGGCTCCAAGCATGTTTTTAGGAACGTGCCTGCAGCAGGAGCCTGCCCTGGCAACCAGCACCGCAGCGGCATCCCCAGGGCCCAGGTGCCATGATGCAGCAGCAGGCTGTGCTGGGAGGAGCAGGCCCTGGGGAGGGGCCTTGAGCCCCAGGCAGGTGCTGCAGCCTTTTCTCCAACTGGAAAAGGCAGAAGGGCTTGCAGCTCTACAGGGCTCAGGGCTCACCCCTAACCCAGGTGATGGTGACCCAGCCCCTCAGGTCTAAGCTGGGTGAAAGGGCTCTCAGGTCCTTGAGAACTCCCAGCAACCTCCCCTCACTAACGCCCCAGCCCCCATCTCCCCACCCCACCCCCACCCGGCTTCCATGCTACATTCAGAACCAAGGACCAGTGAGGCCGGCTCCGCACTCCAAGCCACACTTAGACTCTTTGGGAGACGCCTGGTCTGGCCTTCCCTGTTCTGGAAAAGGCGTAGCGTGGGGCAGGGAGCCTTGAGGGGTTAATAAGGGATGGCAGGAGGGGAGCATGCTGAGTCCGACTACAGAGAGTTGATGAGGCGACCCTGAGAGGTCCCAAGAAGAATGGCATCAGTGAAGAAGGCCCTGGGTCCAAAGAAAAGGGCTGGAGCGGTACTCGGCCGGACAGGGGCACCCCAAAAGGGGTAGGCGGCAGGCCTTCCCCAGGGGCGGGGGGCAGGGACCAGGAGTCCTCAGGGTCCAGCGGGAGGAGTGCGCTCGGGGCGGGGGACGCTTACCCTGCGCTTGCACAGGTGCTGCACAACGCGCTCCGGCGAGGTGCCCAGCACGTGCTGGCGGGAGCGCAGCAGCGCGCACACGAAGCCGTCGCGCAGGCTGATGAAGCGCGCCTCTAGGTAGAAGGCGCGGTCGTCCCAGCCCAGCAGGCGGGTGCGCACCTCAAACGGCTCGAGCAGACGCAGCGAGCGGCGGTAGCGCGCGCACGAAGCGGCCAGCACGGCGCGCGCCCCGAGCGCGCGCAGAGCTCCGAGCACGCCGCAGCGGGCCAGGTGCGCGGCGCGCGCCACGTCGGCCTCGCGCAGGTAGCGCGCGTTGTTCATGTGCAGCAGCAGGTCCAAGTCCGAGGGCAGCACGCGGCCCGAGTAGCTCTGCTCAGCCAGGAGGTCACGGACGCGGGGCTGCAGCAGGCGCGCGCGCAGTACGGCGCACGGCACGCGGACCAGGTACCAGCCGTCCAGCAGCGCGAAGTAGGCGAGCGCCAGGGCCAGCACCGCCATGAGCAGCCCCAGCATCGCGGCGGCGGGCGCAGCGGTGCTGCGGGGCCCGCGGCGCTGGTGCCGACAGTGCGCGCGGCAGTGCAGCCCTGATGCCCCAGCTCTGCCGGCCAGCCTGGGAACCGTTGAGCGCAGCGCGGCCGGAGCGAACCATCTCGCGAGGCTGGCTGAGGGGGGAGACGCGCCGGAGGCCTGCGCGGAGCCCCGCCCCCCGCCCCGGGCCCCCCCTCCCCGCTCTCAGTGGTCCGTCCCACCCCCGCAGCCCGCGCCGCTTTTGCTTTCCCCGGAGCGGGCGGGGCACAGGGCGGCACTCCGAGCACCACAGCGGCATCTGGCGGTGAGTCCCCGCGCTGCAGGTCTCCCGCAGCGTTGCCCGCCCTCTGCGAGCGCGAGCCCCTCGCGCCTTTCCCTGGCTCTTTAAGACTTGGAGTGACCCTGGAGATTCCGCCTCTGATCTCCGAGGGTCAGAGTCTCCAGCACTTCCCCGGCCTAGGCTGTGGAATTTGGCAGGACACATGGACATAGGCCGGTCCCTAGCGGCGCTGCTTGGAGGCTGCTGGAAACCGACCCTCCTCTACTCCAGAACCACCAGGGGCTGGCTCCCCAATTTCGCAGGGCGACGGCCCCATATGCGGCGGGTTCAGGGAGTATCTCAGTCTGGCCCCAATACACCTTTTCAGTCTCAGCCTGTAACTTCATTACCCCTCCCCCCACATTCACCCCTTCCTCCCCAAAGGTCCTGATAACCGCAGCCTCATTTCCAAGCATTCCCACCCTTTGCACTTTTTGAAGTTGGAGCGAATAACGTCCCGGATGGAGAGGGAAGAGTCAGTAAATGACTCAGCAATCGATTCAAAGGCCTTGCCTTAGGCACTTGGGACGCCTGGCCTGGCAGACTGCCACACACAGTAGGTGTCCTCTTCCTCTTTTCTGCGAGGCCAGAAGGGAAGGCCCAGAGAAGGCCCGGCCGGCCGGCCTCCAGGCCTCTCCAACGAAGGTGTTTGCCAGTGACCCTGGAGGCCGCCTCCTTAGGTCAGTACTGGAGTCCCGGGATGGGTGGGTTTAAGGAGTGATCGCTGAGGTCCCAAGGCTCTGAGAATGCATCTGGCAGCAGCTGGACTGAGGCAACTGGACTTTCATCCAGTCCACACCCAGCCTGGGCTTGGGTTGCGGGGTTCTTGAAAGCCCCTGAAGGAGGAGATCCAGGGGTAGCCCTGTTCCACAGTCCACGCTGGGGCTGGGCGGGCTCCCATGCCACGTTCACTGTCAGGGCAGAGGCTGAGTTTGTTGCTTCTCTGGCTTTGCATCTGGGGCCAGCAGCTGGGCAGAGTGGGGTCTGGGTTTCCCTGGGCCTTGGCTCTGCTTGGATACTCCCAGGGACAGGGAGCTCGTTTCCTATCAGGGCAGGCCCAGCTGCCCTAGGAAGCCCTGGCGGTGAGAAGGCCCTTCCTGCACACTGCTCGCGCGTGTCCCTGTGATGCTCTCCCTGCCCTGGCTTGGCTCTGAGCTGTCTGTCCAGGGACGAGCTAGCTTCTCAGGGCGAATAGAAGAATGACATATTCTTGGAGCCCCCCTTTGCTGCTCCTCTGAGAACACATCCTCCTTGTCACCCACCTTGTCCCGTCCCCCCAGGGAGGGCCCCGAAGCTAGAGACCTGGTTCTGGAGATGTCAGTGAAGTTTGGTGAATGGGAATCCAGCCGGGAGCTTATGAGACCCCTGCCCCCAACTTCCTCACAGCCTGTGCTCCCCCCACCGCCCTGCCCACCTGGCTTCCTTCTGAGCTTCTGCTATCCAGGAGACCATCCAACACCACACACACACACACACACACACACACACACACACACACTGTACATGCTGTTGTCCCTGCCAGGGGACCCTCCCTGCCCCATCTGACCCTTTCCTGAAACCCGGACTGGGCTAGATCCCCAGAGCCCTGGTCTCACTCCACTTTTACTCACAGATATGATCCGTAGGCAGGGGGTGCTCTCTCCCTGCTGGACCTTGAGGCCAGGAGGCCAGGGCCTGGTCTGTCTCGTTGATTGCCAAAGCCCAGGGCCAGCGGGATGCCCGGTGCACCGAGGGCGCTCAAAACGTGAATGCTGTAAGGACCAGCGCCTTCTCTGCCCCCCCTCCGCCCACCATCGGGCCGCTTCAGTCCCACACAATGGACGCAGGCATCTTGTGATGGGTCACTGGCCGTTTATTGGGAGGCTGGAAGGAGTTCTGGGCGCGGAACCTCGATCCCTTCCCTCGGCCCTGGCTTGGAGTATCCAGCAGGGTGGAGGAGCAGAGGAGGGGTACTTCTGGGTCCCCTTGGTTCCTCAAGGACTCTCGTGTCTGGGTAGCACCGGGCGTCACCGCCAGAGGTAGTCCCGCAGCCTAAGTTCTAGCGGCTGCCTGCTTGGATTCGAGGCTCCAGACCCAAGAGGAGCAGGGGCTCAGGATGCCGCCCGGCAAAACAGGAGCAGCGGTGCGAGTGGCCGGAACGCGGCGGGAAGCCCCTGGACCGGGACCCAACCTCGGCCCCGCCCAAGCTCCGCCCATCCCCGCCCCCAGAGTCGCTCCCGGGCCCCGCCCGGCCCGGCCCGGCCCGGACCCCAGCAGCGCCGCGCGCGGGGCACGGATCCTGGCGGCAGCAGCTCTGTGGGCTCTTTTGGCCCAGCCCCTCCGCCTTCGAGGGCTCGCATGGGTCCGCGCACGCCTTGGTCACCACCACAGTGCCACGAAGGGGTAGCCTGCGGGCGGGACAGAACCAGGATCGCGAGGGCGCAGACCTGTTTGTCCGCAGTGCGAACTGGGGGACCGGCCCATCGTGGACCTGAAACTCAGTTCCGTAAAAAGGGGGCGGTCTCCCTAACAGAGGGTAGCTCTATCGCAGCCCTGGGGGAGACCGACTCGATTACTTCTGTGCTGGGGTTCTTTTCTGGGTGCTGTCTGCCCAGGGCGAGTCCTGGAGCCAGCGTCCCCGGTGAGGCAGACCTGGGCTCCCAGGGCATGTGCTGACGTTCAGGCAGCGGGCCACGGTGGTGGTCCAAGCATTGGGCACAGGCGAACTGCTCACCTGCGGGCTGCCCCAACACCCCACAGCTTTTGTGGGGTGGATGGATGGGGTCCCAGCTCTGCGCCCTGCAGCTGTGGGCGCTTGGGCAAGAACTCTGCATCTCTTCTGACTCAGGAAGGGCCCCCTGGGGTACTCCAGGACTGCACAGCACCTGCTGGAGACCCACTCTCCTTCCCATCTAGCTTGACTCCCTGCTGCAGCTGGAGTCCAGTGGGGAGGGTGGGGACATCCGCAGGGAGCCAGACCAGTCATCAACCTCAGCCCCGGCGGAGAGATGTCCGGCCGAGCCAGAGTCCTCAGGGGAGGAAAGCCCAGGACTGGGTGTGGCTGGGAGCTGGGGCCAGGGCAGGAGATGCCCACTCAGGGGCCCGATTTGGGGTGGGCAGGAGCCCTCTGTGTGACCCTGGGTCAGCTCCTTCACCTCTCTGGGCCTCTTTCTACCGGGGCTGGAATGCAGCCTCACCAGTTCTAACTAACTGTGTGATCTTGGGCAAGTTGCTTCACCTCTCTCTGCCTCGGGTTCCTCCTCTGCACAGCCCTGCCCCCAAGGGGGGAGGAATGAATGAATGACTGCAAGGGAGGCGGCAGAGGAGTGCGCGGCCCGTGGTGAGCGCTATGCCGTGTCTGCTTTTGTCGTCACCTATTACTCTAGATGCAGACAGACCAGGACAGTATCTCTCCCACGGAAGGTGCTCGGCAAGTGGCATCTTAAAAACAAAAACACGTCGGTCTGTCCGGAGGATCACCTCAGCCACCACGGGGTGTCTCGTCCTTACCAAGGAGAGATAGAGGTTTAAAAAAAAAAGCGGTTTCCTGAAGAGAGTGTGACCAGGTGTGTAACTCGCAGGATGCTCCTTATTCTTGCACAAGAAGCGTCACCATGAGGGTGAAAACGGGCACGGAAAATGGGGCCCATCCTAGGGCGTGGGGAGAGGGTTCTGCACTTCCTCTTTCTTGCTTTCCCACAGTTTCTGACGATGAAATGGTGTGGGGTGGAGCGGGTGGGGGTCCCAGTCCAGACGCTGCGTTGGGCCGGGTCAGGGACCCTGGGCTGCCCCTGCAGGTGGCCCCCATGCTGTCCTCACCCTTGGAGAGGCAGAGCCCCCGTCAGCCCTCTATCCTGCGGGAGGGGGAGACCTGCCCCGCAGTGCTGGGTCGGGAGCGCTCCTGCGCCTCCCGGGGCCTGTCCCTCTTCTGGAGGCTCAAGGCTGCGTGACCTCAGGGACGGCTCAGGAGGCGAGAGGAGGCCCTGGGTTACAGGGCATGGGGACCCACCCGCCATCTCTCTCCTCTCATGTTGACCCAAAGAATTCAAACCACTGGGGCCCAGGGCACCTCACCTCCATGAGCCTTGGCCCCAGGGCGGAGCACCCCTCCACAGGGAGGCGCTAAGGTGTGGGTTGTCGTGGGCTCTGAGTGCGGGGACCTCTGGTCTCCTCTGCCCTCCGGACGTCACCACCCGCAACACTGGGCTGCCTGGGGCTCCCTGTGCCCTGGCCTGAACTCTGGTGAGTGGGACCCCACCCCACCTGCTGCTGTGCCAACCTGGAGGGTCTCTCCAGTACCCGGGTTCTAATCCTGCCTAACCCACCACCCAGCGCCTGGTGTGGGCTGGAAGCACCGTCCTGTGCAGGCAGGTCTCACCCAGGGCCCGGCCCTCCCTGAGCCCTGGTGCCCGAGGGCAGGGGCCAGCTGGGTTTTCAAAAGGACTTTCCCAGGTATGAAAAAGGCCAGGCAGGGGCCGTGTCCCCTGGGGCTCCCCCAGGCCTCACAGTTAGTTACCCCGGAAGGAGCCCCAAGCGTGTGATGGGAGCATCCTAGAGAGGGGAGGGGCCCGCGGTCGGGGTTGGGGAACTGGCTCAGCACTGGGGACCGTCTTGTACAGTTTGAATTTTTTGCTCTTGGTGTGAAGCCCTTACAACAAACAAAATAAGTAATTGAAGAAAGAGACAGAGGGGCTGTCCTCAAGCTGAAGGGGGAGGACAGCGCAGGGGTTCTGGCGGCCTCATGCAGCAGCAGCAGCCCCTCCCACCCAGAAATGTCTCCATGCCTTGAAGTCTCTGGGTCAGTCCTCACAGCAGAGATGGGTCCCAGTGAGCATCTGAGGCTCAGAGAGGTTGAGCAACATGTGCGAGGCCACACAGCAAGAGCCGGGAGGTCCCAGGGACACGGCCTTGCAGCAATGTCCTCCCTTCCAGGAGTCAGACATTTGCTCCTGCCCTGGCCGGAGCCAAGGGCACAGCCACAGCCACAGACGTGGCCCCAGGTGGCAACCTTTCACAGCCCTGGACCCCAACCTTTACCTCAGCCTGCAGGCATGCAAGGACAGGTTCTCTGCAACCAAGCCCATGGGCCTTTATTAAGGGCCTACTGTGTGTTGGGGTTGCTGCCCCAGGACCCCTATGATCATGGGGAGCTGTTCCCCCCTCCAAGCTTCATCTCTTGGGGCTCCCAGGACCTCACACCTCTGACCCTAATTCTACTCGGAACATTTCCTCTCAACCTTTTTGGGGCCCTCCTGAGAGCCTGCTTCATGCTGGGTGCGGGGGACACCACGGACAGGACCTGGCTCAGCTCGTGGAGGGGGCAAGCAGGGAAGGCTTCCTGGAGGAAGAAGTGCCTGAGTGAAGGTTAAGGGGTGGGTCGGAATATTGGGAGGGGGTCTGATGGGCCATCTGCACGCTGTTCCACATCACAGAGCGCAGCCTGCCGGGCGGTGGCAGCTGGGCAGGAGTCCTGGAGGGAGCCAGGGAGGGCTGGAAAGGGCAGAGGGGCATCGTCCGACCTGAGTTAGGGTTCAGAAGGGGCCATGACTGGATCGGGTGTGTGTGAGGAGTGCCCCCCGGGCACCACTGCCCAGCATGGGACACAACAGGGTCCTCCTGGATCCTACAGCTGCCCGGGGCCCCAGAACAGCAGCACACCAAGAGCGGTGAGCAGCGTCAGGGTGACAATGGCCGGCTGCAGGGCGTGGGCCCCGCTGGCGTTGCACAGGTCAGTAGAGCAGCATGTGACGTTTTTCTCGCCCACGTAGTAGTTCTCTGAGTCCTCCACACAGTGCGAGCTGCAGCCCTTGCTGATGAAGGTCAGGAGATCAGCAGCACCTGGGCGAGGCATGGGGACCACTGGGCGAGGGCCGGGCCCTGGATACTCACCCACCAAATATAGACGGGAAGCTGGGCATCTATATTTATGTGTGGACAGGAGAACAAGTGGGCAGGTGGGCAGGTGGACAGAAGGATGAACAGTCCAGCGTAGAGACCTAATCCCAGGCCCTTTGAATCCCTGCCAGTGGAGGGAAGGTGCAGGGCTTCTAGGGGATGGTGCAGGGGGCAGGGCAGGGGCACAGGGAGGCCTGCGGGGACAGCAGGGCCACTTACGGATGCGCTCAGTCCAGCACTGGGTCTCAGAGTGGCTGCAGTTCTGCACGTGCTGGCAGTGCTGGTTGCTGACCTCGGCCTGGCAGGAGTAACACTGCAGGGCGCTGCCTGCAAGGTGGGGGTGGGGTGGAGCTCAGAGGCTGCCCCGCCTGCCCTCCCACGCTGCGGGGGTATGGGGGGAACCTCTTTTTCTCATAGGTCACACACAAACTGGGGGCCCCTCACAGGGAGGGCCCCACGCCCACCCCCTTGCCTCTAAGGCCCTGTTATGATGCCCACGCTCCTGAGAGGGACGCACACCAGGCAGGTGAGGGCAGGATGGACAGGACCCTTCACACTCCCTCTCAGCATCCCCCTCCCCCCGACCCGGAGCTGTGAGCCCGCAGGTGCGCCCCTGCTCTGTCCCTGGGGGCAGTGGCCCCAGCTGTCATGATGATTAGGTCTCCTCTGGGTAAAACGATGAAGCTGGGATCCACGTCACCCCAGTGCCAACAGGTTCCCCGCGGCCAGCCTGTGCTCGGGCACCACACACGCCGGCCGACCGTGTGTCCTCGGGCACCACCACGATCCCTGCTTTCCAGAAGAGGGAGCTGAGGCTCTGAGGCCTTTACTGATCACCCGGGGCCCTGGGCCGGGAGAGTCCCTACCAGGCCCAAGTCCAGACTGGAGCAGTGCAGGCCCACAGCCTACCCCTGCTGCCCACGTCAGAAGCCGGGGCTGGGCCTGGGCAGAAGGATCTCTTCCCTCCGTCCCTCTGTGGCCCTTCTTCACTTGAGGCCCTTTGCCCCTGTGCCCCCCACCCACTCCACAGGCTCTCTGCGCATCCCTCCAGCAGCCAGGCCAGCTCCACGGCGCTGGAGGAGAGACCCCCGCGCTGCCCGGCCTGCTCCCGCCTCGGGGGACAGCTAGGAGATGACCCGGTATCCTGGCTGCACTAAGAGCTGCCCCAGGGGGAGCTGGGTGGGGTCAAAGCCCCTTCTCCGCCCCCTGCCTCGTGTCCTTCCGCCCAGCCTGCCCCCTCCTTCCTCTCTGCCCCTCTGGCCTTCCTCGATCATCCCCCCTGCCCCCCGCCCCAGCCCTGCTCCCCCCACCCTGCCCCGTGGCCCCCTGCGGTCTCACCTGGCTGCAGGGCCAAGACAGCGGCTAGCAGGGCAAGGAGGACAGCCTTCATGGTGGCGGGTAGGCAGCAGGGAGCAGACCTTGGGCGGCTTTATATGGTTCTGCTGGCTGGGGTAGGGGGGTGGCCGCCCACAGTCAACACCAGTAGCTTCCTGGCTGCAGGGCCCCAGGGCGGGGCAGGTCCCAATCTCCAGCCCCCAAACGGCTGCACCCTCCCGCTCCCTTTGGCCTTCTTTCTGCTTCGGGAAGGCAGAGCCTGCCCGGGGCAGGGGCCATTTCTCAGCCGCCCCAGGACGAGGCCCCAGACCACTTCTCCACCACCTCAGAGGGGCGGCAAGGCCAGAGAAAGGAGAGCGTATTCCCCAGATTCACTCACTCCTGTCTTTGAGCCCAGGTTGAGGGCCCCTCTCTCGGCCCCACTGTGCTCTGTGTGGGAGCCATGCTGACCCCTGTGGCTGAGTCCCACTGGGGTGACAGGCCTTGATCAGACGGCACAATCAGCAGGAAGGAAATGTGGGCTGCAGAGAGGGGGCCTGGTGGGGACCTTCTGGGGAGGCTGCCAGGGCGCACAGGTGTGGAGCACAGCATACGGGCTGGAGCTGTGGGCCTCACCCTCATGACCTCACTCAAAACCCCACCACACCGTGGCACTTTAGCTGCAAGGGAGTCCTGGAAATGCCGCGTCAGTGGCCTCTGCGGGACGAGGAGGTGACAAGAGCTCAGCACTGGGCCAGATATTTTCCATCCAGACCCAGGCCCCCTCTCCACCCTGTTTGTGTCCTGGGTCCCATAAGGATCCTATGAAGGCTTCCACTGGCCAAGACCTGAGGATGAGATGCTCAGCAGTCAGGCCACCTGTTCTGCCGCACCTGACGCCTGGGCCACCATGGCGGCAGCTGCATCCATGTCACCAGCCTTCTCCCATCACAGCAGCTCCAGCCAGCCTCTGGGACTGGCCCTTCCCCTCATTCCTCTGCACCAGGGAGGGCCGGTGGCTCCTGGCTGCTGCTGCCCTCTCAGCCTGACCCTCCCTTTGTGCCCAGTCTCCCTGGGACCCCTTGGAGTGTCGACCAGGTGGTGGCAGGCACAGGCTGCACCCACTGCCTGCTGGCCCCAGGGTGTGTCTGGGGGCGACGAGCTCCTCCTACAGGGGGAGAGGGCCTCTCATTTCCTCAGGTCTTCCTGGCCCTGTGGATGGCCTCGTGGAGCACATCTCACTCCCCTCCTTGGTTTACCCCCCAGAAAAGGGCCCAGGGCACGTCAGGGGTGGAAAGGATGTTGCCAGGCGCAACATCCTTAGGGGAAGGGGCTCCGTGGGCCGCAGGGAAGGCTGAGGGGCAGCGGATGCCTCGCAGTGGGGGGCAGCCCGGGAGCAGGGTGACAGGGCAGTGTGGGCCAGGGGTGCCCTGAGACCCGGCCCTCCCGGGATTCACAGCACTCCTGGGGTCTACCCCGACCCCAGCCTCCCGGCTCCCCCCAGGCCGGGCTCTGTCCCTTGGAGCCTGGGGCCCAGAGAGGGAGGAACTTGCTCAAGGTCACACAAAGGTGAGCGTGTCCCCTGCACCGGCGCACCTTCCTTGCCCACGCTACGTGCCTGGTACTTTCTCTCCGAACATGCCCCCCCCGCCCCCCGCCCCCTCAGCTCAGCTGCCTCACGTGGGATGTAAAATGTTTGTGCCTTCACTGTTCCCTTGTGGGGCTGCCCGTCTGCGCCCCTCCCCCACCCCAGTTCACGGGGAGCTGCGGTGCCCTGGGCTGGGACCTTTCTTATCTGTTTTGTGTTCAAGGCACCCAGCACCTAGCACCAGCCTGAAGCACTCATTCTTCAAATATTGACAGTTGCCCGTGTGTTCACTGATGTGATTTGATATGAAGTGGTTGCTGTAAGGCAGTGGTTCTCAGATGGGGGCGTTTCCGTGGCCCAGGGGACGTTTGGTGGGGCCTGAAGACATTTTCAGTCGCCCGAATGGGGGCGCTCCTGGCGTCCAGGGGTGCAGGCCGAGAATGCTTCTCCACACCCTGCCGTGCGCAGCACAGCACGACAGAGTCCTCGGCTGACGCAGGCAGGACCCGCCGGGAGCCCCGGCGGTGACGCCGCTTTGCTGGGGTTGGGACCCGCCATTCTCCCTTACGATGTTTCCCTTTGTGGTGGGAATCTCTGCTGTATCTTGGAGGCACGTAATTTGTCTGGTTGCACAGATTCACAGCCAGAGAGGAATTTGCCAGGATGAATCCCACCTGGACTCGGCCACGTCTGATGTAGAGAGGGTCTGGAGGAGACTTTGGGCTTTAGGGGTTAGTGCGGACCCTGTAATGAGTTAAGACTCCTGGGCTTATTGGGATGACGGGAATGCACCGTGCATGTGAGAAGGACGTGAATTTCGAGGGCCAAGGGCGCAGTGCTATAGGCTGAACTGTGTCCTCCCCTAATTCATATGTTAGAGCCCTAACCCCCAGCCTGATGGTTTTCAGAGAGGGGGCCTCAGGGTTGGATGAGGTCATGAGGTTGGGGCCCTCACGATGGGATTCGGTGACCTGAGAAGATGTGGCGCCAGCTCTCTCTACCACGCGAGGATACAGTACGAGGGAGCTACCTGCAAACCAGGAACAGAGTCCCCACCAGAACCTGCCCGCCCAGGAACGCTGATCTCAGACTGCTGCGCTCCAGAGCTGGAAGAGAAAAAATTCTCTGGTTTACGTCCCCCAGACTCTGGTGTTTTGTCACGGCAGCCCAAGCTGACCGAGATAGATGACCTAATGGACATGACTCAAATATAGAAGACCACGGCTGCGAGGCCCTGGGGACAGTTATTAAACTCCACTCCTAATAACAGTTTGAGCTCTGACCTGGGCCCCAAACTGAGCTCTCACTGGGGTCAAAGTCTGAGCGCCGACCCTGGGCCGGTGCTGAGCGCCATCCCGTCACTCATGCACTGGGCGTGCAGTGAGCCTCAGTGGAGCCTGGATCCTTCGGTGGGATCCAGCTTTCCGGGAAGGCCTGTGGGGGCGTGACTGCCTGCGGTCCCTCCACACAGGAATGGGGTCGAGGTGTGGCTTCGACGTGACTTCCCCTTAGCCCCCTTCCTTTCCTCTGCTCCGCGGCCACCTCCTAGGACTCCAGATTTTCCAGTTCTCTCGTGGCCCTCCACCTGCCCGCCCAAACCGGTTGGGTTCCCTGGAAACCCTGCCTGTTCACATAGCTCAGAGATTTCCCTGATCTTGCCAGTGTGAAGCTGGGGCTGCTAGGACTGGTGGGGCTGGGCACTGCGGGGAGGCAGGCCGTGTAGGTTAGACCCACCTCACAGGGGTTCCTTACCAACGGGCCGCTGCCACCTCCTGGGGCTGCCACGTGGTTCCACACTTTCCTGGACATCAGTTTTGGATGAATTCATTATTTTATGCAGAATTTATAAAAAAAATAAAGATGGGGTATACTGCAAAACTGCAACTGAATTCTCTTCCACATTTGTAGACATTTTCCTTTAGAAAAATGCATGTATCACCAGGAGGGTAACTGGTGCACTGCCAGATCCCTGACAGATTGGGGAGAGCGTCCACAGTGCCGGGCTCCCCATTATAGGTTCTCAAAGTTAAAGCCGTGTGCTGCAAGCTCCGACTCTGTGAGGGTGTCTCTGTGTGTGAAAACTGCATGTAGGAGCGACCGTGTGGAATGCATGTGTGAGGGTGTGTTCCTGGGTGAACAGTGCACGTGGAGGGCATGTGTAAATGCGTGTCCCACAGCTGAGTGTGCGTGCAGGGCACTGAGACGCCGTCCACCTGATCGGTGCGCCAGCCCCACACCGTCTGTCCTGGGCTCAGGGGTCTCTGTCCCCAGAGAGCCCTGGTCGCAGAGGTGCCCCTCCCATGTGTTCCCGAGTCCTCAGGGCCTCGGTGCCTCTCAGGACTGAGCCCCTAGCCGGCCCCCCTTCTCCTGTCCACTCCTACCTCCCCGAGTGAAGTCGGGGAGCCAGGAGCTCCGGCCACACCCCCAGCCCCCAAGTAAAGTCCCCTCTGCTGTGAGAAACCCTCGCCCTGGTTCTGGGGGGACCAGACATCTCTCCACCCGAGGGTCTGGAACCTGGGCTGGGTGCCCAGCATGGCGCAGGCCAAGGGCCATGGGCAGAGGGGCCGCAGCACTCAGGAGCCCCGTGGGCTTGGAAGACAGTGAGAGCAGGACCTCGCCAGGCCTGGTGGCCCAGGAGGACCCTTCTGGGGCACGTGGGATGCCACTGGAGGGGGCGGCGAGGGGGCGTCTGCTCAGCCAGACCCTCTCCAAGGCCTTTGGGCTGTGGACAGTCTGGCTTGGTGGGGGGGCCTGACCCTGTGCATTGGGGAGATACTTGGGGGAGGGGGCCCTCCATGCCAGGCTTCACGTGACACCAGGGGATGGTCTTCCTTCTCCTTGTCTCTTCCCGACCCCTTCCTCTCTGCCAGAGTGGACTCAGTCCTGGAGACGAGGCCGGAGGCTCCCAGTGTGATCGTGGGAGCATCGGCCCCAGCAGGTTCTGACGGGAGCAAGAGATCCGGTTCCCACAAGGTGGCAGCAGAGTGCCATGCGGGGATGAAGCCGGCCTTCCTGGGGTCAACCTCACCATCCCCCGGAGACCCCGCGGGCTAAGGGCCCTCCAGTCCGCCGGGGGCAAGGGCAGAAGCCAGGGCCAGGGGAGGCAACAGCGGGTTCAGGGCCGCCTGGGGGGAGTGAGCAGAGGCCAGACGCTGCCTGCATGTGGAGGGCAGAGCTTGGGGGTGGGGGGACAGAGAGTCAGGGACGACTCCGCGTTTTTGGCCGGAGCGATGGAGACGTGGAGCTGCCACTCACCGCGGTGGGTGGTGTGAAGCTGGAGCCCGGCCAGGGGAGGGGTGCGAGCGCAGGTGTAGAAATGCCGGCTCGAGGGTTAGAAGGCTACGTACGTCGGGACGCTGGGTAGGGCACAGGCGGCTAGAGTTTGCGGGAGGGGTCCTGGCAGGAGGCATAAATTTGGGAGCTGCCTGCCTTTGCTGGTAGGCACAGCAGGAGACTGGAGGAGATCCCAGGAGGGGGCGTGGACAGAGAGGAGAGAGCCGAGGGGTGAAGCTGGCCCGTTGGGAATCAGCAGGGGAGGGTGAGGAAGGAGGGCCGGGGTGGTCGCGTCCTGGGAGCCAAGGGAAGAAGGTGAACGAAGAGGGAGAGAACTATTCAAATCTATCCTAGCTCCCTGTTGCTGCTGCAACACATGACCATAAACTGGGCTTAAAACAACACACAGGGCTTCCCTGGTGGCGCAGTGGTTGAGAGTCCGCCTGCCGATGCAGGGGACACGGGTTCGTGCCCTGGTCCGGGAAGATCCCACATGCCGCGGAGCGGCTGGGCCCGTGGACCATGGCCGCTGAGCCTGCGCGTCCGGAGCCTGTGTTCCGCAACGGGAGAGGCCACAACAGTGAGAGGCCCCCGTATCGCAAAAAAAAAAACCCCAAAAACCCCCACACATTTATCATCTTACAGTTCTGGAGGTCAGAAGTCTGACGCGAGCCTTACGGAGCTAAAAATCAAGGTGTCCACAGAGCTGATTCCTTCTGCAGGCTCTTTTCCGTCTCCTGCAGGCCCTGCATTCCTTGGCTGGTGGCCCCTTCCTCCATCTTCTAGGCGCACACTCCATCCTGCGGCTGCTGTCACATCTCTTTTTCTCCCTCTGCCTGCATCCTCACATCCTTCTCCGGCTCTGTGCCTCCTTCCTCCCTCTTATGAGGACCCTGTGATGACACCGGGCCCATCCTCATAATCGGGATAATCTCCCATCTCAAAAATCGTAACGCAATTGCATCTGCAAAGTCCCTGATGCCATGTGAGGTGACCCAGTCACCGGTTCTGCGGATTCGAGCTTGGAGGTCCTCTGCCCCCCCATGCAAAATACATTCACCCCATCCGAAGGTCCCCCAAATCTCAACTCATTACAGCATCAACTCAAGTCTGAATGTCATCCAAGTCTCCCCAGCTCAGAAATTTCAAATCTCATCTTCCAAATCATCTAAATTAGGGGTGGATGAGGCCAGAGAGGAGGAAAACAGCGTTGGCCGGTGGACTTCGCAAAGGGAGGGGCTCAAGCACTGCCCTCCTTCATCAGAAACGTCCCCACTCGAGGCCTCCCGGCTGGGGGCGCCGGGCCCACCCTGCCCTGCTGCCACCCCTGCCCAGGACAAGAGGCCCCGCCTTTTCGGCCCAGAGATGCACCCATCTCCGAATCCGAGCCTACGGTCACCGCGCGCCCGCCGCTACCCGCGGAGACACAGAAACGCCGAGTCCCCCGGGCCGCCTAGAGCGTCCCGGAAGTGGCTGGGGGAAGGCGGAGCGGCGCGGACCGGCGGGGGGCGGGGCGCTTCCGGCCGGCGGTGGCGGCTCGGGGTCCGCACGTGAGTGGCGTTCAGGCTTCGCAGGTGAGTGGCGTTCAGGCTTGCGGGGGTGCCGGGCGCGGCCCGGGGCCGAGCTGCTGGTGCGGAGCCTCCCCCGGGTCCCCGAAACCGAGCTGGTCTCTTCGCAGCCTCCCTCCGAGCCTGGCCGGGGCTTCCCCCCGAGGAAGGACCAGCCCTCGAGGTCCCTTCGCCAGGAAGGAGCCGGCCTGAGACCTGGCTGCTTTCTTTTCTTTTTGGTTTTTGCCTTTCTGCCCCAAACGTGGCCTCCGGCGTTAGAAACTCTGTCAAAACAAGCCTCTCCCCTAACCCGAGCCGTCCCCCTGCTTCGGGCTGCCCACGGCCCCGCACCTGCGCCCACGAAGGAGGGGTCTGCGTGGGTAACTAACTGCCCGCCTCCCCTCTCTGCAGGGTGCGCACCCCCATGTCCGCCCCTGACCCAGGACCCCTCCCCATTCCCTCTTGCCCCTCAAGACTTAATCCAGCCCTTCCTCGGGCCGGAACACTTGTGTCCGGAGTATATTTCTGATAGTCGCTCCGCTCCCCACACACGCCCTTGCACACTACTGGCTACTGCCGAGGAAACGTGGTTTCTCACATCCTCCTCCTAAATTCCTCAGGCTCTCCTCTAAGGAAGAGCGTGTCCCCGCCTACAGGAAGGGGTAGAATGCAGGTGGTGCCCCACTCTTCTCTCTCCTGCCCCAACTCTGCCCCTGTGGCCCAAAAGGGTATCAGTGGCAAGGCTTCAAACCGTTTTAATTTTTTGGCCGTGTTGTTTCCTTTTGGTTTAAGAAATTGTTTCAGAAGCAATATCTGAATTTCACTTTTAAAGGAAGTTTTTGTCTCTCCAGCGGGACCGGTGTTTCCATCTCCCTTGTATCAGGCTCAGACGTGAGGAAGCGTCCACAGTGAGCCCGTGTCTGGCGCTGAGCCTCCTCCCGGTGCCACGTCTGGCCCTTCCTCCTGCCTTTTGTGCTTGGAGTCAGTCCCTCGCAAGTGACCGGGGGTCCCCTATTTCCTCCTGGTTTTTATGGTGGTTTTATATTAAATGTTTCCTTAAGGATGGATTATGGCCTTTAGTTCCCTCTGCTCTCCACAGGGCCAAGCAGTGCACAATCACACTGTCCCCCAGTAAATATTGCGTTAGCCGAAAAGGTCGTTCGGGATTTTCCCTAGCATCTTATGGAAAAGCCTGAACAAACTTTATAGCCAACCCAATAGGATGAAAATAGGTCCCAGCAGGCTCGGCACCCGCACTTTGCAGACCAGGAGACTGACTCAGAAGGGTTAAAGGACGTACCTTGGGCTGGCTGCTGACATGCCTAGGATTTGTCTTTGGGACTCTTGCTACATCTGAATAAACTTCATTTCTGTTGAGCTGTGGTCTCAAGGGGCTACCATTTTATGTTGCACACGTGAGTAGTCCTGTGGCCTCACCCGTGGCGTGAAGTTGGACAGAGCCGAGTGTGAGGGTTTGGGAGGGAGGTGAGGTGGGAGTTGCTGCCTTTCCACGCTGGGACCTGGCGACGGATGCTGTCAGCTGCCTGTGGTGCTGCCTCGGTGACCGGGTGAGAGGGAAGCCAGGGGACACAGCTGGCCGGGAGGGAGAAGACAGGACTCGTGACAGACACGCCACACGGCCCGAGCAGACCAGCCAGGGCTGGTCAGTGTGGGGATAACAGCTCTTCACTCCTCAGGGGCTGGAAGAAGTTGGCATTTTACCAGGTGACACGTGACAGGGCTGTGGTTCTCACAGGCTGCCTAGGTCAGCCAGGACCATCTGCTAAGTCCTGCATGTCTGCTCCACGGAGCAGGGAGGGGTGGGGGGCGTTTGGGGAAATTGTCATAAAGGGATGGACGTGACCAGCTGGAAGGACCGTAATGACCCAGATCTTTATGAGGATGAAAGGTAGATGATGATGAAAGACAAGTTAGACCAGAGCTGTGGGCTTTATATAAGTCACTTTTCTTTATGTTCTCTTACTAGCTTTAACCAAAGAAGTGTATGTCAACTTAAACACGAAGTTTACTACTTACAAGTTTACATAACTGATGCAGGAAGACCACCCTCCTCCCAGCGGGGCCAAAAGACAGTTCTCGTATTTTTGTTTCCAGCATGAATTAGTAATTTATTCATAGAGTGTTCTCGATCCACAAGTATTCAGGAAGCCCGCTCTGACCTGGCCCTTTCCAGTGTCCTGTGTGTGTGTAAGGGAGGGAGGGTGCGTGTGAGTGTTGTTTGCACGCTCACGTGTGACTGTGCGTCCAGAGGCATCCTTGGCATCTGAGCATGTCACTGTGGGGACCAGTAGCTGAGAGACTGGCAGCCCCTCTGGGAGGAGCCCGAGGCCTACCAAGGCCTGGTTTTCTAGAAGCAGTTTGGGGCCTGCTGTCAAAGAGGGGGTTTGAGGGAACCTTGTTTCAGAAGAGGTTTGCAGGTTCCTCAGCCCCGGAAGTCTAGAGGAATCCCTGCCCCCTGCAGCACCTCCATCCCCTGCCTTGGCCGCCCTCAAAGGAACAAGGGCTTTGTGAAGGTGGATAGGTCAGGTGGGCCGAGAGCAGCTACAGCGGGAAGGTTGGTTCTGGAGGTGGGACGTGGCTCTGAGGTCGCCCAGCGCCTATGGCTTCCTTGCTTCATCCAGTGGCATCGCCCTTGGCGTTTTCCCAGGAGGCCAGTTTGCTTCCAAGAGAGCCACTTTCAATTTGGAGCCGTAGCGAGCGACTCAGAGGTCACTGTGGAAGCTGAGAAGTGCCAGTGTGCCCAGCGCGCCAGGCAGCCCCCCTCTGCCGGGCAGGCCTCTTCCCTGTGCCACCTGCCGGCCAGCTCGCGTGTTCATCGCCTCCACGACACCGCCCCCTGCCGCTCCCCAGCACGTCGAAAGTAGCGGATGTGCCTACGGTGGTCGCGGCACGGGCTCCGTAACGTTTTTCTTTCTTCCCCCTTTTGCTTTCCAGCTGCTAAAGCACGATGTGCGTGAGAGAGGCACCCACGGCTCAGACGGTGAAATCTCGATTTGCCGGAAACCAGCTCCCGGGGCCCCTTTACCTTCCGGTCCGTGTTTGAGGGGAGAAGCTGCCACCGTCCCTGAAGAGAAGGCTGGAGATTCCAGCCGTGGAAGCCTCGGGCGGCTGACGCTCGTCCCCCCTGCAGAGAGGGCCGGGAAGCTGCCTGAGCCGAGAAGGGGCCTTGGCTTGTGGCGGCCCGCATCAGCAGGACGCCAGTGGGCGAGGGAGGTGGGAGGGGAGGGAGGCTTGGAAAGGCCTCCAGTACTGGCTCAGGTGCGACCCCTGTCGGCCGGGACGAGCCCCCTCCTCATGGCCTCCAAGCCGGCTGCCGGGAGGACCCCGGGGGAGAAGCGCAAGAGGGTGGTGCTGACCCTGAAGGAGAAGATGGACATCTGCCGGCGCCTGGAGAAGGGGGAGAGCAGGAAGGCGCTGATGCAGGAGTACAACGTGGGCATGTCCACCCTGTACGACATCAGGGCCCACAAGGCCCAGCTGCTACGCTTCTTCGCCAACTCCGACTCGGACAAGGCCCTGGCGCACCGGCGCACGCTGCACACGCCCAAGCTCGAGCACCTGGACCGCGTGCTGTACGAGTGGTTCCTGGTGAAGCGCGCCGAGGGCGTGCCCGTCTCGGGCCCCATGCTCATTGAAAAGGCCAAGGACTTCTACGAACAGATGCAGCTGACCGAGCCCTGTGTGTTTTCTGGCGGCTGGCTCTGGCGTTTTAAGGCCAGACACGGCATCAAGAAGCTGGACGCATCCAGCGAGAAACAGGCGGCCGACCACCAGGCTGCAGAGCAGTTCTGCGGCTTCTTCCGGAGCTTAACCGCTGAGCACGGCCTGTCCCCCGAGCAGGTGTACAACGCCGATGAGACCGGCCTCTTCTGGCGCAGCTCGCCCAGTCCCAGCCCGGAGGGCGGGGCGGTGCCCGGCCCCAAGCAGAACAAGGACAGGCTGAGCGTCCTCATGTGCGCCAACGCCACGGGCTCCCACAGGATCAAACCCTTGGTGGTCGGGAAATGCGGCGGCCCCAAGGCGGTCCAGGGCATCCAGCACCTGCCTGTCGCGTACAAGGCCCAAGGTAACGCGTGGGTGGACAAGGAGATTTTTACTGACTGGTTCCATCACATCTTCGTGCCCGCGGTGAAGGAGCACTTCCGAGCCGTGGCTCTGCCCGAAGACAGCAAGGCCATCCTCCTGCTGGACGGCTCCCGCGCCCACCCGCGGGAGGCCGACTTAGTTTCGGAGAACATTTTCACCATCTTCCTGCCCGCCAGCGTCACCTCCCTGATCCAGCCCATGGACCAGGGCATTCGCAGGGATTTCATGAGGAACTTCGTCACCCCTCGCGGCACGCTGCAGGCCTTCACCCCCCGCTGCAGCGTGCACGACGCCGTGCTCGACGTGGCCTGCGCCTGGAACGCGGTGCCGGGCGCCGTCTTTAGCCGGGCCTGGAGGAAGCTGTGGCCCGAGGTCACGCTCGTCGAAGGCTCGTCTTCAGAGGAGGAGCCCGAGCGCCTCAGGACGAAGCCTCCCGACCAGACCTTCGTGCACATCCCCGGGCTCGGGGGAGGCGACCCGGCCCGCCTTGGGAGCGCGGCCACGGGGAGTCCCGAGCTGGCCGAGGCGGGGGTGGGTGACGAGGCGGCCTGGGAGCAGGCGGCTGCATCCTTCGACGCTGTGGTGCGCTTTGCGGAGGGGCAGCCCTGCTTCTCGGCCCAGGAGGTGGGCCAGCTGCGCGCGCTGCGCTCCGTGTTCGGCAGGCGGCAGCAGGCGCAGCGGTGCAGCGCCCTCAGGGCCGCAGTCAAGCTCGAGGCGCCCTGGGAGCACGCTGGGCCTCGCGGCGCCCCGCCTCGCTCCCCTCTGCCCGGCTCGTCCACAGCGGGTGAGGCCTGAGGCAGCGGGGCCCGACCTGCGGTCTCAGGGGTCACGTCCCTCAGGACGGCCCGCCCCGTCGGGGTTTTGCCGTGTGGCCTGTCGTGCCACATGGGTCCCAGGGGGTCTTCCTGAAGGGCCCACCCAGACCCAAAACGTACCGGAGCCTCCGGTGGCCGGAAGCCAGCCTCGTGTTCTCTGGCTGCGCCTTGCTTTGTCCGAGGGTGGAGATGTCTCTCTGTCCAGGTGGGGAAGAGCCGCCTTCAGCCGACCAATGGCGGTACCCGCTGCCGCTTGACCGGGCTGGTACTTCCTGTGGCCCACCGCTCCCCTCCTCCAGGACTCAGTCTGCTGGTCTGGGGGCCGGCCCTGAGTCGGGCAGGTCACTGAGGGCGGGACTCAATAGAATAAGAGTCGGTGTGGGCCCTGCCTGTGGCTCTGCAGGCCACACGTCCCCCTTCAGTCGTGAGCTCACGTAGCAGCACGAGTTTCTCCATGTTGCCAGCACATCCCGCCTCTCAGGCTCAGACCCCAAGATGCAGCAGGCTGCGCGCCTACTTGATGTGGTAGAAGTGCTCCGTTAAAGCCAGCAGGAGCGGGCGGCTGGGCCCGTCACCCCAACGTGGGGCCACAGGGCACTGCCAGTGTGTCGAGCATCTTGGCTCCGAGTCCAACCTACAGGCCTCATCCCCCATAATTTCACCTTTACAGCCCCTGCATTAATAAACTTTGACCAGATGTTCAGAAATTAGCCTTAGGCGATATAACAAAAACAGTAAAGCTCGCAGCTGAGCTGTCTAGCAGGATTTGAACTCCTGTTTTCAGCTGTGGAAAGCTGGCTGTGCTGGTGGTCTCGCAAAGGCCGGTCGCGGGATGGCGCGGCTGTGTTTCCTGTGTTGCAGCTGATTCCCACGTTCTGCCATGTCGCTCATCAGCACAGCCGTAGGACAGAGCCCCTTATCGGCCGTGGTCACCCTCTTCGAATGTACGTGAAATGGGTGAGCTTTTCTGTGCTCTTTTCACTGCTTCGCCTTCAGTTGCATCCCCTTCTTGGGTAGCTGAATCGGCACGTAGTTTTCACTCCTGTGTTTGTTGCGTGCCGAGAGCCCTCCATGAGAGCCGAGGAGAGCTGAGGGCCTGCTTCGCAGTCGGCTTCTCTGGTGTTTCTACATCTTTCCCAGCAGTGCGGTGGCAGTCACGGCCGGCCTGGCGCTGCTCTAGTGCGGTGGCAGTCACGGCCGGCCTGGCGCTGCTCTAGTGCGGTGGCAGTCACGGCCGGCCCGGCGCTGCTCTAGTGCGGTGGCAGTCATGGCCGGCCCGGCGCTGCTCTGTGGACCGTGCGTTCCCTGCTTCAAATGCGGGTATGAAGATTGTGAAACAAGCACAGATCGTTTTCACAGTGTCGTTGCTGATTCTTTGGGCCAGATTGCCTCCTGCTGTGTTGTCACATCGGTTTCCTTCCCGTGTTTGGGGCGACATCTGTGCACCGTGTACTTCTGTGCCACTTTTGGACTCCTGTGTGTCCCCTGTGCGGTTGAATTGCAGCTGCTTGAGGTGTTGACAGGGTTAGATGTCAGGGGCGGCAGCGTGGAGATGGACAGACACGCGGAGAAGCTCCCTCCCCACTGTCAGCCCCTCGACCCCAGCCCAGTGGTTCTGGAGTAGCGGGACTGTGCTGGGGGGGGGACGGCCCCCCGTGGGTGCTCTGTCCCCACCAGACTGTAGACCCCAGGCCAGACTCCTGTCCTGCCCTCACAACCTGCCCCCGTCCTGGCTGTGTTGTGGCCGATCAATGAGCACTCGTCACGGACCGGCTGAGGGAGTCTGTTCTCCTTCCAGGACCAGACACGCCCCCTGTGCTGCGTTGTTCTTCAGGGGCAGGACTCGGCCCTGCCTGCTTCCCTCTCCCTTAACAAGCCGGCACGCCCCCTCCTCATGGCCTCAGTGCTGGAGATCCTGGGCGGTGCGAGGTTTCTCGGGGTGCAGACTGAGGTGCAGCGTGAGGTGCGCGTGCCCGGGGAGGACCGGAGCCCGGCGGCGCCCAGCTGCCCATGGGTGCCCCCGCCTCCGCCCCGCCCCCGAGTGCCCACCCCTGGGGCTTTGCTCTTCACTCACCATCCAGTTTCTGAGAGCCTCAAGGGGTCAGAATGTTCTGGTCTCAGAATCTTTGCTAAACAGTCTTAGGGGGCCCCACTGGACTGGGTGCGAAATCGGAGCCGGGTGGGAAGGCCTCCTCATCCGCCCGTGCATCGACCCCTCTGTCTCCTCTCCTGAAGCCCCCGGGGGCAGTGGGGTCTCCGTCCCGCTGGCAGAGCCTCTTCCAGGCCCCCTGCTCACCCTGCAGGGGCAGCGAGCTCAGGCACAGCGGGAGTGGTGCACACTCATCCCGCCCCAAGCAGGCAGCACGGGTGCCCTGGGATAAGCCCAGGAGTCGTCCCTGTCGGGACTCGGCGGGCCCCTTCCGGTCTGTTTGCCCACCTTGACCTTCCCCCTTCTCGGTGGTCAAAACGACTTGGCAGACCCCGAGCTGGGAGGAAGCTGCCTGCGGCCGCACCGTGTCCTCAGCCTCTCCTTCCCTCCGCGGGAGGAATCGGGGCGTCCCTGGAGCTGGACGGGCAGCAGGTGCCACCCCTGCCTGTGGTGGATAAGGGACCGTTCCTGGGCACTGCCCGCAGTGCCGGGATCCAGGGAGAGGAGACCAGAGTCTGTTGGGAGGCCTGGGGCCCCCGACTAAGGACAGGCAGCCTCCCCGGGGTTGCCCCTTGCCTGAGCCTGGCCGAGCAAAGGCTGGACTCGCAGGTTGTAGATGGAATTCAGGCATCTGCCAGGGGGCTGGGTGGGTCGGTGGTCCTTCACAGTCTCTTTTGCTTTGGATCCGCTGCCTGCAGTGCCTGCTTCCCAGTGCTGGGGGGTCTGCAGGCGCCCCAGGTTAAACCCACGGTGTGGGAGGTCCTGGAGGTCCTCCAGTTGGGGAAGGCTGAGCCTGCATAGGGGTCTGGGGTGAACTGCCCCGCCTCACCAGTGTTTCCTGCGGGCGGGGGTGGGGGTTGCGGGGGGAGGCAGCTGAGGCCCTGCCCTGGGCGTGTCCACGTGGTAGCACTCACACCTCTGGTGAGCCAGGTGGTGGGGTAGGGGGGATTGGAGGGTGGGTAGGTGGAGGGCAGATGAATGAAGAAAGGAAGGCAGGCAGTTGCAGCCTCTGCTTGGACCTTTTTCGGCCAGGATTACCCAGGTCGGAAGGCAGAGCCCTTTGGAGGCAGCTCGGGGCCACCGTAGCCAGATGTTTCTGGAGGGATGGAGGTCGGCGGCAGGGACACATGCTGCTTCTGTTCCTGGGAGGCTGTGGCACAGGGGCAGCAGCATTTTGGGCAGACAGGACCTGCCTGGGCAGCTGCAGGAAGGAGGCGTCCACAGGCACCAGCATCAGTGGGTTTTCTTGGTTCGTAAACGTGCTTCTGTTTCGTCCACGTGTAGCGTTGCTCAGCGCCTGCTGCGTGCTGGGCATTGGGCTCAGCTTGAGGCCAGAGGGTGGTCAGACAAAGCCCCTGTCCTGCGCTCAGGGAACACAGGTCTCCCGAGAAGGGCTGCTGGGGCGGCCGCCCTGTCCGGCAGTTGCGTTCCCGGGTCGCAGCCGCTGTGTCCGTGAGGACGCGGGGCACGTTGCTGAGGGGAGCCCAGGTTGTGTGTGAGGATGCTTCACCTGCGTGGCAGGCCCGGGAGGCCTGGATTGCTGCCCCTTCCACCTACCACTCAGCTCCGGAAGCAGGGCTGTCCCTCACCCCCAGCCCCAGAGCTGTGCGCAGAGGTTCTTCCCGGGGAGGAGCGGGCCGTGGGACAGAGCTCCTGGCCCCTCTGCTAAGGAGCTGACTTGGTTTGCTGCAGAGTGTGGAGAAGTGCAAGCCTGAGGCTGCTCTCAGAAACCGGACGTCGTGGAGAAAGGCCAGTGGGAGGAGATTGATAGATGTACTGGTGATGCAGGCTAAACTGTAGGCTGTCTGTGGGTCAGGGAAAAAATCTCAAGCACTGAGCTCAGTATCGATTCCTTCAAAGGAGCCAAATTTGACTGGATTGGTCTGAGAAGCAGCGTACACCCAGGGCGTTGTTAAAAACAACAGAGCAGACGGCCAGCTGTGAGTGGAACTTAACAGCTGGCTGTGGGCAGGGGCCACACAGAGCTTTGGCAAAACCACTGCCATGGGGTGGGAGGTGGGCGGAGTGGGGGCCTGCTGGAGGCCGCACCCCTGAGAAGGAGCATGGGGGCTCCGTCAGGGGCTGCAGGGGAGGCACTGAGGTGACCCAGCCAGCCAAACATGAAGCAAACAGATCACAAGTCCCAGTTTGGGGTGACCAGTACCCGGAGCTGGTAGATATATGTCCTAAAAGGATCCGTTTCCAACCAAACATTATGAACATGCAAAGAAACAGGAAAATACGGCCACATACCATATTGTTACCAAAAAGCAGGCAACGGACACTGCCTCAGGGAGTGAGATGTTGGATTTAACAGGAAAAGACTTCCAATTGGCCTTTACAAATGTGGTCAGGGAACAAAAGGAAACCATGATTAAAGAAGTAAAGGGGGAAAAAAGAAAGGAAGGTATCAAGTAGAGAGTATCTATAAAAAGATTATAAACAAAAAGTTACTTTAAAAAACCTGGAGGGACTTCCCTGGCGGTCCAGTGGTTAGGACTCCACGCTTCCACTGCAAGGGGCACGGGTTCGATCCTTGGTCGGGGAGCTAAGGTCCCACATGCCGCGGGGCGTGGTCAAAAAACAAACACACCCTGCTTCTGTGACCATCTTATTTTTATTTTTTTGCAGTACACGGGCCTCTCACTGTTGTGGCCTCTACCGTTGCGGAGCACAGGCTCTGGACGCGCAGGCTCTGGACGCGCAGGCTCAGCGGCCATGGCTCACGGGCCCAGCCGCTCCGCGGCATATGGGATCTTCCTGGACCAGGGCACGAACCTGTGTCCCCTGCATCAGCAGGCAGACTCCCAACCACTGCGCCACCAGGGAAGCCCTTCTGTGACCATCTTAAAGGAAACTCAGCTATCTTAATTAAGAATAGACAGACGACACCTTAATACAAGTATTAAAAAAAAAAAACAAAAAACAAAACAAAACAAAACAAAAAAAACATTCCTCTTAAAAAAAAAAAAAACATGGAAATTCCAGAGTTGAAAAGTACAACAGATGAAAAATTCACTGGAAGCGCTGTACAGTAGATGTGAACTAACAGAAGAATTAGCGATCTTGATAGCGCTCGAGATTGATAGATTATTCCATTCAAAGAACAGGATGGAAAGAACGAAGAAGATGGATGGTCTCAGAGCCACGTGGGACAGTCTCACCCACTGCCCAGAAAGGAAGACCGAGGCGGGAGTAGCAGCCTGGTCCTCCGTCGTGGTTGGAGGTCATGGCGCTGGGACCTCAGCCCTCCCGAGCCACCGCTGCTGCCTGCCGCCTCTCCTACCCAACCGGGCCTACGGGGGGCACAGGCCTTCGCGGGTGGACGTGGGGCCTGTCCCTGTGACGGCCCCATTTCACGGAGGGGTCCTGAGGCCTGCCCCAGACCGCAGACTTCCTGCTGTGTGACGCCCGGTCAGTGTGGCCACCGCTGTGGACTTTGGGCAGGAGGGGATTCTTGGGCAGTGCCGGAAGGGTGGGCTGGATACCCCAGGCTCAGTGGGGGAATGGCCACATCCCTCTGACACGTGCGCAGGCAAAAAAAGCCCATCGCTACCGCAAAAAAAAAAAAAAAAAAAAGGCAAGAAACAATCAGGCAAAAATAATTGGGCTTCCCTGGTGGCGCAGTGGTTGGGAGTCCGCCTGCCAATGCAGGGGACACGGGTTCGTGCCCCGGTCCGGGAGGATCCCACATGCCGCGGAGCGGCTGGGCCCGTGAGCCATGGCCGCTGAGCCTGCACGTCCGGAGCCCGTGCTCTGCAACGGGAGAGGCCACAGCAGTGAGAGGCCCGCGTACTGCAAAAAAAAAAAAAAAAAAAAAAGCCCATCACGCTGGCCAGGGCCCAGGAACTGGGCTCTGGAAGCGAGTCCTGCTTCTTGTCGTGAGCAGCCCCAGTGAGAAGAGGAGCCAGAGGCCCAGCGGGGTGGGGGCCCCAGCGTAGCTCCTGGGGTCTGGGTTTCACTGGCTGCCCCCAGCCCCTGGCAGAAGCCAGGCTGTGAGGTGTGGTTGTCACCCCTCTGACACAGCCTCTCCAGGGACGGTCTTCCAGCCTGGGGCCAAGGAGTGTGTGGATGTGGAAACTGCAGGGGGTTGTGGCACCCTCACAGACCCTTCCAGACCAGGGGCCTGGTCACACGCTGAGCCCTTTGTTCTGTCTTCAGGGTCTGCACAGTGCCCTCTGCTGGGCTCATGAGGGAGTGTAGGTGGCCCCAGCCTAGAGGCTTGAAGGAGCTGGAAGGTTCCTGATCAGCCAGGACTCAGGGATCTGCTGTGCTTGGCCTGGGTGAACCCTGACCCTGGTCCCACGCTGAGCCTGGCCCTGGTCCCACGCTGAGCCTGGCCCTGGTCGCACGCTGAGCCTGGCCCTGGTCCCACGCTGAGCCCTGGCCCTGGTCCTGGTCCCACGCTGAGCCCTGACCCTGGTCCCACTCTGAGCCCTGGTCCTGGTCACACGCTGAGCCCTGGCCCTGGTCCCACTCTGAGCCCTGACCCTGGTCCCACGCTGAGCCCTGACCCTGGTCCCACGCTGAGCCCTGACCCTGGTCCCACACTGAGCCCTGGCCCTGGTCCTGGTCCCACGCTGAGCCCTCAGCCTGGCCCCCATGTTCCCTTAGCTCATAAGGAGGGCAAAACCAGGGAGCCTGGAGCCCTGTGTAGGTTTCACTCCTTTCCTGGGGGAAGGCAAGAGCCTTTGCTGACCTCCTCCCTCCTCCCCCACATGTGACTCAGTGCTCTCTGTGGTCACAACACTCCCCCTCCTCCGCCCCCGCCCCAACTCCAGGTGCAGTGCGGTTCCAGGCCCTGGGTGACAGTGTCCCGGGGGTGGAGAGTGACTGTGAAGCTGACTCACTGCACGGCGGGGGAGGTGTGAGCGTCAGAGCTGGGCTCGCCCAAACGCAGACCCCAGCTGGTCCAGGCGGCTCCTGCGGGAGCATCAGGGCTGCGCCAGGCCCTGGTCATCGGGTGGGCAGGCGCACACAGGGCCCAGAGCCGAGACCCTTCCAGCCAGCCCCATTCGCAGAGACCATGGGGCTTGGGGGCCCAGCAGCCAGCTGCCCTGCCTCTGCCCCTCCCTCTCCAGGGACCTGGGCTCTGGCCCCTCCCAGTCACGAACTGGGGCCAGTGGCCTCTGGCTGCAGAAGTCAGGCTGTAGGCTTTGCGGTGGGGAGGGCCCCAGAGAGCCCGCCGGGGGCATCCTGCAGGGGCGGGGAACCTCCTTCTCTGTCCAGCCTGGCCCTGTGCTCACTCAGACACAGGTCCCACCTCCACAGGCCTGCAGACAGACACCGGTGGAGCCCAGGGGCTGGGAGTCACAGGCTGAGAGAGCTTCCCAGGGGGACAGTGGGAGGCCAGAAGAGGCCTGTGAGAGCAAAAGGCCAGTGTCCTGGAGGGGGTGGGACCTTCCTGTTGGGGGCCCCTCTGCCAGGCTGTGGTGTCCCGACTGCAGTGGGGAACCTCTGAAGGTGAGGATTGGGGTACAGAGGTGTGAAGAGTGAGGGGCGGGGGAGCGGGTGATGGGCAGGCCCTGCGCCCTTGTTCCCCAAGGCTTCGGTGTGAGCTCAGGCCTCCAGACACCGAGACACTGGCCACCACGAGAGTGGGCGGGGCCTCACTGCAGTGGAGAAGATGGACACCGGCTTTTATGTCTGGACCTGGCATGAGCGGGGGCCTGTGCCCGGCCTTCCCGCATCCCTGCAGTTCCCCAACAAGGCCTGGAGGTGGCCCTGCTCCCCACTTCCAGATCAGGACCCCACGGAGCAAGGGTGAGGTGGCCCTGGGTTCAGGTCCCGACCCTGTATCCTCCAGGCTCGCTCTCCATCTCTCCGCCACAAGCAGCGTACCCGCAGCCTGGCCAACAGCTATGGGAGGCTGAGGCCCCACTGGCAGCAGACGGAGAAACGGAACAGGAGGGCGAGAGAGGGTGGGGGGTAGGGGGCAGCCGGAAGAGGGGTCTAAGGAGGGATCTGTTAGCTTAGGAAGCAGCTTGGGCCCCAGGATGCTCCTCTGAGAAGGGGGCTCAGCTGCGGTTTCCAGCGAGTGGGCATCTGTTCCCTCATTTTATTAATAACGCAGAACAGTGATGTCACTGGGCTCTCCGTGAGCCAGCCACTCCACTGACCGATTCTTCCTAATTGCGAAAAAGGAGTCTAGGTGTCCTTGGGAGGCTCTGCAGCGGATTCCACGAGGCCTTGAGTTGCCGCTGTCCACTAGACGCGGGCGTCTGGGCTGCCCCGCCATCCTAGAAGGGGTGCCCAGCCAGCAGGCGCGGTGACCTCGGCATTGAGGCTCAGGCCTGGTGGTCCTGGGCCTCCAGAGAGATACTGCTGGGCACCAGGCTGGCAAAGCAGCCTGGGCCGGGGGTGGGCAGCTGCTGCTACACCCCAGCTGGAGACCTGGATGAGACCATGGGGCGGCAGCTAAGGGTGAGAGCTTGCGGCGCTGGCCGGCCCGGTTCAGTGCCCGTCTCCTTGCCTCCCGTGGCCCTGCTGTCGCCTCCACCCCAAGCAGCACTGGTCCTCGTTCAGTGGTTTGTCACTGAGAGGACTGAAGGTCGGACGTCAGAACACAAAATGGGTATTTCCGCAAACGCTTCGAAGTTCACCACCCACCTCAGCTCTGGTTCTCACAGGAAGGGACTTTCTTCTTTAGTGACAGAAAGGTCCTCCCAGCTTGTTTGCAAGAACGGGGGCTGGAAGCCACGCTCTGTTGAGGACAAGCACAGTGCTCCCTGCGCCCTGCCCCGGGTCCGTGCGCGGCCCACGCTGCAGTTGCATCTGATCTGTCCAACAAAGCGGAATCTTCCAGACACTTGACGACAGGGCCTCATCCGACCACTGGGTCACAGCTGTCATCCCATGATTCAGACACCTCTTGGAGACCCTTCTGGGGGGCTGGAGATGGGGCCACCTGGACAGACAGCCGCCCACTGCCCCCAGAGGGCAAAGTTGTCCTTATAGGAAGCAACGGTCTGGAGTTGGATGGTGAACTCCTTTTCTCCAATTAGGAAGGTGGGTTCAAGTGCGTGGCCACAAGAGCACGACTGGAACTTGAGCCCAGGTCTGCCTCCCTCAAGGCCCTCACTCTTCATCAGTGAAATGCACCGCCAGCCAGAGGGCAGGCGGGTCAGGGTGGTCGTGTGGATGGTGAAGGTGGTGATAGTGATGTCGATGGCTGTGCTGGGAATGACGGTGGGGTGCGGTGGTTACGGAGGGTGGAGAGGAGATGGTGGGACACGGTGACAGTGGTGATGGTTGTATGTACTGTGCGCAGTGGAGGTGGTGGCTTTGACGGTGGTGACAGGAGTGATGGGGGGTGGAGAGGACAGTGGGGCTGGGGACGGTTGATGGTGGAGGTCACGGTTATGATGGGGGGTGTGGTAGAGGTGACAGTAATAGTGGATGAGGACGAGGATGCTGGCGATGGGGGTGCTATGGTCTGGATGTTCGTTTAACTGCTGAAATCCTAACCCCTAAGGTGATGGTACTTGGAGGTGGGGCTTTGAGAGGTGGTCAGGTTATGAGGGTGGAGCCTTGCTTTGGGTTAATGCCCTTAAAAAAGAGACCCCAGAGAGCCCCCTTGCCCCTTCCATCACCTGAGGACACAGTGAGGTCTGCAGTCCACAACCAAGAAGAGGGCTTTCACCAGAACCCTACCACCCTGGCACCCTGACCTTGGATTTCCAGCCTCCAGGACGGTGCGAAGTCAGTTTCTGTTGTTCACGAGCCCCCCCGGCGGTGGTATTCTGTTCGGAGCAGCCCGAGTGGAGGCAGGCGGGGATGAAGATGGCGTGGCGGCAAGGGTGCTGGTGCTGAAAGCGGGGCAGTGAGGAGCTCGTGTGATGGTGGTCGTGGTGGTTTTAACGGTGGTGGTGATGTTGGGGATGGTGGGTGCTGTGCATTGGATTGTGTCCCCCTGCCCAGAGTCATGTGACGAAGCCCTAACCCCCGCAGGACAGTGTTTGGAGATAGGGTGTTGAGGAGGTGATTATGGTGAGAGGAGGTCATGAGAGTGGGGCCCTAATCTGATAGGACTAATGCCTGTATCCGAAGAGGGTGATCACTCTCAGTTTCTCTCTTTCTCGCAAGCCAAGAAAAGGCCCTGTGAGAACACTTCGAGAACACAGCCATCTACTAGCCAAGAGAGCTCTCTCCAGAAACCTAATGGGCTGCCACCCGTATATTGGACCTCCCAGCCTCCAGAACTGTGAGAAATAAATGTCTGTTGTTTAAGCCACCCAGTCTGTGGTATTTTGTTGCAGGGTTCTGAGCTGACTGAGACAGTGGGGATGGTGAGGGTGATGGTGGTGATGGAGGTGGTGATGATGATGGTGATAATGTGGTGGTGATGGTGGAAATGATGATGACAGTGGTGATGATGAGGGTCATGGTGGTGGTGATGGTGGTGATGGTGATGATGGTGGTGATGATGATGACAGTGGTGATGAGGGTGGTGATGATGATGGTTATGATGATGGTGATGATGAGGGTGATGATGTTGGTCATGGTGGTGATGACGGTGGTGATGATGATGACAGTGGTGATGATGGTGGTGATGACGGTGATGACAGTGGTGATGATGAGGGTGATGATGGTGGTGATGATGATGGTTATGATGATGGTGATGATGAGGGTGATGATGTTGGTCATGGTGGTGATGACAGTGGTGATGATGGTGGTGATGACGGTGATGACAGTGGTGATGATGATGATGGTGGTGATGACGGTGTGACAGTGGGCACGATGATGGTGATGGTGATGATGATGGTGATGACGGTGGTGATGACGGTGGTGATGATGGTGGTGGAGGGGGTGGCAGTGGCCATGGAGGAAGTGGTGTGACAACGATTACACAACTTGCAAGTGGGACACTCAGAATTCAGAGCCTGGACTGTGGGCCATGGGTGTCACTTGAGTGCCTCTTGCTGAGGGTGGCGTGGGGGGAACACAGGTGGCACGTGAGCCTGCAGGCCTGGCTGGGACGGCCCTCCAGGATACCACCTCCCGCCTCCCCAGGCTCACTCTCATCTTGCCAGGGGAGACACCTAGATCCTGTGGGCTCCTGACGTGGCATTTTACGTTTATTTAGAAAAATGCGGCGCCTGCCCAGTTCGGCGAATGTGGCTTCCTCGTGCGGTGCTTAGGCTGTAAATGGAGGGCCCATTTCCACTTGGCTGCCCCCGGCAGGGGCTGGGGTAGCAGGAGATGGACGGCTCCCCAAGCTGCCCCTGCCCATGGAAGCGGGTGGTAGGCGGTAAGTTGCTGGGTGACGGGCCGGCTCGGTTAGGTCCTGGGGCCGAGCTGGGCTGGGAGGAGGGCCTGGGAGGGAGGGCAGCGTGTGGGAGTCCTGACTCTGCAGGGGAGGGGAGAGGCCAGTGTCTAGGGGTGTCTCAACTCCTCCCCGAGGCTCCCCAGTCTCTGCCCCAACCTGGTGTGAGGGAGCCAAGCCCCCAAGCCCCACCTGTTGGGGGTACACAGGGCCCTGGGGACAGCCTGGTTCTGGGATGGGCGGTGCCGTCAGGGCGGAGAGCGCGGAGCAGCCCCCAGTCGGTCTCAGTGTCCCCCACCCTCTCCAGGAGGAGGGGTGTTTGGGTCCGTTACCGGAGTGGATCTGCGGGCCTGCGGACGCCTGCTGGGGGCTGGGCCGGGGGTCTGTGGAAAGGCCCCCGTTTCTCAGCGCAGGGCCCTGAAACCTCACCCCGACCTCCGGGCTGGGGCTCAGACCTCTGCCCCCAGAGGCCGCATCCGGGCCTCCCCGCCAGCTCTCCTCTCTGCCCTGCGGTTTGCCCCGCAGCCCTAGAGGCAGTGCACACCGGAGGGCCTGGCCTCCTTCTGGGTGGACAAGGACAGGGCCGACAAAGACCACCGTCTGCAGGAGGGCTGAGGGGCCGGGCCAGTGGGCACCAGGCCTGGATTCAGAGACCGGACAGAGGGAGAGAACGAGGGAGGGGTGGTGGGAGAGCACCAGGCTGGGACCCAGGCAGGAGGGGAGCAGAGGGCGGGGCGGCCGTGGGTCTGGGCGAGTGGGCCGTGGCGGGGAGGGCCCTGGAGCCCACCCCTGCCTCCGCCCGAAACCTGAGGGGTCCCAGAGGCTCCTCACCTCCAGCTGAGGGCCAAGGGCGGCACCTCCAGGGAGGACACCTGTCCACAGGGCAGTCATGGGCCGGCGCCAGCACGGGGCGGGGCGAGCCTGCTTCCAGAGCTGGTGGGCAGCGCCGACCCCCGGGACGGCTGGCTCTACCCTTCCTCGCCCTGAGGCCCAACCCGGCCTGAGCCTGCGGCCCCCCAGCCCTGCTGCCGGGCCTTCTCTTAGGGGCCCGTCCCCTGACGTGATGCCCCGCCCCCGCCCCCGCCCACGCCCAGTCTGCGTGGCCAGGGAGGAGCGAGGGTGTGTTTAGAAGAATCCATGAAGTGGGGTGCGGGCGGGGACACCCATGGCAGTCTGGGCTGTGCACCCAGCTCCTCGGCCATCTCAGGCGATTCCTGACTCTTGGGACGTCACAGTCTTAACAGCCGGCTGGAGCTCAGCCAGGGGAGGGAGGCGGGGACAGGAGGAGGCGGGCGCTGTGCTGTGCCGGGATGGGGGAAGGAGCCTAGTGGTCTGTGCGGGCCTCCGGGGTCTGCACTGGCTTGTGGGGATCAGACAGGCACCCCCAAACCAGGAAGAGGCACAGTGCCAACACGTGGTAGGGCAGGCGAATGCCCGAGACGTCATCACCCTCCCTGGGCTCCCCCAGCCACCCGGCATGGCGGCCCCCCCACCCTAGGGAGCGCTTCCAGAGGTTGCTGCCACCCCCTGGTCAGGCAGCTGCCTGGACACGGATCTTAGGACCAAGGATGCAGAAGAGGGGACATGGGTTGGGAACAAGGCATGCGGGTCAGGGGTCCTGCTGGCCCGCCCCCCACCCTGAACCTCCGAGGGGCAACCCTCCCCCATCAGCTGAAGAAACTGAGGCTCAGAGGGTGTCCGGAGTAGCCCGACCCTGGACTTTGACAGTGGCCGATGGCAGCGGACAGTCAGACAGGATCGGCCTCAGGGCCAGGAGTCTCGGTCATTTGCTCACCAGCTGGTTCCCCAAGCACATTTCCCACCCTCTCTGCACCTCAACTTCCTCATCTGTAAAGTGGCTGACAAAGATGGTTTGCCCAGCCTGTTCCAAGGCACAGGGAAATGCTCGGCACACAGTGGGGCCCCTTCTCCCGCACGCCTTCTGTGTCGATCCTCTTTCCAGAGAGACCCCAGAACCAAGAAGGTGACCCTGGCAGGTGGGACCGGCTGCATAACTGGCGGGGTCCGTGGCAGAACAGAAGCACAGGCCCTTCGTTCAGTTAGTAAGAACTACGCGGCAGCAACGGCAGAGCACAGAGCCGGAGGGAGCGGACAGTGCCCCAGGGACAGATGCCCATCGAGGCACCCTGTGGGGCAGCCCGGGGATATGTCGAGCTGAGACCTGGGGCCAGGAGGCTGAGGCCCGGCAGACCCTGGGCCCCTGAGGGCCAAAGATCATCGTGGCCCATGCCTGGCATCTGAGAGGCCGACAGCAGACAGGGAGGTGCCCACCTTCGGCGGGGGGCGGGGGGAGTGGGGGAAGATGCCAGCCTGGGGTCGCCCAGGAGCCTGCAGCTGGGCAGGGCACCCGGGTCGGCGGCTGTGGGATCAGGAGCCCAGGAGGGAGCCCTCAGCTGGACCAGGTGGCCTGTGGACGAGACGGCCAGGTGGGGCAGGCAGCTCGAAGGGCTGGGGGCTCAGGCCCCAGCCCCCAGGGCGGGGAGGGAGAGGCAGCAGAGGGCATGGAGGAGGGACCACGGGCCAGGGAGGAGCTGGGACAGAGCTCGTCTTCGCGGCCGCAGCCTGCTGCCTGCACCTGCGTGGGGAAGCTCCTCGCGCCGTCACACGAGCTATTCTCAGCCTCTCTCCTTTTATGGCTCCGGAAGTGAGCGGCGGAGGCTGGCGCACTGCGCTCGCTCTGAGATGGAAATGGAAACACAGAGAACAGAAGGACAGCAGCCACCACCCCCTCCCTGGCACGGGCATCCTCAACACCCAGCTCCGGGGGCGTCCAGCCGAGCCAGCTGGCAGAGAACCGCTCATCCTGGCTGAGGGGCCAGCAACCCTTGGGGCTCCTGCTGCGCGGCCTGGGCCCGCCTGGGCGTCCGGGGAGGCGGTGGCGGCTGCATGCAGCCTGGCTGGAGCCCAGGGGGGTGGAGAGGAGGGGGCGGCCGCCCAGCTCCAGCCCCCCAGGCGAGCTGCCGAGCCCTCACGCGGCCGGGCGCCCGGCGGACACGGGGGCCGCGGCTCTCCCCTCATCCCCGGCCCTCTAAAGAGCCCTCAGGCCGCCCATCGGCCTCCCCTGCACCCGCGTCGCCCGCTCGCCCTCAGGCCGGCCCCGCCTGGCAGCGCCCCTCTGGGCTGCTGGTACACTTGGGGCGTGGGCACCTCTGGCCGGACGGAGGCCCTTCAGGGCAGGAAGCAGGGGTCTGTCTACTCCATGTGCCCAGAGCAAGCTCAGGACCTGGCGGTCGGCGAGCAGGAGATCCGGAGGAACCCGAGCACACACCCCGACACGCTGACGCGCTCGCGCTCAAACTCTCACGCGCACAGACTGGTACACGCAGGGAGACGCGCGCTCAGGGGCTCCGGGGGCACGCAAGAGGGAGGACAGGGCCCACAGAAGACGGGGTTAACCCCACACCGGGAGGCTGGGAAGCCTTCCTGGAGGTGGCGACCCTGGCTCAGAGGTAGATCCCACGTAAGCCGTGCTGAGCTTCTATGCTTAGGTTTCAAAACTGGGCAGGCCTTTGTGAGCTAAACAAGGGGCGGTGGGCGGCAGGCCGGCCGGGGCATTCCTGTGGCGAGAATGGTGCACTCAGAGGCCCGCCCTTCCCTCCTCACCACCCACCACCGCCATCCACCCCCGTTGTGTGATGAGGATGGCGGGAACAGAGGGGTTAAGTGATTTGCAGGAGGTGACACAGCAAATGCCTTGGGGAGAAGGGGGGGCGGTGGGGGGAAGGGCAGGTGCCTGACTCCCGTCCCGGCTCTGTGGACACGCAGACCTGGCAGGGCTCCTGCCGAGGGGACGTTTAGCTCCAGATGCCGTGTGGGCGACCGCCCGAGAGCGGCACGCACCAAGGTGTCCTCGGCCTGTGTCCTGTGCCCCGTGTCCCCTGTCCTGCGTCCTGTGTCCTGTGTCCCCTGTCCCGTGTTCCTGCCTCTCACACCTGCCTCCTGGCTCCACCCCGAGCCCCCGCCGGCAGAGCCACATGGCTTCCTCCCCTCGTCTCACCTCGCTGATGCCCCAGCAGGCACCCTGGAAGCTGCAGCTGCTCCTTGAAAAGCCTGAGCCTCTGAGCAGAGGCACGGCCTGCTGGTGCCCGCAGTGCCAAGGGTGGTGGCCCAGCAGGCAGCACGCCGAGGGCCACACGCAGCCCAGCGTCCTCCAGGGACTGTGTGCGGTCACGGTGATGGCCCTATTGCATGGGGCGACCTGCACTTCCCTGCTACCTCACCTTGCTCAGCGCCTGCCAAGTCGGGTTCCGGAACTGCTGACTGATTGGCTGATTCACCTCACAGCTGAGCAGGGCAGAGCGGTGGCTGTACCCACTCTACGGGCCAGAAAACTGAGGCCAGGGAGGGGTGGGGCAGAGGGGACTCACCCGCAGTCACGCAGGAGGTGAACCGTGCTCACGCCGCCTCCGGGAGCTGGCGGGCCCATCCCCACATCCTCGCACCAGCCTTTCCTGGCTTTGGCTTCCCGGCTGAGGGGCTCAGACCAGCCCCAGACCCTCTCGGGGCCTTGGTTTCCCTTCTACCATGGCTGGGGGTGGTGAGGAATGAAGGTCCTTTGAGGATGGGCTTCCCCCACCTGTGCCTATGGCCCCGCGGCTCGGCCCCCTGGCCTGGAGGATGCAAGGAGCAGCTGGGTCGGGCACCGCCGTGCCAGGATCATCGGAAAAATACAAAACTTTCCTTGAAGACCGGACCCGGAGGCGCTAAGGCAGGAGGGAGGAGGGAAGACGGTCTGGAGTGTGGAGGCCCGGAATGAACAGGCTGCCTGTTCCGGGGACAGGACGCAGCACGCACCCTGCCAAACCGGGAGAGAGGAGGAAGTCCGGGAGGAGGGGCAAGGATGGGAAAAACTGTCCCTGCAGCCTCCCCGTGGCCCAGCGCCTGCTGCTTCCCATGGCCCCGAGGCGGGCCCTGCCCCCTCCGTGGGCAGCTCCCGTCTCAGGTCAGCGAGTGCCCTGCCCTGCCCTGCCGGGTCTCCCGAGACCCCTCCCCGCTCTGCCCTGGCCTCCCGGGGTCTCTCAGGGCCTGTTCTGCTGCAGCAGACCTCTTGGGCAGGTGTGGCAGAGGGACCCCAGCTGTGTCACCTGCCGGCTCAGGCCTTGGGGAGGGCCCCCACCTCGCAGAACCTCTGTGAGATGAGGGAGAACATCTCCCGAGACAGGAGCCCGCCAGCCCTGGCGTCTCTCCCTCTCGCTGCCCCTCCATTTCCCACCTGGACACTCTCTTTCCCGATCTCAGCTCTAAACCCTGTGTCCGAGCCCTCGGCCGTCCCTGTCTCTCCCTCCCCGCGGTCTGGCCCCGCTGCAGGTGGTCTCAGAGGAGGGTGGTGGCTGGACGCTGGCCATGGCGGGGAAGGCCCACAGGGGGCCTGGCATCCTCCCAGCTGCCTAGGCTCAGACCCCTTCTGCCAGTTGCTCCCCCAGCACCTCTGCTCGCCCCTCATCACCGGGGCCTGCACAGATGTCCCTGGCCCCAGTGCTGCCTCGGGGGGCAGAGCAAGGAAGTAGCACTGCAGCCCCTCCCGAGGGGCCACAGGGAGGGGGTCCTGACCACGTCCCACCTCCCAGATCCCAGAGGTGACACTCTGACGGGAGGCTGTCGGCAGGACGAGGTGGGGGAAGCCCTCGGGCGGGGACCGGGTGAGGCAAGAGGGCCAGCACTCGGCCTCGCTGGACGCCAGGCCCTGGCACTGTCACCCCATTTTACAGGTGGAAAGTTGAGGCTCAGGTGGGCAACGGCCAAATGCTCCCCAACCAGAAAGGGAGGGAGAGGGCCCATAACTTTGTCCGTTCCACGGCTCATCCCAAATGTGTGCTCTGTCCCAGGCTCCGGCGACTCAGCTGTGAGGTGCGGACACGGGCCCTGGTGCCAGAGTCGCAGCGAGCGAGAGGGAAGCAGCACCGCGGGAGGCCTGGCTTTGCGCCGAAGGAAGGAGCGGCCCGCTGCGGGGAGACGGGCAGGCGAGCGCCAGAAGCAGCTGCGGCCAAGGTGGGCGGATCCTGCAGCACCGACGCCGGGGCCCGGACAGCCCGCTGGCAGGCTCCCGGCGGGCACGAGGAGATGGGATGAGGCCACGTGACCCAGGACGGTGCCCCGGGCGCAGGACGGGCAGTGGGTGCGTGTGGAGGGTGGGTACTTGGACCCCAGGCCAAAGCCAGGCAGTGAGGGTCAGGCTGAGCGGCGGACAGCTGCTACAGTGGCTCCTGGGCAGATGGCCGGAGCGCGTGAGCGCGGGAGGTGCGGGAGCTCCGCCCCAAGGCGCTCCTGGGAGTGCTGGGTGCTCACGTGAGGCTGCGAGTCGCAGGACTGTGGCCGGGCCCTGCTCGAGGGCAGGCCAGCTCCGGCCCCCAGGAGGGCCGGGGAGGGAGCTCGGGTTGCACGGCCTGTTCTGCCCTGCTGAGGGGTACCTCCAGCACCTCTGGGGGCCCAGGGACTGGCACTGAGGGGTCTGCAGAGGCCGGTGTGTGAGCCCCGTCGGGGAGGACTTGGTCACAGAGCAGCCCTGGGAAGGCAGCAGCTGCTGGGAGGGCGGGGGCTGTCCGGGGAAAGTGGAGACACCCAGGGCTCTGTTTGGGGTGGGTTTCCTGAGGCTGTGGACTTGCGGGGAGACCCCCGTCGAAATAAGCATCTTAGCATCAGGAGAGCATCACCTGGGGTCTGGGAGCCCGGGGCCCTAGGGGCAGAGGGGCAGAGCCCCAGAGGGGCTGGAATGGGGGCTGCGTGGCTCCCAGCGCTGGGCAGACCCTCCTGTGGTCACCCTGCCTGCCCACCCTCCCCTGCAAAGCCCCCATCTTCTAAGGCAGGCGAGACCTCGGGAGCTGGCAGGTCTGAGGAGCAGCAGACCAGCCTGGTTCTGAGAGCTGGGGAAGCCCAGGCCCCCCGCCTCCAGGCCCAGGCCTGGCTCCCCACTCCACCTGCCGCGCTCGGCCTGCGGCCCTGAGTCGTCCTGCTCTGGGTGAGGCTGCCCACGGGAGGCGGGCACGGAGGAGCAGGGCGGGGGCAGCCCCCACCTCAGGCACGGGAGCTGGCCAGGCCCCTTCGCGGAGGCGGAAGAGTGGAGCCTGAGGCTGCAGTGTGGGGTGTGCTGAGGGCTTCTGGCGCGAAAGCTGGTAGCAGCTAGATGTTCCCGGATCAGTGGCTGTGGCCTGTCACCTGTCACGGCGGCCTCGCGAATGCAGCCTCTGGGCCGTGCCCCCCCGCCACACGTCAGGCTGGGCTGGCCACGCAGACGGCCCACCAAGGGTCTGGGTCAAGACCAGCCCTGCCTGCTGGGCTGCCCTAAGATCCCCTCTCCTGCCTGCCCCCCCCACAAAGGGGATGCCTCCCCTTCCAGTCTCCTGCCTGGGCCGCCCAGCTGGTCAGGGCTCCTGGGTCTGGGTGCCGGCCCCCAGGGGCCACATGGCCTTTGTCAACCGTGGGAGGAAGTGGAGGGGTGGCTCCTGGCCACTCGAGTGATGGTTCTGGCACTCCCACCGCATGCGTGTGCACGCGCGCGCACACACAACGCAGGTGTGCGAGCGAGGTCCCTGCCCAGCTGGCTCATTGCGTGCCTTTCCAGAGCAGGGCCCTCGGACGCAGGCCTGGGCTCACCCAGACACGGTCGCGGGCTCGCGGCTCCACTCAGGCCCCGCAGTGACCAGCCCGCTCGCCGCGGCACAGGCATCTTACACACAGGCTCGCACGCTCAGGGGTTCCTGTTCTCGCAGCTTCTGGCCCGACTCCCCCTCCCTGCTCTGTGCTGCCCCTCCACCCTCCCCTCTCTGCTCACCCACTTGCCTTTAATTAGAAATGCCAGGAGAGCGATTTTGGGGGAGTTTCTGCCAGAGACATTCCCCCACCAAGGGTGGAAGCTCAGAGAGGGAAAGGAGTGGCAGATTGCCTCTGGGAGGCGGCAGGGGGTGGCAGGGAAGGGGCCTCCAAGGGGGGCAGGGAGTGGGGACTCCAGAGCGGGGGTACCCGCGTGCCCTTGAGTGTGCTAACGAGACCCGGGGGCCGGCGGGCCTGGTGTGAGGGGCTGGGCGTGGACGGGGATGACTGGACGGGGGGAGGATGGGTGGGTGGGGAGCTATGAGTATCTCTGTGGGGGAGGGGGGATGAGTGTGCAGTGTGCGTGTGAGAGCGGAAGACCGGCAGCAGGGCTAGGGGGTCTTGACTGGCCTTGGTTGTGTGTGGCACATGGTATGTGCTACCTGTGCGCATGGAGCAGCAGAGGACCTGGACCCACACCCATCATGACGGGGACACAGGGGGAGGGCCCCTCCCCACCACTGTTGCCAGGGAGGCAGAAGGGGGCCTCCCTCCTGCAGGAGTCTCAGCTTCCGGAGCCCCATTCCTTTTATGGTGTTTTGCTTCTCTACCTCTCCTGACTGCATCAGGCCACCAGCACCCTCTCCCCCCTGCAGAGGTCTTGGAGCTTCCGACCGGTTGGGCTGTGGCCTGGGGTTCAGGGCCTACACCCTGCGGTGGGTGGAGGGCCCCTCCGCCTCCTCCACACGCCACCCCCCCACGCCCCGAGAGCAGCTGCCAGGTTTCCTGGGAGGCGCTAAGTGGAGAAGTCTTGGGCCTCAGCAAAGACCCGGGAGAGGGGGCACGGGGCAGTCCTGTCCAGCTACTGCCACCTAGGCGACACACACCCACACCAAGTCCAGGGGCCCTGGGAGAGCCAAGGCCTGGGTGCCTGTCCCTTACCCGGGCGCAGGACCAGCCCAGGGCCTGGACGCAAGGGCGCCCGGGGCGGGGATAGACGGAAGCTCAAGGCCACGTCCGGGACCTCACACCTGACACCCGGGAGCGTGTGTGCACTGGAAAACTCCTGGAGGTCTTCAGCCCAAGCGAAAGAGGGTCTCAATATGGGGTCGTTGCCACGTCTCACCTGTGGCTGAACATCCTGCAGACCCGGACTGTACAGGATCAGGTCTGCGGCCGGCGGCCCCGGAGAGCAGTCCAGCGCCCCCGCCCCCCGCCCCAGTCAGGACACAGCAGACACAGGAGGAAGCTGACCCTGTGGCCCGGGGGAGGGGCTTCCTCCTTACCTCCGGCCGGGGGCGGCGGGGCGCTCACCGGGCCTCCCTGCCCGGCGCTGGCTGGCGCGGGGGGGGCGTCGCCGGCCTGTTCCCAGTACGGTCTCTGGGTCCCACGGGCTGAATGGGTCAGGGAAGGAGCGGTGCGAGCGAGCGCATTAGTCACGCCGCCGCCGCCGCCGCCGCCGCCGGCGTGTGCAGGGGGTGGGTCCTCCCTCCGCCGGGAGCGCGCGTGGGCGCGGGGAGGCGGGCCGGCAGGCTGGGGGCGCGGGCGGGGAGCCTGCGCCCGGGCCAATGGGAGCCGTGGCTCGGTGACGGGGCCGCCCACGGCCCGCGCTGGCGGCATAAAGAGCCGGCGGCCGAGGCTGAGCGCAGAGCTCGGGTGCCGGGTCCTCCGGGTCCGCGGCCGCCGAGAGCAGCCGGGGCCAGCCGCCGCTCCGCGGGACCCTCCGCCACGCGCAGCTCCGCGTAGCCGGCGCCCAGCAGCTCTCCGTCGGCCCCAAGAGGACTTTGCAGCCTCTGCCCCACCCCGCCTGTCCGAGCACCGCCGCCACCTGCGAACAGATGGAGCTGGACCAAAGGACGACCGGCGGCCTCCACGCCTACCCCGCGCCCCGCGGCGGGCCGGTGGCCAAGCCCAACGTGATCCTGCAGATCGGGAAGTGCCGGGCGGAGATGCTGGAGCACGTGCGGAGGACCCACCGGCACCTGCTGACCGAGGTGTCCAAGCAGGTGGAGCGGGAGCTGAAGGGGCTGCACCGCTCGGTGGGCAAGTTGGAGAGCAACCTGGACGGGTACGTGCCCACGGGCGACTCACAGCGCTGGAGGAAGTCCATCAAGGCCTGCCTGTGTCGCTGCCAGGAGACCATCGCCAATCTGGAGCGCTGGGTCAAGCGGGAGATGCACGTGTGGCGGGAGGTCTTCTACCGGCTGGAGAGGTGGGCCGACCGCCTGGAGTCCATGGGCGGCAAGTACCCGGTTGGCAGCAACCCCTCCCGCCACACCACCTCCGTAGGTGTCGGGGGTCCCGAGAGCTACGGCCACGAGGCTGACACCTACGACTACACGGTCAGCCCCTATGCCATCACCCCACCACCGGCCGCAGGTGAGCTGCCCGGACAAGAGGCGGTGGAGGCCCAGCAGTACCCACCCTGGGGGCTGGGAGAGGACGGGCAGCCAAGCCCTGGCGTGGACACGCAGATCTTCGAGGACCCGCGGGAGTTCCTCAGCCACCTGGAGGAGTACCTGCGCCAGGTGGGCGGCTCCGAGGAGTACTGGCTGTCACAGATCCAGAACCACATGAATGGGCCGGCCAAGAAGTGGTGGGAGTACAAGCAGGGCTCAGTGAAGAACTGGGTGGAATTCAAGAAGGAGTTCCTGCAGTACAGCGAGGGCGCGCTGTCGCGAGAGGCCGTGCAGCGTGAGCTGGACCTGCCGCAGAAGCAGGGAGAGCCGCTGGACCAGTTCCTGTGGCGCAAGCGGGACCTGTACCAGACGCTGTACGTGGATGCCGACGAAGAGGAGATCATCCAGTACGTGGTGGGCACCCTGCAGCCCAAGCTCAAGCGCTTCCTGCGGCCCCCGCTGCCCAAGACCCTGGAGCAGCTCATCCAGAAGGGCATGGAGGTGGAGGACGGCCTGGAGCAGGTGGCCGAGCCCGCCAGCCCCCACCTGCCCACCGAGGAGGAGAGCGAGGCCCTCACGCCGGCCCTCACCAGCGAGTCTGTAGCCAGTGACCGGACCCAGCCCGAATAGAGGGCGCCGGCCCCCCGCCTGCCCGCTGTGGCCTTTGCCCACCGGGACTTCTGAGTGGGCTGATCCCTGCAGGGGGAGCCCTTGTCCTCATGCAGCTGGACACCCACCTCAGCCTCCTAACCTGACCCTAACAGACACGTGTGATTCAGATGTGGGCAGCATCCCCCAAACAGCAGAGGGGCTTCCCTTCCCTGCGGGGCCCTGCCCCTCGCCCTCCCTCCGTCTGTCTTCCCCAGCATGGGCCGGCCTGGGCCAGCGGCCCCACCCTCCATACTCTCAGGCCAGGACAGCTTCCTCGTCCTGTTCAAAGTCCCGGCCCTCTGGGCACTCAGAAACCCAGCATCCAGACGGCACGGGCCCGCAGGCACCAAGCTCAAGGGACACCCCGGGGCAGAAGCTCTGGGCTTCTGGGAAGCCACCTCTCCTGGCAGTCGCCTCGTAGCCGACTGGCACCCCTGCCATGGCCCAGGGCAGCTGGCCAGCCTCGGGCAGTGTGGCTCCCTCCCCTTGGAAGAGAGCCGAAGCCAATAAAGGCAGCAGCAGCAGTGGCAGCAGCAGACCTGGCGTCCTGGTGCCTCCTGGCCCCTCAGGTGAGCCCCTGCCCCATGGTACCACCACCAGGGGGCACCGTAGAGCCGGGAGGGTCCCGGGCCAAGCCCACTTTCCAGGCGAGCCCACGAGGCTCAGGGTCACCCGCAAGTTACCGGATGGGGTGGGGGTGACATGGTGGGGAGGCGGGGAAGGAGCAGAGACCCGGGGGAGCGGGAGAGGGAGCTGGGGTGGGAGCAGGGCTGGGGAGTTTGCCGAGCCAGCTCTCACACCGACCGTGTTTTCTCTCCCGCCTCAGCACCACTGATTCATGCCAGCCTGGGGAGGGACCGAGCCCCGCTCGATGACTCACCCGTGGCAGGCGGAAGGTCCCACAGGGCCTGAGTCCTCAAACCCGGCTGAGGCAGCAGCCGGCCCTCGGAGCCAGGAGAGTGACAACAGGTAATGCAGGAGACCCCGTCCCTCGGCTGTCCTCACACGGGGCCCTCAAGCTCCTCCCCAGCCCCCAGGTCCCAGGCCGCCCCCACCCCACGCAGTCCTCTGGGTGAGCTGAGAAGCAGCCCTGGGAGAGCAGCCCTGTGACGTCCGCCGCACGCCCCTCCTGTGCAGCCCCTCCCAGCCTTGGCCTGTTCCTGAGTCCCTGACCATCCGTCTTCCTTCCTTTCAGGTCTCAAGGCTCCTGCGGAGCCTTTGCTGCTGTGCCTGGCAGTGCCTCCTCTCCTCTCCCCCTGCAAGCTGCCTGCACGAGAGGAGAAGTCTGAGGCCAGCGAGAGGCTGGTGGTGAAGACGCGCCAGCGTGAGGGCCGGGGCCTGCCGTATGCCCGCCCCGCTGGCCGCCCGCCCGCCCACCCGCCCCCAGGGCCGCCACCCCGGCTCCGGCCTCGTTCCAGCCCAGGAACCGCTGCCCACTGCGCGGCCATCCTCTCCTGCCAGAGCTTGCCACGAGGCCTGGGGCTGAGACCAGAGCCGCTGCCCCTGCCTGGCGGCCCCAAGCCCAGCCCCAGGAGACCCGGCGGGTCCTGAGGCTCATGTGGGCTCTCTACCAGGCCCTGCCGTTGCCCAGGCCTGGACCCCCACCTCCCCCAGGGCACCCACACCCTGGTGCTGGCCGGCCGCTCGTGTCTGCGGCCTGAGCAGGCCTGGTTGGGGGTTCCCCTTTCTGCCTGTCCACTGGGGGGTCCCAGCTTCGGGGGAATGACACTTACAGGTAACTCTGCCAGCTCCCCCAGATTTTATCTTTGCACATAAGCCATAACCCATACTCAAGGCTGGTGCAGGCAGCAGGGAGGCCCCAGGGTCAAGAGGGTGTGGCCAACTCCCCGTCCCCCCAGCAGATGAAGCCCTGAACGTCAGGCCAGGCTGTGTGCACCCTTGCCACCTTCCACGAAGACAGACTCTTTTTGTAAGATTTTGTTAATAAAACACTGAAACTTCTTGGCGTGCGTGTGCTGCTGTTTCTCTGCCAGCCGGGGCTGGCTGGAGGGGGGCTGCAGAGGGAAGCAGCTCGGGGCGGCCAGCTCCTAGAGCCCAGTGAGTACAGACTGAAGGGCCTCTGGGGACCTGAGACAGCCAGCGGTGGGAGTGACTGGGAAGGGCCGCTGTTCACGCGGAGCAGAGGACAGGCCCCCCGAACCCTCTGTACACTCTCCCACCCACTGCCCGCCGGGGTGGGCGTGGCGGGGGTGCTGGGCACTCGTCTGCTGCCAGGACTCAGCCCGCACAGAGGCCTGTGGCCCAGGGGGCCTTCTTAGGCCCTGGATCCCTGGTGGGTGGGGAAAGACCCCTGCTGGGAGGGGACCCTGGCAAGTCCTGGCTGCAGGGTCATAAGCTTGGTCTCTCTGGGCCTCACATTCCCCATCTGCAAAACGGGCGAGCCATCGGTAATATAATCCATGCTGGGGCCCAAGACCTTAGAAATGAGAGCCGTCCTCGCTGGGGGGGTGGTCTCGACCTCACCTGCCTTCATGGGGGATGTCAGGTCCCTGAGAGAGATGGAGACGTGGCCTGGAGCGGGCTCGGACCCAATACCAGCCACTTGAGTGAGAAGCAGGCCTGGGGAGGTTAGACACCGAGAGCTTTGCTCCGAGCAGTTGGCTCACTTGACCGTGGGGTGGCGGGGCCAGTCCAGAGTCCGCAGGGCAGGTGGGACTCTCAGGCACGGGCTGGGCTGCCGTCCACAGGTGGGATGTCTCCCTTGGTGAAGGCTCAGCTCTGCTTCTCAGGCCCTTCAACCGATCGACCCAGGCCCACCCCGATTCTCACGGACCATCTAGCGTCAATCACACCCACAAAAGACCTTCAGAGCCACGGGTAGATTAGGATCTGATGGAATGCCTGGGGGCGGTGCCTAGCCAGGCTGACGGGAAGAGTCCCCTCTCAGCCACCGTGGTCATCCACGGGTGCTTGTCGTCTGCCCTCAGAAGGGGCTGCTTTGCCGGGGGCGCCCGGCCAGGCGGTGCCAGCTCAGCCCCCCGCCCCCCGCAGGGCGGGGCTGCCCCTGCTGAGAGGACGCAGCCGGGACGGGACGCACGGGGGACCTGGGGGCAGGGCACCATCAGGAGCCGAGAGCCGCCCGCTGGCAGGAAAGTCGCCACCCTCCACGCAGAGGGCGGCCCGAGTGTGATGCTCCCCGGTGGAAGGCCGCCTCTTCCCTGTTCTCCTTTATTCCTTTTAAATGATGAAAGCGCTGACAAGATGGGGAAGGAAACTGACAGGAACAGGAGGCTGGGCACCATGGTGATTCCTGAGAGGCGGTAACTTCTCCGGGAGAAGTACTACTGCTCACATCAAAAGCTGGGAGCTGTAGATGCCTTTTCCTTTTAATAAAAAGTTCCTGTCTGTAATTGGATGATTGCGGAACAGGCAACCTGAGATGCAGCTCTGTGTCTCTGTGTCCCAAGAAAAGAGGTGGGAGGGCGGAGTGGGGTGTGGTGGCGGGGGTCGGGGGCCAGACCCCCAGCAGACATCACGAAGCCCACAGCCCAAGCCCCGGGACAGGCCCGTCCTGCCCATCCACATATCACAGACCCGGTCTCCTCTCCTCCGTGGAGGGCCGGGAAGCTGAGGCCTGGGAGGCAGAGCTGGGACTGGGGCTGGGGGTGCCAGGAAGCCCTGAGAGGCTAACCCTGCACACCCAGGGGGCTTCTGAGCCACGTGGGCTTGGGCTCACGTCCCAGGGCCACTCTTTCTATAAAATCAAGTCTGCCTACATAGCTGATGTGAGGGTTCAAGGGCACCGTGCCGGCCAGAGCAGGCGCTCAGGATGTCACGTGCGGCTGCCCCCGAGGCCCAGCCCAGGCCGTCAGCAGGGCCCTGTGCCCCCGGTGGGCTTTCACGGCCCGTCAGGTTGGGTCTTATTGTGTGTGACTTGGTTGGCCACCAAGGGGTGTCACAGACTCTCTGTGCCTGCGGGTGGGGGGCGCATAGCCAGTAGCTGGCCCACCTGAGGGTTCCAGAGGCCCCCCTCACTGGGTCCAAGGTGTGATGTGTGCTCCAGCCTCCCTGGGCCTCCCACCGGCCCTCTCCCTTCTCTCTGCCTCAGTGAGCCCACACCCAGCCGTCTGGGCCTGAGACAGGAGGCAGGAGGCTGGGGACACCTAAAGCCACTCCCCACGGTGAGACCTCAGGTGCCCCCAGGTGCGCCGGCCCAGGGGACCAGGGCAGGTCTGGCTTGGGCAGTGGAGCTCAGGGGCCCAGGGCACTGCTGTCTCTCTGGATGGGCCCTGCCTCCTCCTGGGATATCTGTGGTTTCCCCACCCGCAGGAAGCTGCCCTCCTCCAGGCCAAGGGTTTCCCCTACTGCCAACGCCGGGGTGCAGCATCAACTCTGCCAGCAGAGAGGTGGCACAGAGGAGCTGCTGGGGCTCCCCGATGATGGGCTCCGCCCATGACGGGGTCACACACGACGGGCCCCTTTCCACAGCCCCACCTTCCCAATGCCGAAACTGAGGCTCGGGGAGATGCAGGGACCTGCCCAGGATCCTCTGCCCTCCACGCCTCCTGGAACATGCTCAGAATACTGACTTCCTTGAAGGCCTATTCCGGAACCCACATGTGCCTGACTCTGAGATCCAAGCTGGTTCTACCACCAGGGCTGCTGCTTTAAAGCCTGCTTCTCTTCCTGCTGGGGACAAAGAAAGAGGCAGGCACTGAGTCTGCAGTGGCTCTGCTGAGGGTCAGAGGACCGTCTACTGGAGGACAATGTGCTTCCCGGTCCCCAACGAACCCTGGCCCTGGTCACCCACGGACCCCTCCCCTGGGCCACTCATGACCCCTGCTTCTGACCAGTCGCTGGCCCCGGCCCGGCCTGCCCACCGGCCCAAATTACAAGGCTCCCCTCGTGCCTCTTCCTCACTTCCGGTCCCCACCCACCCGCCCAGGGGCCCCCGCAGACCCGCCAGCACCGCTCAGGGGCTCTCCCACGCTGCCTGCCGAGCTCCCAGCTGGCGCCCCACTTCTGCAGCAGCCGGGGCGGGTGGCATACATTAGCCTGTTTCCTCAGGAAGGAGGCCAGGCAGCCCCAGCGCCCAGCCCTCGGGTCTGGGGGGACCCAGATGTGAGGGCAGCTGGAGGGGGCTCCTCTGGCCCTCAGCTACCACTCCTCTCTGTGATGGAGACTGAGAGCTGGAATGGCCTCTCCTATGGATGGGGAAACTGAGGCCCAAGAGAAGCAGGAGCCCCCAGGTGCACCAAACGGCTTCCTCTGCACCTCTGCTGGCCTCGGGCTGGCCCATGGGCCAGGGGCAAGGCCGAGGGAGCCAGCGTTCCTTCCTCGGGCGCCATCCTCTGGGTCCCACCTGCCCTCTGTCAGTCACCCTGAACCGGCGTCACTCTGCCCATCCAAACTAGCTGTGCTCTCCTCTGTACCTGCCACAGAGAACTCGTCATCCGCCAGCTTCGGGCATCACGGAACCCGTCCCAGAGCGGCACGCCTCCTGCCTCTCCCCAGGAGGCCAGATCGCCATCTCTGCGAACTTCACATTCCGTGTTCAGTTATCCCAACCTGGCATCTTCCAGGCCAGAGAATTAGTTCTCCTTTCTTATACAACGTTTTGTTTCTTCCTGGGATCTCGAATAGCTCCTCTCGTTCTATCTACCATCACCACACACTCGCTTCCCCCTCAGCGATGCCGCCGTATGACACGTCCCACTGGGGTTTGCTTGTGCATTTAGTTTGCATTGCTCTGTTTCCCGGAACCCCCTTCCTGGGATAAAAAGATCTTTAAAGAATAAAATCGCTACCAGGCAGGTCCTGAGCCCAGCTCTCCAAATGTCTCCCAGAAGCCCTAGTTCCAAGCCAGCCCCCAGGGCCCCACAGTGGAAGGTGACACCTACTCCCCGGCCCCCCTTTTGCAGCGGTCCCCATCCCCCCTTGTCCCCTCCTTCTACACCCACCCCTCTGCCTCTGCCTCCTCTGTCTCCTGCCCTCTGGTTCCTCCCCATCCCTCCAGGCACTGTCCTCCCAGAATCCCTTAGAAGCAAACCTCTGCCACCATTCTCTCCCAAAGGCCCCTGCCCGCTGCCGGGCTCTCATTAGCTGTTTCCTGCCGCCCACCTCTGGCCACCAGGCACTGCGGCAGAATGCCTCCTTCCTCTGACTGCTCTCCGTGAAGGAGCCCTGGACCTCGGGCACGGCCCCATCTCAGGGCCCTCCAAGCACAGCCTCTTGAGCTCAGCACCAGAAAGGCCCAGGGCTGCCAGGTGTCTGTCCCCTCCCATGTCCATGGCTAAGCCCCAAGCTTGGCTCTGACCCATGAAGCAGCCTCGAAGGCAGCTGGGGCTCAGCTGGAAAGGGCAGGGGCGGGGGCCAGCCGCTGCCCTGACTCCGAGCCATAGCCCCGTACAGAGCACGCCAAGCCTGGCTCAGGGCACCCACGGGAGGAAAGTCTTGCCTGGAGGCTGCTCCCCAAAGAAAGAAGCTTCCCGAGGACAGAGTGAGCTCCCCACACTGAGGGTCACCAAACGGCTCAGACCAGGGACCTCGGAGGCCCCCTCCGACACCACGCTTGCCTGCCTGTCTGACTGTCCCACTGGGAGCTGCCCATGGTACTCCTGCCTCCACCCCTTCTGCAGGGAATGGCCTGTCTGCCAAACTCCTACTCATCCTCCAAAGCCCTGCTCTCCTCCTCTCCTCCACGGAGACCTCCCTGCCCCCCACCCTTGATGGCACCTCTTGGGTCCTCCCCATCCCATCCCTCCTTGTCCCGGAGGTCTTTCCCGAGCACAGAGGCCCCCGTGCCAGCCCTGCACCCCTTCCTGGCCCTTGCGCACGCCAGGGGTCTGCCCCTCCTCTCCTCGGACGGCCCTGGGCTCCGTGCTCCTGCTGCTGGATTGTCTGGCATCTTCCGTGCCAGGAGTCTGGGCTGTGAAGGAGGCTATTTTTAGCCTCTGTTATCCCCGTAATTATCTTGTCTTTATTTTGCCCTGATGCTTTTGGTACATTTCTGCTGGAAAATGTTAGTCTGTCTCTGTGCACTCAGGAGAAATGGGGACGAGGGGCACCTGCCCTGGAGGGAGGGTGTCAGGCATGGTGGTCAGAGAACCTCCTCTGATCACACTGTTCTGTCCGCTGTGGCTCCACTTACAAAGGCCAGGAGGGGGCCCTACAGGAGGTTCTGACACCTCCCAATCAGAGGGCACCGGGGGTCCCAGACGATGAGCCACTCTTGTGCTCCCATAGCCTCAGGAACAACCTGGCGGGGGAGGTGCACTGGAACCATTTGTGCAGTGGATTCTCCCCAGTGAGGATTCGGACCTGGTTTGGGGGGCAGAAACACTGCTCTCCTCTGGTCCCTGGATGAAGCAAGAGCGTGTGGTCCTCTCAGACCCCTACATCTCCTGGAGCCCCGTCCTTGGTGGGAAGGACCCCGTGTTCCTGCCGCTCCTTGAAGCCTGTGAGGCGACCTTACCTGGGGTTTGCTCGTTTTAGCAAGTGTAGGAAAACCCGTTGCTCTGCGGGGCTTCCCCAGCAGGAACAGATGGGGCGTGGGCGCCCACACTGCAGGCTGGGGCCGGGATTCTGAGTCCTTCCTTGGGCTGGAGGTACCTATGGGAAGGGAACATGAAATGAGGCGTCTCAGCCAGTGGTGGGGGGCAGGTGACACACCCAGAGATCTGGGGCCAGCACCCGCCCAGGATTCCAGCTCCCGCCCCCCAGACCACAATGCATCCCCTCAGACCTGCCTCCTGAAGGTGTCTGGTAGCCCTGCTCCTGAGGTACCCCTGGCACCCTCCTTCGGCCCCCTTGGCAGGTCTGCAAGGCCCTTCACCCGCTCCACCCCATCCCCCCCGCCGCCCTGTGCAGACCCCACGCACTGCCTGGCGGCTTCGCTTGGTCACGCCCTCCTCTAGCCCACTGCTCCCACCACAGCTCCAATCCTTCCATCTTCTGCAGGCAGACGCCTGGGCTGCCTCCTCTAGGAAGCCTGCCATCATGCACACTCTCATCCAGGTGCGCCCAGCAAATAAGTCACCTCTGACGAGCCACTCACATCACAGCCCTGCTCCGGTCCTGCCGGTCTTCCCACTGCAGGGACAGCAGAGGTCTCCCAGGCTGGCACTCCAGGCCCCCAAGACCAGCTAATCCCTCCTCCCCTCAGGATACTCCTCCCACACACCCGGCCTGGCCACCCCCACGACGGACTCAGTCACGTTGCATGAGCTGGTCCTCTTCCAGCAGTGCCGTTCTGCGGCCAGCGCTGGCCAGTGGGTTTGTGTGAGTGACGGGCAGAGGTGCCCTCAGCCCAGGGCTGGGCCATCCCTCCAAGATTATTTCCCCCTGAGTGCTCATTTTTTAAAGTTGTTGTTCTTTATTTAGTGTTTCTCCGCATTTCCACTCTTCTCCCCTCCCCCACCATCTAGGTGTTGCTATGGGAACCAGGCTGTGGTACCCACAGCATCTGTGATGGACAGATTTCGGGGCACCTGTGTGTGTGCATGTGTGTCTGTGGGTGTGCATGTGTGTGCGTCTGGAGCGTGTGTGTGTGCATGTGTGTGTGTGTCTGTAACTGCGTGTGTCGTGGTATGGTGGGCGGGGCTTGAGAAAGGTCCCCGAGGTTTCCTGATTGGGGTCAGGAGGTCCAGAGGGGGGATGGGGCTATTAGACCCCACATTCCTGTGATTCTCCCGCATCCCCACCAAGGGCACACCCCGTCACGGCCACCCTCCCCTTCCTCATGGTTGCATCGTCCTTGTCACCATCCTGTGGCCCCGGGTGACATCAGCCTGGTCATCCCTGTCCAGGAAGGCCACGGCAGCAGCGTCGCCCTGTCCCCACTGCCCTCGCTGAGGTCCCGCTCCTTTGGCCTCTGGGGGGAGTTGGGTGGCCCTGGCTGAACCAGCCCTCTCCCTGTCGCGGCTTTGGGATGGTACTGGGCCTGTCTCCCCGGCAGGCCGCGGTCAGGATCAGATCAGACTCAGTGCCCAGTGCAGGGACGCTGGCCCGGCTCCCCACAGACTCTCTGGGGACCAGTGCCTGCTGTCGCCTTGGCTCTCCTCCTCCCTCGTCCGTCTCCCCATCCCTGCCGCGGCAGCACTGGCCCGGAGGGGAGGGGGCCTCTGTCAAACGGCCAGAGCCCTCTCGGGACACAGGCCACCGGACCCAGGGGAGCTGAGGGGAGAGGGGCTCCCAGCCAGGGTGGGGTGGGGGAAGCGGGGGTCGGTGCCTGCACTGCTGACAGCAGCCCCCGCCCGTCATCTGGCCTCCCGCCCACCTGGGAGCTCCGTGCCTGGAGTCCCGATGAGCTGCGTGGGTGGGAGAGGAGAGCCGGCTGGGCAGGGCGGGGCTGGGCCTTGCTGAGCTGCTGCCTCACTCCTCCCTTTACCCCGCCTCCCACCCCGCCCACCCAGCCAGTGGATGGGGTGCCGGGGGGTGGAATGCAGGCCTCAGGGGCTGGTGGGGCTGCTGCAGAGCCAGCCAGTAGACGGGGTCTCATCCCACGACAGCGCTGTGTCTCCCTGTTCTGTGCCGTCAGCCATGTTCCCCCACCAGCTCTGCACACCTGACAAGGGGCCATCCTGATCGCATCTGCCTGGAGGATGGAATACTTCCTACACTGTGTAATATTTTGGATATATTGGGTTAAATAAAAAGTGATTAAAATTAATTCATCTCTTTGTTTTTTTTGGTGACTACTAGAAAATTTGAAGTCCCAGTTTCGGCGCACTCTGTCTCTCTTTCTCTGCCTCGCCCAGAGTGCAGAGGACAAGGACCTCCACTGGGGGGCGCTGAGCTTCCTTCGAAAGCTGGGGGTGGGTGGCGAGCAGGGCCGTCCAGGGGAGACCTCAGGGCAGTGGGGGGCACCGGGTTTGCTGATCCTGACGGCCCTGGGGGAGGGCTGAGTACTGGGGGGTCCCTGGAGTTCTGGCTTCCCCACCTGTCAACCTGGGGACCCCAGAGGGCTCCATGCTCTGGGAAAGGCCCTGCCCAGGCTCCAAGGCGGCCAGGATCTCCGCGGGGGTGCCGTTCCAGAGCCTGAGGCCCTGAGCGGTCATTGCCAGTGAGTGACTGAGGACACCTTGGGGCGCCAGGCTGCAGCCAGGTCATCCCCTCTCCTGGCTTCCAGCGCCTGAGGCCAATTCCACACCGTCTGGCAGAGGCGTCCCTCCCAGATCAGACTGGGCTGTGGGGCTGGAGGGGAGTCTGGCAGCCTGGTGCCACCTCGCCGACCTGCACAGGGTGTGCCCAGCCCTGGCTCTGCGCGCAGGCCCGTCTGTCACACCTGGCCCTCCCTCTCCGTGCTCAGGGCTCAGCTGCCCCTGGGGTCAGTCTCCCTGACCCAGGGGCTCCCGGCCATGGGGAGGGGTTTCTGGCCCCAGATGTACAGGGACGCCCCTCATAGGCACTTCAGCTCCCGGAGCTTGGGTTAGAGACGCAGATTCCAGAGCCTAGCCCGAGGCCAGCTCTACCAGCATCTTTTTGGGGTAGAAGGGTGGCATCTGACTTTCAGGCCCTGTGGGGGTTGCCCTGTCCCTTCCACATGGAGGAAACCACATGACGCCATGCGCTCGGCCTGGGCACCCTGATGGACAGTCCTCGCCAGTCTCTCCCCTGGGCTGGTTGTGGCCCTTTTGTTCTTGCCCCAGGGCTTGGCCCAGAAGACCAGCAGGGGCTCAGCCAGGGACGCCTGTAGCCTCCGCCTGGATGGTGACCCCTTGGTCCAAAGAGGCACCCCTGTAGCTGGACAGGAGGGGTCTGGGAGGGGTCTCTGGGCCCAGCCCACAGAGTGGACCCTTGCTCATGACCTCCTCTGTCCCCAGGCCTTGGACACCAGGCCTGGTGTGAGGGCTCTGCCACCTGCCCTGTGGGAAACTTCCTAACCCAGATGCCTGTCCCCAAGATGCCAGCTGTTCAGAGCACCCAGCCTCAGGCTGCCACGTCCCCAGTGCCCGGGCCCCAGCCCCACCCTCTGTCTGCACTTCACCACTTCACCAGAGAGGGTGGACCACTGTCCCAGGTGGCCTCCACCTTCCATTGACTCAGAGCTACTTACATGTCAGCCGGTTGTAGAAAACCACCCTCACACAGGTGATCGTGGCCCACAGGACACACGTGGCTCTTGCTGCGTCTCTTTGTCAGGTCATTTCAGCATTTCTTCCGCCCTGTTTATGTGTGTTCCCTGGATTTTCCTTTGAACTGGTTGCAACATTTTCCTGGGTCCCTCACTGGTGAAGGAAATAACGCCTTTGACACGTGTGCGTTTCATCGATGGCCAGAAAACCAGAGCATGGGCTTCCTTTCACCCACAGAGACCTGGCCCTATTTAAACTCAAGCTTCCCTGGTACCTCAACCTCAGGTGCCTCAGGCCTCCCTGGGGGGTCGCCCCTCTTCTCCTGGAGAGAATAAGTTAGGGTTGTTCCCAGGATGCAAGGCTGGCTCAATATTTGAAAATCAAGCAATGTAATCCACTATGTTAGCAAGCTAAAAAAGAAAAGTCACATGATCATATCAGTTGATACTGAAAAAACAGTTGAAAAAATTCAACAGTCAAGTCATGATAAAAATGCTCAGAAAAACAAGAAGAGCGGGGAATGCTCTCAACTTGATAAAGAGCATCAAAAAAACAAACAAAACAAAACAAACAAACAAAAACAACAACAAACCAAAACCTGACAGCCAACCGCATGCCATTGGGGAGAAAGGCTGAATGTTTTCCTGTGATCAGGAATAAGGCAGCGATGTCTCTCTCTCCACTCTCATTCAACACAGTAGTGGAAGTTCTAGCCACTGGAATAAAGCAAGAAAAATAAATAAAAGGCATAGAGATGGAAAGGAAGAAACAGAATTGCTCCTGTTTGCAGATGACATGATTGTCTGTGTACAACCTCCCAAGAAATCAACAGAAAAATCTCCTAAAGCTAGTAAGTGAGCTCAGCAAGGTTGCAGGATGCAAGACCAACGCACAAAAATCAACTGTATATTTCTATGTATTAGCAGCAAACCTCCCTCCCTGCTTCATTCATGTGCCTGGAGAGAGAGTAAGTTCCCCAGCCTTGGAGGTAACCAACCGATGGCTGGCGGAAGGGACTCCTTTCGAGGAGGGTGGGGGACTGGCCACGAAAACTCTCTTCAGTAGGTTAGGGAAGCTGAGGCAGCTTCTCCCAAAGTGAGCTGGTCCTTTCCAAGGCTGATAGGTGGGGCCAATTCCAGCCTCAAAGAGGTGGCCAAGGGAAAGGTGAAGGAATCAAGTGACTGTCCAACCCTGGCAGATGGAGGCTGTGGGAGCCTGGCCCCCAGAGGAAATACCCACCACCTTCCCTCACACAGCTGTCACCCCACACGGTCACCGGTCGCCAAGGTGGTCCTTGAAGGAGAAACAACGCCTGTCACCAGCTCTGACTCAGGCCAGGACTTGTGGGTTATGCGTGTGAAGCATTTTAGGGCAGCATTAGGTCGCTGCCCCAATACACTGCTAATGATCCTGGTGCCCTACCCGTGGCGTCTGGGGCGTCCACTTGCTTGTGCTGTGGCTGAGGTCGAGGGGGCGGAGGATGTGACCCCAGAGTCCACACCCCTGGTGGGCGCCCAGCCCATGGAAGTCCTCACACAGGGCACCGTCACTGACCCCGTGCTGGGGGCTCAGAGGTGACTTGAAGGGCTCGCGGTCAAATGGGGGGACGGGCCACACTGGCAAACTCAGTGTGGGCCACTTGGACGCAGTGCCCAGGGAGCAGGTGAGGACAGAGTCAAGCAGTGAAGTGGGAGAAGCGGGGGTTTCTAAGGAATCATCACAAATAATAACATCTACCTCCCCTGCTGCCTGCCTGACATCCGCGCCCCTGTCCTTCCTCCCTGAAGCCCTGACTCTGTTTGAGGCGGCCATGTGGCCCTTCACAGAGCCCCTCCCCAGAATCTCTAGCCATGTGGCCCATTTCTTGCCAATGAGGAGTAAAAAGGCCCTGGGGAGGGCTTACAGAAAGCTCTTGTTTTCATCTGACACAGACCCTTTCACCCTTTTTGCTGCCTGGAGTGGTGATGTGATGGTTGGAGGCAAAGCAGCAATACTGGAGGTAAGAGGTATAAAAAAAAATTTTGTTTTTTTCTTTTGCGATACGCGGGCCTCTCACTGCTGTGGCCTCTCCTGTTGCAGAGCACAGGCTCCGGACGCGCAGGCTCAGCGGCCATGGCTCACGGGCCCAGCCACTCCGTGGCATGTGGGATCTTCCCGGACCGGGGCACGAACCCGTGTCCCCTGCATCGGCAGGCGGACTCTCAACCACTGTGCCACCAGGGAAGCCCTTTTTTTTTTCATTTTAAGAAGGTAGAAGGAGGCAGGGTCATTGTTGGGGCACAGAGCTTCCAAACCAGCCCTGGGCTGCCCACTCCAGACTTCTGATTATATGAGAAGAATACCCACTGCCGCTGGGTTGGGGTTAGCCCCTGCCACACCCTCTGAGCTCATCTCTGACTTCTGCTACAGCGGACGGCAGCACCTGCGCAAGCTCATGACTTTGCATTCAAGCCTCCCCCTTTCTTCCTTGCTCAGGGCTACCTCCAAAGAGCAGGGCTGGAGCTGCAGGCCTGGCCGGGAAGTGCAGAGGAGTCAAGACCGGCAGAGGCCGCCTGCACTCACGCGGGCAGCAGTGGGTGGACAGGTGGGCCACTCTCCTCTGAGTGGCCAGTTGACCACAGCACCGAGCTCCGGTCCCCCGTAAGCTTTCTGTCCTTAACTGACGAGCTGCCAGCTCCAGGGCCAGTTGTCCTGCCTGAGCAGACGGCTCGGGGCTGGTCTGCGGCTGGAAGGCAGGTCTAGCTCCCGACCCCTGACACTCGTGCAGTGGGTACTGGGGAGGTGGCGGGGTGGGCCAGGCTGTCAGGGCTGGGCTGCCGGGGCGCACATGACACAGCTGGGCTCGCCCGGAAGCGCTGGAGACCCTGACGGGTGGGGAGGTCTTAGTGCCGCTGCTTTAGCAAGGGCAGTCGGGTCATCTGGGGGCTGCCGACGGCCAAGGCCTGCTGGGAGAGCAGCTGTTTGAGGGATGGCCCGGGGCTGAAGGAGGCTGACCCTGGCCCTTCAGACTCGGCCAGCCTGGGATGACCACATCCTGTGCGGCAGAGGCCGGGGCTGGGGACGAGAAGGCTTGGCCCACCCAAAGGGCACTTAAGGAGCCTGTGCCTGGCTCCACGTCCTGTGGACACATATCGGAGGAGGAAGAGGCAGCAGGATGGACGGTCATCCCCAGAGAGAGCAGTGACCGGAGGCTGGACGTGCCCTGGAGCGCGTGAGCCAGGGAAAACACACACACTGACGTACGTGCAATCCCATTCCATCCTGAGCTGCCAGAGCCGCATGGCTTCTCACAGGTCATCCTGTCCAGCCTCCACCTGTCAGACAGCGCCTGATTCTGCGAGCTAATCACTTCCAGCCCCCTGCCTGCGTGTCCAGCCTCCACCTCTCAGAGAGCGCCTGACTCTGCGAGCTAATCACTTCCAGCCCCCTGCCTCCGTGTCCAGCCTCCACCTGTCAGAGAGCGCCTGACTCTGCGAGCTAATCATTTCCAGCCCCCTGCCTCCGTGGAGGAAGGAGAGCAGGTTTGCCAGCAGACACGGTGCCCGCCCCTCGGCCGGAGCTGGGGAGCCGGGCAGCGTCCAGTCCTCCACCATGCCTCCTGGGAGCAGGGTCTACAGGGGAGGGTGACACACAGGCCGTGGCTTCTCCTGCACCAGCCTCCAGGGTGCTGGAGGAGGTCTCCCCCGCCCACTCCAGGTCCCCGGGCTCTGGGGAGGCAAGGCCTGGCCCCGGGCGTGCGCTCTGGAGCCTGGACCGAGCGGAACAGCTGGGAGGACGGTGCTAGGTCAGCACAGATAGCGGGAGGCCCAGGGGCTCTTGGGCTCTGGGCCAAGGGCTCCTGGCGTGGCCAGAGCGGGGCCTCCCCACCGCTTCCACTCCCCATGAGCCGGACTTGCTCCAGAGCCGAGTCCCCGCCCAGGTGTCAGGCCTGGCCGTGGCCGGCCATGCACACGCCAGCTGTGCCCCGTCCTTCTGCTCACCCACCTGTCCGTCCTCCCACTCGTTCATTCAACGCTCATGGCGCGTCACAATGTGCCAAGAAAGTAAGACAAGGACTCCTTTATTCCCAGCTTCCTCGAACCTCCTGTGAGAGAGACCAAAAAACGAGGGAAGAGCCTTCGCAGGTCAGATGTTATTGCCATGAGGGCAAAGAAACGGAGGGGTTGGGGGCACCGTCCCCTCTGAGCTGCAGCGGCTGGTCTTCAGGCGGTCCTTCGCGCCTTCACTCCTTCGTGCACTCCTTCCACATGCTGGGCCCCCGTTAGTTCCACAGGTCAATCACGTTGACAGACGGAGCACCCTGGCTGGCACTGGGACCCAGCGGTGGACACAGTCTCTGCCACCACGTGGCTGCGCGTGGAGGCGTGGGCGGGACAACCCTAAGGGGCAGATGGCCGGGCTCTGAGAGCATCGTCTCATTCGACTCCGTTTAAATTTATTTATTTTATTTATTTATTATTTTTGGCTGCATTAGGTCTTCGTTGCTGTGTGCGGGCTTTCTCTAGTTGCGGCGAGCAGGGGCTACTCTTCATTGTGGTGCGTGGGCTTCTCGTTGCAGTGGCTTCTCTTGTTTCAGAGCATGGGCTCTAGGTGCGCGGGCTCAGTAGTTGCGGCTCGCGGGCTCTAGAGCACAGGCTCAGTAGTCGTGGCGCATGGGCTTAGTTGCTCCGCGGCATGTGGGATCTTCCCAGCCCAGGGCTCGAACCTGTGTCCCCTGCATTGGCAGACGGATTCTTAACCACTGCGCCACCAGGGAAGCCGTTGACTCTGTTTAATTCCCATGTGATCCAATGGCAGATGAAGACACAGGCTCAGAGGGAGGGCTTGCCCAGGGCCCTGCAGCCCAAAGGGACAGAGCTGCCCCTCTTCCCAGACACCCTCTCCCTCCCGGGGTCAGCCCCTCGGACTCTGCTCCCCACCCGCCCCTTCCCAGGCCTCCTTCCTGCCGCCACCCACCTGGGACAGCATCCTGGGCTGGGAGGCATCTGCGAGGTCCTCCTCGGCCTGCCTCAGGGCACAGCTCCCACCCCCACAACGTGGGAGCCGCTGACCTCACCACTGACACCAGCCGCGTGCATCGTGGGCCGCACCCTCCGATTTCTTCACTGGGGAACCCCATTTACCTGGAACAGGCACAGACGCTCATGCCGTGTCCTGGGTCACCCAGCTGGTGAACCATGGGACTGGCCGGGGTGACCCCAGCGTCCAGCTTTAGAGCCGAGAACCTGGTGGGGCTCTTTCCAGTGGGCTCTGGGCCGCAGGTGAGGCCCCTGCAGGGCACCAGGTGGACGGCACCCCTTCTCCACCTGCCGCCCGCTTACTCCTTTGCTTCTCCCCTCCCCAAGTTGGCCAGGATCCCCCTTTTTCTACTGGCCTTCTGTCGGTTGGCCTGTGTGGGGACCCGCCGGGACCCTGCAGGTGGAATAGGGAGGCAAAGATAGGCCGGCGCTGTGGTCCATCCTCAGGGTGTACTCCCTTAGCCAGCGAGCGACTGCAGGTGAGTGGGCTCCGTGGGCCGTAGCTGACCAGCCTCGGTCCCGGGACCGGAAGGCTGGCTGTGATGTCAGGCTGGGGCACCTGTGGCAGCTAAACCACTGGAGGCCATCTGTGGCAGCTAGACCAGGAGCCCCGCGAGACAGCAGTCCCTCCCCCACTGTGCTCAGGGGGGCCACCCCAGTGCCTGGCCTGTGCTGGGCACTCATTTGACATTTACCAGGTGAAGGGAGGGAGGGAGACAGGAGTGGAGTGAGGACAATAAACACTTCTCCAAAGCAGGCTTCATCTGGCCGTGTGGCTCCCCTGCCTAGATCTCACCCGCTCCTCCCCGTCCTGGGGTCGAGGCCTTGGCTGGCCCCTGCGAGGCCTCTGGTGCCCGTGCTTGTCTCTGCCTGGAACCCGCGCGCCCGGGCCCTCCAACCTGTGCTTGCCGGCTCCTTCCTATCCCCGCCCAAGCACCACCATCTCAGACATCATTTTCCCGTTTACCAAACCCGAGGACAGTGGCTGCGTCTCTTCTAGCCCCTTGTCCCTCCCCCACCCCTACCACACCTGACGGTGACTCAGGGCCTGTGCTCCCCTTCTGATTTCGTATTTCTATCCTATTTCTAGCAGAGGTGGTTCTGAGCCCAGGGCTGTCCCTGTGCTTTATAAATAAATGCTCAGTTAATCTTCATCACAACCATCACAAAGAGCAGGTGCTGTTTTACAGGTGGGGAAGCAGAGGCACAGAGTGGCTCAGTAGCCTGCCCAAGGCCACACAGCCTGCAGTGGAGGAGCAGATCTGAGCCTGAGCTCGGAGCAGGAGGGGCCTGTGGGACTGGACCACAGCTGGGATGACCACAGGAGGAGCCAGCCCAGGCCCGGGCCACTCGGCCGTGAGCACCTTGATGCCCCCCATTCCCCACGTCCCAGGTCCCTCCCCAGCACCCGCTGGAGTGTCTCTGCCCAGCCTGGCCTCCCCCTCCCGCCCCAACCTGGCCCCCCTCTTACCCTTGGGTGTCTGGGAGGAGAGTCGGGAAGAAAGGGGTGGGAAGGAGGGAGGAGTGTGAGGTGGGAGGGGGGCCCTGGGGAGACAGACGCAGGAGCAGCTGGGCCTGGCATGGGCCGGAGCCCGGCTGGAGGAGGCGTGTTAGCAGCACTGCCCAGAGGTGGGAGAGTCCTGGAGTCTGGTGGGGCCCCTTGACGCCACGTGCTCTCTGCTGGCCTGGGCCACGTGGACGCTCAGAGTGACCACGGAGTGACTGCCCGAATCGAGCGGAAGGAAGAAGGTGGCTGGGTGGCTCCGGCCTGTCTGGCCTCTACCTGGCGGCCCTGCTGGCTGGCCTGCTCCATCAGGCCGCCCCCTGATTGCCCCACGTGACCTTCCTCAAATCAAAGCCCCATTCGCCACTGCTGCTCTGAAACCCCAGAAGGCTCCCTACTGCCAAAGACAGAACCTAAATCCCAAGCCCTACATGTTAATAGGACACCAGCCCACTCCCCCTGCCACGTGGGCCATGTGACCCCCCCACAAGCACCTCCTTTGCAAGAACATCCCCCACCCCAACCCTGGGACTTGCCTTTGCTCCCGTCCCACCTGCCCTGAGACCTGCTGGGTTTTCCCAGCTCCACGCCTTTGTGTGCCATTCCCTCTGCTGCGATTCCTCTTCTTTCCTCAACATCTGGCAAACTCTTATGCATGTTTCAAGCCCCAGCTCAAATGCCCCTTCCTCTGCAAGGCCTGACCTGAACTTCCCAGGCAGAAGTGGACTGTTTCCACTGAGCACCTGTCTCTTTGAGTGGCTGTCCGTTTATGAGTCTGTCTCCCTACCAGGCTGTGAGCCCCTGGGGGCACAGACTGCCTTGCTCACATCTTTTTCTTCCTTTTCCAAGCTGATAGAAGACAGTACATTCTGGGTGCTCAATTATATGTTGAATAAATGAATGAGTCAGATGGTGACAGCCTGTCATGGGGAGCCGTGGGCTGCAGCAGGACTCAGAAGAGCCTGTGTCGTTTCCATCCTGTCTCCCCACCAAGATGGGATCCATCTGAAACTTGAGTTCCATGCAGCCTCCGACATCCTGCCCAGCCCTGCCCCACCCCCACGTGGACTGTCTGGCAGCAGGGAGCAAAGCAATCGCGTAAGATGCGCCAATTCCCAAGCACCAGCACAGCGTGTGCCTTGGGCAGAGCCGGCCCCTCGAGGGGGGAGCAGCCTGGACTGCCAGACCCCCAGCCTCTGTGAGGGTGACCGTGCCCCGCGCTGCTCTCCCCAGCGCTCATCCAGATTTCTACATGCCAGACTCTGGGCTTTCCAGCTCTGTGGTGACCGGTGCACACTGAGGGGTCAGAGGCGAGTTCCGGGGCGACAGGGGGCACGCAGGGGGTGGGTCTGTCTTCGCCCCTCCTCTGGCCCCCAGCCTCCTGGGGTACCCGGGGGCTGGAGCCTGTTCCCTGGGAACACTCGGGCCACCCCAGCTTCTCCCTTGCATGGGTGCCAGCACCTCCTGCCCGGGTAACTCACAAGTGCTTGAACTCCAGCAGCCGCAGGGGGCATCCTCCCCCACCCTGAAGCCTGCTTGTCCCTCGCCGCCATGCTCACCTCTGGATTCCACCAGTGCAGCGTCCGTCCGTAACACCCTCCTCCCCTCCCCCGCCACTGAGCAGGTCGCACCACCTCCCAGGTATTGGCACCCTCCGCCCTCCAGCCACACGCAGCTCACACCATTTCCCCAAGAGCGCCCTCCCGCCCCCGGTCCTCTGTCCCTCTCCTGCCTCCGCCAGAAGCCTTCCCAGGCCGTGCGGGCTCTGTGTCCTCCCCATGGCAAGGGGCATCCCCAGCTCGCTCGGACCTCTGGATCCTTTGTCCCTGGTCCCCAGACCAGAGCACACTGGCAACACCACAGGCACCTGAGCTCTCCTAAGAATCGCCCTTTAAGCCCTGGTCACCCACTAATGTCTGACCCCAACTGCGATGGACCCTGTCACCTCTATCCCAGGGTCCCTGAGCCTCCATTTCCCCACCTCCTCAGGCCCAGCCTCAGGCCTCTGTTTCCTCTCTTCCTCCTCCCAGGACGCCTCCATCCAGGCTGGTTGAGGGCTAGGGGCAGAGCTCTCTGGGGGAAGGGCGGATGTGGCCTTGGAAGGGGGCTGTGCTGAGTAGCCCCTCGGGGCTGTGCTGGGCAGCAGGGCCCTGGGTGGAGACTTGGCAGGGGGCACTTCCTAACTCTCGTCCAGGAAGGGGTCGTGCTGTGTCTGCCTCAGTGACCCCCTCTGCTCAGCACTAGGGCTGCACCCCTTGGTGTAGACCCCCTGCGCTGAACCTGCCACTGGGCAACTTGCTTTGCCCTAAAAGGGGCTGCTCCCACCCCCCACCTGCCGTGGTGCTCAGAGCTTCGAAACAGAGGCCCCCAGTGCCCATGTATCACCAGGGCCCTCAGCTCAGCCCCTCCCCCTCAGCGGCCTCTGTTGCCATGGAAATGGCACCAGCCTCCAGGAGCCCCACGGACGGAGGTGCTGATTCAGATCTGGGGCCTCTGAGGACCATGCATCCTCCAGGGTCACGTAGCCCCAGTGTGGCCTGGTGGGTCCAGCTCCACCCCGCTGGGATCTGAGGGGTATCAGGGGTCTTTACAGGTCCCCCCGTTACACACCGCCGGGGCCCATTCTGGTACCTCTTCCAGTGGCAAATGGTCCTGCCACAAGCCCAAAGGGTTTGCAGGGACCGGGAGACGCCCGTGTGTCCCTCCAGTGCCCCAGAGCCTGGACTGGGCTGTGTCAGGGTCGTCTGTCCTCCCCCAAATACCCACAGAGGCCAGAGCGACCCTGCGGGCCCTCGTCTGAGAGCATCGGGCAGGGCCGAAGCCTCCAATGTGTCCCCACGTCGCTGCCACTCCCAGGAGGCCTGGTGCTGTGGGCCCTCCCTCTATAGTGGCTTTCTGGCTGCAGGGAGACTGGCCAGCTGCCCGCGCCCCCCGCTCTTCCCGAGCCCCGGGGTCCACCTCTCCAAGGTGCTGTTGGCATGGGGGCACTTATGGTAGAAACCCCCCCAAGTGATCGTCTTGTGGGCTTGCCCCCTGGGTTCCTCGGGGACCTTGCTGGCGGCTGCGGAGCCCCGAGAGCCGGGGTCACTCTTCTCGCCTCCCTTCTTCGTCCCCCCACCTGCCCAAGCCTCAAGCCACCTGCGGGCCCACCCCAGTCCAGCCCTCTGTCCGCGGGTGGGCGGGGGCCCTGTTTTATCTCAACGGTGTGTGGCTCTGAGGTTTCCTCAGCCCCAGGAATCGGGGAGCCACGCTGCCGGGCAGAGATTCCCTCCAAAGCATCCCAGACGCCAGCTGGAAACCTGCGACCCCCTCTCTGAATGGGCAGGGCGTCCCGGAGGAGTTATCCCTTCAGACTGCTACAAGAAAGAAAGGCGACAGGGCACAGACCCTGCTGCGGAGCTGCCCTGTGCTAGGGTGTGGGGCAGGGAGGAGGGTTTCCTACAATTTTGCAGATCCCTGGAGGGGTTGGGGGGCCCAGGCAGGGATGGGCTGCTACCCAGATGCCCCGCCCCAGGAGGGAGGAAGCAGCTGGTGTAGCCACGCCCCCAGCTGCGCTCCGGGGTGTGACCGGTGGAGGCGCCAGTCTTGCGGGGAGTACTAGCCGGGTCTGGCCAGGTTCCTGCTCTCCTGGTGGCTGAGAGCCAAGGCTGAGGTCAGGGAGGCAAGGGGGGGACCACACACTCTGGAAGGAACCCGCGAGCCCAAACCCATGGAATGAATGCAGGCGGGCAGCACCCAGCGCTGGTGGTGGGGACATGCGCCGGGCCCTTCCTGCTGGCTGGCGGGAGTGGGCGCGGGAATCCGGAGAGCGGAGCCTGGGGCGGCAGGGCCTGTCCTCGGGCCGCCACCGTCTCAGGGAACTGTCTGTGCCCGGATCGGATCATTCTGGGCCCCAGAGAAGCAAATTCAGGGCCACGCACCTGAAGGACCCCTCAACTGTCACTGGCAGCGGTTGGAGGATGGAATTCTTACGCAGGGTGGCCTTTGGGAAGCAGGAACTGTGGCTTCAGGAGCCCTGGGACAGGACTCGACTCACAGAGGGGTCTTTCGGGAGGTACCCACCCTACCTATGCCGGCCCCCCCCATCCCCCGCCGCCTGCCCCCTTCTGGGCTCCCAGCGTCCCCAGACCCCCCCACCGCCAGGTGCCCATTCAGCTGCTTTGCTCAGAGAGTGACACCTGCCTGCCACCATTGGCGACATTGACCATGACGTTGGTCTGCCCACTTCAGTTGTCCTCAGTGGGCCCTCCTGACCTCAGAATGACCTTGAGAACCTGCACACACTGCTCCTGGTCGGGGCCGCTGGGTCTTGGGACCCTGTGGCTTGTTTCTGCCCCCACCCTGTGAACTCATAAAAGTCCTCAAAACCTCCTGCCTTGGCCGTCATCAGCCGGGCTTTCTCCGAATACCTTCCTCGCTGCTCTGCCGGCTGCCAGCGTCAAGTGGAAGCCGCAGCCACGTGGACCCAGGCCAACCCGCAGGGTCCTGAGTGACCTCGGGCACAGCCGCCTCCTCTCAGATGTCCACAGGGTGGGCAGCACGTTTACCACCGGCCAGAGGGGCTGGGGTCCTGCCCCCTCCAACCTCTCCCGCCACACCAGCCCCTCCGCGGCCTGAGCCCGGCATCGAGTCCTGAGCCCTCTCCATCTTCTCAGGACCCTTAAGGCTGCCAGGCCCTCTGGACCTCAGAGCTGGGCAGAGCCCCGTGCCAACTCCCCCTCTGGCCCCCTGCCCAGCCCGTCCCCAGGACCTAAGATAGTGTCTGCTGACGTTTTTCTTTTTTTGCTTAAACCTCACGTCATCTTTGGTCTTAAATAAGTATTTTTTTTTTCTCATAAGGGTAATCCATTCTCATTGCAGACAAGTTGGAATTTGAAAAGGGTACAGGAAGAAAAATCCCCCCACTCCCAACACCCAGAGATAACTCTTAATTTTAAATTAGAATCGTATGGTTTTTCATTCCACGTGGGATCCACCTCGTTCATCTTCAGAAACAGGATTTTGAACCACTGCCTCTTCCTCCTGTATTTTTGCACATGCGTGGCTATTTTAAACCAGAGAAGAATCCTTGAGTAGTGAATTTTGTATGGAATTCTCATTCATTCCATTGATTGAATTCCCAGAAGTGGGATTCTCGGCCAACTAGTGTGTGCTCCTGGGGGGGTCTTATCAGAGACTCCCCTCTGGGGGAGGCTGTTGTCTTTTATAACCTTTTAAACAATCATTACATTTGAATAGCACCTTCTGTAAGTGATTTCCGCGCTTGCCTGGAGCTCATTTCTGAGTCCAGGGCTGAGTCCTTCTCCAGGCACCTGACCCTCGTGTTTGGGGATACTCTTCCCTGCTGTGAACGTAAAGCTTCAGGGAGACAGACTGAAGGCCCACCCTAAAGGGGGATAAAGGGAACCCCAGGCTTGGAAGGATGGGGAGGACGGGGGGTGGGGGGCACACAAGGGGCAGAAGGGCAGGAATGTTCCAGGCATTAGCACAGCTTGTGCAAAGGCCCCGTGGCAGTGGGAGTGGCAGGGCTGAGTGCAGGAACGGAAAAGAAGGCCTTTATGGCCTTTGTGGGCGGGCCCTGGGGGCCAGCAGTGGCCAAGGCGGCAGGATGGGCAGGCTCCACGGGGCTGCGGCGGTTCCCTCCCTTTGACGGCAGAGGGAAGCAGGTGGAAAAGGAGGAGGATAGTGTTGGTGGGACCAGCGAGCAGCGGAGCTCGAGGCGCCCGCGCTCTCCCCTCCGCCATCTGCTTTACCAGCGGACCTCTGCTCTCCGGCCAAATTATCCTCTCTGGGGTTCAGTTACCCTGGGCCACCCTAACATTACCTCCTTGGGTTCACCGTCCCCTTTGCTGACTTGGGTCTTACCTCCGCAGACTCTTGCCCACTGTGACTTCCACCCCAGGTGTGGAATGGATGACAAGGGCCTATCCATCCTCCATGAAGGCGGTTTGGGGAACCAGTTTGCAGAAGGGGGGGTTCAACCTCCGGAGAAAACTGTCTCCTCTAAATAGGGCAACAGCCCCCCAGCCAAAGCCAAGAGCCGGTGTGCGTGGAGGCGGGCGCTTCTGTGGGCATGGCTGCTGAGGGGGCACCGCTAAGAGTCACACGAGAGTGGGGACCGCTGGGTGGGCAACAGGGCCGAGGGAGGAGTGGACGCTGCCACTGAGGGGGAAAGGGCCAGCTCAGGGGCGGTGGGGAGAGAGGAGGGTGGGGCAGGGCCTGGCACCTGGTGGGGCTCGGAGTGTGAACCCGGAAGGGACAGGGCCCTGGAGGGTCTGGACAGGAAGGGCGGGCCAGAGGTGTGGGTTCGGAGGGTGGGGCTGGGATGAGGGGAGAGAGGTGGGAGGGGAGGGAGACCTGTGAGGCTGCAGGAGTCCTGAGATGCAGGTTGGGCGCATTGAACTGGGGGTCCCAAGGACGAGGGTGGGCCCCACCCACCCAGGGCGCCGGGCTGGGCGGGGCAGCGTGCAGGGGTGGGTGCCAGGCATTCTTCTGGGGGTCCTGTGGGAGGGAGGGAGGGAGCTGGAGCGTGGGCCATGTGCACTCAGCTAGTGGGGGGCCTGGAGGGAGGTGCTGAGAAGAACCAGGCTGGGGCACTGGAGCTGAGAGGTCAGGGCCAAGAATGAATGGGATGGCGGCATCAGGGGGCATCAGGGTCTCCTGGGGGCCTGGGGAGAGACAGCGCAGTGGGATGGGCTGAATGGGCAGTTTCGGGGAGTCCTTAGGAATTACGGCTGGAAGCGGAGGGAGCGGGGGTGGGGTGGTGGGTCGGGGCGGCTGGTGGTCACGGAGATGCCGCCTCCCAGGGGAGGAGCTGTGCTGTCGGGGCCCTGAGGGAGGTACACCTGCCGGGTCTGCAGCCACTACCTGGGTCCAGGTCAGCGAGGGACCTGTGGGGCCTCCTCAGCCACCCGAGACGGGCAGCGTCTTGTTAGAGACGGAGGCTTGTTAGAGACGCAGATTCTGGCCTGGCCCAGACCTGCCTGGCCAGAAGGGGCAGCGGAAGATAAACGCCTGCCACCCGTCATGCTGGGAAGCGCAGTGGAAGCGTGGGCGGGGAGGGAGTCCCGGGGGCCCCCAGGGGTCGGCACCGTCTCCCAGGGCAGGTGACCTGTCCACCCGGGCCCAGACACCCGGGCGCAGTCTGGAGGTGGGGCGGGCTGGGCACCTGGGCTCTGGCCAGCGGGTCCTGTAGAGGCTCTGCTGAGCTCCTCGGGCCGGCCCTCAGCCCCTGTGCCTGGCGGCCCCTGTGGTGGCCACGCCTGAGCTGTGGGTCTAGGCGTGAGGGGCAGGTGGCCACTGCCACGTGGACTCCAGACTTGGAATCACGGAGCCGCTGGGGAAGGGAGCCTGCGGGGCCGGCTGGGGCCGAGGGGCCTTGGAGGACGGGCAGCGTGAGGGAGGAGCTCGAATGTCAGCCTGAGTTAGGAAACAACTCCTTGTCCTTCCCCAGGTCCCCTGGAGGCCACGGAGCCGCTGATGGACTGTGACGGCCTGGTAGGTCGGGGTGAGGACCCTGTGGCAGGAGGCTGGCAGGTCGGGATGGCTGACTGAGGTGGGGGACCAGGTGGGCTGGCCCTGCTCCGGCAGGTGTGAGCGATGTCGCCCACCCTCTGTCATCCCAGGACCCGTCCCCCAGGAGGGGCCGCTCTCGATGGCAGCCACCCCGGCGACGGCTTCCACCGCCCCCCCGGCGGTCCTACCGCCTCTCGCCCGAGGAGCCAGAGCTGGACACTGGTGACAGGGCTGGGCGGGGCCCCGGGAGGCCCGCTGAGCTGTCTCTGGGCAGCGCTGCCCAGCCCCCGGGGCTCCGAGCGGATCCCCTCTTCTGGGTCTTGGTTCCCATCACCATGGCTAAGCATTAGCTCTGTTCACACCCTCCCCTCCGGGATTCTCTCCCGACACTTTGTGGGGGAGCGGCAGACAGAAACTTCTGGAAGGGCTTCAGTGATCACCAGGGACCAGCCTTACAAGGCAGGCGAGGTCTCCCCCGTCACCCTTGAGCCCAGCAAAGGGCCACAGCTGTCCCTGCACCCAGGAGGTGAGCCCAGGGGCCTGTCGCCCGGGCTGCGAGGCACCTGGTCCCCCCTCCGTGCCGCCCTTCCTCTCCCCTGTGAGGGAGGCACAGGGCAGTTACCCATCACCCTTCGAACTCTGGGGGCACAGACCCTCCCCAAGAGCCAGGTAAACACGAGCCTTTTGCATTTGTTTGGGGCTCCAGGGCCTGGCAGCTCACTGCCAGCAGGGAGGCCACCTAACAAGCGCCCCTGCAATGTGACGTGGCCCTGGCTGTGGGTGGCAGCTGGGGCCTTCCCAGAGCAGACCGCCGCCTGGGCCAGCACGAGCCCAAGGCTATGGGGCTGGCTGGGGAAGCGTGGGGCCCTGCAGAAGGTGGGCGACACTCGCACCTGGCCACAGGTGGTACCTGAGAGGGCGGGGCCCGTGTTGCACCTGACCACCTGACTTGTTTCCATTCCCAGCGGGACACTGGCTTCACAGCCCTGTTTTTTTGGATCAAAGAAATATTGATTATCTTTGTGAAAGTGAGGGACAATTAGAAACCCGTCCTCACCGTTATAGAGCTTCCAGGCTTTCTTCTGTCCATGAGAGAGGAATCCTATCAGCTGAGCGGTCTGAACATGCTTTTTATTTGCATTTGAGAACGGTTGCTAAATTATCTTTCAAACGAATGGTTCCTCCTCCCACCCCCAGCCGCATGAGGAGGTCTGTCTTCACACTGGTTCATCTTTGTCTCGCTGACAAGAAAAGAGCCTCTCTCCTCATTCCAGTTTGTGTTTCTTTCCTCACTGGTGAGGGGACCCCCTTTTGGTTTAATTATTGGCCAGCAGGATTTCTTCTGGAAGCGTCCTCTCCATCCCCTTTGCCTGAGTTTGAAATGATGGTGCAAATCCTTACCAACTGAGAGATAGGAGCCTTTTATAGATTGGTAGTAACCCTTTGTTATAGATGGCACAAACATTTTTTCAGTGTTTAACCAGTAAACACTGAATATAAGGCTTGCTTGGGCCCCAAGTTCACGTCGCCAGCTCTACAAGTTCCTTCCCTTCGGTTTCTGCCTTTGCGCCATATTTAGAAAGCCTTTCTCTATCCCAGGATTCAGAGATACAAACCCCTCGGTCTCCTCTGAACGTTCACGGTTGTAGTTCGGAAATTCAGATATCAGGACGGTCTGCTGTTTACCTTGGTGCGAGGAGCAGGGTTGGGATCCAGGTTAATTTGGGCCCCAAATGATTAGCAATTCCTTGGCACCCCCTTCTCCCCTTCATCGGAGGTTCTGAGTTCCTGCCCTGCGCCGTGTCCCCCTTTCCTGGACTGGGTGCTGGTTCGGCACCGCGCCTCCTGATTGAGTCTCAGCTTCTGGGGAGGCGTGGGCCCTCTGATGCTGTGTTTAGAGTTTCCTGGCTACATTCACAGCAGGTGCCTTGTGCACCAAGCAGCTGGGCTGCTGTGACTTGGGGCTCCAGCTGGAGCTGGAGCCGGGAGGCCTGGCTCCTCCTCGGTGCCCCCAGCACTGCCGCTCTGCTTCTCTGGGCTCTGCAGACCACTCGGGCAGCGTGACTCTGCACAGGCCCTTGAGCGGCAGCCCGCCCGGGGAGGAAGCCCTCGTCAACGAGATCAGGACCCGGTCAGCCGTGGAGAGGAGCTGGTGTCGGAGTGCGATCTCTGCTGCGTCCAGCAGCGCGGCCAGGTGGGCCGCTGGGAGAGGCCTGTGCCCTCGCGGAGGCTCACACCCCCCCTCTGCCGCTGAGGGTGGGGTCTTCTGGGCCTCGGGGTCCACTCCGCCCCTTGGCTACCACTGGCCTCTGCAGTCCCTGAAGCCCCTGACCTCCTGGCACATGCAGGGGAAGGTTCCCCAAGGCAGGAGGGAGTCAGGGCACGAGTGGAGGGCAGGTGGGCACACGACCCCACACGTCAGTGCCCATCAGCCGGGCGAGGGCCTGGGCGCCACCTGGAGCCAGGGCCCCGGGGCCCTGGGGGCTCCCGACGACTGGGCGGCACTGGCCCACCTCTGCAGCGCGCAGGCGACTCCTCGGCTCGGGCCTCCTGCGGGTGCTCTCAGACCGATGCGAGGGGACGCCGCCCGCGCTCCGGCCCTCTGTCCAGCGTGAAGGCCTGGGCTGCCGCCGGACTTCATTCCTGTCCCAGATTCTCTGGGGGTCTGGGGCTGATGGACAGGACCAATGGGGAGGGGTCACAGCAGGGCGCGTGTGCTTACAGAGGGGGACAGGCTCCAAGCATAGCTCGGCTCTGCCTCAGGGGCCGGGAACCTGGCTGACGGCTGACCCAGGCACAGGAGATCTGGCTCGGGGTGGGGAGAGCTGTCCAGCCATGGGAACAGCCTGTGCAAAGGCCGTGAGGCTCGAGACAGCAGCACAGAGGGGGGGGGAGTACTCTCTGCAGATACTGCAGGGCCAGGCCGGTCTCACCAGCCACATCAAGGGACTGGGCCTCTGTCCTATGGGTAGCTGGCTGCCAGGGGTCAGGCAGGGGTGGGCATGGCCAGAATCCACTTAGAATGAGCGCCCTGGAGGGTTGCTGGAGGGGTAGCATCCTGGCCCTCACCTTACCCGTTCTGGGAACAAGTTGTGTGTTCTTTGCCTGCCCAGGGGTGACTGCTGGCCCTGGAGATTCCCAGCGGACTTGGCCTCCAGCTCCCTGTCTCAGTCCTGGTGGGGCCCTGGCTGCCCTGTGCACTCTGGTCTCTGTCCCGTCAGCCTTGGGGGTGGGGGGTCTGTGCACTGCGCTCTGCCTGCAGCTCATCAGGAGGGAGAAGGTTCTAGATGCCAGCATCCAGGAGCTCCTGGAGCCCTTGAACCTGGACTTCAAGTCTCCTTTGGAGAAGGTCGGTGCCCAGGTGGGACTGCCAGGGCTTCCCACGGGTGTGGCTCGGAGACCCCTGGGGGGCTGTGACTGCACAGATCACCCCCCCGTTCCCAAATGCCAAGCCCGGCCCGGAAAGTGCTGGAAAGACAATGGAGAGGCGTTGCTCATACCTTGGCAGCTCCAGGACACCCAGACCCAACCAGCGGGGCAGGCCACCACTTTCTTTGACGTTCAGATCTGTGAAAACAAAGCCAGCCAGCCATAAACCCTGCTCTGGCCTTCCCCATCCTAGGAGCCCCCATCACTGAGAGACAGCAGATGGGGAGGCAGCCAAGCAGGCACCTGGGCTGGGCCCCTGGGAGCAGACTGTGAGCTGGGAGGCCGGTGTAGATGTTAGAAGACAGGTGGGGTCCCAGGAGAAGTGGGCCACCTCTGGCCCTGGGGACACTCAACTGGGGCATTGTCCAGCCCCTGAGCTGACCAGTCACTGGCTATGGCTCCCTCGGTAAAGGGGCATAATACTGAAGGGCAAGCCCGAGCTGTCGGCAGCCAGGAGTGGGTGCCTGGATCCTGGAGGGGGCCTGGGCCAGCACGCACGTTCACCCGTGTGTCTAACTGGAGCCAGTCCTGGCGCATCGGAGGAAGGGCCACGGGACGTGACACTGGGCAGGCACTGGTTTTGGTTTTTTAACAGATTTGACAGTTGAGGTATAACTGGCATACCAAAAACTGGACATATTTGAAACGTACAATTTCACACGTTTTGACCTATCACTGTGAAATTATCACCCAAATCAAGATAATGAGCAGATCCATGACCCCCAAAACTTCCTTGTACCACTGTGGAACCCCTCCTTCTCCCCCCCTCGCCAGTGAAGCCACTATCTGATTGCTGTCACTATAGATCAGCTTGTATTTTATAGAAGCCTGTACTAATGGAATCGCACACACACAGTTACCCTTGCCTGGGGTCTTCGTACTCGGCACAATGAATTTGAGATTCGTCCACGTTGTACGTGCATCAATATCGATAGTTCACTCCTTTTATTGCTGAGCAGTATTTGATGTTATGGCTTTACCACCATTTGCCGATCCACTCGCTGGATCATGGGTGTTGGTTTTGCTCCCAGTTTGGGGCTGTTACACACACCGCTGCCGTGGGATTCATGTAAGGTCTCTGTATAGACATATGTTTTCACCTTTGTTGGGTGAGTTCCTAGGGGTGAAATGGCTGGGTCATTTCAACCAGTTGCCAAGTGTCCTCCCACCCCTCAGGAGCGAGACTTCCAGCAGCTCCAAATCCTCACTGAGACGCGGTAAGGTGGGTCTTTTAAATTTGAGCCGTTCTAATGGGCTTGTAGTGGTGTCTCGTTGTGGTTTAAATTTTCATTTCTCTACTGACTAATTTGGGGGACATCTTTCTATGTGCGTTTTATATCCTTATATCTTCTTTGGTGAGGTGTATGTTCAAATTTTATGCCTAAGTTTTAAGTCGCTTTATTTGTTTGGCTATAATCTCTACGTGAGCCCTAATCAGTTATGTGATTTGAAAGTATTTTCTCCCAATTAGTGGCTTGTCTTTTTATTCTCTCACTGTCTCCTCTGAAGAGCAGAAGTTCTTAATTTTGAGGAAGTTCAACTCATCTATTTCGGTTTTTGGTATCGTACAGTTGACCCTCTGCATCCATGGGTTCCACATCTGCAGATTCAACCAAACTCAGATAGAAAGTATTTGGGGAAAAAAATTCCATGAAGTTCCAATAAGCAAAACTTGAATTCGCCAGGCTGGCAACTATTTCTAGCATTTACATAGCATTAGGTTACTTATTACTCATAAGTAATCTAGAGACGATGTCCAGTGTATGAGAGGATGTTCATACGTTGTGTGCAAATCCTGTACCATTTTATACACTAAGGGACCTGAGCATCTGCGGGGGTCCTAGAACCAATCTCCCACGGACACCAAGGGATGAATGCATCTAGGAAATCTTTGCTGAACCCAAGATGAGAGATTTTCTCTATATTTTCTAAATTACGTTTTCTTCTACAAGTTTTGTAGTTTTCGGTTTAACACTTAGGTCCGTGATCTCTTTTTTTTTTTTTTTTTTTTTGCGGTACGTGGGCCTCTCACTGTTGCGGCCTCTCCCGTTGCGGAGCATAGGCTCCGGACGCGCAGGCTCAGTGGCCATGGCTCACAGGCCCAGCCGCTCCACGGCATGTGGGATCTTCCCGGACCAGGGCTCAAACCCGCGTCCCCTGCATCGGCAGGCGGACTCCCAACCACTGCGCCACCAGGGACGCCCCCATGATCTGTTTTGAATTAGTTTTTATATGGTATATGGTATGGGTTGAGGATGAATTTTTTGCACGTGGATACCTAGCTGTTCCAGAAGCCCACTTCTCTATTGCATTAACTCTGCACCTGTGTCAAAAATCAATTGACCACAAGTCTGGTTCTGTTTCTGACCTCTTTATTCCGTTCCACTGATCTAGAACTGTCTTTATGCCAACACCACATTGTCTGCTCATGGCAGCTTTATGATAAGTCTTGGAAGTTGAGCGGTATGAGTCCTTCAACTTTGTTCATCTTTTTCAAAGCTCCTTCTGCTATTGTAGGTTCCTTGCGTTTCCATATGAATGAGAATCAGCAGACTGGCCGCTACTGAACAGCATGCTGGAATTCTGTTTCATCTCTAGATCAGTTTGGGGATAACTGACATCTCAACATTGTTTTACCTTGTGCTCTGTGACCTCTATCCACCTCTCCAGTTACTCAGGCTTCTTTAATTCCTCCAGACCATGCTTCTCATTTCTTGCATATCTTTTGTCAGATCTTTCCAACGTATTTCATGCTTTTTGGACTTTGCTGATGATATTTAAAGTTTTTATTTTCCATAAAAATTAAAAAAAGAAGAAATATTTTAATTTCCAGTTGTGCCCTGTTGGTATATACAAATGCAATTGATTTTTGTATATTGATCTTGTACCTTCCTGCAACCTTGCTCAACTCACTTATTAGCTTTTTGGATTTCCTGTAGATTCCATAGGATTTGATGCATGACTTCTGTGCATAAAGGCAGTTTTATTTAATAAAGTCTTCCTCTCCAATCTCAGTGCCTTTTCTGTCTCATTCTTAACTTCCTGCACGCGCTAGAACCTCGAGCACAGTGCTGGCCAGCAGTGGTGAGAGCAGACCTCCCATCTTGCTCCTGATCTGATGGAGAAGGCACCTGTCTTTCCGCTCAAGCATCTGCTAGTTGTGGTTTGTGGTGGGTTTTTAGAAGCTCCTCGTCAGGTTGAAAAACTTCCCTTCTGTTCTTAATTTGTGGAGAGCGTTTATGAGGGTGGAGGTTGGACTTTGTCAAATGCTTTTGCTGTAACTACTGTGATGATCAATTTTGATATGTTGTACTTTCCTTTTCACTTAGTTCAAAATACTTTCTAAATTCAGTTTAGATTTTTAAAAATTTGTTCTATGATTTATTTAGAAGTACGTTAATTAGGTTCTAGTTTAATTCCTTTTTTTGTCAAAGAAAACACTTTATACAAGTGTGAATCTTTTAAAATGTATTAGCCCAGACTACAGCCTGTGTCGGTAAACATGCTGGGCAGGCTGACAAAGGCGGTGCCTCCCACTCTCCCTGGGGCGAGCCCACGAACGCCAGCCAGGTGAAGGCGGGGGTAGCGCTGTTTAAATCTTCTGTGTACTCACCAGTTTTGTCTCTTCTATCGGTGACTGAAAGGGGTGTGGAAATCCCAGTACAACTGTAGATTGTCTCTTTCCTGTAGCGGCATCAGGTTTGCTCCGTTTACTTTGAAGCTCTGTTCCACAGGTGTCTTAGGACACCTGTCCTCTTGGAGTAGGGACCCCAGAACCACCATCCTCACTACGGGTCTGTTCTTTGCTCTGGAGTCGACTTTGTCTAGTGTTAATGTAGCTTCTGATGGTGTCAGCATTACAGGCCTTTTTCCTTTTAACCTATCTGTGTCTTAGAGTGGGTTTTTTTTCATGGGAAGCATAGAGTTTGGTCTTTGCTCTTCGGATGAACTGCCCGTAGGGGGAGGGGAAAGATGGTCCTCCTGTGATCAGGAGGTGCTGGAGAGGAGGTGGCCCTCCCCTGAGGAGCACTGCCTCCCAGGGACAGAGGTGTGAGCCCCACAGCACCCTGGCAGCATGGACTCAGCGGGAGAGGCTGAGGGCTTTGCAGAGCGAAGACCAGTCAGGTTGTTCCCAACTCAGCAAGGAGGGAGAGGCCAGGCTTGGGAATGGGGCCTGTCTTAGCCAGCTTGGGTTGCCGTAATGAACCACCACAGATATTGCCACTGAGATCCAGACATCGGCAGGGCTGGTTCCCCTGAGGCCTCTCTCTTTGGTGTGTAGACAGCCATCTTCTCCCTGTGTCCTCACGTGGTCGTCTCTCTGTGCGTGTCTGTGTCCTGATCTCCTCTTCTTACAAGGGCACTAGTCATACTGGATTAGGGCCACTCTCATGACCTTGCTTTAACTTAATCCCCTATTTAAAGACCTTTTCTCCAAATACGTTCATATCCTGAAGGACCGGGGGTTAGGACTTCAACACAGGGGTCTTGGTGACACAATTCTGCCCATCACGGAGATGCAGGGACTCTCTAAAGGGGTCGTGAGACCAGGGCCCGTGGCTGCTGAGGACTGGTGAGTGAAGGGCCAGCACTCTTTCCTTGGGCGCCCGTCCCCTGGACCTTGAGAGAGGCCGTCGGGGTTGGGAAGGAAGTCTCCGTGGCCAGGGCGCCCCTAGCCTCTCTGGAATCTTCCTGTGAATCGGAACAGGATACCCACAGGGCTTGGGGAGTGCAGACTGTCATCGGGGCACCGCTTCCACCCTCGCGAGCACAGCTGCGAGTGGGGTGCTTGCCGGGCCCGGGGCCTCAGGCAGGGCCAGGGGGCACGTGGGCCCCCGCCCGATGCCGACCCCATCTCTCCTCCCCCCCGGGTGGAAGGCAACTGCAGCAGCGACCACCAGTTCCTCCTGCAGGCGCTGGTGCCCCTGGACAGCCCCGACAGGCGCCTGAAGCTCCCGGCCAGGCAGTTCATCGGTAGGTGCCGGCCGCCACCCCGCCTACGTGGCAGCCACACTTCTGGGCCCTGGGGTCCACTCCAGCGGGCAGTCCCGTCAGCCAGGCACCAGCCCCCTGTCCGTGCCCGGCTCGCCTGCCGGGGCACCACACCTCCACCCTCCCTCCCCGCAGGGGGCATCCTGCAGGACTGCTTCACCGATCTCTGCTTCTGCCTGAAGAAGGGCGACGTGAAGACCCTCGAGAAACGTAAGCACGGGGCCACCCTGAGCCGGGCTGGGACCCCACACGGGGCCTCTCGTCTGACGCTGGGGGGCCTCTGCTGGCTTGTGTCCAGCCTCAGCCTCACCCACGGGCAGGCCAGCATCTTGTCCTTGAGAACTGCTTCCGGGACAGGCCGTGACCATCCCCCGACACACACACCCCACGTGGGCCCGGGGACAGGCCGGGACTCCCCCATGGACCCCTGAGACGGAGCCCCCTGGAAGGGCAGTGTCTGCACAGACCGAGGTTTCCCGTCCCCTCCATCCGTGCCTGCCCTCGGCACCACAGCAGGCCGCGCTGCGGCGGGAGTGGCCGTGCAGTTGGGCACTTGGGTCTCCTCTGCAGACTTCGAGATGCTCGAGCAGGACCCAGGCTCCGTGAGCCGTAAGTTCTATAAGAGCTTCTTCGAAGACATCGTGGAACCGTCCCAGCATGTGCTGATCTTCTGAGTCCGTGGCTGCTGATGGCTGCGGTTGATTTCGTCGTGTTGCGTTGTGTTTTTTGGTTCGGTATTAAATGTGACAAATTCCCTCCGGCCTCCCTGGGCTCTTCCCCCGCGCCCTCCTGCTGCCCCTTCCTCAGCCAGGCCCTGGCGGCTCCCCCTCCAGACCCAGACACTAACTGGCCCTGGGGCCCAAAGGGCCTTGCGACACAGGGTCCTCAGCAGCTCGGCTGGGTGTTTCCTTTGGTCGCATGAGCCAGGGACTCACCCGCGGGCACTGGGCCCAGAGCCTTGGGGGTCATCGTTGGCACCCATTCCCTGCCTCTCCCCGGCCTTTCCAGATCCAGGGATGCTTTCTCCCAACTGCTAGAATCTTCCCACATGCTTCACGTTGGTCCAGGGCCACGAGCCTCCTGCCCTGCGCCCATGCATTTCTAAATGCACGTCCCACCCCACGCCTGTCCTGCCCTCAGGGTCCTGTTTGACTCTGGAGCGTGGCCCTGGGACCCTTGGCGATCTGGTCCCCGCCTTCCACTGCCTTCTGACCTGAGGTCTTCTCCCTGCCTCCCCAGTGCCCAGTGGGCAGTGCCTGGACCTTTCCAGAGCGGTCCTGCTGCCCGACCTAGGCTCCACCACTTCCAGTTTGGGGTCTTCCCTCCTGCCCCAGGCCCAAGTGGGGGGTCCTCGAGCAGTGTCCCACGGCCCCTGAGCTCCCCGAGGCTGGTCTGGGAATGGCATCTACAGCTGCTCCGAAAGCTCCTGGCCCGAGGTCATCCCTCAGTGAACGCGAATCCAATGAACGAGTGAGGACGGTGCCAGGGATGCGGTTCGTGTCTGCACGGGGCACCATAGGCCATTTTGGGGAGAAGCACAGACGTGCCCCGGACAGCTGTGGGGAATGGACCGTGTCGAGGCCCCAGCATCCCCAGAGACTTCCACATCCAGCCAGGGCAGGGAGGGAGCTCGGTGGGAAGGGCCTGCTGTCCCCGGCCTGGAGGAGGTCCACACTGAGGGACAGGGGGTGCTGGAAGGCGCTGAGCTGGGAGCCCGTCTGGGCAGAAGGTGCTGCTTGAGGGGAGGGGAGGGTGGATTGTGGGAGTCCGGCCGGAAGGGCAGGCCGGGGCCAGGCTGGCAGCTGAGGGTGCCCGCCTGGGGGGTCTGGACCTGCGTCTGCTGAGGATGTGGGCCCGCGCGGGCACTGGGCGGGAGAAAATCCCCCCACGGCCCTTCCCCGACGGAGGCCAGAGCGCTCCTCCTAACAGTGCTGGTCCTTGGGTGCTCGGCCGGCCCCACTGCGGCATCCAAGCTCCATGTGAAGGTGGTGCTGAGGGGCGGGGGCACCAGTGCACCTGGCCGGGCAGAGAAGCTGAGGGCAGCAGGTGTGGGCCTGGCGAGGGAGCTGTGGAGAGGCGCCTGCAGCACCAGTGCACCTGGGCCCCAAGGAGAAGCAGGCCGGCCAGCGTCTGAGGAATTCCTGCTTGTCAGGGCTGGATGGAGGAGAGCAGCCCAGCGGGGACGCTGCCTGAGAGAGGAGGGAGCGGGGCAGCGTGGGGCCTCAGGAGCCGCTAACGGATGCATCTTCAGCCAGACGGGGGGCGGGCTGTGCGGAGCGCTCCCGAGGCTGGGGATGAGGAAGGCGAAAGGGCTGAGCTCTTCCCGAGGTCACTTCGGGCTCAGCAGGTGGGGACGGAAGTTTCCCACCTCCGCGGCGCACAGACTAGATGCTCTGAAGATGCCTCCCACCAAAATACAGCCAGATCTTGGATAAAGTACAGTAACTGTACTTTTTAATGTATTGCTGCCTCTCAGAAACACTGGTGTGGGCAAGTGGAGAGCAATCTGACCCCTGGACCAAACTAAGAACACACGTATCTGATAACCCAGGGATCCCACTTCTGAGTTTACAAAACAGAGCAATCCCTGCCCAAGTCCAAAAGGGGCTCGTTGTGAGGATATACGGCACAGCAGTGCTGGTGATGGTGAAGCGTTTGAGAAGCGGACAGACGGAACACAGGGAAAGCTTGCCACGTAGATCCCCGCCCGAGACAGTAAGAAATAATGGAGAGAACCAGCCCCGATCTGGGCAAGAGGGGATGAGCACCCTCCACACTGCTATCCTGTGAATGCAGCTAAAATTCCTGGACCACGTGCACGGAGCAGCTCCCTGAGGACTTTGCAAAGTAGATACCAGCATGTGGATTGTGGAGCTCCAAGTACCGCTGAACTGGTGATAAATGTCCTGCTTTATCCTCTGGTATTTCCAGACCTGGATGCGTTCACCAGGTGTAGACAGAAAGAGCTTCAAGAGAAACCCTCGAGGTCTGGTCCAAAGAGCTGGAAATTGGGTTCCTACGTGGCAGGGGAAGAGGTGGGGACGTCTTAGGCTTCTGTTTGTTTTCTGTTCTCTGCCCCAGGCCCCAGAAAATCTGCAATGAGGCCGTGGTTGTGACCGAGCCTCTGGCAGTACAGGCACCTAAAAGCGACTGTGGGGAGAGAGGGCCCATTGCTTTTTTGTTTTGCTCTTTCTATTGTCTTGGCACTTGGTGTGGGAGAAAGAACCACACGCAGAAGGTGCACAGCAGGGCGGGAAGCTAAAAGCCCAACTTTCTAACCAGAAGGCCAGGATGGGGGTGGGGGTGGGTCCCCTAAGAGCCAGAAAGTATAGGGAAATCACACAGAGGGTGGAGTTCAGGGGAGCAAACACACGAAGTTGCATGTGCACCCTTGGGCTCCCCCGATCTCACTGTTTGCATCCGACCCTAAACAACGTACCATAGCCTTTCAGAATTGATCTAAAGGGTAGACTACTGCTCAGGTCCCAGACTTGCCAGTGGGTGATGCATACATAAGACACATCTGAATAGCTCTGGAAACCTCTCTGACCTGAAAGTGGGACCACAGCTCACAGAAAGTGGGACCAGCAGCTGATTGCCCACAAAAACAAACCCCCAAATCAACATTCTTCATGGAATCTGAACAAGACCCAGAGTCTCACAACCAAATATTTACAATGTCCAGGAGGCAGTCCAAAATTACTAGGCATATGAAAAACCAAGAACGTCTCAACTGCAAGAGAAAAGGCGTGCAACAGATACCAACTAAGAGATGACACGGACGTTGAAATTGTCAAAGACTTTAAAGCAACTGTTGTAACCATGATCTAAAAAGCAGTGCCGCGAACAGAAACCTAGAACAGAGAAATGGAAGACAGACGAGAGTAAAATGCCAAGACTGTGGTATTGGCGAAAGAATCCACACGTGGGTCAATAGAACAGAACAGAGGGCCCAGAAACAGACCCACCCAATTACACTCAGCTGATACTCGATAAAGGGGAAAAGTCAGTTCAACAGAAAAATGATAGTCTTTTCAATAAATTGTGCTGGAACAATTGGACATCCATAGCAAAAAAAAGGAAGAAAAGAATCCAGACACAGCCATTCACAAAAATGAACTCAAGTGGATCTTGGAGCTAAATGTAAAATACAAAACTATAAAACTTCTAGAAGTTTACATAGAGAAAATCTGGATGACCTTGGATGTGACAATGAGTTTTTAGGAAGAACACGAGAAGCACAATCCATGAAAGAAAAAAATGATGTTAGAGTTGGTTTTAAAATTAAAAAATCCTGCTCTGCAAAAGATACTGCTGGAAGATTGAAGAGACCAGCCAGGGACTGGGAGAAAATACCGGCAAAACATATATCTGATGAAGAGTGTTGCCCAAAATATACGAGGAACTCAAACTCAACAATGAGAAAACGGATGCTTCCGGGCCCCACTTGTGTGAAGGTTATGAGTGTCTCCCTCTAGACCCCACCCCAGTCCTACTGGCTGCGAGAGTTATACGTTGTCAAAACTCATCAAATCCTTAAAATGGGTGAAGCTTCTTATATATACATTGTACCTCAACGAAGCTGAATAAAAAAATGTAAAATTCAAGGATATACATCAGCATTAGTTATTATGCACAGAGAATGCCGTTATGTACAGCTCCATGTAATCTGTGCTACACGTTTGGCAGGATTTTTTATTAAAAGAAACTATGTCAAGAAAAAAAAAGAAAAAGAAATAACAGATCAGATGCACACATAGCAACCCAGATGGATCTTTAAGAAAAAAAGTGCTTAGTGGAAAAAAAGTAAAAAACAGAATGAGATATATAATTTAGATAAATTTAAAATATATCCCCTTGGTCACTGTGGTTATAGAAGATGCTCACATTAGACGAAGCTTGCAAAGGGTGTAAGGAAACTCTCTATACTATCTCTGCAACTCTTCTTTTTTTTTGGTTAAAGAAGAATAGTTTTTAATATTAATTAATTAATTAATTTTGCTGCATTGGGTCTTTGTTGCTGCGCGCGGGCTTTCTCTAGTTGCGGCGAGTGGGGGCTACTCTTCGTTGTGGTGCGTGGGCTTCTCATCGTGGTGGCTTCTCTTGTTGCGGAGCACGGGCTCTAGGCACGTGGGCTTTAGTAGTTGTGGCGCTTGGGCTCAGTAGTTGTGGCGCATGGGTTTTGTTGTTCCACAGCATGTGGGATCTTCCCGGACCAGGGCTCGAACCTGTGTCCCCTGCATTGGCAGGCAGATTCTAAACCACTGCACCACCAGGGAAGTCCTATCTCTGCAACTCTTCTGTAAGCTAAGATTATTTCAGAATAAAAAACTTTCAGAAAACACTTCTTTTTTTTCCCCAAGAGCACTTACACACCAAAAAGGGCACATTAACTAAATTAGGATAGTTGCTTATAGGTTGGTGGGAGGATTACGGGGATAAAAGAGAATAAATAAACACATAAATAAGCCGGAATGGGACACGCGTGGGCCAACGGTGATAACGTGCCGGACTCCAATCCTCTACTTGCGGAAAGAAGAGAGCGTTTACCATCAACAGACTGAAGGACTCAGAAAAATGCACTTCAGGAAGAAGGAAGGAGGCATGAGATGTATCAATAAGATGACGTGCTGTGATACGGTGATTTATAGTAAGAAACACATATTTGGTCTTCCTCCTTTTCCTGGCACAGAGTTCCCCAAACCCTTGGAAATTACTAAGTGATGACAGCTTAGAGGAGTCTTTCGTATGCTAAAGAGGTGACTTTTGGACCACCAGAGGATGGGGCTGGTTGCCAGGAGAACTAACCTTGGTATCAGAGGGCTGGAACTTTCAATCCCACCCCCACCTCGGGAAGGGAGAGGGGCTGGAGGTTGAATCTTCTGCCAAAGGCCAGAGAGTTAATCAGTCGTGTCTCTGTAATGAAGCCTCCACACAAACCCAAAAGGATGGGATTTGGAGAGCTTCCACGCTGGTGAACACGTGGAGATTTGGGAAGAGCAGGGTGTTGAGAGAGACCTTGAGAGCTCCAGGCCCTTTTCCCGTGCTTTTCCTCTGCATCTTCCAGCTGGCTGTTCCTGAGCCTTTCCCTTTTATCACAAACCAGTGATCCAGCAAGTAAAATGTCTCTCTGAGTCCTGAGAGCTGCTCTAGCACATTAATCAAACCCAAGGTGGGGGCGTGGCAACCCTCAATCTGTAGCCGGTGTTCAGAAGCACAGGTGATGACCTGGACTTGAGATGGGCGTCTGAAGTGTGGGTTGAGGGGGCAGCCTTGTGGGCCTGGGCCCTTAACCTGTGGGATCTGGTGCTATCCCAGATAGATGGTCAGAACTGAGTTGAATCAGGACACCCAGCTGGTGTCTGGAGCATAGCTTGTTGGTGGTGTGGGGAAACACCCCCCTACACACCCACAAATCGGAACTGGGTGCAGAACCCGGTTAAATGGTGAGCAAAGAAACTGTTACACACATAAGTAAATATAACCAAATGGTGCTTATTGTTTTACAAAGATGATAATAGTGTCTAACTGATGGCAGTAAAAAAAAAAATACAGGACGAAAATCATAGAAAATGTTACCATGTAAGCCCCAAGAAAATTATTTAAATGTTCTGAGGTCCTTGTATTGTATGAAAGGGGGTAATATATTGATAGATTTTAGTCCTTGTTAAGTTATATAACTGGTTAAATTTCAAAGGTAAGCTGAAAGGGAATAGAAAGAATCTGTACAGTTTACTGACCAATAAAAAAGTGGATTCAAACTAAATATTTTAAAAATGTAATCACTTCAAAAAAAGCAAGAAAGAGGATTTTTTTTAAAAAAAGGTAGAATGAGAGCAGGGCCAATATAGAGCACTAAAGTAGATGGGACACAAGCCCAAAGAGGTCCGTGATTATAAAAAAATAAGTGAAACACCAAGCCCAGAGTTTGTGCTTTATAACTGAAAAACAAGAACAAAAGAAAAGAGAGGGCGAAGGTGCGATTCAGACAACGAGGGGTGACAAAGGGGACCCAACTACAGACACGTCAGAATCAAAAAGCAACGGGAATATTATGGGCAATTTAATTCCAATACATTTGAAAACTTAGTTGAAATAGATGAATTTCTAAAAATAACTGCCTTACTAAAAGTGACTCAGGAAGAACCAGAAAGCCTGAATAGTTCTGCAATTAAATGCTGATGAGCAGGACTAGTTAAGGGAGACGGAGAAGAGAGAGGGGGAGGGGGAGGGGAGGAGAGGAGGAGGAGGGGAGGGGGAGGGAGAGGGAGGGGAGAGAGAGGGAGGGAGGGGGAGAGAGAGAGAGGGAGGGGGAGAGAGAAAGAGAGGGAGAGAGAGGGAGGGAGAGAGAGAGGGGGACAGAGGGAGGGAGAGAGGGAGAGTCAAGAGAGGCAAATCCCTGGTGTAAAGGGCAGACAGGCGGAGTGGAGGGCGTCTGGGCACGGGGAGGGGTTACGGGGAGGGGTGCGGGGAGGGGTGCGGGGAGGGGTGCGGGGTGGGCAGGTGGAGTGAAGAGAAGCTGCTGTTGCCCTCCGGCCTGAGACCCGCATCAGGGCCAGGCTTGGGTGCAGGCGAAATGCACGTTCAGTTGTGCCCAGATGGCCAGCACAGTGCTGTCACTCCACTACCTGCAGGCCAGTCTTCTGTGAAGGCGGATGATAGGAGCAGCATGTGCCCCGCTGCCACCACCCCTCAGTCCCAACAGACGGTCCTGTGATGGCTCTGGTCCTCGCTGAGGTCCACCCGCTCCAGGAGCCTCTGCCAGGAGCCCTGCACCCACCGTCACCGCCCTGCAGGCCTGGCGCACAGCAGGCACCGCGTCGATGGGCCAGTGAGACCAGCGGAGCAATTTGCCTGGACTGAGGCTGCCTTGGCTTCGAATGTCCGGAGCAGCCCATGCCCTGGAGGCCTGGACGCCGGCCTCTGCCTGTCCTGCCTCACTCTGCTGTCCCCCTCCTCTGGCGCACGCCTGGAGGCAAGTAAAGGTGGTCTGGGGACCCTCCCCAGCAGGCTCCAGGGGCTGCTCCCCCAGGTCCTCTCAGGCCCCCGCAGCTGTCGGGAGAGTGGATCCCGGCTGCCTGCTGGGGTTTGGGTTGGCCCCTGTCCCAAGGGGGACCGGACGCCCAGGCCAAAGCCTGATGCAACACGCGGGACTCCGGAGAGACTCAGGACCAGGGAGGGGCAAGGACGGGAAACTCCAGCGAGACTGGGCCAGGAGAGCGTCTGGCAGCCGAGGGCGGAGACTGCTGGGGGCTGGCCCGCCCTCCCGGCGTGGGGACGGGACTCAGGGTTTCTGGGGCTGGCCGAGCAGCAGTCCTGGACCCAGCGTGTGACCCGGGCCACACCTCCCTCTTAGCCACTAGGTGGTGACCTGGGATGGGCCCCAGAAGGCTCCTCATTCCCCAGGGCCAGGGTCCAAGAGTGGACTTTCTGTCCTCCCAAGTGCTTGCGCCCACCAGCGGGCCCCAAGCCTGTGTCCAGGCGGCCCACCTGGGTGTCCAGCTCCCGCCCCACCGCGCTGCGGGCTCAGCCTGTCCCGTCCTCCAGGAAGCCTTGGTGGCTCACGTCCCTGTCCTGGCTGCTCCCGCCAGCTCTCAGGGTCCCATCACCAGCCGGCCTCCCCTTCCTCTCCTCCGAAGAATCGGCACCCCAGCACCTCTCCGTCCCTCCTCTTTCCTGTCCGGGACCCCTGCCCCCCCACCCCCCTCTGGCGTAGAGGCTGCCTTTAGGAGAGACTGGGGTGGAGTCTGTCAGCTGCTTCCCCTCTACGGGTTGGGGGACCCTTAGCCTGGAAAGGATCTAGGACACAGGAGGTAAGGCGTGGGGATGGCAGATGAGGACAACTGCGAGGGGACGGGGCCCCTGAGGCCACCACCACCCACCATCTGCCACCCAAGGAACTCGCAGTGGCGGAGGGAGGAGGGAGCTGCCGGAGGAGGAGGGAGCTGTCGGGGCGCTGTCTTCTGCCTCAGGCTGACTCCCGTTGGGGCGGGGTCCACATGGCTCCCGGAAAGCATTCTGAGCAACACCTCCTCCGCCTTCCTGGGCCGGCTGGGCCCCACTCCCCCGTGGCGGGCTGTCCCCATCCCTAGTCGGGGTCCCTGCTGACTGGGAGGGCGGCTGGGGCTGTGGGTGTGGGGAGGGGGCAGGAGAGGAGCCCTCCTGTCCCCTGAGCTGGGGGGAGGGGTCTGAACTTGATGGTGCTAAGATTCCACAGTGTAAAGGCAGGTTTCCAGACCAGTCAATGTAGGTTCTGTGTTTTAAATTCCGGGAGCCAGTGCTTTTTCATCAAGCAGTGGTGCCCAGCCCAGGCAGCCTCCGGGCATCCAGCCTGAGCCCGACTTCCAGGACCCCTGGGCCGCACCCCGCCCCAGGCCTGACCGCCTTCTGGGAGAGCCCCGGGGCTGGCATCCCTGGGAGGAAGTTTCTGGAGCTGCACAGCTGGGGGCTGACGTGAGCAGTACCAGCTGGGGGCCCGCTTCCGACTCTGCTGAGGCCTTATTTGGAGGCGCTTCCGCTCCGAGTGGGGCAGCGACTGACACAGTCAAGAGTGTTCAGAGACACCCCTCCTCTCCTGGTTATTTTTAGGGCCTGACAAAATAACTCGGGAGCTGCTGCTACCCACGCGCGGAGACGCATGGAGTCAGACTGCGGGCCCAGAGGGGTCTCAGCAGCTCAGCCCTGCTCCCCACACCGCTGCGGGGGAGACCGGGCCTCTCTGAGCAGACCCGGCCAGGGGAACGGACGCCCCAGTGGGCAGGGGTGCAGCAAGCGAGGACGCATCGGAGGACGTCCTGCAGGGGCCAGACTCACCCCCACCATCTCCTATGGGTCTGCAGGGAGGGGGCTGCGGAATCCCCGCTCTGCGGGGCGTGAGAGACCTCCCCGGCCGCAGACCGCAGGTGGCAGAGCTGAACCCTCACTTCCCTGACTGGTGCACTCTGAGGTCCGGGGGCAGCTCCAGGCAGGGCCTTGATGCCCAGGGCCTGGGAGTGAGAGGATAATGCCTTGAGCCAGGACACTTGTTGGGGCCTGGGAAGGATGGCAGGCAGCTCAGGCCTCCAATTTTACGTTTACCAGAAAGAGCGGCCTGGTCGCCTCCCAGGGCGGCAGATGGCCGAGATGTGGCACTTTCCGGGCTTCTTCAGTGGGACCCCAGCTGCCTTGTCACCTCGGGGTGTCACACAGCGAAGGTGCAGGGAGGTGGCAGCTCTCCCAGCCCTACATGCTCCCACACAGGGCCTGGTTTCAGAAGGTCACGGTGAGCTGGGGACGGATGGAGCAGGGCTGGGAAGGACACTCCCAGCTAGTGGAAGATTCTGGAACAAGTCCTGGAGCATGAAGCGCACGTGGATTTGCTGTGGGAAGCCTTGGGGGTTCCGTCTTTCCTCTTGAATGAGACCTAGAGGAGCCAGCAGAGGCTGTGGGGTGCCCTACTGGTGGTCACGGAGCAGCCCAGACGGCACTGAGGGACTGGTTGCCAGGCTGCGGGGAGGGTGAGAACTGAGTGCATGTCATCTAATGCGGACATGAAGCTTTCCCACTGCGGCATGAATTTAGACCACAGGAAGGACTTCCCGACAGAGAGTGTGTTTGTGACTGCGTTGGGGCCAGGAAGTAGGCATGGAGAGGCGGGTGACCAGGTTTGGCCAGAAAATGTCTCTACCTGCCTGGAGGGAGGGCCGCCCCAGGGAAGGGTGGGGGACTTCTTGGGTCTCCCTCTGCTCCTGCACTGTTGGCGTCGGTGACACGAAAGGGAGTGAGCAGATGGAAGCCAGGTGAGGAGCTGCCTCCCGTCTCAGGAGTGTGGGTGCTGATGGAATGCCAGCACCTGGCAGCTGCCACTCCTGGTGGCTCCACCCCCAGGTGACTCAGAGGCTCTAGTCACTGTCCTTATGCATCCCTCCTTCCACCTACCAACCCATTCACCCTCCACATGCTCCCAGTCTGTGGGCGTTGGGGACAAGGTGACCTGGTGAGATCCTATTTTCAATCCCAGAAGCCTCACCATCAGTAACATAGATCATGGTGGCTGCCATCTTAGGCATAATCAGCACCAAGATCACTCAGCACCATCACTACTTCCATCTGCAGCTCCACCAGCACCACCACCATCACCAGCACCACCAGCACCACCAGCACCACCACCATCAGCAGCATCACCACCACCACCACCACCACCACCACCACCACCATCACCACCACCACCACCATCACCACCACCACCACCACCACCACCACCACGACCACCACCACCACCACCACCACCACCATCACCACCTTCACCACCACGACCACCACCACGACCACCACCACCACCACCACCATCACCATCACCATCACCACCACCTTCACCACCACGACCACCACCACCACCATCACCACCACTACCACCATCACCATCACCACCACGACCACCACCACCACCATCACCATCACCACCACCACCACCTTCACCACCACCACCATCACCACCACTACCACCATCAGCAGCATCACCACCACCAGCATGACCACCAAGACCTGCAGCTCCATCCACAGAACTGTTACCACCACCCTGGGCTGCACATGTCCCTGCTCGTCATGGTAACCACACCACACTTAGCCCCCCCCCCCCCTTGGGCATGGTGGTGCTGCTGATGGCAGATGAAGGGTAGCAGAGGACGTGTTCTCAGCTTCACCAGTGACAGGTGGCGTGGCTGCCCTTGGGTAGTCTACCCATTGAGGGGAGGATCCAGGAATTAGAACCAGGAGAGCTGGGTTCAGACGCAGTCCCACCCTCACTACACGTGAAGCACCGGCAGCATCCCCTCGCCGCCATGAGTTTCAGCCTTCTCATCTGAAGATCCATCAGGACCAATGCCCTTGTCCTGCGTCGGGAGCCCAGCAGTCTGAACAGCTGGATGAATACAGAGGCAAACCTCAACCTGCAGTGGTCCCTGCCCCAGCACTGAGCACCTCACTGTCTCTGGCCCGAAATGCTGCCCAGCACAGGGCTCACCACCAGAAGGTGATGGAGGACCCGAGGCAGGGCCCGAGGGTTTTGGCAAGTCTTGTGGGAACATCCCTGGCAGGCTTCTTGCAGTGAGAGCAAGAGAGCAGAGAGCAACTTCTGTGACTGGTCACCATGCCAGGCTGTCACAGAGCATTGAACTGCTGTGAACGTGGGGCCCAGGCAGAACAAAGTGTGTGGCCTATCTCAGAAAGACACAGTCTTCTTGCAAAGAGGACCTAGGATGGAGGGGAAATTGGAGTCTGGTCACAGAATGATTCTGACCTGGTCACATCCTGAGCCCTGACCCTGGTCACATGCTGACCCTGACCCTGGTCACATGCTGAGCCTGACTTTTGTTCCACGGTGAGCCCTGACCCTGGTCACATACTGACCCCTGAGCCTGGCCTCTCACTAAATCCTGAGGCTGGTCCCACGCCAAAGCCCTGACACCAGCGGTTCACACCACCGGAGTCACTCCTTTTGGAGGCAGGGAGTGTGTGGTTTGGGTGCCTCTTGTCTTTTTCGTTTTTCTTTCCGTTTTTCTTTTGCACGTGGTGCTGGGCATGAACAGGGCAAGGGAGGTCAGGGAGCTGGCAAGACCTCGCGCTGGTCACTCCGCAAGGACGGTGGCGAGCCCTCTGCAGAAAGCCAGCCTCGCAGACCCTGGCCTGGTGCTCTGTGCTACCTTAGCAGAGGGCGTCGCTGGGGGCTCGGGACATCGTCCACCTGGACCCTCTGCTCCTAGGTACCCTCTGGCTTCCTTCTGTAACAGCCAGAGGACGAGGAAGCCAGCGCAGGCCACGGCCCTCATCTGAATCCCCCAGACCAGATGGGCTTGGGTTTAGAGCTAGTACCGCGCACGTGTGAGATTTCACCGAACACCCCAGGGGGAACACGCTGAAATGTGCATACGTGCATTTAGTGGTTCAGATGAGCTATAACAAGCTTCAGTTTGGGTCAGGTCTTGCTGCCAAATCTCACCGATTTTGGCTTTTTGAAGTGTTGAGAATCGGACTCGGACACTATGTGCCCTCGTGAAGCGCTGGCCCCCGAGCGCTGGCCGCGTGTGGCCGGAGGGCTCAGCATCACGCCCTCCTGCCGTGGCTGCTGCGGCCACACTTCCCTCCCTCGCTGTTGTCCACTCATGTAGGGCCACTTGTGGTCACGCACGGTCACGGCCACTCAGCCCCTCCCAGGCACGCGTGGCCACCAGTGTCTCTCTCCATCCTCGGTCATTCGTGATCACCCGCGGTCACTGTGGTCACTCACGCAGCAGGCAGCACCCAGCGGGCCCCTCCCCGTCCCATCTTCACCTGCTGGTGAGGACTCTGGATGGGGGGTGGTCACAGGCGCATCCACGCCCGGTGAGATTCCCTCAAGCCGAGCCCTGAATGGGGAGAGCAAGGCCGCCATGGGAACCCTGTGCCAGGCAGTGCCCCCGGCCTTTCTGCCGGGCCTGCCATCGGTTTCATCTTGGATCACACGGTTGGGGGCCCATAATCTCGGGGTGCTGGGCCTCCAAATGGCCCACCTGCACACCTCCTCTTTGGACAGGCAGCCTCTGTCTGTTGCCTCTCGGAGCCCAGGGGTTCTGTCTGGTTTCCCGGGGTGGGGTGCACAGCCTGAGGGGAGGAGATCTGCATGGCCGCCCTCCACCCCCAAGCCTGGAAGTTCTCCAGCCAGCTCCCTGCGGCGGCTCCGGCTGCCCCCTGCTGGAAGCACGGAGGAGAGGCGGGATCCCGCACTTGCACTCTTGGCGAGCATTTCAGAGCTCAGGCTCAGAAATGGGCCTGACCGCAGGCGGGGCGCGGTGCCCACTAGGCCTCCCCAGCCCCTCCGGACCCAGGGACCGAGGTCAGCAAAGACCACCCCCAGCCCGCCAGGGTGCTGGCTTGTGTGCTGGACAGAGGAGGGCCACACAGTGAGGACGTGGGTTTTTAATTCTTTTTATTGAAGAAAAGAAAAGGAGAGAAAAAATAGATTCCCCACCCCTGCTTCTTCCCGGAGTGGGCTTCTGGTCCTGCCCCTGGGGTGGTGTAGGTGGGAGGGCTGTGCTCTCCGCCTGGGTCTGGGGAGGGGCCCCTGGGCCCTGGAAGGGTGCGGGGGGGCTGGCTGCTTCCCGAGGGGTGGGGGGGTCTAAAAAACGGTGCCAGGCTGGCCAGGCCAAGCAGGCTGGTCCTCTGCTGCAGCAGCTCAGGTGGGCACCCCAGGGATGCTGGCCGCACCCGGCCTGGCCATTGTCCACGGCGGCCTGCCCGCCCGCCGGGGCTGGGCCGGAGGAGGGCAGAGTCTGAGGCACCTTCGGGCCTCTGGAGCCCTGTGCCCACCGGGGCCGCCGCCTCCTGTCCCGTCTGGCTCTGGTCCCAGCACTGCGGGCCTCTGCCTGGCCGCCGTCCGAGCGCCCTGAGGCCGGGGCGCGGGTCTTGCCCGCCGCCCGTGAGCGTGTCTGTGCCCGTCCTGTGGCAGGAGCGGGCAGAGCAGCATCCCTCCTCCGTGGCCCGGTGCGTGGCCGCCGCCCGCCCGCTCAGACCTCGGTCTGGAGGTCGATGATGTCCTGACCCACCAGCGGGATGGTGGCGCCTGACTTCTCCCACTCCACGCTCCGCAGCTCTAGCGGTGATGGCGGCAGCGGCTCCAGCTCTTTCTTCACCCAGGCGGGGGGCCCGTGCGCTTTTCGGAGACTCTCCCAGGGCCGCTTGTTGGGCGTCTGCTGCTTTTCTGGCTGCTGGCCGGCGGGCAGCGGAGCGGGTGAGGGCCCCGACGCAGAGACACAGAGCAAAACAGATGGGGAGTGGAGAAAAGAAGGCGAATAGTGAGGAAGGGACCAGACAGGTAGGTGCGGGCGGCAAGGAGACCCCGGCACGGACGGGTGAGCGCGGGCGCAGAGCCTTTCCTGGACCGCGCGAGGGTCGCGACCCCTGCCGTTGGGTGAGTCGGGCTGGCCTGCAGGGAAGGGCAGCTGGAGGCCGCCTCCCACCCAGCTCCCCTCGCTTGGCTCTGAGTCCAGCTTACCCAGGCTCCCCCAGCCCAGCCACAACCCAGCTTCTAGATGGCCCCTGGGACAGACCCATCCACCTGCCCTGTCCCTCTAGGGTCTAGCATGGGCTGGGTCAGGCCAGTCCTTGGGAAAGGTTGAGTGAAAGAACAAATGAATGAACGAAGTAGGGCCGGAGGAAGGAGAGAAGAGCTTACCTAAGGGCTGTCCCACAGCCCCGCCCAGGCTCCGCCCCTGAGACCCTGCCCCCCACCCCTCCCCACCCTCAGCCCCGCCCTCCAGACCTTGCTGTCCGGGCCCAGCGGCGCATCCTTGTCCTTCTCGGCGGCGTGCTGCAACTTCCGGTTCAGGTCCTGGAACATGTCCTGGTGCCGCTTCCGGGTGTGCATGATTTTCTGCAGGGGGAGGAGGGGCGGCGGTCCTGAGCCAGGAGAGGGGCTGCCCTGCCCTGCCCCCGCCCAGCGTAGGCTCCTGGGGACTGGCCTCCCCGTCAGGGCAGGGTCCTCCTCCCCAGCCCCTCCCTGCCTGTTGGAAGGCCTGGGCCCAGGTAATCGGGACGGGGCACACCAGGACCCACCTCGAAGTCCAGTTCCGCATAGCGCGATTTCCGCCGCTGTGGGGAGAAGGGTTCGTGCACGCTCGCAAGCAGTTCCCCAAATCCCCCAGCCCACAAGCTCCTGCCTGAGGATGAGGGAGGCCAGGGCCCCTCACCCCTGCCCACCCTTGGTCCTGGCAGACACACCTCTGACTACACTGAAGCTATCGGTCTCAGTGCCCAAACCCCCTGTAGGCCAGCCCTGCCCGGAGACACCGGGAGCCCAGCCGGGGGCCCTGGAAGAAGAGGGTGGATAGAAAGAAGGGCCACTGGACGTAAGGAAACAGAAGCCCAAGGACCCAGAAGGCAGGGGCACCCTGTGGGCGAACCCTCATTCACCTTCTGTGCCACCCTGAGGCCAGTGCCAGGGCTGGGCAAGGGTGTCCAGCTCAGGCGGCCCAGGACACGCTCCCAGGCACAAGGAGACCTGGACACAGGGCCGTGGCACTGCTGGCCGGCCACAGAACTGGTACCCGGGGCTGCATTCACCAGAGGCCATGAGCCAGGAGGTGGGAGCCCAGCCTGGGGAGGGTGGGGCTCCCCGAGGGTGCTGGGCCTGGCTGCTCCCCACCCCGCCGTCTCCGAGCCCCTGTCCTACAGGCTGAGCAGGGCTCGGGGGTCAACTGCAGGTTTTAGGTTGGTCTAAGGGAGCCTTGCTGCCGCTGAGTGCCCAGCCATGGAAGGAATTAGACTCAAGCCGCTTCAAGGCTAGCTCAGTGTCCAGGCCGAAAGCTCTCGAGCCCTTAAGTGATGGGTGAGACCACCACCGAGGGCGACCACCTGACAAGTGGCCATTTCAGCACAGGCGCGAGCTCCCGTCACGGTGGCCCAGCAGGCCCGGCGGTGCGGGGAGCGTGGCTGGAGAACAGGTAGATGCTGCCCCCTCCAGGCAGAGCCCTGCCACTCGCCCGCAGGGGAAGGGGGAGGGGGAGGGGAGGGGAGGGATGGGGAGGGGGAGGGGAGGGGAGGGAAGGGAAGGGATGGGGAAGGGGGAGGGGGAGGGGGAAGGGATGGGGAGGGGAGGGGAAGGGGAGGGGGAGGGGGAGGGGAGGGGGAGGGATGGGGAAGGGGAAGGGAAGGGATGGGGAAGGGGAAGGGGAGGGGGAGGGGAGGGGGAGGGAAAGGGGAGGGGGAGGGGGAGGGGAAGGGGAGGGGGAGGGGGAGGGGAAGGGGAGGGGGAGGGGGAGGGGAAGGGGAGGGGGAGGGGGAGGGGAAGGGGAGGGGGAGGGGAGAGGAAGGGGAGGGATGGGGAAGGTTGGGGAAGGGGAGGGGGAGGGGGAGGGGAGGGGAGGGGGAGGGGAGGGGGAGGGGAGGGGAGGGGGAGGGGGAGGGATGGGGACGGGGAAGGGGAGGGGGAGGGATGGGGAAGGGGAAGGGGAGGGGGAGGGGGAGGGGGAGGGGAGGGAGGGGAAGGGAAGGGATGGGGAAGGGGGAGGGAAGGGGGAGGGGAGGGGGAGGGGAGGGGGAGGGGAAGGGGGAGGGGAGGGGAGGGGAGGGGAGGGGAGGGAGGGGGAGGGGGAGGGGAGGGGAGGGAGGGGGAGGGGGAGGGGAAGGGGAAAGGGAAGGGGGAGGGGGAGGGGGAGGGGGAGGGGAGGGGGAGGGGAGGGGAGGGGGAGGGGGAGGGGGAGGGGGAGGGGGAGGGGAAGGGAAGGGGGAGGGGGAGGGGGAGGGGGAGGGGGAGGCAAGTCCTCCCCTACACAGGCCTCAGGTTCCCTTCCTGCCAACAGGACTCATTCCAACAGGGGTGATGCCAGCCCCCGGGCTTCCCAGGCCTGGGCTCCTTGAGGGTGACTGCCAGCCCCACCTGTGGAGCCACCGCCCAAACCCGCAGTGCCCACAACGCACCTGTCCCTTGTCCACTAGCCCCCAAGGCTGCCCTTACCTCCAGGGAGCTCGCGGACAAGGTGGAGACGTTCTCATTCTTCGTCCCGGCCCCCGTGCTGGGCCCCGGGTGGGCAGCGGGCTCCCCAGACTCCCCCAGGCTGGGGGGCGCTGACTCCAGGGTGGGGGGCGGGGGCAGGGGCTGCTGAGGGGGCGGGGGCGGCGGGGGCGGGGGCGGGGGCGGCTGGGTGGGGGGCGCCTCGGGGGGCTGGCGGGAGGGCGGGCTGCGGGCGGGGAGGCCGGCGTCGGGCGCCATGTTGAGGTGGATGAGGCGCGTCTGGGGCATCTGGTCGATGTGGATGCTGTACTTGGGCTCCTCCTGGGGCTTGGGCCGCAGCACGGCTGTCGCCGTGGGCAGGATCACGTAGCTCGTGTCCAGGGCCTTCTCCTGGGCTCGGCTCAGCTCCGAGTCCAGCTTCTTGAAGATGTCCCCATCGCCGACAAAGGACGACTTGGGCACCCTGTCCTTCTTGAGGGTCAGCGAGTGGTTGGGGAAGTCGGGCAGAGGGCCGCCCGGGCAGCGGGGCGAGCCGTGCAGGTGCAGCTTGGACACGTTGGCCGGCAGGCTGTTGAAGTTGGGGGGCGCCTTGGCGTGGGCTAGCTTCAGCTTCTCTTCCTCGGGCAGAGATGGTCGCTTGAGCGTGCCCGTGATGGTGGCGGTGCGGCAGGCTGCAATGTCTTTGTTCAGCACTGTAGGGACAGGCGAGGGGGGTCAGGGCGGCCGGAGGCGGAGGGGCTCCGGGTCCCGCTGGGTCTGACCTGCCGGCAGCTCTGGGCACCCGCCCTGTGCTCGGTGCTGCCGCAGCTTCTCTGTCCTTTCAAACAAGGCCGGGACGCAGGGGCGCCTCTCTGTCCTCTCCACGATCCACAAGAGGACAGATGACCTCCACCCACAGTAGCTGGGAAGGGCAAGTGAGAGGCGGCCTGGGCCACCTGGAAGTGTGGGGACCCAGCCCCTCACTGCGGGCGGGACAGCCGTTCCCGGGGGCCAGCCTCTCTTCTGTTCAGCAGTGGGGACCAGGCTGCCTGGACCTCCGACCTGGGCTCAGGCTTGCCAACCGCCCGGCTCGCCCCTGCCAGTCAGTGCAGTCTCCACTGGCCCACAGAGGGCCCAGAGCTGCAGTCCGCAGCCCGCTCGGGGCTGATCCTCTGGAAACCCTCTCACGCTGGCACTGCTGGGTGGACAGGCCCCCACGTCACACCCTCGCCCGGCCTCCAGAGCTCACCAGCTGCTCCCCGCGGCCCACCTCCTCAGCACACACCCTCCGAGCTGCCCAGGCCGCTGGTCACTTGCCCGCCTCCCCGATGGCCAGAGGTCTCGGGCCCCTTCTCTTCTCCACCCTCCGGATGCCAACACCAGCACCCAGGTCTGCAGTCCCGCTCTGCCCCCAGTCCCCGTGGCCCAACGAACCTACCATCTTCCCTGCCAAACCTGCTTCCCACCCCTCGCATCAGGGTCAGGGTCAGGGTCAGGGTCAGAAAAGGCTCCCTCCCTCGCTGCCTCTCCCTTGTGTGTCCCTTCCCGCCGGCTGTCTAAGTCGGAGCCAGTGTCGAGCCCCGTGGGCCTTCCCTGCTCAGATCCAGCTGCAGGAGGCCTCCTGTGCGCTCGCCGGGGCCCCCAGCTGCCCCGTGCCGGTCCCTGCCCTCTCTCCACCCAGCACCACCCACCCACAGCTGCAGGCCGCTCACTCCTCTCGAGCCCAAGGGCCAGGCTGGGCCATGTTACTAATGACGAAGGAACTGGAGGCTCAGAGAGGCCGGTACTACACAGGGCTGTGTCCAAGCCCCCAAAGGCCCCTAAGTCTTGGGGTCACCTCTCCTCTCAGGGAGGTTGGCTGGAGCACACAAGACTAAGATGGGGCAGGAAGGATGCCCTGTTCACCTCCTGTCCAGCCCAAGCCAGAGGTCACCTCCTCAAGGAAGGCTTCCTGAGGTCCACCTGGCAGCAGCAGACACTCCCCACCCAGGGCTGTAAGCCCCTCCCCATGGCTATCTCTAGGAAACATGCTCCACAAATATCTGACAGAGCAGAGGAACCCAAACCAGCTAGTCGTCCACAGCCCCAGACACGGCCTTCCACTGCCGCAAACGCCAAAACCAGCTAGTCGTCCGCAGCCCCAGACACGGCCTTCCTCTGCCGCAAACGCCTGACTCATAAGAAACGACGCCTGCCAGCTTCCTGCTATTAGGCGGTTGATTCCCTTTTTGCACTTTCTTCCAAGAAGCTCATGGCTAGCCTGGGGCTCAGCAGCGGGTCCTTCTCACTGCTCTCCTCCTGCTTCCACTAACGGCCCCCAATCTGAAAGCTCGACCAAACCCTCTTCCATGGCTGGAGTAACAGTGAAGAAAAGGAGGCAACACAGAACATGGGCCCTTGAGGGAGGGCAGGCAGGGTGGGGGAGGCGGGGCAGGGGGCAGGGCAGCTCCGGGACTCACAGAGCTGGCCCAGCCTCACTGTCCCTACAAGGAGGCTGGTGGGCTGAGGGCTGGGGCGTGCTGAGGGAGAGGAGAGGGCCAGGGCTGGGGCGGGGGAGGCCCCAGGTGGTTCCTTCCAGCGCTAAGGGCTCCACCACCACTGGACGTGCCGCGCACCTGCCAGGCCTGAGCCCCAGGACAGTCTTCTGCTCCTGCCCCCACAGACCTGCCGGCAGCCTCAGGGGAGCGGCTGGGGGATGGGAGGCATGGAGGTGGTTGGCGGGGGTGGGATGAGGACAGACAAGCAGACAGACGCACGGAGAAAAGAAAAGGCAGGGGGCCCGGGGAAGGGCCACCTGTCGCTCTCACCTGTCAGGCGCTCACCTGATCTACAGGCCAGATCCACATCCTTCTCGAAGTCGGTCTGCAAGGCAGAGACGGGGCAGAGTGAGTCCGAAGGCGAGCGGGCAGGGCTGGGCTGCTGCCCCGCACACCGCGCTGCCTGTGGGCTGCGGGCAAGGGCCGCCCCGGAGCTGCAGCCCCGCCTCGGAGCGGCGCGTATGACGCCGTGTGTGGGCGCGCGCGCACGCTCCTGAGGGCCGAGGGTGCCCACGGGCTGACGTGTTCACCCACAGCGAAGCCCCGTGCGCCGCGTGTGCACAGCTGTGGGCGTGTGAACGTGCACGCACGTGTGAGCACGCGCTCCCTCCAGTGCATTCGTGGATCAGGCAGAGCTCACTCATGCCCTTGGCCTCGAGTCCCTCCAGTGGGACGGGGCACACAGAGGGCCCCACGCCAGAGGCCCTGCTGCCCAGGCCACCACCACCCACTGATGTGCCGGGAGGGGGGGCCTGTCCCACATCACCCCTTTGGTCCTCACCACAGACCTGGGGACGAGGAAATGGAGACCAGCTGGCCCAGCAGAGGCAGAGTGGGGTTGGGACGCAAGTGTCCAGTGCCAGGGTGGGACCAGCTACCCCTGGAGCAGTGGCTGTAGTGCCTGCCGCAGCACCTGCCCCGTCCCAGGCTAGGAGCTGGGGGAGGCGGAAGTGGGTGACCTCGGCCCCGGGCCACCCCAGGCTGGAAGGTGGCCTTCTCCAGGGACTGTGGGGCCTCAGGGGATGGTGGGGCCCTCAGTCAAGCCTGGAAGTTCCTTCCTGGCAAACGCAGACGTCAGGTTGTCGGGAAGATCACAAGATCTTTGCCCAGAGGTCAGGGATCAGGCCAGGAGAAGTGTCAGGAGGTCCAGAACCTGGCTTCCTCCCACCGTGGGCCCCCGCCTCACCCTTGAAAACGCCTCCCTGAGCCTGGCTGCCGGCTTCTGCCAAGGCCCTGCCTGTGACCCTCACAACCGTCATGAGGTGGCCAGCAACCTAAAGACCGAAGGAGCACCTCCCACCTGTCAGGGGGCACCCAGCGGGCCGCAGGCATCAATGACAGCACAGGGAATTCCCCCAGCACGTTACCAACGTCTGAACAGGTGGCCTGATGGGGGTCAGGGAGGGCTGCCTGGAGGAGGTGACACCTACAAAGTGGGCAGCAGGAACAGACAAGGGTGTGCAGTGCCTGGGGCTGGACAGTGTGTGTAATGCCAGAAGACCAGGGAGTCAGGTCCTTAGAGGATCTGGTTGAGGACGAGGCCATGGTGGGGTGGGGAGTGAGTGGACAGGCTAGGGCCCGTCCCGGGTGGAGTGCAATGAGAAGTCTGGAAGACGTACAGAGTGGGGCAGGAGCCGAGATGAGGGCCGGACACCCAGAGAGTGGTGTCTGGCCAAAGGGCACAGCTGGTACCGGGGGTAAGCTTGGGTGGACGCCAGCCCCGCCCAGATCCCTCGTCACCTGGACCCTGCCCATCCTCAAACCCTGGACTGGGGACTTCACCTCGGCGAGCCTCCGTTTCCCCAACCTTAAACTGGGCTTGGAGGTCCTCCTAATTGGGCTGCTGGGGCCTGGTGGAGACGCCCAGCGGGGGTGCCAAGCAGGGGCAGCCTGCGTCCCGGCCCCGAGCCCTACCATGAGCTGGGCGTGGCCATTCTGGAAGGAGCCCCCCGAGTCCCCGTTGCCCTCCTCCTGGCGATCCACCACGCGGCACTTCACAGCGTCCTGGACCTGCGGAGCAGAGCAGAGGCGGTCGATGGGCAGCCCGGCCCCCGCGACCGCGACGGCAGGAAGGGGAGGCTGAGTCCCACCAGGGCAGCATTTCAGCGAGGGGCAGCCCTGCCCCCCGGACGCACACGGGCCCATGTGCCGTGGGGAAGGGCCTGCAGTGTGGGAGGGGGTGCTCCCAAGAGCACAGGCTCATCAGCGAGCTGGAAAAGGGACAGCGGCTCGGGGCAGCCTTGCCAGCAGCCAGCCTTGGGGCCCAGCCTCTCCTCTGACCTTTGACACCCTCTCTATGCCCGTTTTGGGTGAAAACTCAAAACCATGGAGCTCTGGGCCCCTGATAATACGCTGCAGGCCCTCCTAGCCGGAATCTGCCGTTAAGAGCCCACTGTTGGCCTAAGTGGGTCACCTGGTGTCCAGACCTGTCCTGAGTCACCGTGACCTGCACATCCCTGAACGTCCGGGGCAAGCTGGGGTCAGGCCCCCATTCCCTCATCCCTGAGACCAGCGTGCTCCACCAAAGGGAAATGAACAATTACGGCCTCGGACTTTTCAGAGGGGACGGTAAGGGAGGCTCCAAGCGAGGGGCCGCGCGAGCAGCCAGCCCAGAGCTGGTCAACAGAAAGGAGCTGCCAGAGGAGGAGGAGGAGGCCCGTGTATCCAGGGACGCTGCCGGTCAATGCGGGCAAGAGCCACGGGCGGCACCTCCACCTGCCATGGAAGGCGCCGGGCACTGGGGGCAGCAGTGAGCAAAGTGCCCGTCCTCAGGGAGCCGATGCTTCAGAGGTCACCGAGGGAAGCAAAGGGAATAAACGAAGGGGCAGCCTGCTCAAGCACGGAGGGTGGGGTGGGCTGAGCACAGAGGGCTTCCTGGAGGAGGCGTCCTGAGTGAAGGTGGGGAGAGCTGAGAGGAGGGCTCCCAGTAGACCCACCATGGACCCCCGGACTTGGTCCCACTCACCCCGGCCACTGAGCCTGTGCTGCTGTGAGGGACTTGGCCAGAGGCAGGGCCAGGGTCTTGCCGGCCTCAGAGCTCCGGACACTCAGAGCAAACCCACCACAGGTGTGCCTTCCTCCCATCCTCGCACTTGCTGACCCGGCTGACAAACACCTGCTAAGCCCTGCCACGCGCCCAGCAGGGGTGGGCCCGCACCCAGGGGACGGCAGACGTGAGAGCACGTCCTACGCTGGCCTGAACAGCAGTTGGGGTTCCCCGATGCCTAGCGTCCCCACTCTGCCCCCCTCAGGACGTCCAGGCTCTGCTGGCGCAGACGAGGACCCTGCTTGTCCACCTGCTGGAACGGTCCGTGCCCCCGGGGCCGGCCGCTGTCTGCCCCTCCTGGCCCATCTTCCCCGGCATGGCCGAGCTGGCCCAGGCCGGCCGAGCTGGCCCAGGCCGAGCATGGCCCATCTTCCCCGGCATGGCCGAGCTGGCCCAGGCGCCAGCCAAGGGGCTGCATGGGACACAGGACCCTAGAGCTCACAGAGGGCAGACCGAGAAGTCCGGCCCGCGTGTCCTCGGGCCCAGCCCCCGCGGGCGTGCTTGGGGCTTGATCCCGACCCCCCTTCTCGCTTCCCGAAGGAGCGGCCGGTGCTCCGGACACCCCCGCGCCCTCCCTCTGCAAGCCCTCCCTCTGCACCTGCTGTTCCCGCTCGGGGCTCCTTCACCCGACCCCACCTTCTCATCACTTTCCGTTTTCCACCTTCCCTCCTTTCAGGGACACGGCCCCCGTCCGCCCTGTCTGCTGAGCATTTCCATTCCTGCTCTCGTAATTCCTACAGGCTCTCTTTCCGTTCTTGGGGTGTCCTTTCGTCCCAGCTGTGGGCCTTGCTTCACAGAAGCGAGGCAGCCGAGAACCACGAGCCTGGGCCAGCCCCCCTCCCGCCCCGTCTGTCCAAGGGGAGCAGGCAGTAGCTGCTTTGGGGGGCTGTCCTGAGACTCCCTAATGCGAGGAGGTCGGGGGCCGGGGGCACGAGGGCGTCAACGTGGGTCTGTGGGGTCGCCTCCTCCTGGGCTGTCTCCGTGGCTCCAGGGCTGGCGGATCCGCGGCTTTCCCGGGGAGACTCTCCTCAGGCCCTCAGGACTTGAGAGTGGACGCTCGGGACCGGCTGGACATTTGCGGGTGGTGGAAACGCCGTTTCCACATGAGAAACATCAGGTCTTCACTCCTCCTGTGTTTCCTGCAATGGGAGCCCCTGGAGAGGGGTGGCCCGTCTCCCCCAGGTGTGAGCTGCGTGGCCACTCAGCTGTTCCCAGCGTGGCATCCCCATCTTCAGCTGTGCAGGCCCCCAGGCCAGGGCCCTGGTGTCCACCCCCTGGACAGGAAGTTCCAGGCGGGGGAGGCTGGGTGGGCAGCGCTGCCTCAGCAGACAGATGCCCAGTCGTCCACTCCAGACTCTCCCTCGGCACCCGGGGACGCTCCGGCCTCATGCCCCTCGGCTGCCCTGTGCTCCCTGCTGCTCTCCCCACGACCCTGAGGTGGGCTCCCACGCGCCGACGTCCAGAGGCGTGGTTTTTCACATTCCCACCCGCCTCACATAGGGGCCCGTCCTGAGCCATTGCTACCGGTCAGGGAGCAGTCGGGATGGTTTGGTAAAAACCTTCTCTTGAACCTCCTGGAGAAGCCCAGAAAACGCCAGAACGGGAGTCTCAGGTGCCACAAGAGCTGTTCCCACCTCCGGCGGCTCCCATGCCCCTGGGCCCCGGGAGGACAGAGCCCACCCGCTACCTCGGTCTGAGCCAGCGCGGGGCACCAGGGCGTCTTCTAGAAGAAGCTGTCACCTTAACGAGTGACCATTCCTGGCAGCCGTGGCCGCGTGCTGGGCCCAAGTCCAGCCTTGCGGAGAGTCTGGGCCAAGGAAGCGGCCCCTCCCCACTAGCGGGCCTCCTCCCAGAACCTTCCCGCCGTAGCACGTGGGGAGGTGGCGCCTGGAGAAGGCTGACTGCCCGCCCGTCGGCCCACCTCTCTCCGCAGGATGCAGTGCACCATCACGATGACGAAGCCCTCCAGTGAGTCAAAGACGGCAAAGAGGATCTGGAAGAGGGCGGATCGGCGGTCGGTGACAGCGAGAACGGCCGACATCCAGGTCAGCGCCAGCAGCGGCAGCACCACGCAGGAGCTCCACAGCGAGGCCCTGCGGACGGGGCGGCGGGCGGGCGGCATGAGGGCTGCCCTGGGCCCTGCCACCCACGCCCTGCCCCTGGGAGGGGCCACCCAGGCCGGGACCCGGCCTCAGCCCAACTCCCTCACCGGGGCCGGGGCCGGGGCCAGGCTGCCCGTCCCACCTGGGGCACATCTCCCTTGGGGCCCCACTGGGCCTTCCCTGCCCTGGGCTGCATCCTCTCCTCCCCATCCCCTTAGAGACCCTCTCCCACTCAGTCCCGCTGCCGCCTCTCCTGGGGAGCAGAGTTCTGCCCCAACACCCCCAGCTCGAGGGCTCCCAGGGCGGCTGGGGACTCAGGATGGTGGTCCCAATGGGCTGGGCAACAGTGAGGGTGGGGGTGAGATCTCTGGAAGACAAAGGTTCCTGACTGTCCAGGAGGTCCCAGGGAGCGAGGCACACTGGAGGGAGGGGGGACAGCTGGGGGAAGGGGGAAGAGGTTTCTCCTCCCAGAGCCCTCAGGCCCCCAGCCAGGGGTCCAGGGCCAGAACTGCAAGATGGCCACAGGGGAGGGCGTTTGGTGAGGCCTCTGAGCTCTGGACAGAGAGAAGGGGTGGGTGGGTGGGTGGAAACCAGAGAACTCCTCAGGGAGAAGGAAGGAAGAAACCTGTGAGGAAAGAAGACAGATGACAGACAGACAGGGCCAGGCGGGGAGGGCATGGGGCGGACAGACAGACAGACAGGAACAGAGACGACAGGCGCTTCCTCCTCTTGGCGGGCCCTGTTCTGCCCTCCCCAGGGGAGGACCTGCCTTTGCTCCGAAGCCTTTGCCCCTTGTTCCAAGTAGTGCTCCAGGAGCACCCCCAAGGCAGGCATGGCCCTCCCTGCACTGCCTACACACATGGCCACTCTGAGCCTGTCTCCTGGTCCGCACAGCAGGGACACTACGCCAGCCAAGGGGCTGCATGGGGACAGAAAGCGCACCCGCAGGATGCCTGAAGTACAGTGTCGGGAACCTGCCTGACCCACCCCAACCCCGTCCCTGCCGCTACCAGCAGTCTCAGGGCCACTGCGGCCTGAGGACCATAGCCAGGGTCAGCTCTGCCCCCCGGGCCGGCGACTGCCTGCAGGGGCTCCTGGCGTTCCTGCCACTATCACCAGGGGTGGGGGCATCGGGACCCCCTCCTCCCTCATGGATCACCCTGGTCAAAAGGAGAGGCAGGAACACGTGGGACAGAACCTCAGGGAGGCCACCAGGAAGGAGCTGGGGGCACCGGGGCTGGGGGGAGACAGGCTGGTGTCTGGCCAGGTCAAGGACCCCCAAACCAGCGGGGCCTTGACCGGGGTGGGGGCAGAGGTCCCCCCCAGACTGTACACTCTGTTTCTCCACCCTCTCCAGCCTGGCTCAGCCACTGAAGCCGCGTCACCCCTGCAACTGGACCTGCAAGGGGCCCAGCCCCACGGGGAACTTCTGCCCTCCCGCCCCGAGGCAGGGCCCTGGGCCTCCACGTCCGCCTCAGCTCGTCTCTGTGACCCGGGTCCCCCGTCCCAGGGCCAGCCCCGTATCTCCTCCAGGACGCAGCCTCTAACCCTGCCCCTCCCAAGGCCTGCCCCAGCTCAGGGGACAGCTCTCCAGCCCCTGCCCGGCGGCTCAGGCCAGAGCCACCGCTCACCTTGAGGCACCCACGCCTCTTCCCTGGGCACAGCCCGGGCCCCAGAACTAGACCGCGGACCGCTCTCCTCGCCTCCTCTTCCCTGGGCACAGCACGGGCCCCAGAACTAGACCGCGGACCGCTCTCCTCGCCGCCCCTTCCAGGGCCCTGCTGCCCCCTGGCACTGAGGACAGGCGATCCAGGCGGAGGCCTCCGGGGCGGGGTACCTGCACCTGCGGGCGTTCTCCCCTCCATACCTGCTGTGCCGCACCTGGCACAGGGCCTGAGAGAAGGGGGCCTTCCCGTGACGGCAGCCTGGCCTCAGTGTGCCCACCACGGCGGGTGGGGCGCTGCAGTCTGTCTCCTCCCTTCCAAAGCAGGCCTGCTCGAGCCAGAGCCCTGGACACGGCTCCTCGTGTTCTGAGCAAGAGGCGCAGACCCCCCCCCCGAAACTTCCCATCCCACCGTGAGTCATCTTCCCTTGGGCCTGAGGCCTGGCATTTACTGCCTGATGCTGCAGCAGGCTGGCAGATGGCCGGGGCTTGGGGACCGTAAATTATTCAAATTCTTGCAGCCCAGCCTCTGCAGTTTCTGAAACATTTCTGCAGAGAGCCTTGTGGAGGGGTCACGCAGGTCCAGGCGTGACTGCTGGGGAGGACAGGAGGCGGGTGGGGGAGAGGCCCGGCAGCTGCACCACCCGCCCCCCTTTGGAAACTCAGATGCCTCTGGGGGAGGGGCTTTGAGGGTGGATGGGGGCAGGGGGGCGGGCAGGGCCGCTGGGAGGCTGTGTCCTCCACCCCACAGGCCTACGTGTGTAACAAAGGAGACCCAGGGCGTCTGGGCCGTGGACCCCAGCACGGAGGAGCAGCCCGCCCTCCCGGAGGTTTCTGGCTCCACCGGACAAGTCCCCACCCCGGAACCGTGTCCACCTCTGCTCACTCGCTCCCCGCGGCCAGAATGCCCTCTCCACGGGGCCCCTGAATCCCAGGAAGCAAACAGGAGGGTCCCAGGGGACCTGTGTGTCTGGGGACAAGACGACCACTCTCGGGTCATCTGAGCCAAGGTCCCTCCGGATTTGGCATCCACCCTAGACCCCAGGTCGCACTGGCCCTGCCCCGCTCACAGACCCCTGGTGGCGGCCCGGGGTCAGCGAACAAGCCAGCTGCCCCAGCACGTCCTGTTTCCAAGGTCACGCCTGCCTCTCGCGCTCACATTCAAATTCGTGACCGACACGCACACGCACACACGCCGCACTCCTGCACACTCATGCAGAGCGCTGCGACCCCAGCGTGACCACACGCTGATGACGGCCACCAGCTGACCGTGTTCTTGCGGCCCGAGGCCTGGCCCGGCTCCCTGCCCTCCGGTCAGTCTGATACCGCGAGGCCCCGGAGGATGGACGGGGGGAGCCTGGCCGGGGAGGGGTGCGGGCAGGGCAGGAAACGAGGTGCCAGAGCCTGGGGAGGGCGGGCAGGGGCTGCCTAGGCCCCCTGGGGTGCACGGCAGGGATGACAGAAATGACAGAAAAAGCTTAAAACAAACAAAATGTAACTGAGGCGAGCAGAGCCCGGCGGGCGGGCGGACGGGCGGGCGATGAGCGGCACTAACATGGCGTTACTGGCGGCTTCGGAGGTGGCGGCGGCCGCAGAGAGGGCTCCACACTCGGCACATTTGAGGGCGCGCCCGAGGGGGGCCCGGGGCAGCTGACTGCAAGTGAAATTAAAAGACTGAAACGAAAGCAAAACTGTTCTCGCAGACATGGGGTGGGGGTGGGGGGCGGGGACAGCAAAAGCAACCAGATGGCGTCCAGCCCGAGCCTCCCCCGGTGGGGACAGGGTCCCGGGGCGCTGTGGGCGGGGACGGGGTCCTCGGGCCTCTTTCCACCTGACGCACCCGGAGCCCGGCGGGGGCAGGGGTGGAGAGCGGGGCGCCGGCTCTGTGGCTGGACGCGGCTGGCCTGAGGGCAGGGCAGGGCTGGGACCGTGCGCGTCCACGTCCAGCGGGAGGGTGACACTATCCGCCCACATTCACACAAAGAAGCAGGACACCTGGGCGCAGCCACTGTCCCTTCCCTCTGGTCGGCCCACATCTGGTCTGACCAGGCACTGCCCCCGCCAAGGAGCGAGGGGTTCGCCAGACGGTCAACGGGGGCGTCTGTGAGCTACCTGGGCAGTGGCCTCCCTGCCAGCCCTGAGCGTGTGTGCCTGTGTGCGTGGGCAGAGAGCACGGGGTGCCTCCTGTCTGGGTGGGAGCAGGGCTGCTGCGACCTCACGGGCGGGTCCGCGCGAGCTTCCGCGCCATGGCACCGCTGCACCTGGGGACGGGGCCCAACGGGGCAGGGGGCCGCCCGGACACACTGGGCTCTGATTCAGCGCCCAGCCCGGCTCCACCAGCCGCTCCCAGGCCTCAGCCTTGGTCTGCTCGGCTGTGAAGTGGGCACAAGACAGCAGACCCTGCCTCAAGAGTTACTGCAGGGAGCAAATGAGACAGTGCTGCGGGGTGGGCGCGCCGCGCCTCACTGGCGCCCTGACCCCCTGCGCACCCCGGGGCCTCCTCCGTGTGTGACCCACTGTTCTGGGAGCACGTGTGGGTGGCACTGTGCGCTGGGCTGGGCTGGAGGGGGTGAGCCTGCCAATCCCCACTTCACAGACTCAGAGAAGAGGCCCAGAGAGTGTAGGATCCAGGCCCACAGACGGCCAGGACAGGCTCCCAGCCACCGCAGGCTCTCCAGGGTCACACTCCTCCCCCAAAGCAAGTTTCTAACCAGGACAGAACCCACCAGGGACCCAAGGGGAAGGATTCCAGAAGCTCTCGTTCCCGGGGAAAAGCAAGAGCAGGAAGACAGGGGGAGGGAGAGAGACGATGAGAGACAGAGACCAAGCAGGACTGGCATGGAGGGGTGGTGGACGAGGGGGTGGGGACCCCCACGCAGACACCAGTCAGGGCAGAGGGACAGACAGAGCAGCGGGCAGAGGCGAGGTGAGGACGGCTCAGTGCTGGGGCAGGAGAGAGGGGGCCTGTCCCAGCCCACAGTTGGCCCCACCCGTGATGGCAGGGCCGCCGAGACCAGGGTGCTCCTGTCCCCTGGCAGCCAGAGGAGAAGCGCCCTTCCAAGCTTGCTCCTCCCCCAGGGCTGGGCACCACAGCCACTCAGGACCGCCCACCTGCAGTGCTGTGCGCCCTCTGGCCAGGCACTGCCCTCTCTGAGCTCAGCCTCCCAGGTGGGAGGAACATCCGGCCCGGCCCCTGCACTGTCCCCATGCTGAAGGCATCACAAGGATGGGCAGGCCACGTCCTGGTTCAGGGTCATCCAACCCCACGGTGGGGAAGGGAGAAGCCCGGGGCACCCTCCCCCTACTCTGGTGGGCCTGGGGTCTCCAAAAGTGATCAGTTCCACCGTTTCTGAGAACTTACGGAGGCCCTGCTTTGTCATGGGGCAGATGGGGAAAGTGAGGCACAGAGCAAGGCGGGGCTGGCCACGCAACCCTCCGCGCCTCCGTTTCCTACTTGCTTGGGAGGGGGGTGGGGCTCGAGGGTGGCTGGGCTCTGGGTCGTTTCGACTGCAGGTGGGGCGTGGCGCGGCGGCCCCGTCCTACCCTGCTCTCTCCTTCAGCTTCTTGTCAGTGATGCCGTCCTTGGACACGAGCTTGTTAAACACCAGGATGCCGATGACCATGTTCACCTGCGGGGCAGGGAGGGGCGGCTGTGGGGGGCCCCCGGGTCAGGAGAGGGACCATGTTCACCTGCGGGGCAGGGAGGGGCGGCTGTGGGGGGCCCCCGGGTCAGGAGAGGGACCATGTTCACCTGCGGGGCAGGGAGGGGCGGCTGTGGGGGGCCCCCGGGTCAGGAGAGGGACCATGTTCACCTGCGGGGCAGGGAGGGGCGGCTGTGGGGGGCCCCCGGGTCAGGAGAGGGACCATGTTCACCTGCGGGGCAGGGAGGGGCGGCTGTGGGGGGCCCCCGGGTCAGGAGAGGGACCATGTTCACCTGCGGGGCAGGGAGGGGCGGCTGTGGGGGGGCCCTCACGCTGTCGTCCCTTTACCCCGCCGTCTCCTCCCACAGCCCCAGCCGCTAGGTGGGGTTCTCCGTGCCACACGGTCCCCCCCCACCCCGCCCAGGGCTGGGCACCGCGGCTCGAGCCTCCCACATGACGGGTCCCCAGGCCCATGGCCATCGCCACTGGGGTCGGCAGTTTATGAAGCTGGGATTCCATCAGGGATGGAGTCCAGAGGTCAGAGGTCGGGCTGGGGTCACGGTGAGGCTGTCCCTGCCCGGAGTGGGACTGACCAGAGCAGTCAAACAGGCGAGCGGGCTGGCCGAACCACGCTGCTGGGGCACTTGTCCCACTCAGACCACAGAAGGGACCTCAGGGGACCTCCAGTCCAGCCGCCGCCCACGCCCAGGCTCGCCCCGCGTCCCCTCCTTAGCGCCCCTCGTGCGCCTTCCACACACGAGCTCGCCCAGCTCAAGCGGGACCTGACGCCTCGGGACACCTCCTGTCTGGCTCTGCCGGGGCCACACTGCTCTCCGCACCGCGCAGCCCTTTCGGGACCTTAAGCCAGGGCTGCCACCCCACAGGCGTCTTCCCTCAATCCCCCACCGCGGGGCACCCGGCCCTGGAGGTGCTTCTGGGTGTTGAGGCTACTCTCCTACTGCCCCCCAGACTGCCGCCTAGACAGAGAAGCTGCCCCAGCGTCCCAGCCATCCAGCTCCTCCACGGCCTGCAGGCCCTGGTCTCCCCTCCCCTCTGGCCTCGTCGCCTGCGTGGAGGGGGCTCCCAGCGCACATCCTCACTCCCCTAGGGCTTCCACTCTGCACAGAGGCTGCCTGACCCCCAGCCACGTTCCTGCGTCTCAGGCGGGGACGGGGACTCCATGGGTCCCTGGACCCAGAGGTCTGGGGAGGCCGACTCCCCGCAGCCCCCCAGAGCCAAGCTCGTGGCCGCACACACACCCCAGCCCTGCCTCCTGGCCGTCTGGGTGAAAGCAGCTTTCCCGGGTGGCAGCGCTGGGGCGGGAGAGGGCAGGACACCAGTGGCCGCCGCCCCGCCTGCAGCAGGCTCTGTGCCTGCCTTTCCCTGCATGTCCCCGTGTTACGGGAGGAGCCCCGGGCAGGAGCGCACGGCGGGTCAGGACCGGCCCTGCCCTCCAGATGCTTTGTGGGAAGGGACCTGGGGGGCTCCTGCCTCTGACATCCCCCCTCCTGCCCCTCCTGGGGCGCCTGCCCTTAGAAGGCCCGGCCCACTGCCTAGTGGCATTCAAATGCCCGGCCCACTGCCGCTTCCCTGCCCGCCGTCTTCTAGGAATAAAGGAGCTGGTTCCGGCTGGGGCTGGCCCACGGATTCTGCCCACTAACGCCACCCCCACCCGGCTCCCCCAACTCATGCCCCCTGCAGGCTCAGCCTCCCCTGGGTGCCCTGGGCTTCACTTTCCTCTGCCCTGTCCAGCCTGCGCCCAAGCCTGGCTCGGATATAGCAACAAGGAGGTGTGGCCCTGCCCGGACAGCAGGACTCTGCAGATGTGATGCCCTTTCCTGGGGGCAGGCAGCAGGGGAGGGCGAGATGGGCTCTGAGCCAGGCCTGGCAGAAGCCATTGATCTCGGGATACCCCCCAGCCTCGCCCTGCTCATCCGTAACCGGGTGACAATAACCCCGTGTGCGTGTGGCACCGTCTCTCAACCCTCGCTGAGCGGACGTGGGCACAGCGGAAAAAAACCCACTGAGGGTCAAGCAAGGGGAGGTGCTTCCCTCCTCCGGGGGCGACGGGCTCCCCATCGAGGGAGAAGTCCCAGGCCCAGCCGCGCCCTGCGGCCCCGGTCATCCGCCTGTCCGCCTTCCCCGCCCTACGGTCACTCGCTCATCAAATCCGTGAGGCCTCCTGGCAGGTACACCGCCGGGGTCCAGCCCTCAGGCAGAACGTGCTCAGAGAAGCACAAGGCCGCCAGCCCAGCCGCGCCTCCGCACCCCTGCGGCAGGTCGGGGGCGATCTGTGGACACCACCCACCCCTGGTGACCAGGGCAACCCTGATGGGGCAGCAGGTAAAAGCCAAGTCCGACCCAGGGGGAGGCGAGGGGCTCAGCCTGGATGTCGGGACGGGGGTCAGTACCAGCACGACGGCCGCGGCCGGTCCCACGAAGGCATACAGCAGTCCCCCCTCCAGGGAGAGCCAGCAGCTGGGGAGGGAGACAGGCTGGTTAGCGGCCAGGCGTGAGCCCCCATCCAGTCACACCCTGGGCACCACCAGCTTCCCAGGAGGGCGGCGTGACGCTGAGAAGGGGCAGGAGGAAGCCAGGTGACCGCACGTTCTTTAGCTTCAGAACCCACGGGAGCCCCCAGGCAGCTGACAGACGAAGTTTACGGATGAAGAAGCAGGTCCAGAGCAGGGGACCACACAGCAGAGGGCCAGGCCGCCAGAGGAAGGGACCCTGACCGTCCCCCTCCCCCGACTCTCCCCCCAGGCCTGGGCTCCCCAACTTGCCTCACAGACCCTCCCCAATCTCACGTGCAGACCCTCTTTCCTGACGTGATGCCAAAATGTTGGGCTGGGTCCCCGGCCTGGACTTCCACCCACCCACTCAACCCAGGCCCTCTGCATCAGGGCCCCTGCTCACACCATGACCTGGGCCCTCCACCAGACTCGGTCACCAGCCCCAGCCTTACTTCCCCAAATCTCCTGGGCACCACCCAGGGCGTCCACAGGAGCCCTGAGCCCAGTGAAGGCTGCTCGGTTTCCTGCACGGCCACACCACGTGCCAAGTGCACAGCTCTCCACCCTTCAGAACCCGGCTGCGACACCCCGCCTCCTCCTGACGCACCCCTGAGCCCGGCAGGCTGGGTGCTCCTTCCTGTCAGCCCTGGGGACGGTGTTCGTACTTCCTTCCCAGTACTCACCCCACGGGTCCTCATTCGAGTGCAGGGGGCGCCTCAGGGCCTGGTCACGTCCTGTCCCCCTGGGGCTCTGCAGTGGGCCAGGCCTGCGCAGCCCTGCCGGCCCCTCCTCCTGGCTCTCGCTGCCCGTTCTTCCCCACATCCACAGCCATGGCCCCCTAGGCTTTGGCTCCTTTCCCCCCGTCTTGGGAAGCCACACGGCCTCCAGGATAACCCTGAGCTTCCTGGCTTGGCATTCGAGGCCCCTGGAACTGATCCAGCCGACCCTTCAGGGCCTCAGTGACTTCATCTGTGAAACGGGCACCCCCACCTGCCCCGCCTGCCCAGGGGCCATACAGCCCCCCTTATCCCCACACCGGCGCAGGGGCGCATCCCCTATCGTGCAGATGGGGAAACTGAGGCTCTGAGAGGCTAAGGCATCTGTCCAAGGCCATGGAAGGAGGAAATGAGGCTCCAACCGCCCCAAGCCGTGTTTCTCTTCACCCCGCTGCCCACTGCCGGGAGGAGCTGGCTGATGGGAGGCAGGTGCCTCCCCGGGGCCCGGCCTCCAGCTCCCGGGGCCCTCACTCTCGCCCAACCTTGACTCTCTCATCTGTGAGATGGGCGCCCAGCCAGCCCTCACCTCCTAGGGCAGGGGGAGGGTCTGGGGGAGCCGTGCGGCCTCCACCACGTCCCCACCGCCCCGACTCACTAGTTCATCGTGCTGTACCCTCTGGCCTTGGTAAATCCCACGGAAATGGCCACGACCAGCGCAGGAAGCCCTAGGGGAGGAGCAGAAAGAAAGGGTTGGTCTCCCCACTGCCCAAGGCCCCGCCCGTCTCAGGAAGGGGAACAAAACGCACCCCTGAAGCCCCTGAACAGAGGGTGACACTGAGCATGTGAGAAAGGGGACAGAAGGTGGACAGGATGAGGACCCACAGAAATGGGGGGGGCGCCGGATCAGCAAGTAAGATGGGACGCCTGGCCGCGTCTGAATTTCAGATAAAAAATGGGAAAACTTTCTATCAGAAGTATAGACCCAATACTGGATGGGGCGTCCTCATACCACAGAGTTATTCCCTCACCTGACATTCAAACACAACGAGGCAACCCCTTGGAGTGGAGGCCTGGAGGGAAGCTCAGAGGAGAGAGAGCTGCCAGGGGCCAGGAGGAGGGCCGGGTCAGAGAGGGGGGCCCCGCCGCCCGTGGGCCCCGTGGCGCTCACCCCAGCCCAGGCACAGGAAGCGCTTGCGGACCAGGCGGTTCCGGAGGCGGCCCGTCACGGCCATGTAGGACTGCCAGGCCTCGGTGAGCACCCAGCAGAAGGAGGACAGAAAGAAGAAGTGCAGGAAGGCGGCCACCAGCGTGCACACCACCTGAGCGGCGGGAGAGGCGGAGAGGTGCTCGCTCACCCGACCCCGCCTGCCCCGGCGACCCCGCCTGCCCCGGCGAGGGCCCAAGTCCAGCGTCCGCACAGTGACCAAATCAACTCCCCAGGTAGGACGCCAGCCAGCGCTCACCCGCTCCACCACCCTGCGACGGGCTGTGGTACATCGCGGTCCTGGTGGGTGCTTGCGCGACTCCACCCACCAATGCCAGGGACAGACACCCCTCTCCCCGGCTTCCTCACCCACTCACACATGCACCGAATGCCGCAGGAGCCCACCCAAAAGCCCCGGTGTGAGCCCACCCGCTCAGCAGCTGGTCCCCCGGAGGCCACACGGCGACAGCCTGGTACCGATGGTGGGCCGGGGCCGGGGCTTGAGCGGGCTCGTGTCAAAGCGCCAGTCCAGCTGGAGGCTACAGACACCGAGTCCCCACCCCTGGCCAGGTGACGGGCCCCTCCGGACTGAGCCACGCGGCTGCTGCGGCCAAAGGACAGCAAAGGGGTCCGCACGGCTGTGGCACCCTCCTCCCTAAGCTTCTGCGTGGAGGCTCACATCACCGCCACCGGCGCCCCCCAACCTGGGACGCGGGGGCGCGCGCGCGGCACAGCACAGGCCGCTTACCTTATTGCGGGTCTGGGTCTGCCCGATGAGGATGAGAGCGTTGGAGGAGATGATGGACAGGCAGAAGTTGATGAGGATGACGGACCGCTCTGAGCGGATGTACCTGTGCGAGAGGGTGGGCGGCCATGATCGGCGCCCGGAAGGGTCTCAGCTTCACAAGAACCGGGGTGCTGTGGCCACTAAGGCCAGCGCCCCCTCCTCCCTGCGGGCACCGCTGCCAGTACCAGCACCGTCATCCCCACCATCTCCAGCTCCACCACCACCACGTTCTCTCTCAGGGTCGCCGACTCCACCGGGTCCTGAACACAGCTCACAGGGAAGGAGGTGTTTGAAGACCGTGGGCCAAAACCTCAGAACCACAGCTGCCTCGGGGGAGGGGCTGGGCCAGGGGGCCAAGCACGCCTCCAGGGGATTCAGGACGGATGGTCTGGGCAGGGGCTGGTGGGGGGGGGCACTGGATGTTTCCGGGTCGCTGACCCTCTGGTGCCTCTGACCTTGGGCAGGATGGGGTGGTGGGGGGCAGGAAAGCAGAGGCCACCCCTCCCCCAATGGCCACATCGACCCCTCCTCGCTGGCCTCTGGCTGACATCGTGCTGCCCTTGGAGCTGACACACTGGGAATCTGGCTGGGCCCAGCGGGTGGCTGCTGGGCGGGTGACCTTGGCTTGACCCTCCCTGTCCTACTGTCCCAAACCCCTGCTCCTCCGGGCCCAAAGTGGGACGCTTGGGGGAAGGGAGTCTGTGCACACGTGTCCCTTGCCCCAGGGCTGGTGACCGGCAGCGACGGGGTCGCCCCACACCCCAGGGGCCAACACTGGTCAGACAGCACCCAGGGCACAGGGGTCTGTGAAGAGGCCTTGTGGCCTGGGGCAAGGGGTGTGGGGCAGGCGGCCCAGCAGAGACCCCCATCCTGACACTTGACCCCGGGCTTGGGGAGTGACCCTGCACATCCACGTGACGGAACAGACAACAGGCAGGGAAGTCATGATCTTGGGGTCCCCGTGGTCACGGGGCAGGGTGCTCAGCTGGGGAGTGGGCTCGGGGCGCACCTGCCAGCCCCTGTGAGCGGTGGTGCGGGCCCAGCGCCATGCAGGAGCAGGCAGGCCTGGCATCCCTGGCCTGCACCTGTGCCCCCGCCATCAGCGCCACGCAGCCTCCACGGAGCAGCCACCAGGGCGGGCGGGGTGGTGGCGACGACGGAGTGACAGGTGCTGCTAACTGGGAAGCTGGGGAGGAAGGATGCTGGGTCCCCGCCCCCCACGGCTGCCCTTGATGGGAGAAGGGATGCGACTCGACCCCAGTCAGCCCCTTCCTGGGAAGTGCCTGCACCGCCCGCTCCCCTCCCCCTCCGCTCCCCTCCCCCTCCGCTCCCCTCCCCCCTCCCCCCTCCCCTGGCCCGCCGGAAGCAGCACCTCCACACGGACACGTAGATGATGATGAGCATGAGCAGGGTCAGGGACGACACGCCGCAGCCCACGATGAGCGCCACCGACGGCACGATCGCCTTCTCCATGTTCTGGTGGGTTCCGGAGCCGGGGACAGAGAACAGGGTGAGGGGGCCCAGGCAGACATGCAGACTGAGGGTCCTGCAGGCCGTGGGGGATGCCGGGGGAGCCTTCCCCCGCCACCCCTGCATCCTCCGCAGGCGCCCCTGCCCAGCAGCCCTCGGCTGCCCTCCTGCAGCGCTCTGAGCCCCCCCCAACGCCAGCACCTTCTGGCCTGGGCTGTCCCCGGCGAGGGGTCTCATCCCCTGCTGAGGGCAGGGTCTTTGTCTGTGCCCCGCCCCGGCCCCACTGGTAGAATGAGTCGTGTGCCCAGCCTGGCAATACGCCCCCCACCAATCCCAGGGAAGGACTCCCCCACCCTGAGTCACAGGTGAGATCACGGAGGCAGCAGGCCCAGCGCCCCGCCACGGACAGCTCTCCCCGGCTCCGTGGCTCTGCAGTTCCGGCCGCGGGCAGAAGCCACCGCTCTCTGAAAGGGGCCCAGAGCTCCAGCTGCATCTAACGGGGCACTCAGCGCCCACCCCTCCAGACCTGGCCCCTCCCTGACAGCCGCTCCACCCACAGCCTGCACCAGGCGCTCATCCACCTCCTCCCTCCAGCGGGGCCCTTCCGTCTGGGCTGGGCCTCTGCCCTCCATGCGCCCAGGCCAGCCCCCGGGCTCTTCCCCAAGCAGGAGCCAGTCTCAGAGTCTCCCATGCCACCCCACCACGGCCCAAGCTGTGTCCGAAGGCCCCAGAGGCCACCAGGTCTGGCCCTGCCCCCCTTCAGCTCGTGAGACCAGCCCCCCGCACTGGGCTGCCCCCTCGTTCCCACTCAGCGCCTGGCTCAGCCATGCCCTCTGCCAGGAAGCCCTGCCCAGCCGTTGCGTGGCAGTGCCTCGGGCCGTTCTGGTCTTGTCCCCTCTCAGAGGGGCCAACGGACCCCACTGCTCCCCACCACGTGGCCCAGCGCAGCCCTAAGCACCGGCTGGTCCTTGCTTACGCATCCCTGTGTGCCCCGCGACGTGACCGCGTGAACCACGGCCACACCACAGCGCAGTGCCCGGCACACACGGCAGGCGGACCGCGTGTGCTTGCCGAGGAATGACCCAGGTCCCTCTGTGTCCAAAACCCAAAGACAAATGGAGGGACTGGAGAGAGCGAGTGCCCACCGCTTCCAGGGCTGGAGATGACGGGAAAGCTCGGCCAGGGGACAAGGGGCTGCTCGTGGGCTTCCCCGCCCCAGAGCTGACACCTTCCTGCCCGTCCCAAGTCTAACTTGGCCGACACCCTTCAGACCCCCTGCTGACCCCAGCACGTGGCAGAGCGAGACTCCCACCCACTTCCTAAAGCCACGGTGGCTCTTTCCGCCCTCAGATGCGACCTTCCACCTTCCTTGGGAGCCTAAGGTCCCGGGGCTCCTGCACAGGGCACCCCAGGGCCCACCCCACTTGACACAGCTGCCTCCCCCCCCCACCACGGTGACCGTGCTGTGCTCTCCATCCGAGGCCTGGACTGCCCTTCCCCACACCGGAGGTACCACCTCCCGCCCCCAGGTCCCTCTGCTGTCCCTCTGTCCCAGCCGTGTCCCATGGCTGGGGGTGCCTGTCTGTCCCTGCAGCCCCGCCTCCTCATGTCTGTGAGCCCCCTGTGGGCAGGCCTGGCGTGGACGCTCGGTCAGTGTGACTGGCTGGATGAATGGAGACCAGGAAGGCAGAGGCTCCGGGAGAATCGAGAAAGTCGTTCAAGGTCACCCAGGCATCCGCGATCCCCGGGGGCCTGGCCCGGGTGAGGCGCCAGCACAAACTTCTGCGTTTCCATGCAGGCGGTTGGAGGGCTCCGGGTTGCGGCCAGCACCCCTGAACTCACCCGGTAACCTCAGAGGCCCGGCCAGCCACGCAAGTCATGGGTGGCCGAGTAAGTGGCTCAGGCCTGCTTCGTGGCTGGCTCCGGCCCCGACCTCGGTGGCCATCTGCCTCCATCTGCCCTCATTAGGCCTGGCAGCCGCACGCCCGCCAGCTCGCCCACCTGCCCTCCCGTGCCCTCCTCCTCCTCTCTGCCTGGCTCATCCGTCACTCCTGACAGCCCTAGCCCTGCAGGTTCTCAACAATGTGGACAGGGGTGTCAGGGATCTCAAGGTCTTGTTGGGAGGGCTGGACCGGAGACCTTAAGGGTGAGAGACTGGTCCCAATCCACACAGAGATCAGGCAGAAGCAGGCCGGCCTCCTGCTGGAGACTGGCTCCCCAGCCAGGCTCCGAGCCACCCCAGGGCCTTTGCACATGCTGGTCCCGCCACCCAGCGCTCTTTCCCTGATCTTCACACGGCTGGCTCTTCTCTCGCCTTGGCTGTCACCTCCGCACACAGGTTCTCGCTGGACATCCAATCTGAGCCAGCCCCTCATCTCTCTGCCCGCCCCCTTGTCTTGAGTCTCTTCAGGGCACCAGCCCCTCCCCCCCACCTTTACTTGTTTGTCATTTACGGGGTTGTTGTCAGTTTCCACCACGTGAATTCCCTACCTGCAATCCTCTCCCAACTCTTACATGTCTCATGTGCCCTGAACACTGATTTCCTTCCTATGGTGCTGTCTTTATCCCGTCTGCGCTCCAACACCACACGTGGCTCACAGCTACCCACGCGAACGAGCCCTACTCCAACACTGCCTGACCCCTGACGCCGGGCACACGCTGAGCCTTGATTCCGGTCAGATCGGTAGCCCAGTTTGGGGCACGTCACGGAAGCGATGCCTCCCACAACTACGCCTTACAGACTGTTTACTACACGCCAGGCTGTGTGGCTGCTGTAAGTACCTCACCAGGTTCGGTCCCCACCAGGCTGAGGCAGGTGGCCTCGCCCCCTCAGATGTGACTCAGAGCAGTTACTCAACCCTCCGTGGTCACAGGCCTGCAGCGGCACAGCCGGGACCTGACACTCCGGCTGCACGCAGGCGGGGGATGCCTGCGTCTCATCCTCCTCCACTCCATGCCCACGGATCTAACCCTTCCCTGGCTCCTGGGCTGTGACCACAGCACCCCTTCTCTTCCGTCCTCTCTGGGGGCCTTGCTCTGGACTCTGGTCCCGAGACCACTCCATACCCCGAGATGCCAGCGGCCTCTGCCTGCTCAGACCGAATGCCCACGCCCCACGCACACACCCGACTCCGCGGGTGGAGACGGGCAGCATCCGCCCCACCCACAGCCCAGCTCTCCGCTGCCCCCACCCCGCCTGCTGGTGGGTTATTCTGCCCTCACGCCTGCTGGGATCCCTCCAGGACCCAAGCCCACCACCTCCCAGCCACCCAGCTCCCCGGACCTCGGGCTGAAGCTCTAGCTCGCCGGGCCCCCGCCCTGCCTGCCCGCCGAGCTCCACCCGATCTTCCGCTTGCTTCTTGCCTTTCTCCCCGTCCCTGGGGCGACCATCCCTCCTCCCCGCCAAGCCTGCTGGGAACTCCTGCTCACCCCTCAGGGCCCTACTCCGCACCTCCTCCTCGTGCCCGTCTCCCAAGCTACTCCTGGAAGGAAGGAGGCTGGCGCTGAGCCCCCAGAGCACCTCCTCCCTCCAGCCTGGGCTTGTCTCCCCGTCAGACCCCGTGCCCCTCGAGGGCCCGGTCGCAGGCACTCAGAGGGGTCGGCACAGCGTGATGGGCTGCAGGCCAGCAGTCTCCCTCTCCCTCTCGGCCCTTGCCCACTCAGCATCTCTGGGGCCCGAGCTGGCTGGGAGAAGAGAGGAAGGTGGCGACGGCTCTGAGAGCAGGTGAGCACAGGCGAGCAACCCAGCACAGGCCAAGCCCCCCCCCCCGCCCTCCCAGCATGCTCCTCTGAGCCACGCTCAGGCCTTCAGGGGGTCACAGGTCAGCCAGAGCCCACTACGGTGCCATCGCACAGAGGAGGAAACCGAGGCTCCGCGGCCAGGCAGCCGCCTGCCCTTGGTCCAGGGCCAGTGGGTGGCTCTGTGGCCACTGACGGCTCCCGAACCCTCAGACTCGGCTGCCTCTTCTGGGATGTGGGGATGGGGTGCCCCGACCTGCCAGCCTGCGCCTCACCCTCCCGTGCAGATCAGGCTGACACCAGATGCCCCTCTGACTGCAGCTGCTGAGCGCCCTGCCAAGCGAAGCCTTGAACCCTTCCGAGACCAAAGCTCTGCCGGCCCCTCCTGGCACAGGGCTCCCGTCCGCGCACCCTCAGAGGCGCCGCTACAGGTCAGCCCTTCCGAGAAAGGCCCCCTGGGCACCCCACTCCTCCACCCCCGAGTTCCACCAGCGCCAGCTGCTCACCCCTCACCCAACACGCTCTCCATGCCAGGTGGCCCTGGGCTCAGCCCCCGAGCGGGATGCCACCTCTCGAGGATGCACTGGCCCTGCCACGCTCCAGGCCCCGTCCGGGAGGGTCCCTGTCAACCGGCGAAGCCCTCGCAGCCACCCGGAGCGGCATGGGGCCATTTCCGTTTTACAGGTGAAGAAACCGAGGCTCAGAGAGACTGAAGGCCAGTCTAGGGTCACCGTGTGTAAGGGACAAGCCTGCATTTCAAGATTCGACTGGCACTGACCTCCTACAGGCCAGACCCTGGGTTGGGAGAGGGGATCTGGGCATGTGTCCCGCTCTGGAGCACCCCCCGCCCCCCAAGGAAGGGCAGCCCCCAAGGAGGGCCCTGCCCTGCTTGCTCCGGCCTCGCAGGGGACCCAGGAGGTCCCAGCCCCACTGGTTGCTCCCCTGTGCAGAAGGCCATCTCTTCTGGGGAGCCCCCAGCATGGCCCCGGCTGCTGCCTTCAGGGGCGGGTCCCCAGAATCAGCAACACCGACAGTCCTGTCACAGGGACAGCCTGAGGGGGAGGGCACACTGGGATCTGGGCCAAGACCACAGACCCCTCCAGCAGAGTCACCCCAAGACTCTGAGCAAGCCCCCCACCCCAAGCCTCGATTTCCCTGCCTGTCCATAGAAGGGTTAGCGGCAATGACCTCTAAGGTCCTGTCCAGCTCTGACCCTCCAGGGAATCCTGGCTGACAATATCGCTCTCTCTCCCCACGTCCCAGAGGACAGAGGAGGGGGGCAGACTGTTCTCAGAGAGGCCTGGGACCATCTTCCACATGGAAACTGGGGTTCCATGAGCAGAGAGCTGCGCTACCCCCGTCTGACGAGGGCCAGCCACCTCAAACACCCCCAGATCGGTGTCCCACTCCCAGTCCGCCCTCCATATCTGCCGCCTGAGGACACTTCCACACCAGGCCGGGGCCAGGGGCCTCAATGAGCAAAGACCCCTACCCTTTCCCTCCTCGGGGGGCCTAGTGACCCGGCTGGGGGATCCGGCTTTCCTAGATCCAGCGAGTGCGGCTTGGCCCTGGGCAGGAGCGCCCACCAGCCCCAGTTGGCCGGCCCCGGCCAGCAAGCTGGCCCCAGATGCTGTCGCCATAGAAACTGGCAGCCCCCACAAGAATCACGAGAACAAAAAGGAGGCCCCTGAGATGATGGGGCCTTCCTGGGGAGGGCTGCCAACCTGGGCCAAGCCCAGCACCCTCTCCACCCCCGGGACCCGTACTTGGGGACGCAGCTGCCTCCAGAGCCCACGGTCCACTTGGGGTGGGTGGGGAAGGACTCCAAGGAAGGTGGCAGCTCCTCCCCCTCCGTGTCCCAGGCAGGCCAGGAGCCTGCAGCCAGCTGGGGGAAGGAAGCCCACTAAGTGAAGGTGTCTACCCGCCTCTGCCAGGCCAAGCCTTCCTCCAGCCCCTAGGGCCGGGGGCCCAGACTGCCCGGCTCCCCTGAGGATCGGCTTCCTCCAGGGTCCTAGGCCCCCAAAGAGATTGGGTGGGGGACTCACTCACCCATCAGTCACTCTCTGGGCCCCGGCCTGGCTCCTCCCAGGTCAGTCCCCAACTCCACATCGCCACCCACTCAGCTCCCACCCGCCCTCTCTAGAGGCCCGGGCCCCGCCGGCCAGGCCACGGGGGGCGGCGGGGCGCAGCCGCCCTTCCCCACGCCGGCCCCGGCCCGGAGGCGACAGTCGGCCCCGGAAGCCCCCGCCCCGCGCGCCCCCGCCCCGTCCGCCCGCCCGCCGCGCGCCCGGTTGGGGTCTCACCGCGTCGGCGCTGAGCTGGGCTAAGATGGCGAAGGTGGAGAGCCGGTCACAGAGGCAGCGCGTCCGGAGGGCATCGAGGGGCACCGTGCGGCAGCCGCGCCACGACCAGGGCCCGAGCTGCGGGGGGGCGGGGGAGGAGGGTCTGGGGGGCGGGACACACGGGGGGAGGGGAGACAGGGGCGGCGTGAGCGGCTGCCGGCCGCGCCCGGGCCCCGCGTCCCCGGCCCGCGTCCGCACCTGCGCCCGCCGCCGTGCGCGCCCCGCCGGCCCTCGGAGCCCTGCGCCCCATGGCCGCCGCCGAGCCACGGGAGAGCGACTCGCGGGAGCGCGGGCCTGCGGGGCCGGCGGGGTGCCGAGCCCTGGCCCCGCGCCCGGAGAGCGCCCCGCCCCAGCGCTGGGCCGGGAGGGGCGCGTGGGCGCACGTGGAGCCGGGCGCCAGCTGGGGGGCGCGGCAGCCTGCGGTGCGCGCGCGGGCCGGGGCGGGATGAGGGGCGCCTCTGCGCCTCCGCCCCCGTCCCCCGCGTCGCGCTGGTGACCTTGGGACCACCCCGCTCCCACAGCCACCTCCCCCGGCCCCGATCGGCCTTCTTCCCGCTCCCCCCCCCACCCCGGGGGTTCGGGGAAGCAGCCTGAGCGTGCCCCCTGCCGTCTGACCCAGGGCCCTCCTGCTGTTTGCCGCTGGGGTGGCTCTGGTTTCCTTGAAACCAGCGCTTTTTAGGGCCTCAGTGCGCCGGACTGAACTGCTCTGCGAACCAGTCGCTGTTGCTCTAAGTCCCCCACCCCCATGCCGGCCCACTTGTCTGGCAGCGTCCAGCCAGGCGCGCCCGCAGAAGGTGCCCATGGAGTGCCCTCCCCAGGGCCCTGGGCCTGCAGGCTGGAGGGCTCCAGGCTGGAGACTGAAACCGCTGTTCGGGAGCCACAGCCGCGAGTGGTCTCCTTCTGACCCCAGGGCCGAAAAAGCCCCCTCAGCCCCCAAATAACTCAGACCCGGTGTCTGCCCCGGGACTTTGGGGGGGAAATTCCAGGTCTCTGCGGCAAGGGTCCACCCCCCGCCCGCCCTAGATCCCTCAGCCCCAGCCCCAGAAGGAGGGAGCTGTCAGCCTGTCTCCCCCATCCCAGGCCCTCTGTATGGAAGGCGGGCTGGGGGTGTGCACTCCCAGGGGAGCCCTGACCCCCACACTCTGAGCGGGCGTCTGCTCAACACCTGGATTTGCAAGCAACCATCCTGGGCTACCTCCTGGCTGTGTCACCTGGCAAGTCAGCTACCGGCCCTAGCTTCAGTTTCCTCATCTCTAAAATGGGGAGGAGACGGTCGGGAGGTTGACGGTGGGACACCGTCAAGGCCCCCCCGCCCCCCAGCCCAGCACCTGCAAGAACGTCTTTAGGAAAGCTTAGGGTCTCAGCTCTGGGCATCCCAGAACCCAGAGCTGCTTCTGTTGAATTTGGGATGTTATAAATCTCCTTTCTGAGCTTCAGGCCCCAGGGGAGAAGGGACACACTCTGGGCCGGTCGAGTCTGCTTTTCTCTCTTCATTTTCCCCCCAAGGGAAGGGCCTGCCCCTGTGTTACAGAGGAGAACTGAGGCCCAAGGTGACAGCTAGGCAGAGGCTAGGCCCTGGCTCCGTGGGGTGCATCAGGGCTCTGTGGCATCCCTCTCACTAGCACTGGCCCCTGAGCCCATGGGGGCCAGGGTTTGGGGGGCCCAAACCTCATCCATCGTAGGGGCCCTCATAAAGAATGCCACGGGAGGGCCCCCGGGGCTTCCACCTCTTCGGCTCCTGACCACGCCTCCGCCTGAGCCTTCCCACCTTGGCCCACCTGAACCCGTGCTGGCCCCGGGAGGAGCCGAGGTGTGCCTGACTACACAGCACAGCAGTGCCCAGGCAGGGCCAGGGCCAAGGCCACAGCCTTGACCGCAGCCCCTGGGATGGAGGCCAGGGGCTCGGCTGCCTGTGTGGTCCCACCTCCTGGGCCGCCATCCCGCACACCCGGCATCCCTGGCGTGGAGTGGAGCAGAAGTCAAAAGCTATTAAGGGCCCGGTAGAGACCTCTTCTCCCCTTCCTTCCTCTAGAAAAGAAGACCCCAATGACCACAGAACCAGAAACAAGACCTGGGGGATGGAAGGATCAGGAAAGGGAGTGCGGGGCCCTGGAGAGTCCTGGGAGATCCAGCGTGGTCCCCCCGCACCCTCAGCTGTGCTACGCACATCGCACTCCTGTCTCCCCTCATCCCCCAGCACTACGCAGAATGGGCACAGAGTGCTGAGCCCCAGCTGCCCTTGGTCCCTCCCGGCCCCAGAGCACCCCATTCTCACTCCTGGGGTGCGCGTGCAAGCCACTGACCAGACGCCAAGATGGCCAAGGAAGTGCAGGCCAGGAGTCCCCAAGACCCAGGACGCTCCGGGGAGGAGGCCTGTGGGCTGTTCCGGCCTGGAGACAGCGCCTCCCTCTCTCAGGCTTGTCCACAACATTGGCCACGTGCCCGCTCCTAAGAGCAGGAGTCTGTGGCCGGCCGGTCCTGGGTTCAAATCTCAGCTCTAGTGTTCTCACAGTCCAGCCACGACGCTGCCTCAGCCCTCCTACTCTGAGTGGGGGGGGGACCCCGAACCCATCTTTTCCGCCTGCTGAAGGCTGCTGGGAGGGTTGGGAAGGGACAGCACCCCAAGGGCCGGGGTGAGGGGAGCCAGGCTGGCTGGGGCCGGTAAGCTGGCAGGTTCCCAGGCAGTGCTGGCGGGTCTGCAGGGCGCCAGGCTGACGGCTGCTGGCCACCTCCTGGGAGAAGTCCAGCCCAGCCTGCTGGTTCGCCCCACAGGACTCCTGCTATGGGCACCAATTAGCTTATCAGTCTCCCAGGGGAGGCGACAACAAGGAGCAGGGCCCACCCCGCTAACGGGTTCGCCGGGGCCTGCCCCTGCAGCCTCAGGCCACGGAGGGCACGAGGAGGCGTCCGCCCCTGGTCCAGAGGACCAGCTGCTGGGGCTGGCAGCCTGGGAGGTGGGCAGCTCCTGGGCTCACCCAGACCCTGCAGGACCTCTGCAAGCTCCCTGGCCTTGGCCCCTCCCCACTCCATGGTCCCCCTGGCTCTGGCAGGCCATTGACACGTGACACAGGGACAAGGACCCTCTCCTCGTCCCCTCCCCCACCTCACCTCAATATTAATCGCTTCCTGTGCATTTTATCATTTAATCTTTGCAATAATCCTCAACTCAGCTGTGTAGATAGAGAAACTGAGGCTCTGAGAAGTGGTGTGATTGCCCGAGGCCACGCAGCAAGACAGCAGGAGGGCCAGGATTCCAGTTTTTTATCTGTCTGACCAACCCACAAGGCCTACAGTATTTGAGCCACTGAACTCTGCGGAGCAAATCTGAAGGGACCCTCAAGGATGGCCCAAGGCCCAGACCAGGCGGAGGGGGGGGGGCCTGCCTCAGGCCCATCCCACACCAGGGCAGAGCTCGGTCAATGGAGCTCTCCCAGGCCATTAGCTGTGCTTTCTGTGTTGCGCTGGGCATCAGTTGAGGGCTGGCTGGAGCAGGACAGGTGGGCGGTGGTCCCTGACCCGTGGACCCTCGCTTGCATCGTAGGCACACCCTGAACTGGGAGAGGTCAGGGGACCCCCAGCCCTCTTTCTTCAACAAAACCTCTAGGACGTATCCTCTTATACCCACAACATCTGGAAGTTCTTCACCGTGTCTGACCGAAATCCCTCCTGCTGCAGGTGACACCTGTTGCCATCTCTGCAACACGGGCAGGCTGTTCCCTCCTCACACACTCCCACACGTGGGAGACCATTGGTCGCCTCTCCACTGAGCTTCAGAAACTTGGAATATCTGGGGCACAGAGCCACGCCCCCTCCCAGGCCCAGGCCCGAGGAATCTGGGTCAGTGACACCCACCTGCGCCTCCCCACCCCCAGGTCCAGGGCGAGAGAAGGAGCTGGAGCCGGGGCCCCTGCCAGCACGAGGAGGGCGGGAGCCCCTCCCTGCCTGAGTTGACGGGAGGTTGCAGGGGGCCCTGGGCCCCTCAGATCAGAGCTCCCAGAGAAAGCCTGTGCCTCCCCCATCGACCGGGGCCCCCAGGAAGGTCCAGCCATCACCCACCCTCTGCAGGCCACCAGTTCCTCACCGCAGGCTCCTCCCACCCTGCTCCTAGCAAAGCCCCCGAGTCACCAAACCCAAGGGACAATTTCCCGTCCCTTTTGCTCCACTTCTGAGCTGGCACCCCTCCACACGGGTCCCCACCGTGCGTCCTGACCCCGAGCTGAGCCCTGAGTTTCCTCTGCCGCCCCCGACCCCTTGGACGCCTTGGGGTCAGTCCTGAACACACGGTGCATCCTCCCTCCACCACCACGCCACCCTCACCCACCCACCTCGCTCCCTGGGCAGCTGCCTCCTGCTCCGGCCTCCCCGGCCCCAAGTGCTCCTTGAGAAAGTGTTAGGCCAGTCACCGCCACGGTGAGCGCGGCCCCTCCGGTGGCTGTCCGTGCCCTGCACACCGGCCAGCTGGGTCCGGCCTGGACGGCTCCGCCTCCACGGCCACAGCCACGGGCCAGCGCCCTGGCTCTCACGGCGAGGCCGTCCCTGACCCGTGGCCTCCATCCGTGGGTCCTGCCACCTCGGCCCGGTTCTCCCGCCACGTGTGATGGCCTGATGCTCCCACCTGCATCCTCCTCTGGGAGGGCAGGACTGGGGCCTGGCTGCCTCACCCCGCTGCCCGCACCCCAGTGGGGTCGGAGTGCTCAGCCAGGACTTGCTATGGGTGGACAAGCAAGGCCCCTCTTTACCGCTCCAACCTGGAGGCCGCCTCCAGGACCCTCCCTCCCTCCTTCCTTCTCATACCTACAGACCCATCTGCAACTGACCTTCCTTGCACGATGCACTGAGAGTCTCCCTTCTGCTCCCCACGCTGTGGCTGCCACCCTGGTGGGACCCACCACTGCCAGCCTCCGCCCTGCCCTCCACCGCCTGTCCCCGCGCCACCATTTGAAATATCCCAGGACGCGTCATCCTCTGCTCAAGACCTTCCCCCGGCTCCCTCCTCACTCAGGGACCCCCAGCCCCTGGGGACTGGCCACCCCCTCCCTGAGCCTCCCCGCTCTCCCCCTTGAGCCTCCCCTCCAGCCACGCTCAGACCGCGAAGCCCAGCTCCCCGCAACTTGCGCCCAGTGCAGACCCGCCTCACTCAGCGCCTGTCCCAGAGCCACAGCCGTAACCTGGTGCCCAGGTGAGTGGCTCAGAGCAGGCAGCCGGGCTCCCGCCCCGCGCAGGAGACCCCGCAGGGACCTCCCCTGGGGCCCAGGCTGGGTGGGGGCCAGGGCATGTCGGAGGCCCTGGGAGGAGGCTCGGCCTATGGTGCCCCTCCGTCCCGGTCCCTGCCGTGCCCGGACGTGCTCGTCCATCCCCGCCCCGGGAGGAGGAACTGGGCACCTGAGGCCTGTTCCCACCTCTGGGCCAATTCCCTACCGGCCACTAAGAGCTGAGCTGCCTCCCCTATGAAGTGGGCATAAATCCTCCCCCACATGCTGTCCAGGGAGACCACAGGGACACAATGCCCAGCACAGGCCCCAGCACACTCGTGGGACATCAGGGGACAGTAACAGAGGGTGCGTGGAGAGCCCCCCGCCGGCCCGCTGAGCCACGGCCTCCGCTGCATTCAGGATGCCTCCTGTCGGCCCACGAAGCAGGTGCTATTATGGGACTGTGTGCATCAGGGTCCCCTGGGGTTTGATGGGCTAATTCACACTGGAGTGTGAGTGACTCAGGTGTCCCCCCACACAGCAGAGAGAAGCCAGAGTGGGCACAGCTCACCCCAATGAGGGAACAGGGAGTGGGTAAGGTGTCTCTGCAGGCAGGGGCTTCTAGGAGCCCCTGAAAACTCCTCAGACTGGCCGTTGTGCTCCCCAAACCATGCATTCCAGGCACAAGCCCTGCTGAATCACACTTCACACATCCAGGGTGCCTACCTCCCACCTCCGCCTACTGACCTCTGACCCACAGACCAAGGCTTGTGCTGAGCCTCCTCTTCCAGGGAGCCTGCCTGGATAAGCCGTGAGTTCCTGAGTGTTGCACCTGGCTCCTCCAACAGGTCCTACCCTGCCGCCGTGCTGGGGCTCCCTTCTTGGGTCCTACCTCACCCAGCGGCTGGAGCTCATCATGACTCCCAAGCACCCCCTCACCCCCACTATCCCAGCCCTGGCAGCCCTGCCTCCATGCGCCAGCCCAGAGGAACCACCGGTGACTCAGAACACAGGCGCCCTCTCCTGCCTCCAGGCCTTGATCTTGACCAGTCCCTCTGACCACACACCCGCCTGCCCCCTGGCTGACTCAGCCTCGTCCTTCGGGGCTCCCCCGGGGCATTGCCATCTCCAGGAAGTCTCCTCAGCCTCCTGCTCTGTGCCCAACCCCCTGAGCTGAGACCTGAGTTTCCTCTGCCACCCCCGACCCCTTGGACGCCTTGGGGTCAGTCCTGAATACACGGTGCATCCTCCCTCCACCACCACGCCACCCTCACCCACCCACCTCGCTCCCTGGGCAGCCAGAGTGGGCACAGCTCACCCCAAGGTGAGCTGGTCACTGGCCTGTGAGAACCCCCAGGGCGAGCCCAGGTGAGCTCCATCCCCTCTTGGCTCAGGGCCCGGGGGCAATGCTTGTGGCGCTGGGGACCCTGGGGGATGGATATCCACCTGACCTGGGTCTTGCTGAGTGCATCGCCAGGTGAGAGCCATGCCCCCGCAGGCCTGCGCCCCTGCGCATGTGGGGCTGGCTCTCGCGCCGCTGATAGTGTCTCAGGCTGGCTCAGCATCTGTGGCGCTGTGGCCAGGGCCTCCAGGGCTTCTCACGCTCCCCACGATGCCAATCTCCTGGCTCCCAGCTGGCACCAGCCACGCTCCGAGTCAGGGCTTCCGGCCGCAGGCCTGCCCCCAGGCTAGCAACCTGGCCATCGTCAGGGCTCAGCGGCTCTTCGCCTGACCCACCCCACCCACCTGGGCAAGGCCCCTGGGGCCCCTGAGCTCCCCAGCCTCGCAAGGAAGTCATCTGGCCTGGGAGGGCCAGGGCCCTGCTAAACCCCAGCCTACCTGCCACCTCCTCCCATCTCAGAGCCCGGCACCGCCGGAACCCTCCCTGAGCCCTTTGCCCCTCACTCAGACCCTCGCCTGGTGCACCTCTGGCCCAGCTCTGTCCAGCCTGTCACCTACCCCTACCAGCTGAGGGGCCAGCGCCTCGACACCCCACCCCCTCACGCTCCAGCCGCTGGTGCAGCTGGGGCTCAGGCTGGTCCATCACTCACTCATTCAGCAAGCGCGTCCCTCGCCCGCCTGCTTAGGCCCTGTGCTGGGCACTGGGCACCTCCACAGGCACTTCCCTGGCTCTAGGAGACCCCAAACCTCACCACCCTCAGCTGGCCCAGCTTTGCCTCCTCCAAGACACCCTCCCAGACTGCGTGGCCTCGTGAGCGCTCCCCTCTACCCTCCACCCCGCCCTCTCATCTCCTCGGGCTGGCGTCTGACCCTGTCTGCTGCAGTCTACCTCCAACACTGTGCCATGGGAGCGTCCTGGTTCCCATGGGGGGGGGCTTCAAATCCCCCAAAGAGCTGAGACCACCACCACCTTAACTGTCACCACAGCCTCCACCCTCATGGCTCTCACTGAAACTACCACCAACATCAGTAACATCACCATCACCATCACCACCACCACCATCAACATCAATACCAGCACCATGTACCAGAGAAACGCAAATCGAAACTACAGTGAGGTATCACCTCACACCAGTCCGAATGGCCACCATCAGAAAATCCACAAACAATGCTGGAGAGGGTGTGGAGAAAAGGGAACCCTCTCGCACTGCTGGTGGGAATGTAAATTGATACAGTCACTGTGGAGAACAGTATGGAGGTTCCTTAAAAAACTAAAAATAGAACTACCATATGACCCAGCAATCCCACTACTGGGCATATACCCTGAGAAAATCATAATTCAAAAAGAGTCATGTACCAAAATGTTCATTGCAGCACGATTTACCTACTGTATAGCACAGGAAACTCTACTCAGTGCTCTGTGGTGACCTAAATTGGAAGGAAATCTAAAAAAGAGGGGATATATGTATACGTGTAACTGATTCACTTTGCTGTACAGCAGAAACTAACACAACAGTATAAAGCAGCTATACTCCAATAAAAATTAATATAAAAATACAATTACTACATTGAAAAAGAAACAGCATTACATTATCAACAGCCCCACCACCAGCATCAAGAATGACACAATAATACCACCACCATCCACATCATCAGACCATCATTACCACTGCGTCACCACCATTGCCACTACCAACACCACCAATATCATCAATACCACCACCACTTCCACTCCATCGCCACCATCCCCACTACCAACACCACCACCATCACCACCGTCACCACCACCAACACCATCAGCACCACCATTACCACCATCAGCAACATCATTAACACCGCCACCACCACCAACAGCACAATCATTACTACCACCACCACCACCAACGTCATCAGTACTGTCATTACCACACATCACTGCCATCGCCACTCCCAACACGATCAACTTCAACGCCACTATTATATTATCAACAGCACCACCATCGTCAGCATCAAGAATGACACAGTCATACTACGACCGTCACCATCATCACCATCACCATCATCACCACCACCACCATCATCACTAAGACAGTCATTACTCCCACCATCACCATCACCATCACCATCACCAACATCACCACAGTCATTACTCCCACCATCACCATCATCACCATCACCATCACCACCACCACCACCATCACTACAGTCATTACTCCCGCCATCACCATCACCACCACCACCAACATCACCACAGTCATTACTCCCACCATCACCATCACCATCACCATCACCATCAATATCATCATAAGTACCACTACCATTTCCACTCCATCTCCACTATCCCCACTACCAGCAACACCATCACCACCACCACCACCACCATTATGTTATCAATAGCATCATCATTACTACCACCCTCACCATCATCTCCACTACCAACGCTAACAGCAGCAACAATAACACAACCATTATTACCACCATTGCCACCACCACCACCAATCACACCATCAGCAGCGACACTACCATTGCACCAACATTATCATCACCACCACCGTCACCATCTTCACTACCATCAACAACACACCATTTCCAATGCCGTCACTCTCACCACCAATACTACCACCACCAACAGCACAATCATCATTGCCATGTCACCACCATTTCTCCATCTTTTTGGTCACCACAATTACATGATCACCATGGTCACCAGCCTCACCTCCGCTGTTAGCAATACCACCCTGACTGCCATCACCTCTGAACCGGCACCATGTCTGTGGACCAACACTAGGGTGATGGTAACCCCCATCACCAACACTCAACCCGCCACGTCCAGGGCACCGTGTAGGCGGGACCCATCTTGCAGGAGGCCTCACCACCAGCCCCATCAACCATGATGGGCTGAACCCAGGCAACCACGCCATTGCCATTATCCATCCCACCCGTGACCACACCCCACCCTCCAGGCATCTCCTATCTCACCTGCCTCCCAGGATGAACCTCAAGTTTGTTTCATCATCCCCCATTTCCAGGTGCCTCTGCACCAAGGCCAAGACACCCACGGTCACCCTGCCCTCTCTGCCAAGTTTTCCTGTGTCTACCCCACATCTTGCCCTCCCGCATCCCTAGTCAGCTCCCTGCAGAGATGAGGACATTAGTCCCTGCCCTCCCAATACCACACCAGCAAACCACTGAGCCGCCTGGCAAGCTGGGTTTTTTTTTTTTTTTTTTTTTTTTTTTTTTTTGCGGTACGCGGGCCTCTCACTGCTGTGGCCTCTCCCGTTGCGGAGCACAGGCTCCAGACGCGCAGGCTCAGCGGCCACGGCTCACGGGCCCAGCCGCTCCGCGGCATGTGGGATCCTCCCGGACTGGGACACGAACTCGTGTCCCCTGCATCAGCAGGTGGACTCTCAACCACTGCGCCACCAGGGAAGCCCCAAGCTGGGGTTTTGATTAAGACTTTCCTGCCTCAGGAAACTAGCAACTGCACACCCCGAGCAGAGGGGAGAAAGTGTCTCGAGGGAGGAGGGTCACCGTGCGCCCTCCAGGCCCGTCCCAGTGGCAGGGACCCTGCAATCCCCCAGCCCTGTCCTCACCAGGCCTTCAAGATCACTGGGGCCATCCGGGTTCAGGGCTTTGCAGGGTCAGGACCCGCAAAGGGCTGTGGGACCCGCGCAAGCCTCTCGAGCACTCCGAACCTCAGGCCTCTTGCGTGAGGTCTGGGGCCTGGTCTGAACTTGGAGTGAACTTTTGGCAGAAGGACCAGGCCCAGAGCAGGTGCCCAGGAAGTGTCACTCTGTCCTTCCAAAACCCAGTCCCATTCTGCCTGTGCTTGATTACCTCAAGGCCAGAGAGCTCACCCCTCTCTGCTCCTAAAAAGAGGAGCTGGCGGAGGCCCCCAGGCCCACCTCTCACTGGACCCCTTGTACCCCAGCACCCCAAATGCTCTCTGCCTCGGTGCCTTTGCACATACTGCGCCTTGGGCATGGGGGGCCTCTACTACCCTCCTGCCCCGGGACTCCAGCTCACCCTTCACCATCAGCCCAAGCTCCCCCTCCCCAGGAAGCCCATTCCTAGAGGTGGCCCCTTATTCTCAGCACGTGGGGCAGCCGTGCCCCATCCCCCTGCCCCCGAGGGCACGTGCTTTGCCTGAGTGGCTCACTGCTGTCCCCCCGCAGGCTTCTTGGAACGGGGCGGGGGTGGGGGTAACGACAGCGTCTACTTGCTGAGCATTTCCTGGTCCAGCTCCTTAACACAACAGCTCGTCAAGGAATCGCAGCCGCCCCTTGGACAGATGCAGAAACTGAGGCTCAAGGAGGCTAAAGGGCTCGCCCACAGTCACCCGTCAGTGAGAACAGGGCCAGGACTGGCGTCCAGGCTGGAGGTTAGAGCTCTGCCCCGTCCGCCATGTCACACAGGGCCCCGGACATGTGCCAGGTGAAGCACCTCCCATCTGACACGACCGCGCAGGGAGCGGATGGAACGACCCTGTGGCACTGTGGGAAGAGCAGGGCAAAGGCCTGGCAGCCCGGGCGTGCGGGGGACTCTGGGAGGATGCGAGGCAGACGGGGGCCCTGCGGGAGGTGGCAGGGTCTGGGCAGGGGCAGCCCCCGCACTGACCCCTCCTCCTGGGAGGACGAAGGGGGCCCAAGTGCTGGGCGTGGGTGAGTGCTCAACCGAGGGCTGACGTCACTATGAAGACACGGAGCTCGGGAACATCGAAAACAGAAGGACAGACAGACAGATGAAATCCCTGCCAGGAGCGGCCTCGAGTACCTCTGTCTCCAGCCAGGCCTGGTCCTTCCCGGAGAGGCCCCTGCTCTGTCCTCACCTGCTCCCTCCCTGCACCAAGTGGCCCAAGAGGCAGCTGTCCCCCTCCCCCTAGGCGGCCCCTCTTGGAGCCCCCAGGTCTCAGTGGAGGAGGGAACTGAGCACCCTCCCCACTTCCTGGCACTGCCCCGTGCGCTCAGGGCCCGGCACTGACCTCCCTGTGGGCGCCCCCTCCTCCCTGAGGGCAACGCCAGGCTCTCCTCCTTGTCTCCCCAGCGCCGCCATCACCAGTGCGGGCACAGGAGGCAAGGAGGAGGCGAGGCCTTGAAGGGGCCCCGCCCAGCCCCAGGCCCCGGCGGTGCCACACTCCGCTGACCCCTCGGCCACTTGACCAGGGAAGACAACGTGGTTGACTCAACCTGCCCCCACCCGCAGCTGCCCGGTGCACCCTGGCACCCTCCCAACACCGAGCCACCCAGCACTGCCCGGCGTGGCCCCTGCTCCCATCCAGCAGCCCCCGGCAGCTCAGGGCTGGCCACATCCTGTGCCTCCCCTGACCCATCAGCCCCGGCGCCTCACCCTCGAGTCTCCATGGACACCACGCGCATAGGGGCGCACACCCACACCACTGACACAGGGGCACCCAGACACACGGGGCCCTGCATTGGTGGGAAAGCACAGGGATGGGACGCAGCTGGACACGCCTAGCAGGAGACTCGTGGGCCCTGACTCCGCCCCGGAAAGCCCCCCACGCTCAGGAGACCCCCCCGACCCTCGAGCACACGTCTGTGATGCTCCCAGCCTGCTCCTGGCACCGGACCCTGCCCCCCTCCCCAGACGCGCCTCACCAGGGCACCACTGGCCCAGCAGTGCTCTTTCCAGCCGGAAGAAGAAGAGGGCGAGGGCAGGGGCCGTTAGAATGAGCCCTCCCGAGGGCTTCCTGTGCGCCCGCTGGGCGGGGGAGGTGGCCGGCTGCATGAGGAGACCCAGGCCCTGCGCGGCGGGCCTCACACTCTGAGGATACACGGAGTTGCTGCAAATGGGGGTCAGAGCTGGGAGGAAGGGGACAGGGCTGGGGATGCAGAAAAACAGGCAGAAAGGCCTCCAGGAGCAGGTGGCTTTTGAGGCTGGAGAAGAGCGCACGGGGACCACGGACAAAGGCGCCAAGTGTTCCAGCGGCACCAAAGCGGGGAGTGGCGAGGGGCCCATGGGGCGGCCGGCGGTGGCTGCGGAGCTGGGCTGCCAGCAAGGCAGTGGGGACGCTCACTGCCCCAGGTTCAGAGCACAGCTGCTGTCCCTGGGCCGTGACCTCATGGCTGTCTGTCCCTTCCAGCTCCCAAAGCCGGCAGGGAACACGCAGGCCCGGGGCTCAGACGCCCCTCGAAGAGAGGGCAGGCCCACCGTGGGCCTCTGCCAGCCCCCCTGCTCCCCAAGGACGAAGTAGGGGGCGGCTCAGAGAAGGGACGGGCGCTGGGGTAGGGGCTGGGCTGAGTCCAGAGCAGAGGCTAGGACGGGTGGGTGGTCTCGCCTCTGGGAGCAGCTCTGCACCCCTCCCCCAGCCCCAGCCCCCATCCAGGTGGGGGGAGCACAGCACGTCTCCCCACCTCCCTCCCGTGCTCACTGGTGACGTGGATCCCGAGGCCCTACCCAGGCCACCAGGGAGGCCTTCTGTGTCGAGCCGTCTCCTACCCCATCCCCCTCCGTGTCCCCCTCTGCCGGCCTCCTCTGCCCCCATCAGGAACCAGCCGGCGTGGGAGAAATTGGGCTGGGAACCGGCTGCTGACAGCGACCTGGGGACCCTGCCAAGACTCCCTTCCGCTTGCCCCCCTCGGCCCTGGCCCCTCACCGCCCTCTCCAAGGAAACCAAGGATGGGGGAGGGGCAAGGCTCTTAAAGGGACCAGGACACGTACTTGGGCAAGGAACCCAGGGAGGGGGCTGGGCCTGGGTCCTCAGCGTCCCCCAGGACAGCTGCACCCAGCAGGGCTGGGGGTCGGCACGGGCGGGGAGAGGGCGACCCTGGGCTTGTCACTCTGAGCCCCGGTCCTCAGCCGGACAGAAACCTTGTGTGAGTAAACGAGAGGGTTCTGAAGGTGCCTGGAGTGGGCTCAGGTTTCGGGAAAGGACCCCACAGACTCTGCGGGAACATCACGCCCTCCACCAGCCTGTCCCAGCATCTGCTCTGCTGGCTCAAGTTACAGAGTAAGGGTGCCAAGCGCCCCAACCCGACTGAAGAGGAGGCTGTTGCAGGACTTCTCAGAGCCTTCATTGACTTGAGTGTGGGCCCAGGAGCACGAGACACAGTGGGCATAGGACCCTGCCCTCCCTGGAGCCCACGCGGGACTGGTATCGGGCAAAACACCTCCCGAAAGAAACGCTGGCGCCGCAGGACGAGCACCGTGGAGCGCGTGTGGCCCAGGCCTGGCCTGGCCTGGCCTGACGTCCCCACACCGGGCCTCAGCTACACCATTTCCAAGTGAGGGCAGAGCAAGTGATTCCCGAGGATCTTGCCAGCTCTGACTTTTATGCTCTATGTAACTCTTGTCTGTTTTTAAAAAGGAAACTGCAAAACATTTGCAGCTTCTACCAGTGAGAGATCCAGGGAGCTGTCCTTTCAGAACCACAGAACTTAACTCCAGGGATGTGCTCCTGCCCTTCATCAACCCCCGTCACCACCAGCCCATCCTCCCTGCACCCATCCTCCATCCACCCACCCATCCACCCTCCATCCATCCATCCACCTACCGACGCCCCCATCCTCCACCCCCCATCCACCCCTCCATCCCCCTAAACATTGGAGAATTCTGCAAAGTCCCCCTTTCCCTCCTTAACAGCCCTGCTCCCAAGGCCCTCATTGCCACTGGTCAGGCTGGCGTAGGGGTGAGGGGGTGAGGGGGGGTGGCCTTGAGCCTCGCTGTGAGCAGTCGCCTCGGCTGTAAATGTTGAGTCTGTGTGTGTGTACAGCTGGGGGCGAGGTAGGAGGGGGTCTGCCCTGTGGGTGGAAGCCTCTGACTCAGACTTTCCAAGACGACTGTGTCACATGCTGGACTGTTACGTGTGGCTGGAAGAGGAGGCAGCCCTCCACGCACATGACACGTGAACGACTACACGTGAACATGCGTGATGACTCCAGATGAGACACAGGGTAGGGCTCAGCGTGGGACCAGGGTCAGGGCTCAGAGTGTGACCAGGATCAGGGTTCAGCAGGTGACCAGGGTCAGGGCTCAGCGTGTGACCAGGGTCAGGGCTCAGAGTGTGACCAGGGTCAGGGCTCAGAGTGTGACCAGGGCCAGGGCTCAGAGTGGGACCAGGGTCAGGGCTCAGAGTGGGACCAGGGTCAGGGCTCAGAGTGTGACCAGGGTCAGGGCTCAGCGTGGGACCAGGGTCAGGGCTCAGCGTGGGACCAGGGTCAGGGCTCAGTGTGTGACCAGGGCCAGGGCTCAGAGTGTGACCAGGGTCAGGGCTCTGAGTGTGACCAGGGTCAGGGCTCAGCGTGTGACCAGGGCCAGGGCTCAGAGTGTGACCAGGGCCAGGGCTCAGCGTGTGACCAGGGTCAGGGCTCTGAGTGTGACCAGGGTCGGGGCTCAGCGTGTGACCAGGGCCGGGGCTCAGAGTGTGACCAGGGTCAGGGCTCTGAGTGTGACCAGGGTCGGGGCTCAGCGTGTGACCAGGGCCGGGGCTCAGCGTGTGACCAGGGCCAGGGCTCAGCGTGTGACCAGGGTCAGGGCTCAGCGTGTGACCAGGGCCAGGGCTCAGCGTGTGACCAGGGCCAGGGCTCAGAGTGGGACCAGGGTCAGGGCTCAGCGTGTGACCAGGGCCAGGGCTCAGCGTGTGACCAGGGCCAGGGCTCAGCGTGTGACCAGGGCCAGGGCTCAGCGTGGGACCAGGACAAGGGCTCAGCCTGGGATTGGGAAACTAGGCTCCTTCAGTGACCGGGGCCCAGTCATGGGTCAGAGATCACTGCTTCTCAGCTGATGGTCGCTGACGGCTCTCACCCCCCACTGGCACGCCCCCCCCACAGAATTCTGCAGACACGTGAGACCCTTTCTCATCCAAACACACCCAAACACAAGCCCACACCAGCACAGACCTGATCCCTGGGCACACTGGTGGAAACAGACCTGGGGCCCTGTCCCTGGTCCCCATTTCAGGTCACCTGGGAAACCCTTGGCTCCTTTGAGCCCATTTATGTGAGAAGGGGCCCCGCCCTGCGGCGGAAGGAGGTGCTGTCCCGCACAGAGCGGGGGGGGGGGGGGGGGGGGGGGGGGGGGGAGGGGAGGGCGGGGGAGGGGACAGAGCCAGCCCCCTCTCCCGTGGCCCCTCCCCCGTCAGCCTCTGGGTCCCCAGCTGTCCAGCTCTGCACCAGACGCCTCGTCCCCACTCTGAGCTGGACCACGGTCCTTCTGGGGCCGCAGATTCCCCAGCGGCAACAGGAACAGTCAGCAGGGCTCCCAGGGCTGCACCCAGAACTGAGCGGGGAGCTTGTGGGCAAAATGCACTTCAGGGGGCTTCAAACACAGCACAGCTGTTGTCACCTTCCCACTGTGCTCGGGGCCCTGGAGCGAGGTGCAGAGAGCTTAACAATCCCATCTATCCAGAGGTGACCAGCGGTGGGCAAAGCAGGCCTGGGGCAGTGGGTGGGCTCCCCACACCTGAGGGAGGAAGGGCAAGTGGAGCCCACGGCCAGGGGTGAGCACCCCACGGACCTGGCCGCTGTCCTTTCCCCCACTCTGCTCTCACACGCCACGGGGATGGAAGGCTGAGGCTTCTGGAGGGTGGAATCTGCCCCAGACTATGCAGCCCCAAAGGACAGTGAACTTGACACTGGGCTGGCCAGACCTCTCACGACCTGCTGCCCTGGGAGAGCAAAGGGGACAGGTCCACCTCTCTGGAAAGCAACTTACTACCAAGACCTTGAAATGGTCTGGGGGACTCAAAGCCAAGGAAACAAACAGAAATGTGAGCGGCGCTGTCCAAGCGAGGATGCTGGGCCGCTGGGTGAACCAGGCACCGCCGGGGAGCTGCGGGCAGCCTTTGAACAGCCTGTTGGGAGGGTTTCTGGGCTGTGGGGAGGGGCTTGTGCTGACATCAGGGATGGACTGCAGCCGCTGCACAACCTCCCACGACGGCCAGGGGGTCCAGCCTGGGTACTGTGAGAACGTGGGCCCTCTTTCTTGTTTTTTCTTTTTTCACCCTTTTCCGTTCTGATACCCCATTTTGTACAAAGAGTTTATGCCGCTTGCGAAATCCAGAGAAAAACAGTCGACGACAACCAAAGCCAGAGGGCCAGTTTCCCAGGGTTCCAGGGTCCGCCCCAGCTCTCCCCCAGCCCAGCTCCCGGCCCCAGACCCTGTCCTCACACCCTCAGAGCCAGAGTGGGAAATGGCAGTGCAGTCTGCCCTATGGCCCTGCACACTCCCTGCACACACGGGGCCTTTGCACTGCCTGTTCCTTCTGCCAAAATGCTTGTCCCCAGACACCCATGTGTACAGTGCTGTGTCAGGCCTCTGCTCAAACACCACCCTAGAGAGGTTTCTGTGAACCTGCTCCGAAAGGCACCTCGCCCCACCTGCCACTAGATCCACTGCCTCCACTTCTTGGCACGTGGCACGCCCTAACAGTTTCACAGGGATCTATACGTTCCTAATTTCCTGTTCCTACTCATCAGGCACAGGAGAAGGCTGAGGGCCAGGACCTTGTAGAGGAGTGCCTTCTCAGTGGTCAGTAATCACTGGGGGATAGGTGGGTGGGTGGGTGGGTAGATGGGTAGATTGGTGGGTGCGTGGGTGGATGGATGGGTGGATGGATGGATGGATGGGGGGGTGGATGGATGGATGGGGGGATGGATGGGTGGATGGATGGATGGGTGGATGGATGGGTGGATGGGGGGGTGGATGGATGGGGGATGGATGGGTGGATGAGTGAGTGGATAGGTAGATAGGTGGGTGGGAGGATAGGTAAGTGGGTACATAGACGGATAGAAGGGTGGGTGGGTGGATGGATAGATGGATGGATAGATGAATGGGGGATGGGTGGATGGATGGGTGGGTGGAGGATGGATGGATACATGATGATCACATCCCTCCCCAACAGTTCCCATAGTTCCTGACACACTGCCCCTACAAACTGGCCCCATGGCCCTTGCAGCCTCCCTGCAGCCCTGCACCTCTCTAACTGCCTGTTCTTCCTGGCCACGGCCCGTGTTCCCCCTGTACCTTCCGACCTCCACACTTCTGCTCAAACTGTGCTTCTGCCCGAGACCCCTCCCTCACGTTCTCTTCAGGGAAAAGGTGTCCTCCTTGAGTGTCAGCCACTCCGGGAGCCCCCCCGACCTCCCGGGACGCACCTCCGTCACTGCACTGCCCATAGTACGAGGGACTCGCCGCATGTACCCCCTGGCCCGGGTGCTGGCCTGGGGACTGGCGGTGCCAGGGCTGAGGGAGGCGGGTGGTAACAATGACACGCAGCTCTCTGACTACCCCTTGGGGGGAAGGCCCAGCCCTCCCCAGGCCCACCTGGCCCATCAGGAGCCAGACGTTAAGCTCTCTCCTGCCCGGTCTCCCCAAATTCTGACCCTCCTCCCCTCTGAGGGCCGCCCCCACTTTAGGGCCTTTGCAAACTCTTCCCTGTGAGTACACGAGACCCCACCCACCTTTCCCTTTGCCTCCTTGTGTCTGGGAGGACACCCTGCTCTGGGTGCCCACACGGCCCCGTGACCCCGAATCACAGCCCGGCCAGTCCAGACCGATGCCCCGCGCCCGCCTGTGCTCTCCGCACTGCACGCAGGCCTGCGCCACGTGCCGCACAGGAAACTGGGCCCGGGACCCCAGAAGCCCCTGCCTCTGCTTCCTCTCTGACCCCTCTGGGTGTCACCCAGCTGCCCCGGTCAGTCAGTCCGGGGGACTTCCACACCCCTCGGGACCCCTGACCGTGGACTTCCCTGGGAGGAGTGTGAGGCCGGCTGGGTGGGCCCCCTGCTGCCTCAGAGCCTGAACTAGGCGGGGAGAGACCGTGCTTGACTGACGGGGTCGGGGGGACGGTCGGAAGCCCTGAACCCGAAGCCCGTGTCCCTCCCCTACTGGGTCAGCCTCCTCCCCCATCCGCCCACCAAGTCGGGCCGAGGCCACAAAGCCCAGATGAACTTACACATCCGTCTCATCCCACAGGATACAGGTCTGGTTGGTGGTGCCCTGGAGAGAGGGGAGGGGTCAGGCCACCTGCTGCCCTATGAGCCGCACCCGAGGGACACTGTGGGGTCCACCCGTGGGCGTGCCAGGCGCCCTCCCTCCGCTGTTCCCCAGAGACAGAGTTTTAGGAGGAGGAACTGAGGCCCAGAGCAGGGAAGGGACTGGCTCAGCCCCTAGCCCTGCTGTGTGGCTTTGGGTATCTTCTGTCCCCTCTCTGAGCAGAGCTGGGCAGCAGCGGCCGAAGCCCAACTCTAGACGCCCCGCTGACCAGTCCAGCTGAACGCAAAACGGGCTAACGCAGAAAGCCTGGGGCCGGGGGCACAGGTGGGGCTCAGCAGACACCCCCGTCCCGAGGGCTGCGGTGCGGTGACAGCAGGGTTCCCACTTGTAAGGGAGGGAAGCCAAGGCACAGAGAGGCTGAGAAAGCCCCAAGGCCTCACAGCGGGAAAGGCAGGCCCGGCTCTTCCCACAACCTGGCCCGGCGCCGCCCTGTCCTGGCTGGGTAACCGGGGCGGCTCCCGGCGCTCGGCTGGTCCCAGGGCTTCGTGGCGCCGGCTGCTCTGAGGCCCGAGGGAAAGCCCCAAGGAGCAGGGTGTAGAGGGTCCGTGAGGCCGGGGCAGGTGCGTTTCTCAGCAGAGGACGACTCTCTCTTCCCCGAGGGAACGGCCAGGCCGACGGGGCTGGGTTGAGCCTCAGCTCCCACACGGCCCTGCTGGGTGACCCTGGGCAAGTCCCCGCAGCTCTGCCAGCCTGCACCCCCACCTGTCACTTGGGCGTAAAGGAGCTCTCCCTCAAGGCTGACGCGAGGTGGGGACGTGTGAGCACGCACCACACGCGGGATCAGGCAGAGGGGCACGCGCACGCAGACGTGCACACGGAGGGCACTCACGTTGTACATGTGGGCGAACTCGATCTCCAGGGGTGTGAGCAGGGAGCGGGGAGGGGGCTTCACGGTCACCGAGATGACCTTGGAGTTCAGGACGGTCGTGTTCCTGGAGGAGAGCCGGCGGGCCGTGTCGGGGTCGGGAGCCCTGCGCCCTCACCTCCCCCAGGCCTGGCCTCCCTGACCCCCACCCCGCGTGCCCGCGGTGCCCACCTCTGCAGCGCCAGGAAGCTGCCCAGGTTTCTGTAGAGCACGGTGCCCACCACGAACACAGACGAGTCATCAGCCTCTGGAAGAGAGCACCGCGGTCACCCTCCTCCCGGCCACCCACAAACCAGGACCCTGCTTGGGCAAGGGGAGTGTGTTTCCCCCCACCGACTGCGGACGCAGCACTGCCTGGAGCTGGGGGGACTGCCTGGGTCCTCCTGAGTGCCTCCTGAGACCCGGGGGCTGGCAGGGCACAGTTCATCTTCCTGGGAACCAGAGTCACCTTCTGTGTGACCCAGGCAAGACCCTCTCCCTCCCTGTGGTGAGGGCGTCCATCGGTCCATTCAGCCAAGATTGCCTGGGAGTCTCCCAACACAGGGAGGGCAGGGAGGGCTTCCTGGAGGAGGGGGCAACCTGGGGAACACTGAGAAGAAACGGACGCCACCCTAGCTCTTGAAGCAGCAGGCCAGACTCCAGAAGGAACTTCCTGGGGGGTAGCCTCGGACTCTGGGGGGCCCCTCCCACACCCCGAGGCTCCTCACCTGCCAGCCCCGTGGAGAAGACGCTCTTGGACACAGTGACCCTGTCCTCTGGCACCTTGGCCCAGTCGCCTGTGGCCCGCCAGCCCTTCATAGGGAAGCTGATGTCCGTGGCTCCGCTGGCCGGGAGCTTGTGGATGCTGAGAACTGGGGTTCGGGAGGGAGTGAGAGACGACAGAGACGAAGGGAGACAGAGACAGTGAGACGCGAAGCCGGTTCACGAGAGGAGCCTCGGCCCTGGGACGGGGAGTGGGCCCCGGAGCCCAGGACCGTGACATGGGGGTGCTCCCGGCTCAGAGTGGGTGCAGCGCGCATGGGGCCACCCAGCCAGGCGGGAGCCTGACACCAGCCTCCCCATGAGGTCCAGGGCCCGGGCGGCTTCCTGGTTCCTTCCAAGCCCTCAAATGACACTCCCACCCCAGCAGGAGCCCTATGGCCCTATGAGGACCCAGGCCTGGACCCAGTCCCCGTGGCCCCAGAGGTGCCAGAGACGGGTTCTGCGGGCAGGTGTGCGGCCACAGAGGGACCCACGGGGCGTGGTGTCCACCTTGGTGCCCCTCCCTGGGACACTGGAGCCCAGCCCTCCCCCTTTGGGCTCTGCTCTGTAACAGGGACAGGGACAGATCCCCCCTCACAGGGCCGGGACTGTAAAGGGGCCAGCAGATGGACCAAGGTGGAGTGGGGACCCGGGAAGGAAGGTGCTGGGTGTGGGGAAGGGCTCCACGCAGGGTGGAGGGGGACGGGCTGCGGGGACACAGCACGTATGGGGAGAGGCCAGGGCAGGGAGAGCTGGCAGGGTGTAGCTGTTTCTCCCGAGCTCTCCCTGTGGGCGCCTGGCAGGCCTCCTGAAGACACCAGCCCCAGTGGGCTCTGTCCAGCCCCGCCCCAGGCTTCCCAGAGGTGAAGCGGCAGACGGGCCTGGGAGGACAGGAGGGGGTGGGGTGGGGTCCCATCGTCTCCGAGCCCCTTCATTCCAGGCCCACTCACTCCAGGCAGACACTGCTCCCCTCACCCAGCACCCACGGCCTGGGTCGGGGTCTGCACCGGGGCGGCCTTAGGTGTAGGGGGAAGGGGTAGGGGCTTAGGAACCAACAGCCTCACCTGCCCGGCTGTCACCTGGCCTTCCCCCAACCCTGGGGCCTCTTCCCCAGCAAAACCCCACTGACCAGCTGATGCCCACCTCCATACCTTTGCTTGTGCAGCGCCTGCCCGCACTCTTGTACCCCTCCAGGCCTGGCTTACCCGGCCGTGCCCCCCTCCCCCACTGGCCGTGCCCTGCCTGCACCTGTGTGGTCAGCTCTGGGGCCCAGGGCACCTTCCCTGCAAGAGGGACGGGCGGCCCTCTCTGGGCGCCCAGCCCAGCACATGGCTGGCCCTCTGTGGCTGAGGCCCTCACCAAGGACAGAACGAATAAGCAAATTCATCCGCGCCACACGCTTCCAAACCCCAACCATGTGCCTGGGACTGTTCTAACGCTGAGGATGCAGAGGAAAGCGAGACCCTCTCCCAGAGCTGACAGGGAGCGGAGGAAACAGACAGTGACCCAAGTAGGGAAGAAATAGATGGACTGTGGTCTGTTGGGCAGTGATGACCCCTGGGTGGGGCACTTCCAAACAAGGTGGTCAGGAAGTCCTCCCTGAGGAGGTGGCCTCCGGAGGCCCCTGGAGGAGGTTAGGCTGCTTGGATTCCTGGGGCAAGTGTTCCAGCAGCAGGGCGTAGGGAGCGTATGATGTGTAGGGTGCGTGGGGTGTACAGGGCGAATGGGTGCGCAGGGTGCGTGGGGTGTGTGAGTATATGCATGGGGTATAGGGGGTGAATGGGGGTGCATGGAGTGCACGGTGTGCGGGGTGCGTGGGGCGCACGGGGTGTAGGGTACATGGGTATGTGAGTATATGAGGGGTATAGGGAGTGAATTGAGGGTGTAGGGTACACAGGGTGCATGGGGTGCATGGGTACATGGGGTGCACAATGTGTAGGGTGTGTAGGCGTGTGGGGTACATGGGTGTGTGAGTATATGGGGGGACTAGGGGGTGATCGGGGGTGTGAGGGTGCGTGGGGTGGGATGGCTAATGAGGACTAATGGGAAGGAGTCCAGGGCCTCCTTTGGTGACAAAGGGTGGGCCCTGAGCGCCCCTCCAGGGACCATGGGCGGGGCTGGGCGGCTGGGGAACCGGACTCCACAGTGAGGTCCTGGGCCAGGGGGGCTGAGAGCTGCAGTAGTCACCCGGTGCCATGCCCGCTCACGCAAGGCTGCATAAAAGCCCTCCCCTCTCTGGGCCACTCCCATCTCACCGTGAAGAAAGGCCCAGTCAGCCCGGCGAGGAAGGGAAGGAAGGCAAGGAAGTCCCAGCCGGCCTGGTGCCACCACTGATCCCACCTGCCAGGTGACCTCCATTAGCACCTGACCCCCCAGGCCCAAGTCTCCCCACCTGCGAGATGACGGCTGTCCCTGATCCCCTGGCCTCAGAGGTCTCCCCAGCTCTGGGGTCCTGAGCTCTAAGGCAGAAAGGCAGGGCCAGCCAGCACTCTGGGAACCTGCAGTTTAGCAAACGTTTGTCCCGGCCCAGGCAGGTCCCCAGGTGTGTGCTAAGGCAGCACAGCTGAGCTAGGATATGTCACTAGAGGCCCGAGTGTCTCTGCAAGGGATGCGACAATCTCCCTCCTTGGTGCTGTCAGGACCACAGCCGGGTCCAGCGCCCACTCCTGGGTTCCCCACCGTGAGGAGGAACCCTGACAATGGAGACTGTCGGGGGAGGCACCCCAAAACAGGGAGGACTTGACAAATGAGGCCCAAAAGAGCTATTTAAGAGGACGCGGATGACAATCGTTAAATGTAACTGCTCTAGTACTTGTGCCGACGGTCGCCACCGAGCTCTCAGGTCCCGGCCCACTTACTGCTCCTTCGGACCCACAAGGCCAGCGCCCCTGCCTTCCCATCAGAGAGAGTCGCTCAGTGCCACGGAGCTGGGTGGAGCCAGGCCCCTGTGACGAGGCACTTCGGGGAGCGGAGGACCACGGAGTCCTGCCTTCAAGGTCCCTGCACTGGGGGCCCCGGGGCGGGGTGGGGACAAGTACAAGTGGGCCCCCAGCCCCAGGGAGGTGGAAGCAAGGGACTGGCTGTGGCTGGGACTTCCTGGTGTGTCCCACGATTCGAGCTCTCCAGGACCTTGGATGGGTCTGAGAGCCCCTACACCGACCCCCTCCCGGGGTCACATCAGACCATCATCAGAAGACTCGGGTCTGTGCACCTGAGGATACAGAGGTCATCTTAGAACCCGGCCCGGGGGTCCTGCAGGAGGCACCTGGCGCTGCTTGTTTATAGACAAGGAGACTGACCGAACCGCCCTGCCCATGACTGCGGGGCAGGGGCCTGGAGGTCGGCGCAGCGAGGGCTGGGCTTACCCAGGTTGTCTGTCACCTGGTACGCGTCCCGCAAGTCCTTCATGCGGAAGCCGATGACGTCCACGAAGTCCTCCACCAGCCGGAACAGCTCCTTGGCGTTGGGGCCCATCTGGAGGGGAGGCGGGGGTCAGGGACATAGCGGGGAGCAGCCGCGCCGAGAACGCCGACAACCGGAGCTCAGGGTCCCCAAAGACCCCTGCGCCCCAGCAGGGACACGCCCTCTCACTGCTCTGCCTCTGCCGGCCTCCTTCCCTCGTCTGTTCCCTCCTCATCAGGGTCCTGTCGGTCACTCCCTAGCCCCGCAGGGCTCTGGACCTGACTTGGGAAGCAGACGGGGACCTGAGTCTCCATCGCCACTGTGTGCACGGGAACCCTGAGCCCAGAGGGGCCGCTGCGCTCCAGCCCGGTGGCCAGGGGTCCAGCTGGGAGGAGAGCGGAGGGTCTCCGGCCACTGCGGTCCCCACTCCGGGTGCTGCCCTGGGCACAGGAGTATTGGCAGGTTCCAGGTCAGCCTGGGAGGAAGGGAGGCGGACCAATTTCTCCAGATGAGAAAACGCCACGTCCCGGTGTGTACCCCACGGCCAACACGTTTTCTCATGCCCCTCCCCAAGCCCCGCGTGGTGCGTCCTCTGACGGGCGGGGAAGCCGAGGCCCGGAAGGATAAGTGACGTCCTCAAAGTCACGAGACTGGCAGAGGCTGTGCTGGGATTTGAACCCAAGACCCCACCCTGAGCTGGCCTGGGGCTCAGGGAGCCACCAGAGAGGCCCGCGCCCATCCTGCTGCTCTGGCCGCAAGGGTCCCGGACTGGCATCCCTACCAGCTGGGCCTCCTCCCACTTGTCCCGGTTCTCCTCCGCCAGCAGGTTGCTGATGATCTGGACAAAGTTCTGAAAGGAAGAGGGAGAAAGGCCAGTGAGCAGAGGATGAGGCACAGAATCACGGCCCAGACGTGACCAGGGTCAGGGCTCCATCTGCGGTCAGGGCTCGGTCTAACGCTGGGGGGGAGGACCGCCCTCCTGGTCGCCCACCTGTACATCCCCCGGGGTGGGGCTGTAGTACGCCCTCCGGAAGATCTCTGTCATGTTCCTCAGGACATCGATGGTGGAGAGCAGGTCCCCGCTGTAGCTGGTCCCGTCCTGGGAGATCTCTACCAGTGTCTGGATGACCTCGGAGACCCCCTCTCCGGGCAGCCCACGCTGAGCCTTTGCCAGGTGCTCCCGGGTCTGGGGAGGTGGAGGGTATGAGTGCCATGATTCTGCAGGTACCAAGGACCTCCCATGCCCAGAGGGTCCTCTGCAGCCCGCAGCCAGTGGCCGTGGCTGACTCACGTCCACAGGGTGTGCCACTGGGGACACAGGGCTATGTCTGAGGACGGAGGGCAGAGGCGAGCCCTGGAGTGACGGGTGGGGCGGGAGACCCCGGGGCCGGCCTCACCATCATCTGGATGTTCCGGTAGTCGATGGAGACACAGCGGATGTAGGTGGGGGGCTCCCAGTAGGCGATGCCCACCTCGTCCAGCTCACAGCGTCGCAGGATGAGGCCTGCGGAGACGGTGGGTCAGCTCCGTCTCCCACTTCTCTGGTAGATGCCCGTGTCCCGGGTGGGAGGCCCACCCCCGGCTCCCAGGCACAAGCCCCTCTGGATGAGACCCTGCAGCCCTAGGGGCAGGCACTCGCCTGTGGCCTCATTCCAAGAGCAGAGCTGGCGTGGGGGCCAGGCATCCCTTAGTTTCTTTCACTCAAAACATTTCTTTTTTTAAGTGTTTGTTTGTTTGTTGCTTTGTTTTGTTTTGTTTGGCCGTGTGGCTTGTGGGATTTTAGCTTCCCAACCAGGGATTGAACCCCGGCTCTCAGCAACGAGAGCTCGGAGTCCTAACCACTGGACCGCCAGGGAATTCCCTCACTCGAAGCATTTCTGAGCAGACGCCACAGGCCAAGCACTGGCACCTGGCAGGAGCCAAACCTGCAGGCATCCCACCGGCGTGGAGGCAGAGCCCTGGGCCGAGTGAGGGGCTTCAGTGTCCAGCCCAGGGCCTCTCCTCGGGCCCCTTCCTATCCAGAGCCCCAGGGAGAACCCAACGGCCCGGCCCCTGCCTAGCTCCACTCCTGGGATCAGGGGGCCCCCGATGGCCCAGGTGTGCTGCGGACACTGGGCAGCCTCGGGGCTGACTGGCATCAGGTGTCGACGGCCTGGAACACAGGCACAGCCTATGACTCAGAACTTACTCCCAGGGAGCCAGGCACAGCTGTGCACACACAGCGGTGATGACCTTAGGGAACTGCCACAACCCTGTCACCCAACAGGAGCCACGGGGCAGGACAGGACACCACACCTGCTGCACAGCATGGCGCAGAGTCCAGACGAGAGGCCGCACATGCAGACAAGAGGCCAGGGGAGTCACACCAGTCCGTGACGTGTATTTATTCATTTGGCTTCCCTGTATTTGTAAGACGCTACCCAGAACATGTATTATTCTGGGTAGGGGGGCTACAACCACAGCTGGAAATACACAGCCTCTACCACGTGGACCAGCCCTGTCGGGTGGTGGGGAACTCACAACACACTTGTTTTACAGAAGGAAAACCAAAGTTCAGAGGGGTTAAGTCACTTCCCGGATGTCACACAGCAAACAGGGGTACAAACCTGCATGCACTCCTCAGATAAGAGGGGCAAAGAAAACCAAGCCAAGCTTGATGCGTCCGGCCCCTTCTGGGAGCCCACCCTGCTTCTTCCACACCTCCCATCACTCCACAGGGCTGCACGGGGATTAAGATGACCGTGTTCAAAGCCAATTTCCTACTTAATGGCCCCCAAGCCCAGGGCAAGTGTGTTAATTCCTCTGTGCCTCAGTTTGCCACGTGTAAATGGGTGACTTTGTGGGACATCGCACTAAAGGGCTTCACGCTGGCGCTGGCTCCTGGTGAGCTCTCAGGACGCGGCGGCCCCGGACCCCCGCCTGTACTGTGCCAGGCTGTGTGCGCACACGGCTGCCTGGGCAGGGTCTGGGCCACGTGCCCTGAGCTGACAGCTCCGTGCGCGGGCCTGAAGGGGCATCTCGGCGCCTCCCCTGCACCTCTGTGAGCAGAGGACAAGAGCCCCGCACAACACCTGCCCCACCGGCCCTCACCTGTGGCGTTGCGAGGACACCGCACTGCAGCCACCTCTCCGGCCGGGGTCTCCTTCCAGATCACAGCGCCCAAGCTGTCCTCAGCGCAGATCTCATGCGGCTCTGCCAAGGGGCTAGACACGTGAGTGGGGGTGGGGCACGGGGGGCGGGCCGAGACCTGGCAACAGGGTCAGGAAGGCCAAGGCCCTTGCGAGACATCTACCCTCACGAGGGGGAGTCCTTCCCCAGCAGAACTAAGCTCCAAGCTCCCTCCCCCGCCACTCAGGAGGCCCCTCCCCAGAGTCCAGCGGTGGGGTGGGAGTGCGGGACGCTCACCGGGACACCGCTGGGCACTGCACTGCCGGTATTCATCTTGTGGGCCCCGGCAGGCTGCTCCCCCGAAGAAGGGCCCCAAGCAGGCGCGCTCCCGCCGCTGCGTGCCACCTCCACACGTGACGCTGCAGCCGCCCCACGGCGTCCAGGCCTGCCACTTCCCGTCCACTGTGGGACACGGCCATGCACAGAGCCACGAGGATGGGGGTGAGGAGGGTGCGGACACAGGGACGCAGGGGCAGGAAGCCACGAGGAGAAAGAAGTCGAGACCCAGGGCGGGGAAGCCAGAGCCCAGACTGATACAGGATCAGACAAATGCCTCCTGTGCACTGGTCCCTCACGGTCACCCCCCCGCCCCCCACACCCCCAGGGCCGTGTACAAGGGCCCACCAGGAGCCCCCCGAGGTCTCACCCCTCCCGAGTGGCTCACGCCCACCAGATCCCCCCACCCGCAGGCCCTGGAGCATGGCCCTGACCTGGACACTGCTGCAGGAAGCAGTCTCGCGTTTCCACCCAGTGGCCCTGGCACTCGGCGCCCCCGTACGAAGGCCCGTTGCACTCGCGCGTGCGCTGCTGCCGGCCCTGAGAGCAGCTGGCGGAGCACGAGCTCCAGCTTGACCACTCATTCCAGTTTCCATCCACTGCCCGGCCCAGGGGAGGAAGGGGACAGGAAGGCAGCGTGAACACCCAGGGCCCACACCCAGCCTGGGGCACAGGTGTGAACACCCCACAGGTGTGCCCCCCCCCACGAAGTCTGAGACATGGGTGTGACACCCAAGAGGGCCCATCACCCCAACGCCCACGGTACGCGAGTGAGAACGCCCCAAGGTCTCCAACCTTCAGCCTGATCACAGCCTGAGCTTCCAACCTGAGCCCCCTAGCAGGTGGGTCTGAGCGGGCAAAGCGGGGCTCCTAGGGCAGGGCTGGCCGGTGGCCCACTGGGCCCTTCCCTTCCCTTCCCGCCCCTGTCCCACCTCACCCAGCGCCCTCCCTCTCACCTACCAGGGCACAGAGCGATGTTGCAGAACTTGGTTTGCTTCTCCGGGCCCTCACAGGGGTTGCCTCCAAACTGGGGTGGCCTGCAGGTGCGCGTGCGGTCCCGGAAGCCGCGGCCGCAGGTGCTGGAGCACAGGCTCCAAGGCGACCACTCGTCCCAGGCGCCATGCACTACGGAAGGAACAAAGCACTCTGCGACCCCTGTCTGCCCGAGCCCGCAGCCCGGTCACCCGCCCCTGATGCCCCGCCCTCTGACCCGGACGCCCCGCCCCCTGCTCCTGTTATTCCCCCGCCCCCCACGGCGCGCCGCCCACCTGGACACACAGCGGAGTTGTTGCACAGCCGCTGCTCCCGCAGGGGCCCGCTGCACTGCGTGCTGTAGGAGGACGACACACAGAAGCGCGTGCGAGTCTGCCAGCCCTCACCGCAGGTGCTGGAGCACACGCTCCACGGGGACCACTCCTCGGCCGCGGGGTCACCTGTGGGCCCAGACCTACAGCATCACAGGCCTGCTGCTGCCCCTGCACCCGAGCTACGGTCAGACCGTCAGGCGGCCGCAGCAAAGCCCTTGAGCACCCCACCCGTTTTTTATTCTCGACAGTCCCCTTCTCCTCACACCACTTCCCCTAAATCCAGTGTGCCTGGAGACAAGAGCCTGGCACCTGAGAGGTTAGTCTAATTATGGAAAATTATTACAGTCATTACTTAGAAGCAACAGCAATTAATAACGTATAGTACTCGCCCAAAGACCTAGTCCCCTGAAACCAACTTTCCCCACTTCCCAGCGTTTTAGTGCATTTGCGTTGTCAGCCCCGCCCAGCCGCTGCCACTCACCTGTCTGCGGGGCAGGAAACCCAAACTGCTGCAGCTCGTCTCCCAGCTCCTCGCGCCGCCGGGCATCCGTGGACCGCAGGGACTGGCTCCGGGAGTTGGTGCGCCCGGCGGCTGCAGGGCGGGTTCAGGTAAGCGTCCAGGCCGTGGCCTGCAGCCCCCGCCCTGCAGCTCTAGAGGGGCGCTCTCGGCCCTTGGTCCCTCGGTCCCCAGCCGCAGCGGGGTCCGGGCTTGTCAGCACCAGGGCCACTTGGCCGCACCGGACAGGTGGGAAACTCGGGACCAGGGCACCCTGGCCTGGCGCCAATCCCTGTCTGGTCCAGTCTCCCCTGCCCTGCGCCCCTCCCTCTCTTCCTCCGGGGCCCGCAGGAGTCACCTGCGGGTCAGCACGTCTGAATGGCTACTGCTCTCCGCTGCTGAGCATCCCGGCAGCGATCCTGCCCCCCGCGGCCCAGCCCCGACACCCCAGGGCCCTCTCCAGGCTTCGGAGATGAGCTCCTCTCCCCAGGAAAGTTCGTCGGGGAAAAAACAACCCGAAGAATGACAATCTCATTATAACTTGATTTAATTTTATGGAAGCAGCTAAAATATGCATGAGGTCATTAGAGAGCCTTATTAAAGAAATACATCCTGGAGGCAGCATCCGGCTGGGACAGTCGGGTCTGGCCAGGGCTAGGGATGGCGGTGGCGGAACAAGCCCCTCAGCCGGCTTTCCACGTGCACCCCAGAATTCCCAATCCACAGTTGCTAAGAAAGGCCCATCCAGTCCTAACACCGGGTCCCACCCTTCCTCCTGGGCCCTTACTTCTACTGGTCCCGCCCCTGGAAGGCTCCACCCTCTGACCCCGCCCCTGTCCCAGGTCCCGCCCCTCGTAGCCCAGGCCTTGCCTGGCCCGGCCCCGCCCCGAGCGCCCTCCCTCCCTCCCTCACCTGGCCAGGCCCTGCCCGCCCCTCCCCGCCCTTTTCCCCGCCCGGCCCGGCCCAGTCCGGGTTCCTGCCTCCACCTGACCCCGCCCCGAGCCCCTCCCTCCCCCGGCTCCGCCCGGGACCCGCCTGTCCGCGCACTCACGGCCGCAGGCCTTGCGGTTGCACAGGCGGCCCTCCTCCAGCACCCCCTCGCAGCCGCCGCCTTCAATGCCCGGTGCGGGCAGGCAGGTGCGCGTCCGCGTCTGCAGGCCTCCCCCGCAGTCCCGCGTGCACTCGCCCCACAGGGACCACAGCTTCCAGCCGCCTGGTGGGGACCAGAGGGCAGGGGTCAGGGCCAGGGGCAAAGGGCTGCGGTGTCTTTCGGGGAGTGACCTCTAGGGGTCTCCCAGGCAGGGATCTGGGGCACAGCAGCCCCTGCGAAGAGGCCTCCGCGTCGGAACCAGCATAGCACCCTGGAGGGTCAGCTAGGAGGCAAGTGTGGGCCTGGACGGGGTTGGTGATGGAGTGTGAAGCAGAGGCCGACAGGGCCGGGAGGGGCAGAGGTGCCAGGCAAGTTGTGGTCCGGGGCCCACCCCACTTCTCTCTGGAGTCTCTGTGCTCTCCGGCTCTGTCTACAGGCACCTGGGCCAGGGTCTCCACTGGCTTTGAATCCAGGTCCCCAGTGTGGGGCTGGACACAGAGCTGGAGCCCCAGGTGGGTCTGGAGAATGAATGAATGAATGAATGAATGACACCCCTGCCCACCCCAACGGCTGCCTTATAGCGAGGGCCGGGTGATGGGCTGGGGGCAGAGGGGCTCTCCTGCCTGGCACCGAGCCTCGCGCCCTGCTGAACCCCCTCCCCATGGTCCTCAGTCCAGTATCCTCTGAGCCTCAGTTTGCTCATCCCCCCATCCCCTGCCATGACCCATGTGCTCATTCCCCCAGCTCCCGCAGGGACACCAGAGGTGACCGAGGTCCCACCCCTGGTAGCCGAGTGGGGTCTCACACCCAGGGCCCCGCCAGACGGAGCGTCCCCCAGACCCAGCAGACACTGGCTGCTGAGGGCCTCCAGGCCCCTATGGCCACCCTCCTTCAGCCCTCTCAAGGGTCTTCTCCATCCCGGCCCCGTCCCCCCAACCATCATGACCTCGTGCCCCTGAAGTTCTGAGCCCCTTGGTGGCCCCAGTGCCACCAAGGACACTAAGAGGGACAGCCTCAAAGTACTGGGGAGCCATTGAGGGGTGAGCAGCAGGGAGGCCACACATCTTGGGCCAGAGCTGGAGGCTGCACTGATTCGCTCAGGAAGGGGCCGCTTCATCCAGGCTTTCTGTTCAAAGGCCACCCTTAAGGTGCCCAGATCACTCCTGCCTCGAGGGACTCTGGTGCCGCCACCCCATTTGTCCTGGAGAACCCCAGGGCCCCTACACTCCCAGCATAGCAGGGTCAGGGCAGACTCAACAAGGGCACGCAGCCTCACCGAGCACCTACTTTGCGCCGGGCACCCTGCACACAGCCAGCCCCCCGACACGGCACCCATGTATGAGGAGGCGAGGAGATGGCATCGCCAAGGCCCAGCACTGGGAGCTGCACTAGAGCTGGGCCACTGCCCCATGCTGCCTGCTCACCCGGGGCTGGAGCAGGGGAGCCAGGCTGGCCGAGGGCAGGTCACACCTGGCCCAGCAGGAGCGTCCCTGATGCCTCCTGGAGGCTGGCTTATCTGGGGAGCACATAGGGTGGGAATGAGGACTGTGCAGATCCTGGAGGGTGGGCACTGGAGCCGAAAGGCCAGGGTCACATGGTGGCCCCAGCACCCACGACCATGGGATGGTTAAGTCCACCCTGCCCTGGCCTCACACCCCTCGCCAGAGGACGAGGGCACTACTTCCTAGGACTTACACCTGTGAGGGTAAATGGCAAGAAATGGCTGGGCGACGACAGGTGTGGGCGTCACTGGGGTCGGAGTCGATCCCAGAGAACTCTGATGGGCAGCAACTTGGGCGTCCAGGTGCTCTGGTCTGTGGAGGGCCGCTCGAAAGGTGCCAGAGCCCCTCCCAGTGGTCCCTGCGCCTGTGCTGGGAACCGACCAGCAGGGGGCGCCGGAAGCAAATGAACGGGAGGCGGGGGAGGGAGCCCAATTTCCCCGGTTTGGAAGGCGGGGCTCATTTCTCCCTCCACGCCCCCAAGCCCTTGAGGAATCTTCTCTCCCCTTGCAGAACCCACCCTCCCATACGTCTCACTTCCCCCTGAGCCCAGAGACGAAGAGCATCAACGGGCCAAGGGCACACAGAAGTCAAGCCTCCTGTCCTCCAGACTTGCCATGCTGGTGGGTCACGCAGGTGGGTGGGGCAGGTGGGCGGGCCGACGCACCCAGACAGGGACCCGTAGCGGGGGCCGGCTCGGACCTTAATCGCTGTCGTCTGGGGGTGGGCGTGGACCCGGCTCTGCCCCTCGCGCACGCGCAGTAACACTTGGTTCCTAGCCGTGCAGCGGCGGCCCAGGGAGGAGCTTCTCACTCTGTGGGAGCCCGACTGAGCTTTGCAGGGACCCTCGCTTCAGGGGGCCGAGGGGCCCGGTTCTGAGCCCCTTCCTGGGTCTGGGCGTGACGGCTTGTGCTCCCACAAGGGAGGCCTCTCTGCTCCCATTGTTCAGATGGGAAGATCGAGGCCTGCCCTAGTGACGGGATGCGCGTACTCCCCCAGTTACGAGGGGGCCGAGCAGGAATCGCCCAGGTTGTTGGACCCGGCCCATACACCCTTCAAGGACGGTTGCTTCCCTCAAGGCCGGCTCTCAGGGCGGCATCCTGGGCAGGCGAGTACTGACTCCCCCACCCCTGTCTCCCCCACTCCGTGCCAGATGCCTCAGGAACCTCGAGTCCCAGTCCACCCAGGAACCAAGTGCTCACCCCACTTACAGCAGAGCAAACTGAGGCTCAAAGAGGGGTGGTCCAGACAGTCAGGGGCTGGCGATTCCCCCCCCCGGAAGGAGGATCTGCCCTAGAGTTGAGGAGGCATGGAGGCCCGAGCCTCAGAAGACAGGCGCCAGGGTCCCCAGGGCTGAGTAAGAACCAGAAGTATGGAGGACGCTACACAAATACGACTTCCTTGTGGACAGAAATGTCCATGCCCTGGGGGTGAGAGACAAACAGGCCAGGGCCCCGGGGGAGGGGGTGGGGAGCCCCCAGGTGCACACGGCAGGACTGGTGGGCAGGACTGGTGAGCGGCTCGGCCCTGAGGCTGCGCAGATATGGGGCCCTCACTGCTGCCACTCTAGGCGCCTTCACTCTGGGGACCATCAGCCCCGCAACCACGCCCACCTGGCAGGTGCAGACAGGGAGGCCAAGTTACCCACCGGACGGACAAGGAGAGGAGCTGGGACTGGACCCATGATCAGATTCCAAGCGCTCCCCCTACACTGCCCCCCAGGCAGAGGCTGCCCGCCAGGACCACCCCCAGCCTGGCACTCCAGGCCTCAGTGGTCTCACCTGCTGAAGCCACCCTGTCCCGTCATACTGAGACAAAGGAACAGGGAGGCCTGGAGTCCAGGGAGACAGGCCTGCCGGCAGGGACAAAGTGGACACGTCCTGCCTGGCCCCCCTTGCTGCCCCAGCCCAGCCCCTGCGCGGAAGCCTGAGTGACGCGGAAGCTGGAAGTGGGTGGGAGAGAGAGGGTGTCCATGCTGGCTAATCGCGGGATGCCACTTGGTTCCCATGGCAACTGCCGCAGAGCTCAGTCTTTCAGGATAGACTCAGGTTAGGCCTCCGCTGCCAAAACACCCACAATTTCAGGGCTGGTTACCTTGGTGACCCATGGGGTGGGGATGTGGTGGGGGGAGGGGGAGGAGAGGAGGGGTCATATCGGGAGAGGCCAGGCAGGGGGTCCACTGGCTCAGAGCACAGACTGCCCCCCAGGCCTAGCCCTGACCCTGACCACACACTGGGCCTTAATCCTCTTCACAGATTGCCTTCTGATCCTGGACACAGGATCCCTGATCCCCTGTCACATACTGAGCCCTGATCCCAGTCACGGACCGATCCGACCTTGGCCGCACTCCCACCACCGATGAACACTCGGTTAATGGTAGCTGCTATCTTTGTTATCATTTTTATTTTTAACGTGTGTCCCCCCCACGGCTGACACCTGATAAATGTTTGTCAAGCAAATGCAGACACGACCAGGGAATTACCCAGGCAGGGCTCCTGGGGCCCGCAGAGCTGGGCACAGGGGAACTCAGGCCACCCTTTCCTGGGTGGCCACGGTGCTCCTGGGCCGGGTGGGCTTTGAGGGGGCAGCAGAGGAGTGGGCAAGGCTGGGGGGTGGGCTGCCCCTCCAGGCCCGGAAAGAAGCCGCCATTCTTCCCGGGCTCAATGCCCCCTCTGTCTGGAAGCCTCATTTCCATCTCATTAAGGGATGAATAGAGCCAATTAATGGCCGCCAGGCAGCCTTGGCCGCCCAGGAGAGAGAGCACACGGAGAGGGGGGCTCCTGGCCCCCTTCCCACCCTGGTGCCCCAGCCTTCAGGCCATGGCCTCCCTGGTCCCTGCGCCCTCAGTCAGCTGGGATGAGGGCGCTGGGGGGGAGGCCCTCTTCCCGCTGGGCCTTCCCGCCTCCTGGGTCCCCTTTGGAGGAGGGGAGCGGTGCACTTCCCGTCTCCTCCAGCAGAGGTCTCCCCAGTCTAGCAGGTCAGGCAGCACCCGGCTGGGGGGTCAGCCCCTGCCCATTCCCGCCCCGCCCCTTCCCCGACCGTCAGGCCGGGTTCCGTGCACATCCACCTCGGCGAAGTCCAGCCCCTGTGCGGACCCCTACCCCCCACCGAGTGAAGGTGTGTACTGCGGCATGCAGGCTCCTCCTCTCAGCCCCCTACATGGATGTGCAAATGAGGACCACAGGGAAACTGGACAGCTCCCTGAAGCCCCTCTCCAACCCAATCCCCAGTCCACAGCGCCCCTGGCTCCACAGGTCCAGACCTCGTGCATCCTTCACCAAGGCCTGCAGCTCTCACTATCGGGGCCCGAGTGACCAGCAGTCTGCCCAGCTGCCGCAGGCACCCCTGGATCTCAGGACGGGCTGAGAGCCGTGCCCACTGCCCACGGGGCCACTTGCCAGAGAAGGAGGACAAGGGGGTCTCCTCCAAGCGTGGCAGAGGCGCCAAGACCCTATGAGCAGGAGCTGTGCCATCCCTGTTTTCACAGAAGGGAAGCTGAGGGGCGACTTGGCCCCATCTGCGGGGTTGCTCACTTTCTCAATGCTGCTTTCCCTGAGCCAGGCAGGTGCCCCCTAAGAAGGGTGCCCGTTACAAGCTCGAAGGGCTGGGTCCCACCTGGCTTTGCCCTTCGGCGCTGGATGACCTGGGCAGGTCTCTTCTCCTCCCTCAGCCTTGGCTATACGACCGACAGCGCTTCTCCCCACCTTTTAGGGAAGTGGGACCCCAGCAGGGCCACAGCTTCCAGTCTCCCTGGCCACCGGGTGGTGTGGGGTGAGCTCTGGCCTCTCGTGGCAGTTCCTCTGTGGGTGATGCCCCGTGCGTACTTATTGTTTTCATGGGGTCACATCTTGCTATTTCCATCTGGAATGGGGGCTGTCTACAATGGAGCCTGAAACCTTGTTTTCCAGATTTTTCTAAATTGCCCCTTGTGCAAAAGCGCAGCTCCCCTGGCTGGGATGACAAACCCAGTCCTGGCAGGGAGGCCCTAACCCTTCCTACTCCCACCCCGACCCTGCTCCCCACCCCCAAGCGCCCAGTTGCCCCCAAACTCCAGAGACACGCCCTTCCCCCTGGGATTCCCCACTCGTCCCTCCCCCCAGCCCAGCTCCCCTCCACAACCTGCAGGCCCCAGAGAGGGCCCGCAGCCTCCCCCTGAGGGAAGTTGTGGGGCATTTAGGGTTGGAAAGACTCCAAATCCCTTGGGGGGGGGGGGTTTCAGGGCAGGGGCGCCCCAGCTGAGAGGCGAGGGGCCTGGAGGAGGCGGGTGGAGCGCTCGGCATCTCCCCTGGCGTGTGGCCTTGGGCAGGTCACGGCCCCCAGGCCGGCATCGCGGCCCAGCACATGCCCGGGATGTCACACACTCACACGCTCAGGCTCCAGCCCACCCCCCACCCCCCGCCCCATGCAGGCATATGGAGGGGGCACATGGGCACACACACACAGGGACACACACACAAGGAGACACACGCACGCTCACCCCCAGCCCTCAGGATGCGGCTTCTTCATTATCTTACATGTCACTTCTGCAATAAAATTCTTTAATTAAAACGTGAATATTTAAAACAACCCTTGAGAGAAACGGCACATCTCACCAGAGGCAGAAAAACGCAGAGAGACTCTGGGAGGGGGAAGGAGGGACAGCCCGAGAGCACGCGGGAGCAGGCAGGCAGCGCAGAGGGGCAGCCGGCGGGGCAGGGGAGAGGGAACAGTTGCTCTGGCCTGAGGAACGCTTGCCAGTCGGATGCGTGACGTGGCCATGTGGCATTTGGACAGGCCGGGCGGGGGCAGGGCTGAAAATGGGCCACGGGCTGGCCTGGGCCTCCTGCTTGCTCCGGCTCTGGCTCCGTGGCTATGGAGGGACGCGCCTGACCCAGCCTCCCCTGGCATGCGTGAGGGGACGCAGCTCCCTGGGCACAGGCTCGGCAGGCAAGATACGGGGTCTGGATCTGCTGTGTGTCTTCTGAATTACTGCTGGACCTCTCTGGTCCGTATACCACCCCACCCCTACGCACACATGAACACACACACACACACCCTCTCCTTCTTGCAGGAGAAGCCCCAGGCAGGACCACCAGGTGACCAAGAGCTGGCTCTGCTCTCTGTCTCCCCCTTACAAGCTGTGTGACCCTGGCTGCTGCCTTAACGTCTCTGTGCCTCCTTCCACTCAACAAGAATTAATCAAGGGCCTGCTGTGTGCCAGGTACTGGTCCACACACGGGGCTTCGTCAGAGAGCAGGGCAAACTCCCCTGCCCTGTGGTGGGTACATCCTGGCAGGGGCGGAGAATAAGGACACAGGAAATTCTCCAGTGCTCACAGGCGATACCGTGTGGGAAGAGAGAGAAAGAGGGAGAGAGAGAGAGTGTGAGGCGACAGCAGGGCTGCGGCTGCTGCCGCTTTCTGCAGCAGGGCCAGGGCGTCTTGAGAAGGTGCTATCTGGGCAAGCACTCAAGGGAGGGAGCCCTGTGGGCACGTGGGGAGGGTGTTCCAGGCCAGGGAACAGCCCATGCAAAGGCCTTGGGCAGGGAGGTAGGTGCCTCGCTGGGGAGCCATCTCTGGGCAACTGGCAAGAGTTAACTGGTTAAGATGTGGGTGCTTCCTACACAAAGGAAACACGCAGAACGCGGCTACTGCCACTACTAAGATCAGGTTTACTCCCAAGGTCTCAGAAGCATCAGGACCTTCTGAGTCCAGGGCATGGGCACGGGGTCTGAGCTGCCTGTGGGCCTGGGCGACCATGTCCCGTGCCCCCCGCCCCGCAGAGTCGAGCTCCTCGCTTCATGGTGGCAGCCCCAGCCCTCATGCCCTCCGAACTGTCTTCCACGAGACTGCCAGCCCTGCCTCGTAGCCTGGACTTCCGCTTTGTCAGGATTGCTGAAATCGGCTCGCACAGAGCCAGCCTAACACACACACACACACACACACACACACACACACACACACACAGCAAGTACATACCACAAGTGCACACCTGCACATGCTCACATGCACACGCGCACAAACACGACGCACTGCACACAGGCACGCACACATGTATACACCAACCATACACTCATGCACAGACTCACACACATGCCCGATGCACTGCACACACGCACACATACACCGTGCACGCACAGCACACATACTGGCAACGTGCATGTGAACACACATAATACATGCCGTGTGTACACACACATGCACGCATGCATACTTGTACACATGGATGCATGAACACACACATGCTCACGTAACACACGGCACACATACATGCACATGGACGCATGAGCACATGCACACACACACGCACGCCTGCCCACCCCTTTCCAGCACCAGTTCCAAACATGCCCATTCTCAGAATCTCTGTGCAAGCCCGAAGCACCCAGCTGTGGTCTCCAAACAGCTCCGCTCCTCCAGTCTGCCTCTTTGCCCCCCAAGCCCTCTAGATCCTCTACCTCATAGTAAACACAGATAGTGGCATTTCATCACTGACGTTGCTTCTGCTTAGAAACACTTTCACCCCAGTTCTCATTCCTCATAACAATCAAGAAAAGAAGACTTTTTACTCTTTCCATTTGAAAGACAAGGCCCGGGGACACAGCGAGTGTGGGGCGGGCTGGGATTTGAACCTGACCTGGTCCTATCCTGGGGCGCCAGGTCCCAGGCTCCCTCTCAAACGACATTCCCACCAGATGACCCACGGGCCTGTCACGGTCAGGTCCCGCTCTGTCCTCTGGATCTTCCACCCCAGCCCGGTCCTCCCCGCCACTTCCCCACCTCGGCCGAGGTCCTCACTCCTGGCCAGAAACCTGGGAGGGGTCCAGCCGTCTCCTGCCTCCACGCCCACATCATTTGCATCAGCAAGTCCGTCAGCTCCACCCCCCCCAAGATCCTCCCCCTTCCTCCCACCCAGGCCAGCGTCTGCTCCCTCCTGGATGCCTGCAGTGCCCTGTCCCTGCCCCGGATTCCCCCTCTGAGCCAGACATTGCATGTACAGCCCCAGCGATGTCACCCTTCTGCTTAAAGCCCCCCATGGCCCTTCAGCTCTCATGATAACATGCAAACTCCGGCCAGGAGGCCTGTCCACCACCGTACCCGACTCCAGCAGCAGGGCCTGCTCCCTCCAGCACCAACGTCACAGCACCACCAGCTCCTGCCACTTGCCACACATGTATCACACCAGCCCCGTCCCCTTGACCTTCTCCCGCAAGCTCCACACGGCTCCAGCTGTACCAGGTGTCTACCCGGCACGGTCACTGCCCCGAGATGCTAACAGAGAGCAGCTCTTGCGCTTTGGTTTCCAGTGTGGGCCAGGCCCCAGGGCAATCAGGTCTGAGGTGACTGAAGAGTCCCTCAAAGCACTCAGCACTCTGCCAGCGAAGACGCTGAGACTCAGGGGCAGGTGACCACTGGGGAGTGGCTGAGCGACATGTCCGGCCAGGCCCCTGCCCCACTGGTCCTCCTGCATCCGCCCACCTCCCAAACTAGCCGCCGGCCCGGCATCTCTGCTCCATCCTCCTCCCTGCCACACCCTGAGGACCACTCCCACCACCACGCTGTGGGGTCTGCCCACGCCAAGGTCACAGTGACCTCTACCTTGCCCAGCCCGAAGGTCAGCCCTCCCAGCCTCCCACGCCATCGCTGGGGGCCCTGACACAACTGATGGAAGATGGGGCTTTTCTGCCGGCTTCCTGGACACCACACCGCCTCCACCTCCCGGGGCGCTGCCCGCTTCTTCCCTCCTCTCCTGATCCCCTCCAGCTATGCTCACCGCTCCACGGAGGTTTCTAATCTGGGATCCACGGCCCGGGGCCCATGAATAGAACCATGTTCCAGGATAGCTGGTTTCCTCTGTAACCCCACGTAGCTTCTCTGATGCCTTTACAGACGTCAGTCGGAGGAATCCATCGGCCTTACTGGCTCCGGAGACACCAAGAGCCCTGGACCATGTCACCTGGTCTCATGGTGACCTGCCCGCATGAACGCCCAGCCCAGCCTGGCCCCGGACGCCTGGCACGCTGTCTGGTGTCTCAAACTCCACGTTCGGTGAAGAGCTGTCCCCTGACGCGGCCCCAGCCTCCCGAGACACCCTGGGCGTCCCGCTCCAAGCACGCACAGGGTCTCCCTCCTGCCCGATGCCAGGGGGCCCGCTCGGTGTCCCATTCCACTGATGGCGCCCTCCTGTGCAGGTGGCCGTCTCACTGAGGAACCCAAACTGCTAAGAAGGTGGGACCAGCTGAGCACACGCCCAACCCCACCTTTGCCCTGCCCTGCCCTCTGACCCGCACGGGGCTCACCCGCACCCCTCCCAGAACCTCGAACATGGCCCCCTGACCTCCAGGTGACATGCAGCCCCGCCACCAGGGTCCCTCCCCCTGCGGTGTCTTCATCACCACCTGACGTGCCTGTTTCTTGTGCTTTGCCGTTTAACACCGCCCAGACCCAGAAGGCAGCTCCACGAGAGCGAGAGCGAGAGCGAGAGCGGGGCTTTTGTTTTGTTTTGTTTTGTTTTTGTTGTTTCTTGTCTTCCTTGCGTGTCCCCGGCGCCTAGAACACCTCACAGGCGCTGGGTAACTAACTGCTGCTTGACGGTTTGCATGGCTGTAACCATGTGCAAGCCCCACACTGCATCTCCTTGACCACATGAGTCCACTCTGCTCACTTTTTCTCCCGTGTCCCAGGAGGCCCCTGCAGACCCCGGCCACAGGCCACAGCAGCCTGCTGGCCCATGAGAATGGTCCTGCCTGCGAAAAGGGAGGGACCGGGAGGGACCCTCCCTGCAGCCAGGAATCTAAAACTCCCTCATCCTGGGAGAAATGAGACCCGCTCTTCCTTCCTTCCCTCCCTCCCTCCATCCCTCCCTCCCTTCCCTGAGCACTTAGCAAGCACCACCCATGAGGCAGGCACCCCAGCACCCTGGGGGCCAGAGGCAAGCACCCAGGCTGCCCATTCTCAGCGAGCCTGCAGAGAACTTCTCTCTTTGCACTTGGCTTCCCCGAAGTGCTCGGGGGATCGGTGGCCAGGGCAGCCCTGCAGAGAAGACCCTTCCCACCCACCGTATGCCCAGAGAGCCACCCCAGGGCCTCTCCTAGCCGTCACTCACCTGGAGCGCCATCTCCGCCCCGGTCCTGGGTCAGGCTGGTGAGGCAGTTCTCGGGGCCACCAGCCACGCCGTCCCTCAGGCAGACATCCCCGCGAGGCACCAGGGAGCCGGAGGCAGGGTCGCCGGTGTCCCCGCCCAGGCAGGCACAGGGGGTCTGCATGATGCCACAGGGGTGTGAGCTGCGGCTGCCAGCCAGACAGGCGTCCAGCCAGCGGCACAGCATCTGGCAGGCGGCCCGGCTGGGGTTGCGGTTGCCCACGACCAGGTACTCCACAGAGAAGTCGTCGCTGGGACCGGGGGGCCCGTCCTGGGGCGCGGGGCCGTCGTCCTGCGGCGGCCGCTGCCGCTGCATCTGCAGAAACTGCTTGCTGGCCTGCAGGAAGGCCAGGGGCGCCGAGGGGTCGCAGAGCCTCAGCACCTCGTCGAAGCTCTCCACGCCCAGGTAGGTGCGTGTGGACTCCAGGAAGGAGTCGAACTGGTAGGTGCGGACGCGGCTGGGGCCGCTGCAGGAGGGCGCCTTGGCCACCTTCACGTAGAGCGTGTAGCGGCGCGGGTCCGGGTTGCGCAGCGTCCAGGAGCAGCGCGAGGCGTTGGCCGGGAACACGGCGGCTGCCGAGAAGTACCCGAAGAACTTGCCCTGCACCAGCGTGGCGCACGGCTCGGCCCCGGGCCCCGCGTCTGTCCCCGCGGCCGTGCCCGCCTGGTGCCCCAGCAGCAGCAGCAGTGGCCCGAGGATCCAGAGGGCGCCCGGGGCGGCGGCCTGGCCCCTCATCCTAGCTCGCGGGGCCGCCAGGGTTCCGCCGGCTGGGCAGGCAGGCGCGAGCCAGGCCTTGACATGCCAGGGTCCGGCAGCAGCGAGCGGAGCGGGCCGGGGCCGGGGGCAGGGCCTTCAAGCGAGGGCAGGAGTAGGAGACGGCTTCAGGCCACTGAGTGGGCAGGGGCGGCTCCTAACGTCCGGGGCCCCAGTGCCTGCCTGTGGCCGCCAGCAGCAGCTGGAAGAGAAAGAGCAGAGAGGGTTCGTGTGAGCCCCCGGGGGAGGCTGGGACTTGGCACGCTGGGGGCAGTGCCCGCCCCGGGCTCTGGGCCCCCGACACAGGCCCTGGCCTCGCTCTCAGGCACCTGCTCTGCCCACCTGTCTGTCTGCCACCTGCCAGCATGTCCACCTGCAGGGGCAGGAGCCAGGGGCCAGGGCCCCTCCTCCCCCACCAAGCCTGAGCAGGAAGCGGTGGGCTGCCCTGGCCAGGGCCGCAGGCCACAGGGGCCTCGGCTGTGCCCGTCTGGCTGGGCAGCCTGGCGTGGCTCCATGGTCTCTGGCCCCGACCGCCTGCCATGGGGTGGCCACGGAGGCCATTCTGCCCCTGTGGCCTCTCAGACCGTACCCCTCTCCAGCCCTCTTTCAGGGAAGCATCTGCAAACCCAGCCAGAGGGGAAGCAGGGCAGGGGAGCAGAGGAGACAGGTCATTCCTGCCGTTGCCTAGCTTCCCTGCAGCCCCGCCCCTCTGGGCCTTGCCCGGTGCAGGTGCAGAGACCCCTCCCACTTCTGCTTCGTCACAGCAGGAGTGACCAGTTTTTGGGGGGTGAGGGTAGGATTGGTGTCCCGTCTCTGGGTCTCTGGCTGTGACTGTGACATCCACCCACCTCCTATTGCCCCCCCTTCCTGCTCACACAGCCACTCAGGTGCCCCCTTTGGCCCACCAGCCATGTTCCTGCCAGGGAGCCTCCCTCTCCCCGCCCCGGAGTCACCTGCCGCCACCGGGACCAGGCTTCGGCCTGCCCCTCCCCACTTAGCCAGGCCGCTCCCTGCCTCCCATCTCACGATGAGGAAATCAAGGCTCAGACGGGGTCACAGGCAGGGGGCGGCAGTACCCACACTTGAACACCCCCAGATTGACCCCAACCTTGTGGCCCTGGGGTCACCTGCGCTGCACCAGGAGTGGGCACTGGCTGCGTGCCGCCGGCTCACACCTGCGGTGGGGGCAGCTCCCGGGCCAGGTCAGCAGGGACACAGCGGAGCCGTCCCGGGCCCGGGGAGCCAACGCTGCCCGTCCTGACGCGCCTCCACGTGGACCCTGCAAAGCTCCTTCTGCCTAAACCTCAGCTTCCCCACCCTCCCCCCAGAGCCCCTGCTGGGCGTCGTCCGGGCAGCAGCAGCTGAGCATGTGGGCAAAGGGGGGGGAGCCACGGCAGCCCCCCGCAGCCCGCCTGGCCTGGTGCCGGCGCCTCGGCTCCGCCGACCGTGCACACGCCAGCCGCCTGCCCACAGGGACTCGCTGCTTCTTGCTGCCTGGGCCCAGCTGGCCGGCGACACAAGGTCGGTCACTGCTCTGCAGTCCCCTCCTGGCGTCCTTCCTGGCAGGCCTCGTAGGCAGAGAAGGGAGCTGGGCGTGGGCGGCCTCGGGCTGGCCAGGATGGCTGGACACGGGCTGCCCCGCTCATGGCAGTGTGGACCCGGCCAAGGCCCTCGCTTCCCAGCCTCACTCTCCCGGCACGAGGTCAGCGCTGGACCTGCGGGTTTACCCAGAGATGGGGCAGCAGGCACCCGCGGTAGGGGCTCCGGATCACCAGGGGCGGCCCTGTGGGGCTCTTCAGTGGCCAACGCTCAGGTGCCCTGAGGAAAGGACTTGCAGACCCCGCATGCAGACCCTGCACTTGGCCCCTGCCTCCAGGAAGCCCCTCTTCCGGTCGCGCCGGGGGCCAGCCTCGGACGCCAGCATAGCAGAGCCACCTGCCCTGGCCACCCACTGCCATGTGTGGGAACCGAGAGGCTGGGGCCAGGGTCTCACAGTCAATCCCAGACCTAGGAGGCTGCCTGCAGGGGTGGCCATGGCATCCGAAACCTCACCTGAACCCCAGCCCCGGCTGCAGCGCCCCCTCCCTTGGTCCCAGGCTGGGACCTAATGCAGCCACCAGGCCCCCAGCTGGGGCCCCAGCCCCGGGACAAACCCTCTCCGATGCCCCGGAGAATCGCAGGTGGAAGTCGGCAAAACCCAGCAGAAACCCTGATCACAGTCGGGCGTTTCCCCAACACCACCCTGACCCCCGCCACGCGACAGCCGACCCCTTCTGACTCACCCCCCTTGACCTGGGGTCAAGGCCACCCCAAAACACAGCACCTTCCCCCAGAGGGGCCTGCCCGGTCCTGAGATGGCCCAGGCCGGGCCCACACTCTCCCCTCCCCACCCCAGCCCCTGGCGGCCCACGCCACAGCCCTCCCGTGTGGAATGTGGGTACAGCCTGGCGCACACACCCGGCCTCAGGTGTCTCAGACACTCAGCCTCAAGGCTGCACAGCTGCCTCCACCACCCTGTGGGCTCGCAGGCCTGGAGGGGCGTCCCAGCCAGGCCCAGCGTGGAGGGAAAGCACAGGAGAAGCAGGGCTCATGGCAGGGAGGGGACCAATGTTGGGCTCGATCCTGCGCGGGGCACTCTGTCTCCGCAGGAGCAATCCGGGGGCCCCTGCTATGGCGCGGTTGTGCGGACGGGCACGTGGGGGCCACAGACGAACAACCCTGGTGGGGGCTTGCTGGTGCTGGGCGCCTGAGGCAGGGTCCGGGCCCAGGTCTGCCGCACAAAGCCCCTGCCCTCTGAGAGCTGGCATTGCCCTAGGCCCGGCAGAACCGGCCCTGATCCTGCCCCCGTCCCAGGGCCCGCGGGAGCTGGGCCGAGCCGGGGCCCTCCTAGCATCCCTGCCGGCTGGCCCTCATCCACGCCAGCTCACTCCGCTCCTTGAGGGCCTGTCAGGGGAGCGAGGCCCAGCCCAGGGTCCCGCACAGCAGGCGAGAGGGAGAAGCGAGGATGAGATGCAGGGCAGCGCCCTGTTCAGAACTGCCCCGTAGAAGGGCGGCAACACAGGGCTTGGCCTGGGGGGCGAGGAAGGAGGCAGGGCAAGGATGTGCAGGACTCAGAAGAGAGCGGCCCCGGCCCCGGCCCCGGCCCCGGCTGGGCGCTGCGATGTGGAGGCGACGCTGCTGGCCTGGACCCTGGGGAGGCGGGAGGCGCCCATGGGGACAGGGGCTAAGTGGCAGCTCAGGACGCCACACACCCGGGACTGAGGCTCTGTTATGAGCCTTCAACAGGCTCCTGGGGCCAGGAGACGGCCTAGAAGGGCCCGCCCATGGGGTGTTCACACAGGGTTCCACAGGGCGGACCACTGGGGCCACCAGGGGCCAGGCCTCCTCTACACCTTGAACAGCTCCACACCCTGGGCCTTGGGCAGGGCTCTGCTGGCCAGAACGCTGTCCCACCTCTGAGTCTGAGTGCCACAGAACTGGCCTGGCCCTGCCTCTTCTGGCTGGGTCTCGGGGCAGAGCTGGGCAGGAGGCCCAGGCCGTCAGCACGGACAGCTCCCGTGCCTGCCAGCGGTCACTCACCCTCCACCTGCCCGCACCCCACACCCTGCCCTCCGCCCCGCCCCCAACAGACCCACAGGTGCTTTCCAGAGGCTGAGGCCTCTCCATCCCCATTAACTGCCTGCCTGAAACGCTCCAACAAGGCCTTGGATAAATGGCTCAGAGGTCCCCTCTAGCCTTGGTCCGGGGGACGCCCGTGTCAGGCCCCAGGTCACACAGCCGTGGTGGAGGCCGCCCAGTTGACTCCCTCCCAGGCCCGGGCAAGCAGAGCTGAGACGGGGTGGGGCGTGCAGGGGAGCCCCTGACCCCACCTGGCACCCAGGGCTAGTGTCCTGGAGGGGGCAATGCTGGGGAAGGGTTCCGGGATGAGGGGGACAGCATCGACCTTCACTGGGGGGATTCCTCTGACGGGGGAGGGGGCACAGGCAGGGAGAGCCGGGGGGAGGCTTGTGTGGTGTCTGGGCCGGGAGGGTGGTCAGAGGACAAACAGGGTCATGGAGGTGACCAGGCTTCTAGCTTGAGCATGTGGGCCATAGGTGGTGGGGACCCTCGCTGATCTGGGGGGAGTAGACGTGTGCCCGTACCTGTGCACGCACGTGCGTGTGCAAACACCTATGTCTCTGTGTGTGCACACGTGTGTGCGTGTCTGCACACACGCACACGTGTAGTAGCACGCTTGTACAAGGCTCCCAGCAGGAGGAGGGCTCAGCGTTTAATCATGGGATGTGCAGGGCAGTGGGACAGGGACTGGGGCTGGGAGAGGAGTGCTTGCCTGGAGGGGTAGCCCATGGCCAGGACGGAGCCCCACGGAGGCCAAGGCAGGGCCTCAGAGAAGGGCCAGGCCGGCAGAAGGCCGGCTCCACACTGGGTGCAGGTGACTGGGGCTGTGGCTCCCCCGGGCTGGCTCACGCCTGCTCCCCTCGGCCACACCCAGTGCCCAGGCCTCCGCTGGGGGTCAAACTCTACAAGCCTGGCGACCACAGGTGAGGGGCCTGGAGGAGGCTCCTGGCCTCGGTGCCGGGGTCCAGCGAGGCTGCGGGTCGCTCCTCTCCAGAGGTGCTCACGGGGGGACTGTCTCCCTGGGGCTGCAGGCCCCCGGTCTTGTCCTTGGGTTCCCATATCCCAACCTGGGTCATTGCGGCGTCCATCGCCCCTGCCCATCTTGGGGTCCCAAGGACGGTGGCCAATTAGCACCCAAGCCCCCTCAGGCCCCCGCCTCTCCCATCACCTTCTCAGGGCCAAACTGCCCTGCTGCAGGGAAACCCTCCTGGTGTCTGGCCCCCACCCCTTTGGCCAGCCTCTGCCCCGAACCTACCACGCGGCCTCTCAGAGCCTGCAGGGCGGCCTCGGGGTGAGGGGTGGGGGACCCCAGAGAGCCGGCCACGGCAGGCGGAGGACGGGGATCTGGAGTCACGGCGACGAGAGAGGGAGACGGTGGCTGCTTACTGGGCGCTGACCGCACACGGGACCCCAGGAGGCAGGAGCAGCAGCCGCCCCACTTCACAGCTGGCAGGGTCGCCGCCCGCTGAGGGGTGACGCGCCCTCCTCCCACCACCGTCCCAGACGTATCTGCGCACGGGGGACCATCCAGCCCCTGGCCTCGATCAGAAGCCCTGGGCGCCTCAGGGGCGTGGGCTGGATGCCCACCCATCAGCCTCCAGAAGCCTCCAGCCTCACCTCAGTCCGTGGGATCCCCCCCCCGCCGCCACCCCACCGCAACTGCTCAACACACAGGCCTGACCCAGGCCCTGCCTCCATCCCTCCCCACCCACCCCAGGCCGCCAATGGCATCCCCCGACACCAGCCACAAAAGGCGCTCTGTTGTCCCGCCCGGCACTCTGAACAGTGCCCGCCTGTGTGTCCTGGGGAAGGCTGCACTGGGGGAGGGGCGCGTGGGCATCCGTGGCTCGGAGCCGGCGGCCGGGTGGGGCTGGGAGAGCACGCAGGGGAGGGCCCCCCGGGGGCACCTGACCGCCCAGCGGGGGCCGCCCTCCTGGGCCGTGGCAGGTCAGGCCGACAGGCAGAGCCTCCGTTCATGAGCAGAGCTGGGGGCGCCGCTAGGAGATCCTGCCCCCAGCCCTCCTGACTGGCGTGTGGCGCACCCCAGGCCTTCCCCAAGGAGGCCCCGGCCATGTTCCACTCACAGCAGAAAGGTGGGAGCTTGCCAGGGAGGTATCCCCGCGGGGCGGGGAGGGGCCGCCTGGGCGGGGCTGGGCTGCCGGCAGGGAGGCCTCCTTCCCCTGCCTACCTGCCTGCCTGGGCATAGGGGCTGCCAGGGGAATCTGGCCAGAGGCCAGGCAGAGCTCCCCAGGAGGAAAAAGAAAGGTGCCCCGGAAGGTCCACTGCTGGGGGGTGGAGGGAGGGCCCTCTGGCTCTGCTCCAGGCCTCCCCGTGCACACCCTCACCCTCATCACACCTCTTCTTGCCCAGGAGCCTGTTACCCCAAACCACCTGTAGGCCTTGAAGACACCCCGTGCCCTCAAGCTCCCGGGCTGCCCCCGCTGCCCTGGCCCCTGCCCAGCAGACACCCACCTGTCCTTCAGGACACGGGCCAGATGGCTGTCCTAGAAGCCTTACCTGAGCCTGCCGGACCCCTCCCGCTCTGAGCTCCACTGCGTCCTGCGCCCCGGGCATGCACACACGTGGTTGCATACACACGCACACGATGCCCTCGCGTGCACACAGACACGCTCTCTGGAGAGTCCCAGGCGGGGACAGTGAGAGCGTCTGCCCCATCAACTGGGGCAACCCCCGGAGCGGGGAACTCTCCTGAGGAGGGGAGGCTCCTGAAATTCTGGGTGTGACATACGTCACTGCCCTCTCCCCTCTGTGTCCCCCTGCTCGGTACCCAGATTAAGCCCCTGTTCCCAGAGAGGGAGACACACCTTCCACGCCCGCTCAGCGGCTGGCCTACAAGTGATGCCCACCCACACCCCACGCCAGGATCCGTGCCTGAGGTTCCCAGGAAGGGGGGCTCATCCGAGGTCACCTGTCCAAGGCCACACGGGGAGGGTGTGAGGACGGTGACAAGATCGGAAGAGGCGGTCGGGAAGGGCCCTGGCGGCCGGCAGACAACACTGAGGTCCCAGGGACGTCCCGGATAGGCCTGGCCAGGTGGGGACGCAGAGGTCCTGACAGCATGGAGTGGGGAGGGGGGATGACAACAGAGGAAGGGGGTGCTTAGCCTGGACGTGCTTCAGGAAACCCAGGGCTCCTGGCGTCCCCTGGGCCCACCCTAACGGTGCCAGCAGCTGTGGCAGGACTGGCCGCCCCAAGGCGCACCTTGGTACCTGGTGCCCAGAGGTATCGAGGCTCCGGACCTGGGCCTCCCCGAGACCCACGGGGCGCCCTCTCCCCTCTCTCCAGGACGGCCGAGGAGAGCGAGGGTGGCAGAGGGCGGGCCCGGAGGAGAAAGGGCAAGCCAACCTGCAGCCCACGGTGAGCGCCGGGGAGGTGGACCCCAAGACCGGGACAGGACTGCGGAGGGACCAGTGTGCGCGCGCGGGGGCGCCTATGCACACGCGTGTGCAGTGCGTGAGGGAGCGTGTGCGCAGCAGCAGGGAGGGTCGCCGTGTACGGGGTGAATGTGTGCAGGTGTGCACGTGTGTGCGTGGAAGGCTTTCCGGAGGCGCCCCTGCGCGCTGGGACCCAAACGGTCAGGGCTCTGGCGGGGAGCAGGGACAGCGCTCTCTGTGTTCTGAAGGCACTCGCATCCCTCTGGGACAACTGGGCCCTCCCCGAGACCTGCACTGGCAGCCCCGCCCCCCAGGGCGGCACCCTCCCGCCTGCGGTGTGCTTTCCCCGGCGGGCGGCGCCCGTCCTCCCTACCCTGGGAGCCAGGAGGACACTGGGACGCAGGGACGGCTCCCTAAGAGATCTGAACCCAGGGGTTTACACTCAGCTGAGGCCACAGGCCCTGGGGTCTCCCTGCGAAGCCCCGCCCTGCAGGGGGCGGGCCTTGTGCCTCTGTCGCCTGCAGCTGCGCGGAGGCAAAGGCCTGGAATCAAAGTTCCAATGGGAAGCTCTTCCCCTCTCTGGCCTTACTTTTCCAACAACCGTAAATGGGCAGTGGGTGGGAAGAGGGGCTCTCCCGGTGCCCTGCGGCCCCAGGGTCCTCGGAGCGACACCATGTCCCCGGACATGAATGTCCACCTCGGGGCCCAGATTCCAGGGTAGCGCACGCTCGCGTTCTGTGCTGTGCTGTGGGCTGTTTGTGGTGCACGCTGATGGGGCTCTCGGGTGGTATCAGGGTGATGGCCGTTCTGTGGTGACAAGTGAAGTCTGGAGTCCAGCGCAGTTGTGGGCGGGGCAGCCCCATGCAACCTGGCTGCCCCTAGGAGCACCCGCTATCTTTGGCGTGTCCATCAGGCCAAGTCATCACCTCTGTTTACACCCCCCCGTGGCCCCCACCACTCCCAGGACATAGCCCGAGGCCTACAGGGATCTGCGGTCTGGCCCCGCTCCCTCTGAAGCCCTGGTCCTGCCATTCACCTCTTTTCCAGCTCCTGTCTACGCCTCACACCTGCCACAGGGCCTTTGCATGGCTGGTCCCATACTGAGACCCTCCTCGTCGTCACCACCACCACCGCTCTTCTCCCAGCTTAGCTGCCACTTCCCCGTGGAGGGTTCTCGGGGAGCCCCACCTCTGGGCTCCTGCAGGCTGCTGTCTTCCACCCCCAGGGTCCATTCACTGAGCCGAGCAGTGTCTCCTTCCTCCCGTATTCCCACCAGTCTTCACACCGGGTGGGGGGCATGCCCTCTTCCTCGTCGGGGCTGCACCACTAGTGCGAGTGTGTACACGTGGGCACCCACACATTCAGTATGTGTGTGCGTGCAAGCTGTGCACAAGGGTATCCAGGCCGTGTGTGTTTACACAGAAATCACAGCTCTGACCGATGGCGCAGCTGCAGCCGTGGAGGCTGGAGGCCAGAGGGTTCCAGAGGACAATGGGATAGTGTGGGTTTGCTGGCTCGGATAGAGTTAACAAAACCCTCCAGGTTTGAGGTTTGGGGGGCGGGGTTAGAGCTTTACTCCCAAGGGTCCACCTCTTGCACACAGCCAGTTACAGGACCTGCCACAGGTAAAATGTGGTGCGGTTAAATACTGCCATCCAGGGCGCACATTCACACAGACCCGCTCCGCGCCACACACACACACACGTGGCAGTTTGCATGCCTGCCCACACATGCCGCCAGCCTGCCGGCCGGACACACACCTGCACGCGTAGCACACATGTACACAAACATGCTCCTCACGCCCGTGCACAGGGCACGGAGGTCCGGGGGCCAGGCGAGCGTGGAGAGACACAGGTCACAGCGCTCCCGCCCAGACGCGGGAGCGGAGGGACCGGCGGCACCGGCGAGAGGGCGGGGGCGGCCAGGGCTGCCCAGGATGGGGCGGGCGCCTGGGCCACGGAAGAGACGGAAGGGGCGGGCAGGCGGCCGGCGGCGCGGGCGCCCTCTCTCGGCCGAACGCGACAGCGCGCCGCCCTCCGCCACCGCCACCGCAGCCCTGCGCCCGCCGCCCCTGCCTGAGCTGGAGGCGTCCCCAGGGGGCGGGCTTGGGCCCCAGGACTCGTTCCGGAGGCGGGGCCGGACCGGGCAGGCCGGCCAGGGGGGCGAGGACTCCACGGGAGGTTGCTCGAGCCCCGCTGCTCGTCTGGCTTTGCCAGGTCCGCCTCGTGCCCGTCCCCGCGGCCGCGCGTCCGCAGGCGCCCAGCTGCCTCCGGACCCGGCCGGTCGGGACGCCGCAGACCCAGCACGCTGCGGGCCCAGCACGCTGGACATCGGGACGAGCGCCGAGGGCCTGAGCCGGAAGGGCTCCGAGACCCCCACCCTCGCCCCCATTTCACGGACGCGGCCACAGAGGTCCGAGAGGGGCCGGAGCCGGACAAGGGAGGGCTCGACAACTTGGCTGCGTCCCCTCCCGGCCCAGGGTCTGGAGGAGACCGGCGTTATGCCGAGGGCGACGAATCGTCTTTTCCGCCCCCGCGCGGGAGCGTGGCGGGGACAAGCGCCCTTCTCCGGGATCGGAGGCGGCAAACTCCCTGCTCGAGCCTCCGCGCCGCGCCCGCCCGCGGAGCCGCGCGCCGCCCTGGCGCATTCCCGCCGGCCTCGCGCTCGGCCCCCCGCCGCCCGGGCTCCGGTGATCCCAGGCCGGCCCCCCCCGTCCCCCGCATCCAGGAGCAACAAGTCTGAAAGCAGCGCCGAGCGCCAGCAAGCTAGCCGGGAGGAAGGGCACCGGGCCGGGCGCGGGGCGCTCCGGGATCCCGGAACGCGCGCAACGTCCGCCTCCGGGGACCGGGCGCGGGCAGCGGGCTCTCGGGGCTGGCTCGGTGGGCGGCCCACACCCCCTCCCAAGGCCCCGACTCTGCACGGGCGGGGGCGCGCCCAGGAGCCCCCGCCCCCTCCTTCGCCTGCTTGACCTTGCTCGGGTACTCAAAGCAGGACCCGGCGGCACCCGGGCGTCCGGACGCAGAGTTTCGCTGCCGCCTGCGGTAGTGAGGGAGCGGCTCTCTCCCTCGACCTCCCTCGCTGCCTCCGCGGCGGCGGGGGTCGCCAAGAAATGGAAGGCTTCGGGTTCTAGGAGACGCTTTGGCCGCCTCCTCAGACCCCAGATACACCGTATGCCACCTCCGGATGTGAAAAGGGACCCCAGCCTCCCGTTTGCCCTCTCCACCCCGCCCGCGCGGCCGCTGCTCGTAGGGGGCGTGTGTCTGTGTAGTGGCGGAAGGCACTGGGGGTCCCCGTAGGTCCCGAAGGTGGGTTGGGAGCGCAGACCTCCCGGCTCCCTCCCCACCACGTTTGCCAATCCGCTCCTCTGGGGCGTGGGTGCGCGCCCCCTGCCCACCCACACACCTGCACACCTTTCAACTCCTCGGTAGTTGCCGCTAAGGAATCCTCGACCCAGACCCGGGGGAATGGGACGTGTTGGGGAGCGCGCGGAGGGAAAGGGTGCTGAAGGAGGGGCGGGTTAGGACTCGTCCGGTCCCATCCTGCCTCCCTGCGCTCCAAGAAACTTGGAAGCCGAAAATAAAAGTGGGGAGGGTAAGGTGCCCAGCGGGCCGGGGTTTGGGTGCCTGAACGGGCGCTTTCTCTAGGCTGCCTGGGAAGTGACCCCAGCAGGAGCCGCCGCGGCCCGGCAGAGGTACTGGGGCTGGGAGCCGCATCCTCTGACGAGCCTTCCTGGCCACCTTGCTTCGCGGCGATTTTCAGCTCCGCCGCCCCCTCCCGAGGCAGGCCCGAGACGCGTTCTGCCCTGCCCAGGGGGCCGCGGAGACTAGTGGGAGAGGGCACCCGGCCGGGCCCAGAGCCCCAGCCTGCCCGGGAGGGGGCGGGGGCCAGGCTCATTCCTCGAGGCAGCTCCGCGCGGCTCCAAGCGAGCGCGGCGGCCGCGGAGGGCCGGCGGCCTCCGCCCGCTGGGAATGGGGACCGAGGAGTGCCCGGCGCCTGGCCTCCCCGCTTCCCGCGGAGAGGGCACAGGGCCGACCCAAAGTTCGGAGCGGCTTATCCGCGCGGCCTGTCCGAGCGAGCGGAAAAGAAGCCGAGAACGGAACGAGTCAGGGCTTTCGTGTGTGTGGAGGGGGGCGGACGGGCGCTAGGGTAGCCCTCCGCCCGATCTGGGGATAAGAGAACCTCCGGGGAGTGTCCACCGCCAGTGCCGGGTCTACCGTGAGGCTTCGAGGGAGGCACTGTGCGTGGGGGAGGACATCTCGGGCCCCTACAATGTCTGTAGGGGCTCTGGCTATGATGAGGGGAAGGGGGACACACTGGGGTGTCCCTCCTGAACCTACCTGGGTCTGCGTGTGGCTGTGGGGACATCTGGGGCTCCCTGAGGCCCCTGCCAGCGTCCGTATGTGGTGAGGACACAACGGGAACGCCTTCCCCAGCCTGCCCTGAGTCTGTGCCTATGACGGGGAGGGGGTGTCTTCCCCAGCCTGGCCTGCCACCCCGGCCAGGCTGCGTGTGTGTGGACTGGGGGCAGGTGAGCAGCGCCGAGGAGCCTCTCCCACGTCCAGGTCGCCCCCTCCTCAGCCTCCCAATGCGGGCGCGCGGAGACCTGCCAGATTCCGTCGCGGCCGCTGGAGGAGGCAGGGGGCGGGGGGAGAGGGGGGTCCAAACTCCCGAGCTCCGAGCGCAAACCTCGGAGCTGCGAAGCTCCAAACGGCGAAGTTAAGAAGTCCGGGCGTCCGCCCCTCCCCCGGCCCCCTCCCACCCTCGCTGCACCCCCTCTCGCCGCGCCCCCAGCCCCCAGCCGCCCGCCGGAGCCTTCCTTACCTTCCCGGCAGCAGCGGCCCCGCTGGCGAAGACTTGATCCGGCGAGTTGCAAATACCCAGGGGCGCCGCGCGTCGCCGGCGGCCGAGCCGGGCGTCCGGGCGGACGGGGGGGTCCTCCTGCCTCCGTCGCCCCCGGCCCGCTCCAGGCCTAGCAGCGACGTCCCCGGGAGCGCACCCGCCGGCGCGCGCAGGCCCCCTCCCCTCCCCCCGCCTGCCGGCGCCCCCCGGGCGCCGGGGAGGTCCGGATGCCCGGGCTGCGGGAGATGCGGAGCGCGCGGGCCCGGGCCCGGCCAGGACGCGGCGCGGCCGCCTGTGTTCCCGGCTCGCCGGCTCCACGCTCGCTCCGCCGGGGCCGCCGCCAACGCCGCGCCCGCCGCCGCCTGCGCCCGCCGCTCCCTCTCCGGCCGCCGCCGCCGCTCCGCTCCTGTCGCCTGCCCCGCTCCTCTCGCCTTTTTTCCCCTTCCTGGGGGGGGGCGGGGGCGAGCCGAGCCGAGCCGAGCCGGGGGCGGGGCGGCGCGGGGAGGAGGAGGAGGAGGCAGAGGACGAGGAGAAGGAGGAGGAGAGAGGCGAGCTGCTTCCCCCCACCGGGCTGCCGGCGCTCCCCAATCTCTCCCTCTCTGAAACTGGATCCCGAATCGGGAGCCAGAGACTGCATTACGGATTACATCAGGCTTTATAGAGCTTCCAGATCACACATTAGAGGGGAGCGCGAGCGGGGGGCGGGGTGTGGGGGAGGGGAGAGAGATAACGGGGTTGGGGGCACGGGTAAAACGCACACAAGCGCGCACACCGAGGAAAGCCCAGCTCCTGCCCCATGCAGCAGGAAAACCAAGAGTTGGGTCTCAGCCCTCTGCCTCTTCCAGGAGCCGAGGAGTGGCTGCCGCTGGCCGGCTGGATAAATGGATGGGTCGATAGGTGGACAGGGGGATGCATGGGTAGACAGAGGGCAGATGGATGGAGGGAAGGAAGTTATATGGGGTTGTGCGTGAACAATGCACAGAGGTCCATGAGAGGATGGGATGTGTGGAAGGGTGGATGAGGTAAGTGGGTGTAGATTGAGGAGGTGCTCCGGAGGCTGGGTGGATGGACAGATGCCTAGAGAGACGGGTGGGACGGTAGATGGAAGGGTGGAGGGTGGGTGGATGGATGGAGGAAAGAGGCGGCTGAGGATGGGCAGGGTAGGTGGGTGCATAGATGGATGGATGGCACATGAGTGGAGGGCTGAAGAGATGGGGTGGGCCGTGCAATTAGAAGGGTGATGCATGGATAGGTGGATGAGAGTGGGTGGGCGGGTTGGATGGAAGATGGAATGAGTGATGGGCAAGAGACAGAGTCAGAGGCACAGACTCTGGACCCCATCCAAGAGGGTCAGAGGTTGGCGGACGTGGGAAGGGCCAGTTTGAACTGCCCAGGTTGGATTTGTCGAGTCTCCTCAGGGGTACTCTGTTCTGAGAGATGCTGAGGGAGGGGATGGGAGAAGAGCCAAGGGTTTGAAAGTGAGGTCCAGACCACCATTTACCCCGTGGAGCTGTCCTCAGCCATTCCATCCACATTCACATCCTCCATGCATCCTCCTTTGACTTGGTGACAGTGAGGACATCCCAGTCGCATATTTAGATTTTGTTTTCCATAAGCTGATGGAAATGGCCCCTTTAGCTGCTTCATCTCCCATCTTAAAGTGACAACAGTCCCTCTTCTTCTGAGACCTTTGGCCAGATACCCATAGGGGGCCTCCCTAGAATGAAATACAGAATCTTGGAGGAATGACCTCAGGGAGATTACTTCAGGGTCCTTCTCTACCAGGATGTTTATGCCTCCCAGCCCCTTGCTTCTTTTTCATAACTTGTGGTCCACTCTGAATGCAAAATCTTCTTTGGGTCCGCCTGAATATCCAATACTATACACATTTATCATCTTAGCAGTCCACTAATGCCTTTGCTGCCCAAGCCCAGCATCTGGTCCAACTGTCTGCTTTTCTCAGCTTCTTCCCAGGAGGCTCCAGCAGGGTGTCATCACTGTCACCACCAAACATTAATCCGCAATCATTGTCACCATTCTCAACCTGAATGTCAGCAGCCACTCCCACACTGCTCTCTCCATGACCATTGCCACAACCCCCGAACAGAGCCACTACATCACCGTCACAGTCAGCACCGTCTCTGGTCACTGCACATTGCTCCCCTCATCGGGTGGAGCTCCGTCCAAACCGGTCCCTCTCGAAAGGCCAGCCTGTGGCCTAAGCCTCTAGGGGTGTCCTGAGGGACTGGTCGGAAGAGCTAGGGAGACACAGATCCCAAGGCAATTGGGAGGGCAGGGGAGGCCCCTTTCCCAGTCAACCTCCAGGCCAGCCTTATTCTTCCCCCTCCCTCCCGGGGAAAGGACCTTCTTCCCAAAGTCTTTGAACTGGGGGAAGAGATGGAGGTGGTGCCCCCGGCGGGGTGGGGGTAAGGTGCTGCCCCATCTGCGCCTCCCACCCTTCCTAGCCCAGATCCTCTCTGCCCGCTGCCCTTGCTTCCATCTCCTCCCTGCACTAGCAGCTCGTGGCCACCAGGGGTCCTCTGGTATTAGGCCACAAGGCCCCGCCAAGGGTGCAGGTAGCTCTGAGTCAGGATTTCAGCTGCCGCTTTGCCACCAACCTTTCTCCCGTGGATGGGGGAGGATAGCAGCCATCCCACTCCTCTGCTTTGGGACCCCCGCCTGGGGTTCCCAGGGCAAGGCTGGGACCCCCTCCACCCAGGCCATCCAGCGCAAGGTGGTGTCCCCTCAGACGGGGCTTCTCAGCAGGGCCATGTCTCCCCCTCCCTGCTCTGGGACTCCTTGCCTCCCTCCATTACTTGCCCCTTTTAGAAAAGTGTCCCCTTGCCCCAGTTCCTGATCCAGACCCCAGACAGTTCCCCCTCCTAGAAGCAGAGGTGCCTAACTGCCCCCATGCTCCTCCTTGAGGAGGGAGCAAAGTCAGCATGGCCCCTGAAATTCCAGGGCAGGGCTTCTATCCACTGCCCCAGGCCCACACCCAGCTGAGCGCCCTGAAATGAACAGAGTCACACCGGCCCTGCTGCAGCCTCAGTGTCCCGATGGGCGCGTGAGTACCGGGACAGAAGGGTTCTGAAGGTTTCTTGCAGCCCAGACACCCCAGGATTCTAGAACTCTAAGCCAATGGCCACTCTTCCAGAGATTTGCTACCAGTTTACATCCAGCACCCTCCACCAAAGCTTGTGCAAACCCTTGACCATCTCACAGCCACCTGAGGGCGGGGCCACAGCTTGAAGAAACCCGGAGTGGGCTTAGCACAGGAGGTTGAAACTGACGATCCCCTGGCAGGTCAACCCTATCCAGGTTCTAGAACTTCTTCCCCCAGCCGCAGAGAGCGCATGACATTAAAAGCCCTCTTCATGGCCATGAACCAATCCCTCACCACAGCCACTGACTCACTGATCACTGACCCTGGTCACACATTGACCCTGACCGTGGTCACACGCTGAGCCCTGACCGTGGTCACATGCTGAGGCCTGACCCTGGTCACACACTGAGCCCCGACCCTGGTCCCATGCTGAACCCCTACCGTGGTCCCATGCTGAACCCCTACCCTGGTCCCATGCTGAACCCCTACCCTGGTCCCAATCTGAGCCCCTATCCTGGTCACACTGAGCCCTGACTGACCCTGCTCACACGTTGAGCCCTGACCCTGGTCACACTCTGAGCCCTGACTCTGGTCCCATGCTGAACCCCTACCCTGGTCACACTCTGAGCCCTGACCCTGGTCCCACTCTGAACCCCTACCCTGGTCACACTCTGAGCCCTGACCCTGGTCATACTCTGAGCCCTGGCCCTGGTCCCACTCTGAGCCCCTATCCTGGTCACACTGAGCCCTGACTTACCCTGGTCCCACTCTGAGCCCTGACCCTGGTCCCATGCTGAGCCCTGACCCTGGTCCCACGCTGAGCCCTGGTCCCACTCTGAGCCCTGACCCTGGTCCCATGCTGAGCCCTGGCCCTGGTCCCACCCTGAGCCCTGACCCTGGTCCCACCCTGAGCCCTGGCCCTGGTCCCACTCTGAGCCCTGGTCCCACTCTGAGCCCTGGTCCCACTCTGAGCCCTGGCCCTGGTCCCACTCTGAGCCCTGGTCCCACCCTGAGCCCTGGCCCTGGTCCCACTCTGAGCCCTGGTCCCACTCTGAGCCCTGGTCCCACTCTGAGCCCTGGCCCTGGTCCCACTCTGAGCCCCGTCCTCCTGGCAGTCTTACGCATCCAGTTCTTTATTCCCAGGCCTGAGTGTCCACGTTCAGGCATCCCTGAGGGATGAGAAACAGGAACTCTGTGGGGGGCTGGGAGGACCCCCAGTGGAGCAGCAGGAAGCATTCCTCGAGGCCCTGTCTATTTCCAAGCATTTTCGTATAGGACAGTCCTCTCCTCAGGGGAGAAGGGGGGGACCTACGTGCGGTCGCGTGCGGAGCGGGGTGGTCTAGAACCAGGCTCTCTGACTCCTGGCTCCTGGGACAGAGGTGGAGCGAGAGCCCTTAGCATCTGGCAGCCCTTCTCGGGCCTTCAGAGGCCACGTGGGGGCTGGGCAGTAGGGACTGCACGGGATTCCCAGCCTGGGGACATTCGTGGTCCTCTCCAACCACTCCGTGAACTTTGCCAGCCAGAGTTGGGGTGGCGGGCGCTGAGCATGGTGAGTAATTAGTTGATTCACATGCACATAATTAGTTGTGGATGCAACATGCCATGATTAGCCTCCCAGCCAGGACACGAAGGAGTTGCACTGCCACTCAGCAGAAGCGAGGCCCCGCCCTGTGGTAGCTCTGCCTTCTGGGTCCCCCCTCCTTCCCAACCCCACTCAGCCCTGGTCCCTTCAGGCTGTGCAACTGTGAGGGGAGGAAAAAGAGGAGGGATGGTTGGGGAGGAAGGACAGCAAGGCCAGGGGCTCCCAGCTCCTCCGGTTAACCACAGGTTCTAAAGGGTGAAGCTCAGAAGGGCCCCTCCTCCAGGAAGTCCTCCATCCTCCCCGGTGATCTCATCGGCAGGCATGGCCCCTCGCTGTATCCCGGGAACACACCAGACACATCTCAGCCCATCCACAAAGTCAGACAGTCCGAGACCCTCCCTGGGCCCAGTGACAGTGACGGGACCCTCCACAGGGGCTCTGCACGCCAGGGCCAGCCCAGAGCCGGGTGACTGGGCCAGCACACGGTGGGTCTTGGGCAGATGTGCCGCAGCTTCCATTCCGTGAAGTCCACGGTCCTGCGTGGACCATCACCCTTCACCAGCCCAGGCCAGGTCTGGACACACAGCAGCGACCCAGTTGTGGTCTGTGTTCTAGCAGACTAGGTTCAGGGCCAGCGTCAGGGTGAGTTACCAGGAGGTGGGCAGTGAGAGGGCCCAGGGAGGCCGACCTCCGCTCCCACCATCCCCTTGCCCCTCTCCCCAGGCTGCCCGCCTCTGGGCCGGGGGCGGGAGTGGCAAAGAGCAGAGAAGGCCGGTCTCCAAAGATGGCCCTACAGAGCTGTCCAACAGAATGGATGGTGGCCACGTTCTGTGTTGCGCCGTCCAACACATCCACCACTGGCCACGTGTGGCTCCCGAGCCCTTGAAATGTGGCTTGTGTGCCTGAGGAGCTGAATTTGTAATTTTACGTACTTTAGACTAATTTCACTTTAAACAGCCACGTGTGGCTGGTGGCTGCCCTATTGCGGCTGTGGCCGGCCATCCCTGCCGGGGTCTGGCATCCAGGAGTCCTGAGGCTCCCTTGGGAGGGCGAGCACGCGACCTGCGGCTCCAGGCTCGGCCGCAGAGCTCGTGAGCCGCCCAGCACCTCTCCCCTCCACACATCGGGGGTCCAGGTGAGAGTGGGGTGTCCTCAGGGCGTGCTGGTGCAGTGGCTGCAGCCAGACGGGAGGCTGGGTTGCGTCCTGACTGCTCCACTTTCTAGCTGTGTGACCTCAGGCAACTTACCCACTCTGTGCCTGCTTCATCTGTAATGGGGACGATAATAGTACCACCTATGTGGTCTTTGTCAGGATTAAATGAGTAAATCAAGGAGGGCCCGGCACAGATGGCAAATACCAATGGAGGTGTGGGCTCCACGCCAGAGCCCCAGTTTTCCTGCTCTCTGGTGCCAAGCTTCCTGGCTGGGGCCCAGCTCCTGCCCCACGTCCGCTTGCCTCCCTGCCCTGACTCAGCCCAGCCCACAGGACAGGACCCCCTCCCTGCAGCCCCTTGGGGTCAGGCGGCATGACGGCAGCAGACGGCAGTTGGCTGCCCACGGCTTTGTTCCCTGTCTGGCCCTGACGCCTTGAGCTCCTGCCACCCGCCCCCAGTGCCAAGGAACGAATTTCCCGTGGACCACTGTGCACACCCTCAGTGTGGCCCTGGCCCCGGGGGTCCTCTGGGGCCACCACCCACGCCCGGGCTGGCTGGCTGAGTGATGGGCCTCGGGAGTGGAAGGGCAGGAGACGGGAGGGAAGAGCGGGCCCATGATTCCAGCTGTCACTACCCTCAGCCCTTGGAAGTTCCTCCTACGCCTGGCCTTAAGCTCTCTTGCTGCAGCATGGGCCCCGGCGCTCCACCTGCTCCCCGCTCACCACCTCTGCCTAAGGCCCTGGAGAACAGCAGGCCTGCTGGACGCAGAAACCTCAGGTTGAGGGTCACTCGGGGGGACACCAGGCCTGGAAAGACAGAGTTCCCTTCAGCTTCTGTGGATGGCATCGAAGCCATGGGGGCACTGGGGTGTGGGTACCCAGGAGAGGGACATGCCTCCTGAGAGGGGGAGCAGGTGGGCAGAGGTGAGGGGCAGATCGGCCAGTCTTACTCTGGACCCTGCCGAGCCCGCCTCTGCGGCCGAGGCTGCCCTTGTCGGCTGGGCGGCGTCGTTTCTTTGAGCTCTCCGGGAAAGGCTCAGAGCGGCGAAGGCGCTGGAGGGTCTCCATCAGGCGGGACTCAGGTGGGCTTCTGGGGGAAGGAGGAGGAATGGGGCACTTGTTTGGGGGACTCAGGACCAAGGGATTGGAGAGTTTCATCCACCTGGTCCTCAGGCCCGGGAAAGACTGCGCGGCCAACCGTGCCCCGCAGCTTCTGCCGGGCCCACAGCCCA